>NW_024412419.1:28952640-29005828 GCF_014898765.1 Herpailurus yagouaroundi
TTTTTTTTTTTTTTTTTTTTTGGGACAGAGAAAGACAGAGCATGAACAGGGGAGGGGCAGAGACAGAGGGAGACACAGAATCGGAAACAGGCTCCAGGCTCCGAGCCATCAGCCCAGAGTCTGACGCGGGGCTCGAACTCACGGACCGCGAGATCGTGACCTGGCTGAAGTCGGATGCTTAACCGACTGCACCACCCAGGCGCCCCCAAGGTAATTTCTTTTGATGTCCTAAGCAATGTAATTTTGCTGAATACAAGGTCACAAAGATTCTCTATTATACTGCTTTAACAAGATTCATATTTTAAGAGTTAATACCTGGGCTTATGAGTTAACAGTGTAGGATATAACTTGGCATGAAGATTTATTTTATATATATATATATATATATATATATATATATATATATATATATAAATTTTTTTTTTTTTTGAGAAAGAGAAATAGAGCAAGCAAGGGGCAGAGAGAGATAGAAGCACAGAATCCGAAGCAGGCTCCAGGTTCTGAGCACAAAGCACAACGCTGGCCTTGAACTCATGAACCGCAATATCATGACGTGAGCCAAAGTCGGCCACTTAAACCACTGAGCCACCCAGGCACCCCGAGATGTATTTACTGGTAATGTTCAAATTTTCCAGCACAAATCATTAAAAATACTATGCTCTCTCTACTGTGTTGCTTTTTTTAACTCCATATATGGTTCTATTTTTGGGCTTTTCATTCTGCTCCATTGATTTGTGCGTCTATCCTTTTCCAGCTCCTATTTATGAACACATTAGTCTGTGGTTTGCATCTCATGTGATATCATTGTTTGGTTTTGAGGTAATATAAGCCTTATAACAGAAGTTATAAAGTGTGCTTCACTTCCATTTACTGGAAGTTTGTAACTTTTTTTTATTGTTGTTCCGATACAAGTCTATTGAGTTATGGAAGCTAGTATTTACTAGAAAATCAAAGGGGTGAAAACCTGTAAGATCTACCATCATTCCAAGTTTCAATTATACAGCAGAGTATTTTAACTATAGTCACATTGTAGTACATTATTTTTCTAGAATTTAATCATCTTCTACAACGCATACTTAGTACCCCTTGACTAACATCTTCCCATTTCCCTCTCCACCCCCATGAGAGATATATTAATTATATTGATTGTGGGATTTACTTCACATATATTAAAACACTCAGTTGGGGTGCCTGGGTGGCTCAGTCAGTCGAGCATCCAACTTGGGTTCATGGCATGAGTCCCTGCCCTGCATTGGGCTCTGAGCTCTCAATGCGGAGCCTGCATCAGATACTCTGTCTCCCTTTTTTCTGTCCCTCCCTCATTTGAGCACTCTTTCTAAAACAAACATAAAAAAAAAAGCAAAAAACAAAAAACAAAAACACTAGGTTGTACACCTTAAATACAATTTTCATTTGTCAATTACACATCGATAAAACTGGAAATTAAAAAGAAAGTCAAAGGGGAAGTTTTCGTTGTAAATCCATGTACTCTTCAAACATGCTTAATGTACACAACTCCTTTGATTTAGAAAGCAGTTAGAGATTACTTATGTCTAGATAGATTTCATAGCTTCTTGTTACTAATACTTTCTCTGATTTTTCTTTGGAAAGAAAAAAAAGTCAACGCAGCTGTTAATGGAAAACTAGATTTAAGTAGCACAACAAAGTCCTTATATACTCATAAATTGGTGGGGGGGGGCAGTGCCCTCAGAGAATGTGCAAAAATAAAAGATAAAGGGACTTAACAGTTTTCCTCCTTAGCCAAGAATGAAAATTTTTAGCAAAATGTGTTTTGAGTACCACAAAGCTTCTTTTGAAGTGCAATTATAGGGAAGTTCGTTTTAATTTGGATAACTTGCACATACCCCTAATATTCTTACCAGCATATGAGTATTTCACTTAGGACTTTCCCCTCAAACAATTAAGACAAATATTTCATCATCATTTACAGCATACTTCTAGTTATACTTCCTCAACAATTAGGAATCATTTTAATAACATTTACTTAGGAGTTTAATTAAAAGCACCAAGCATAGTGCCTCCAATCTAATATTGTATCTTAGCCTCCTTGCCACTCTTAGATTTAAAGTAATATTCACACACTAGACCATTTCTTACAATAATCTTTTGGTGTAGGGAAAAAGAAGATTTATATAATTGACGGATGATGAAACATCTACACATAGAGAAATATTCTGGCCAATATCAAATGACTGAGGAGTGAAATTTTAAACATAGAGCAATTCAACTTAATGCATTCTATTTTCTCAATTCCAAGTAAAGACTGAAATATTAAGCAACATATAAAATAAGACACCGAGTGGGGTCTTTAAAACTAGAAAACCTATATAATTATAGAAAATAACAGTTTAAGAGACTGATCTCCAAAGTGATGTATGTGAGCCATGGAGGGTGGAAAATACATTCCACTGGGGATGTACTGGAAACAGTAGCTGGCATTTGTTGTATTATGATCTTGGGCACTCGATATACATTTAAGTAATTCTTCCAAGAATCCTACAGTACAGATGCCTCATTCCAGATGAGGAAATTGAAACATGATGGGTAAAAAAATCGAGAAAATAAATTTTCTATGAATATTTATCAATAAGAACATTTAGTTTTAACATTCAATATTGTTACTGATAGAACATGCAGTTTCTAAGTAATAAACATTTATAGTTTATAACTTTTTAAAAGGTTTTCTTAAACAGGTGATCAAAATTTTGCAGACTTCTGATGAATTACTTTGGAGAGGCTAGTTCCATTTAAATGGAGGGAAAGATACTTAATCTGCCTTACATCTAAAATGGCTAGGAGTATTCTAATAAAAGACTACATAAGTTTAAAACGTTCTTATGAATGCTATTTTCACAAGGTTCAATGGTAACTTAAACAAGCCGAATTAATTAAGAAGATAGAAGAAGCTGCCAACAGTTTTATGGACTTCGGGTCACAAAACCAGTCCTAGCTTCAGTTTTGTTTTGTTTTGCTGAGGTTATTGCTAAATTAGGAGGTATTCACTATGGCTCCTTAAAGGAGATCAAAAAATGCAATTCCATAGTCAAATGAAAGAGTTTGGGGTAGGGGGCATATTTTTGCTTCCCAAGAACTTCCTGTCTGCTTATACTCGAAGTAGGATTGCTTCCTACTCTGAGTAGTCAGCCTCAAAACCTACCCTCCCCTACTTTCCCCAACATACATTTATTAGGGGTCCACTATGTGTCAGCTAATTTTTTCCAGTTTTGTTGAGATGTAATTGACATAATTCCTAATTATGTGAGGTGATAAAACGTTAACATTTTGTGGTAAACATTTTACCACCTTTGATTTATATCAAAGTATATTGTATACCTTAAACATATACAATGTTACATGTCAGTGATATCTCAATTAAGGTTGATTCCCACTGTGGCTGGCTTATTGTAGTGGTTAGAATTCTCTGGGTATTTCCAAATTTCTTCTGAGCACATTTCTCTATAGTATATTAAGGATTTTTTTCCATCACGGATGAAACTCAAACATTCCTGAGGAGGAGTCAGCCTTTAAAGAGCATCTCTTTCATTCAAGGGGAGTGGGAAATACAAGCTTCCAGTTATGGAATGATTAAGTCATGGGAATAAGGGTACAACACACGGAACGTAGTAAATGACACTGTAATAGTGTATGGTGAGAGATGGTAACTACACTCATGGAGAGCACAGCATAAGATACAGAGTTCTCAAATCACTATGTTGTACACCTGAAACTAACAGAACCTGTGTGTCAACTAGGATTCAATATAAATTTAAAATATAATTCAATTAAAAAAAACTGTTACTTTACACATGTGTATAATTCCTGTTCTCAAAATTTCAACAACTTCAACCCACGTACCACTACTGCAGCCCTAGAAAGCAGATAGTAGTGTATATAATAACTTTGTTTTACAGCAGAAGAAATGGAGTATTTAAGCTGTGCCAGGTCACAAAATTAGCCAGCGGTAGAGCTGAAATTAGATTGCAGACAATTGGTTTCAGACTGTGTTTAGGGGAATGACGGCATAAGTTATTTTCCAAACTGGGACACTTTGAAGAACAAAGAAATCCTCCACCCAATAGTTAGGAAGGCATTGCAGTTTCAATTGGGACAGTTTGGATAAACTAGAATATATGGTCATCCTAACTAAGACCAGTAGACCAAGTATGAAGAAGACATTTTCTCTTCCATTATAGCTCTTGTAGGAAGGCCCCATATTGTAGAGCCAAGCACGAGAGCAGGTCAGTATTTCTTAGTCCTTCCTGGGTCAAATCTACACGTATAAGTTTAATGAAGTCCCTTACCAGAAAGTGAACATCCGTAAATACAGACATGTGCATTTAAAACAGGCATTCACAAAATTTGTTTTTCTAGGACTCAAGTTCTCAAGTTCTTTCACTGTTCCTCACAGATTATGAATCCCTGATTTAAACAAAGTAATTCAGATTTAACAATCTTATCTCTTCATTTGTTAACAAGACTGCTAAATTAGGTCTAAGAATATTGGACTTCCATTCTGTACAACTTACACTTTGGAGGTTTTTTTTTTTTTTATGAAGAATTATCAGTAAAAATAGGTCATCGATTTTCTTCAATCATTTTGAAAGTCTGAAATATGTATGGATAACAAGAAGATGAGTAAAAGGAACATGAGGTTCTATATTCACTACCCTAATATTCACTATTAAAAACTAATGCCTGTTATACCTCCAACATTACCTTAATTTTCTAGTGGTTAAACTTTTTATTTTACGATATTACAAGATAGATTTTTCAAAATAAGAAAAAAAAAACTGACCACCTACTAAACCTGATTTGGTATAGATCGCCAACTTGAGATATTGTTCTATTTTACTGTCATCCATTATTTACATCCGTACAATCACTTTTAAAATAGCACAAATAGCACTTAAGTTGCCTGATAATTGTTTAGGTCTTAAAACATCCTATCAAGAAGTATTAATATTCAAATTAAATATTAATTAAATCAATTAAATTAAATTAAAATATTCAAATTAAAATTCAAATATTCAAATTCAAGTAGGATTAAAAATGTCCAGGTGTATGTAGAAAAGATCTATGTGGTCAAGTGGATTAAGATCATTGGACCATACACGGAATCAGCATTCAGTTACAATTATATATTATGATAAAATGGACTTCCTGTAATTCTACAAAACTGAAGGCAGTGGTCTTGTTCAAGAGCACCAACTATTCTTTTTGCTCTAGAGGATATGGTTTTCCTGATGCCAAGTTTGGCTCAAGAGGGTCATGGAAGGCCCTAAGCATTTCCTATCAAGGGTAAGGATGCATAGGTTGCTGGTCACAGTTGTTCATCAACAGAAGTTACTTAGTTACAGGTTTCAAAGGACAATGACATAGCTAGGACAGATCTTGTGTTGATGCTCTCATAGGCAGCTGTCACCCCTTCCTAGCAGCTCTATGGACAGATGTGCCACTGGGAGGTACTGCCTCTGTTTCTGATGGGAGTTTGTCTATTTCCCTTGCAGAAGAAGTGTACATGTTTCTTCTTATAGGAGAGGTCAATTTGGTTCATTTTATATAGCTAGTTGCTTATGGTCTCTTCCTGTCAAGATATTACAATTGCAATAGTTCCATATATTAAAAAAATCCTGTATTTCTTTAAAAATCTTCAATTGTGAAATAGGGAAACTCAAAGACCATTTTCAACCGAAGATAAAAAGTGTTTTCAATTAAGCTTAAAGATGTTAAAGTTCTTAAATCTTTTTTTATGTATGCTAAACATGTCCCTTAAAATCTCCTATGCTCCAGTCCATTTTAAGGCTTTTATTTAAAAACCAACATGCACACAAACAGTAAATATATACTCAATCTAGATGAAATTTTAGCAATTCTCATTTAGGAGAATTGAACTGCTCACTTTTAATATACAAAATATTTCCACTATTACTAGAAATGTGTGTGAGAAATTAAATTCATAATTCCCTTCCTATTAGTCATCACTATAAAATAAGGAGAACATTTTTATTTATTTTTATTGTTTATTTTTGAGAGACAGAGAGCATGAGTGGGGGAGGCGCAGAAAGAGAGACACAGATCCTGAAGCACGCTCCAGGTGCCCCCAAGGAAAGCATTTTAAGAATATATTAGAACTTGAGCATTTCCCCAAGTACTGGTCCATTTCATACAGCTACCTTGGAACACAAGGTTCAGAAGTGCTTTTGGAGATTGCTCCTTCCTTTTTAGGTCTAGAATATCAAGTCTTTACCACTGAAGGATGAATTTAAATTTTGGAAATCATCATAAGTCATTTAGAGCTAATTATGCTCAATGAGAATTGTGATCAAGCAAAGCCAATTTGCAGTATTGTTTAAAGGAAGAGTTTTAAAGAGAGCACACCATGAACCAAAGCAGTTTGATGGTAAAAATGCCAGTCAATTAGACCCCAAACTAGACCAGACTACAAGCTCAAAATAGGCTGAAAACTAACAGATCTCAATTCTGGCTGCAGTTCAGAATTAGGCGAGTAGCATTTTAAAAACCTTGGTTTGCAAGCATAATTCATCCCAGAAACATACTTGTAATCCAAAGCACTTGTATATTCAAGCGATATTTCAAGAACTATTGGCCCAGTTGTGGTCAGGTGACATTGTGTCATGGACTACTCGTATTGCAAGACATCACTTGCTTATCAAGTTAAAATTGATTAGACATGTTTGCTCATCTTGCAGAACACCAGCAGAACAAGTTACTCGCAATCCAAGGGTTTACTGTATATGGCTACTAGGACCATTCTTGGTTTTTCCATGTAATCCTAAGTGTCAGTGTATGTTTAGAATGGTTATTATGAGTAAAGTTGATTCAGAGTAGCTCTATTTAAGAAGTGATTTTTTGCTAGGCAGTACCAATATTGGATCTGAAATGGTAGTAGTTAAATCCCTTAGCTGCACTCAGATGTTATTTACTAAGTGGTTCAATTTCAGGTACCAAGAGGCCCCTGATGTCACCATTTAATCCGACTTGCTTTCCCACTTTGTAGAGTATTACGAAGCAATCATTAACATTCCATGGCTTCAGTCCTTAAGATGTTTGACCTGTTTAAGAAATGCTGCATCTCTGGGGATGGGACATGCTACTTTCATCTATTAGAATGCACATTCCTACACCCACACTACAAGCACTTAACACCCACATTACAAGCATCTAAACAAGTCATGTCAATCAAGCATCTGAAAAGTGCTTTTGGTGGAAGAACATAGATGGAGATGGAGAAAAAATTAAAATGAGAATCTGAGGCAGAACTGATAAACAATTTCACACCATCTAAGGGAGAAAAGGGTTATACAACATTGTGGACTTTGGCAACAAATTGGCTTCAAAATTCTTTCCAACTTTACATGGCATACATAACTAATTTTTAAAATATTTACTAAGGATGTTGAAATATGATCAATATTAGAGCAAGTTCAACAATTTTTTTTTTTTTGAGAGAGCACATGTGCCAGAGTGCAAGCCTGGGGAGGGAAGCGGGGTGGTGGTGGGGGTGGGGGCCCCCAAAGCCAACAAGAAAGAGAGAATCTTAAGCAGGCTCCACACACAGCACAGGGCCCTATGTGGGGCCCAATCTCAGGGCCAGGAGATCATGACCTGCAAATTCTCCCATTCAAGATGACCGTCTGGAGTACACATTTTATTTCTTTGTCTAAATTTACTCAGTTTATTCCTCATTTACCGTATTAAATATTTTTTTTTTACATTTTGCTTAAACTTTTCCTTGCAAAAATAAAAAAATTACTTAAAATACAGAGCTATTGAATATTAATTTTCACAATGAAGAGGTTTTAAAAGTTACAGGCCTGATATATTTAGGAACATTTAATTTACTGGAACACTGTTAGTCATCTAGGTTTCTAATTATGATTTGTGACATTCTATGTCATAAGTTTCTATCTTAGATGAAAATAAAGATATCCCCCCACCCCATTCCATTTCTGCCATCTAGGTCTCCTATACAGAGGAATGATCTCCTGCGTGCTTAGAATTACAAGAATAAAATACTTCAATGCCACTCCCAGGTCTATCCATACTTGAAGATGGATGGTATCAAACTCACCTTCGCTATGAGCAATCCGTTACCTGGAAAAATTTTATGTAACAATTGTTGTTATCACAGGACAATGGATAGCAAAGACTGATAATCTGCTTTGTAGGTGTATTGATTTTGATTGGATTTTTTTTAAGAAAAATCTTATTCCACTTCAAAGAAATTTAAGTGTCCTTTTCGTTAAAGGTTTGAATGTTAACAAACTTGTAAATACAGCTTTTCTTTGGATTGTGTCCTCCTTTCTAGTTCCATTTTATTGGCCTGAAGAATGCTGGTACCAGTATGGTTATGGTTATGCTCAACTCTACAGACGTGTAATAGTTCTTTGAAATCATTCCTTGCTAACGAAAATTGCCTAATTACAAAATTAAAACATTCTGTCCAGAACCTTTACTGATTAGTTTACTACTATCTCAGTTTTATTTTACTAACATTTTAGATTTTATACAGGATTCAGTCTTTAATGATTTATTTATATAAAAATGAAATGAATATCATGGTGCCTGACATGGTCAGGAAAAGCCCATTTAACTCATTTTAATTATTTTCATTTAAATAAAATATGAACAATTTGTTAACATTAAAGGGCAGTTTTTCACTATTTTCAGGTTCATTCAAAATGAAAAAATGCTATCAAATTGAGGTGTACAGGTTTTCCTTCTTTGAGCATTCAGATGTCTAATAAAGAACATTTCAAGGCAAAACAAACAAAGTCCAACAGTAAGCTTTAGTACACTAGAAGTCTTAAATTTACATGTTTTTAAATCCCTATATACACACCTGAGGTCTGACACACACTATATACAGTTTCCTTGAGCATTCTGGAGTGTGGAAGAATCACCTATTATCTCTCCATTTAAGACAAGAGAAACTTCTATGTGCAAATACAGTTCATCCGAAATATTGATATTGTAATTTTCACAAAGTTACCCCAAAATGATTGTTGTATATTTTTAAAATAAAGCTCATTTTCTTTAATATTAATTCTTTGAAAACATTTGATTACCTCCCACATAACTGGACATTAAGTCACTAACGTTATTAATGTTTACAAGGGAGTATTCCATAATTTCCAATACTCTATTTGAAATTTAGTTTATCCACTTCTATAGGGATAATAGTGATTATACATACACATACATATACATATGTATGAACATTTTTGTTCTTTTTTAGCTTAAATACCTTTATCTTCCTATGTGTATGTATGTACATGTGCTTGTGGGTACATACAATACACACACACGCACACACACACAATGATGCTACATAGGACATGAAAATTTCAGTATTCCTTTAGAATCAGGTGTATTTTAGTAAAACATGCATTTCATTATAGTTTATATATTATATAAAAGTGCAATTTACTGGGAGGAAATATTTAATAAACCAGAAGAATGAGCTAGAATACCTTGGTTTTTATAGAATTGTATACCTTATAGAACCTTTCTACATATTTTTTATCATTTAACTACATCTTGTTATTTCATAGAACATAGTAGATATAATATGCATTTCCAATTACTGAGACAGTTATTTCTGTGCTTTAGGATTCTTTTAGAAACAAAGTGGCACTCTGGGAAGCCACATGACATATGTCAGGTAACAAAGAGATCATTTAGTAATTTGAAGCATTTGTTTTTCACTCTCTGTCATCATTTATCCTATGAACCAAGAAATAATGTAATAGAAACAAAATTAGCTGTTTTTTATACTCTTTACTAAATTCCACATACACGTCAAACACATGATGATCCTGATTGCTTATAAACACACCTCACAGGAGTACAGCAACTCCACTATCATCACTTCTGAGGCATATAAATTCTAACAGGATTTGTCACGTCCCTATAATTGGCACTGTAATCTTTCACTATTATCAGTCCTAATCCAACATTCTATTGTTAATTCTAATACAATATTTAAGAATACTAAGAATTAACTAATACCCACAACATTACGGAGATATTGGACTAGCAACCCATAATGATGGTTCTGAGGTGCCTGGAGAATATGATGGTAGTTATTTATCTTCTCTTCAGAAATCTATCACAAACACAAAGTTGCATAGCTACAGGAACTTAGCGATGCCCTGAGGTCCCTGTAATAATTGGAACATCTCTATGCCCACTGAGCTTTCAAGACAGATGGTGGATTTACCAGCTGAACTGTATTTATTGAGCCAAGTAATGCCTGAGAAATGTGTTCCTCTCTGGAATTTTGATCTTACCTTACGCCAATGTTAAACTCTTTTGATGGCTTTCTACCCTTCTCCCACCCACTTTTGAAACCTAAGGGAAACCTACCCCCAAAGCCAAAATTCACATGCCAATCTTTTGCCAGAATTAAAACTCACTACCTAAATTAGTGGAGATAAAAATGGAAGTAAAAAATGGAGAACTTCATTAAACTATTTGGTGAGAACTTAAAGCTTCATTTCTAGGGAATGTTTTTATTTAAGGGATGGCCATTTTTGTACCGAAATTTGAAGGTGGATTACACAGGAGACACCAAGAAAAAGGGGATAAAAATTCCCTAAGTAGACTTCTGGAGAGACATTGGCAACTGCTCACTTTGCTTATGTGTTTTAGGTTTTTTTGAGGAATGCATAATACAGAAGCAAGGGTAAATCATGTATATTTTGAAGAATGATCATGAAGTAAAAATCATTATAAGTACCCCTAAGTTAAAATCTCCAGAGAAACCAAACTCTGTGTGTGTGCGTGTGTTTATATATATGAAGAGAGATTATTTATATAAAAAATAAAGTTACTTTACTTACAACATTATAGACACTGATGAGTTCCATGATCTGCAGTGGACAGGCTGGGTATCTAGGAGAGCTAATGGAGGGGTTCTGGTCTTTAGAGGAGCAGGCTTGAAATCTAGAAAGAGACAATGTTTCAACTTTAGACTGAAGGCAGGGGGAAAAACAAAACAAAAACATATTCCAGATCAAAAGAATTCAGGCAGGAGAGTTTTCATCTCACTCACTGAAGATGGCATTTTTTTTTTTTTTCCCCTATTCAAGCCTTTAACAGATGGGATCAACTCACATTAGGGAGAGCAATCTACTCTATTCAGTCTACAAATTCAAGTGTCCATCTCATCCAGAAACACCTTCACAGACACACCCAGAATGATGTTTAACTGGATATCTGGGCACTCCATGGCCCATGCAAGCTGGCACATAAAATTAACCAATATACTCTCACCAACAAAATCTTCTAGTGCATTCCTTCATGTTATTTCTCTACCTAACCCTGAGATAAAGATCAGATTTGTAGAACATAATTGTACCTGTTACCTAGCTTTACTAAATGTATTCTTCTTGAAGATTACATTTTCCAATATTAGTAGGTTTTATATGTATGGATTCTTGAAACTGTAGTCCATGTTCATTGTTGTAAAGTATTTTTATTGGTGTATAGTATTCTCATACACCACCTTTTACTAAGAATGCTGCCATTGATACCCATTTCAAAAATTTTCAGGTTGGGACTCTTATGAATAAACCTGGTATCATCATCCATGTATCTTCTTACATAGGTACAATTTTAAGGTTGTAACTGGTAGAGTTAGTGGATGATAGCTTATATAAAACTCTAGCTTGTATACAGGATTCCATATATGTGTAAATTGTTTTCTGGTTTATTTTGCACAATGATAGGCAAATGGATCATTTTTAACAATACTGAACTGTTTTCACCACAGTATATAGATATTAAGAACTGAATGTATGAATATTTTAGCTGTGTTCGTCCCCTTAAAGATTATTTTGATCATTCTTGATCATCAAAAATGTATATACTCTCTTCAGAATAGTTTTATATCTTGTGGGAATTTATTTTTAATTTTTTTCAACGTTTTTTATTTATTTTTGGGACAGAGAGAGACAGAGCATGAGCGGGGGAGGGGCAGAGAGAGAGGGAGACACAGAATCAGAAACAGGCTCCAGGCTCTGAGCCATCAGCCCAGAGCCCAACACGGGGCTCGAACTCACGGACTGCGAGATCGTGACCTGGCTGAAGTCGGACGCTTAACCGACTGCGCCACCCAGGCGCCCCTCTTGTGGGAATTTTGATTGAGGTTTTACTGAATCCAAAAGTTAGTTTGGATACAATCGGTATTTATAGCACTAATGCCTCCAATCCATAAAACCAATCCATCTGTCCATTTTTTAACACTTATTGAAAACTTCTATGCACATTTTCTTAGGTTTATTTCTTGGTACCATATTATTTTCATGATTATACAGATTTTTTTGATGGTTAATATTCAGGAATCAATGATTTCTATGTACTTATTTTAATTGAATAAATCATCAGAATTGTCAAATTTATCAGTTCATTTTTAGTCTTTTCTAGGCATTGCAATCTTATCTGCAAGTGAGGTCTTTTTTCACATTTTGAATCTGATCATTTTATTCCTTTTTACTTACTCATTTCATTGGCTAGTTCTCCAGGTGTAGTACTGAAGAGGTAGAATACTAAGTTTGCCACATTCAAAATTTCAAAAGTTCAACATTGTGTAGTAAGTATGTTATTTGGTAAAGATATTTTTAAGTATTTTTGGTGGCTAGTTCTGGAGAGTGGTCTTCTTAATGTAGTAATAATCAAGTTCTCAGGAGTATACATTTTCTAGTTCGGTTAAACTCTACAGTCCAATTTTGAAACAAACACATCCACATCACGCCCTCTATGCTTAGCATGTGTTTTTTGATTCGTCAAATGTCCCCATTTCAGATTAAGAGTCTAACTGAGAACTCTCAGTGGTAGGTAAAAGTTAGGTAAAGAGAAATTGGTGCCAATAGGGAAATTCATGCCAAAGTTTCAGAAGTGCTGTGGAAGCCTGTAATACCTAATTTTATATCTGTTGAATATATTTGGTATCATTTGCAAATAGCAACATTCTCCCTGGGTCAATTCTGCTATTTTTTTTTCCAGGTATTCTACTTGCCTGCATAGCTGTAGACTCAGTTCACCAAGACTCAGTATCTACTTGATCCAGATACAATTTTATTTTATTTTTTTAGTTCCTTAAGTCAGAGTTGGTTTCTGATTTGCAAATGAGCACCTTGACTGATAGAACTTAGCACATGCAGACACTTCAAACTACCTGCATCCAGAGCCATATCCGTACCCTAGTTTTACTCTTCTCCCTCTGACCCTTCTACTTTTCTGAACCCATACCACTTATGACTTTGTTCTTGCCAATATCCTCTTGGCTGTGATCCTCAATTCCATCTCTCGCTAGTGTGAGATCTGTCCCATCAGATTAATAACAGGTTTGCATTAAAAATATAGGGGCGCCTGAGTGGCGCAGTCGGTTAAGCGTCCGACTTCAGCCAGGTCACGATCTCGCGGTCCGAGAGTTCGAGCCCCGCGTCGGGCTCTGGGCTGATGGCTCGGAGCCTAGAGCCTGTTTCTGATTCTGTGTCTCCCTCTCTCTCTGCCCCTCCCCCGTTCATGCTCTGTCTCTCTCTGTCCCACAAATAAATAAAAAAACGTTGAAAAAAAATTTAAAAAAATATATAAATATATATTATGCCAACATATCGCTATCCGGCTACTTTTCTAGTTCAGTTTACCCTCATAATAAAGTGCTTCGAGAAATATTCTTGGCTTATTCATTCATTCATCTCCTAGGTGCTCCTCAGCCAATTTTAACCAAGCTTTCATACCTGAAATTTTAAGGAGAGCTCTTTTCAAGGTTACCAATGATTACCCTGTACTGAAGCCAATGAAAAAAAAAATCCCCTGGTATCTTCTTAGGGATTCTACCAGCAGCATTTGAGATGTGTAACCACTCCATTCTTGAAATAATTTTGGTGGTTTTGGTAATAAATTTTCCTACCTCAGTGGCCATTTTTCCCTATCTTTTCTTTTTACTGCTCTATCACACTAATTTTTGTAGTTTCTTTAGTGTCTTTTTGTAGTTTCCCTTAGTTTTTTACATGGCTACTTTTTTCCTTATTTATTTCTAATATCACAGGTTACCCATCCAATATCACTTTCCAATTTTATTTTCTTCACATAAGTTATCAGCTACCTATTTGATTTTAAACCTGTGTATAGGTATATTCATCATATTCTGTTTCTACAGTTTAATGTCTTAGAGCTTTATCATTTTGTACTCGCAGAGAAAAACTTCTGGAACACAAAAGCCACTTATCTATGTATCAATACCAACGAAGTAAATTCTGTGCCAACTCTTTGTAACCAATTCATCCTACCCCCATTTGAGAACATGTAAAGCCAAAAAAAAAAAACCACAAACCCCCCCAAAACAAACAAAAAAACTGAAAACTCAGCTCTTGTCCTTTCCATAGAACCAAGTATTTCATGTAACCCATTTTGCTCCTGAACAAGTAATAATACTTAAGTATAGAATCCTCTAAACTTTTACTTAACGCAATCAATTTTGGAAATGTTGCATAACACACACTCCTCTTAGAAAGTCTCTGTTCAAATAGATCTATTAATGTATCTGCAAATATATGAATTAAAGGATCTTATTTATTTTCTTTTAGATTATATCAACAATTCATACAGTATTCTATTTTAACTCATTTCTTGGCTTTGGGCCATATTTCTTTGTATTGCTTTTAATGGTTTTAGGGATTACAAAATATGTAAGTAACTTTTCAGGCTACTTGAAGTTAATTTTATCCATACCAAGTAAAGAAGCCTTAGAACGATGTAGCGAGTTTGCCCTCAATTAGGTTATAACTTCACCTGTATTGGATCTGTATCATGAAAGTTCCACTAGAAGTGTTATATATCATGTTTTCAACGGGCATAGATGTTTTCTCAAAATGAAGAAAATACTAAACTTACCCAGATATTTACCACTTTTCTTGTTTCTCCTTTATTCCCGACGTTCCAAGTTTCCTTCTGCTATTATTTCTTTCCAACCTGAAAAACTTGCTTTAGCATTTCTTTGAGCGCATGCTTGCTATGGGAAAACTATCATAGTTTTCCTTCACTTAGAAAGACTTCATTTGTTCTCCTTTGGAAAGGACATTTTTGTCAGCTATAGAATTCCAAACCGACAGTTCTCTCCCTTCAGCACTTTTTAGATGTTCCACTCTTCTCACCTCCGTGGTTGCTGGTTTGCAGACTGCCCCTGTGCTTGGAAGGCAGAGAGACTGAAGGAGGAGGCAAAGGATTCCAGATAGGTAGGCGGATGGCCTACCTGTGCAAGGAAACTTACACAAACAACACTCGCCTCGGGCAACCCCAGGACAAGTAAATCTCTGTGCCTCGTCACACTCTTTACGTTTATATAGAGGTCTTAACAAGGTTCATCTGATCTCAATACCACATTGCTCTCTCAAGGCTTCGACCTTTAAAATAGCTCCAGGTGTGGGAATGGTGTACCAAATCTATATTCCAAGGAGAGGTGAGGGGTGACGGGCCTTCAATGAATTGCCCCTTGTAGCTCAAGGGTCAACTAGCGGTCACGTCCTCTTGATGACCTCTTCCAATAACAGTTACTGGTAAGAAATCCATAGTTATTTAACTTTTTTGTTTCTTTCTATGTTATGTGTAATGTTTTTCTCTGGCTTTTCTTCATTTTGGTTTTCAGTGCTTTGGTAATATTGTCTGATCATGATTATCTTGAGTTTTTCTTTGTGGAGTTGGTTGAGCTTCTTCAAACTACAAGTATGCCTTTCAGCAAATTTTGGTATTTAAGGCTATTGTTTTTTCAAATACATTATTCGAAGCATTCTTCATCTCCTTTCCTTCTGAGACTCCATTGACATGAATGAATGTTAGACTTCTCTATGTTGTCCCACCAGATTCAAGACTCTTGGCTTCTTTGTTCTTTTGATTTTGAATTTTATTTTCTCTGTGCTTCAGATGGGATAATTTCTGCTTCTCTGTCCTCAAATCACTCTTTGTCCTGTCTTTTCCATTGTGCTGTTGGAGCCATCCAATGAATTTTTGTTATTTGAGGTATTTTATTTTTCATGCCAAAACTAACATTGGGTTCCTTTCATAGTTTCTGTTTCTCCCTGATAATGTCTATTTCATCATCAATTTCAAGAGCATACTATTAGCTTATGGAGCATAGTTACGATTGTGAACAATCTTTGTTCAAACATATGAGTCCTCTCAGGGTTGGCATCTAATAATTGCTTTTCTTTGGAAAAATGGTTGTTTTCCATTTCCCTCTTCTCACACTGTCCCGATTCTTCTCATGCCAACTAACTTAAAGATCTTATGTTTTGTAGAGCAGTTTTATGTTCACAGCAAAACTGAGGGGAAGATACAGGGATTTCCCATATCCCCCCTGCCCCACACACATTCCTAGCCTTCCCCAGTATCAACATCCCCCATGCAACAGTGGTATATCTGTTACACTGATGAACCTGGACTGGTACATCATGATCACCCAATGACCATAGTTTAATTAGAATTCACTCTTCATGTTGATTATTCCCTGGGTCTGGACAAATGTACAATGGCCTGTCTCCATCATATGTAGCATTTTCATTGCCCTAAAAGTGTTGTGTATTCCACCTATTCATTTTCCCCTGTGTCCACCTGGCAACCACTGACCTGTTCACTGTCTCCAAAGTTTTGCCTTTTTTTTAGAAGGTCAGATAATAGAAATCATTGTGTACTTGGCTTTTTCAGATTGGCTTCTTTCAATAAATAATATGACTTTAAGTTTCCTCCATGTCTTTTCATGGCTTGGTGTCTCGTTTCTTTTAAACTCTGAATAATGGTCCATTGTCTGAATGTACCACAGTTTACCCATTCACTTACTGAGAGACATCTTGGTTCCTTCTAAGGTTTGGTAATTATGGATACATTTGCTCTAAACATCCATGTGCAGGTTTTTGTGTGGACATAAGTTATCAGCTCCTTTGGGTAAATATTCAGGAACACCATTGCTGGATTGTGTGGTAAGAGCATGTTTAGTTTTGCAAGAAACCACCAATCTGTCTTTCATGGTTGATCTACCCAATTTAATTCCTACCAGCAAAGAAGACAGTCCCTGTTCCTCCACATTCTCAACAGTATTGGATGCTGTTATTGTTCACTAAATTGGTTCATTTTGCTTTGTAATAACCGTTTTGACAATCATCTCATAGTAGGTAAATTGCAATTAGATGAGTTGCTTTGATTCTTATCATCCATTAAAGACTGAATGGGATAAAAATACCCAATTCTTTGCTTTATTTGATGAATATTCAAAGGAAACAATCTGTATAGAATGCTCCTTTCTAAAAGCAAGGGCATCTATGGTAACAGCTAGTCCTATATGTAAAACACAATGAGAGGTAATGAGTGGGTATAATGAGGGGGTATACAAAATGTCCCCATTGTCAAAAAAAAAAAGCCAATAATTTCTCCACACTTCTGTCATAGGTCTTTAATATCTATTTATCTATCTATCTTGCCATTCATCATTCATTTATTCCATGTATTCATTTTTGAAATACAACCATTTTCATGTTACATTTTCATATTACACTTGGAAGTAGAAGAAAGCTTATGGTTGTCATTAATGTAGGTTAGCAGACAGGACGACCATACAAAATAAAATGGAAAGAAACAACAGATGTGTTGACTGCAGGACAAGAGGTAAGGAAAAAAGCTGAAAGCTAGTGATATTGCTGCAGAAGAGATTTGCCTGGCTCTAGAGCTTAAGCTGGGGCTGGCCAGCTTGGGAGGTGGCCTCTGGGAATTAGAAACCACCTATACAGTCTGGAGACAATTACCTTACTGGGAGTCATGGAAAGGAAGTCTTTTTTTTCAGTGCTTTTTTCTTGATTCCATTAAATATGATATAGAGAAAACACTACTACTTAGGATTGTTCTGTACTAAACGGGTGATGAACATATAAGAAGCTCTCAATAAATGGCATTTAGGAGTTCTTAAATTCTTTTGTCCAAACACTTAGTTTCACAGAAATATGAATGACAATGCATGTTTTTTTTTGTTTTTGTTTTTGTTTTTGTTTTTGTTTTTTGACAATGCATGTTTTAAGTATACATCAAACATTTGTGAAATAGGGCTTGCAGATGTCAATGTGATGCTTATAGACACCAAACCCTTCAGATTTGGGCTCCTCAGGATTAGGCAGGGATACTATTTTAATTAAGATCAGGCTTAAATTAATCTAGGCAAATCGTTACCAAACCATTATGTTGCCTGGATATTCAAATGAGTATGCATTTATATTTGGTCTTGTCTCAGTGATATGGAAACAGGTCATGAATGGCAATCTACACACTAGATCTATGATTATTGTTTCACAAAGTATTGGCTCAGGCAGCATTGTTTTTGTTTTTTTTGTTTTTGTTTTGTTTTTCCCTTTCTTTTAAATAAAATCTAATTAGATTTTAATGCTTACAACTGGATAACTTTGCACAAATTTATTTCCATATCTTGAAAAATCTGGGACTACATCCTTAGATGACTCCAGTTTCAGTGGGCTGTACCAGTGGCCTGCTTGAGATAGAGGTCGCATCTGCTGAATGTCTAATAAATTGTAGCCCTTCTACTCTCCTTGTTTTCACTACACTGAAGAGGTGTCATTTCTTTATTCATCAGGTTTCACTCTTATTTATTTTATCCACACATGACTCTTCAGAGAACAAAATACACACATATCTACACACACACACATACACACGCACGCCAAAGTTTTCAATTGTGTAGTCATAACCCTAAGGAAAATGAAATAAACTTCATCTCCATTTCTTTGCCTCCTACTTGATTTAGACAGAATACTACTATAAACATCCAAGCTTAATATTGCCTTTCCTTCTCAAAGTTTAATGTGCATGCAAATTTCCTAAGGATCTCATTAAAATGCAAATTCTCATTCCGTAAGGATGGAGAAGGCCTAAGACTCTGCATTTCCCAGCTGATGCTGATACTGGGCTCTGAGGACCACACTTTGTGTGGCAAGGGGCCTGCAGGGTCTTCCTCCAACAGTAGTGTGTTGTTTGAAATAAGCCAATTCAGAAAGCTCTCTACCCTACGAGAGATTTTACAAAGACTTAAATATAAGGCGATTTCCTTTTTTTCTGAAGGAAATCCTTTCTTAATTATTTGCACAAATATATTTATTTCTAGCAGAACCAATGGATGCACATTGACTGACAGCTACATGGATCTAGAAAGTCCAGATACTTGAGTATATATTAGAGTAAATTCATGAAGGACCCAGAATTTGGTATATCTATATAAGTTCATGATTCTCCAATTAGTACATCTGTTGCAGATGAGGACTTTAGCTCTGAATACTGGCTGAAGTAGGAGATACTCATGGAAGCTCAGTCTAACAAGTCAGTGGATTCTAAAATTTATCTTTTTTGCCTTCAGTCACTGGGTCTAATTTCCAAATCACACTGTGCCTGGATAAGACCAGACCATGAACATATACAGTAGTCTTCAGCCTTTGTTGTAAACCATTCGTATGTGAGCCTGGTCTATGTCTGTCTTTGTTTATTTATTTTATCACCTATTCTTTCAAATATTTGACAGGGACTACTTTGTTGCAGGTACTGGGGATCTAAAGCAGAGTAAGACATAATATTTATCCCCTGACATCTCCCAGCCTGGTTCCCAGGTACAAGTGAGTTCTGCTAGCCTCCTGCCTGGGGATGGTAACTTTGCGTTGGCCACACCAGTCCCTTTCCCCAGCCACCAGTTTCTTGTATTTCAACATCCTGGGATTGCATTCCATCTGCTATGGATAATCTTGAACATTAAAACTCTTACTCTGAGCATTTTCACCACATAATAGAGACTTCTGTTGCCATGTGCTATCCCCTGGTAGAATCTTTGGAGACAGAAATCCTCACCCCAATCTGATACACATTTTAATATCACATGTGTTTGGAATCACTATTTTGAGTCAGTGGCACCCTCCTCAGGTGTAAGCCTCAGAGTCCCATTAGGCATGGCTTGACTATTCCTAACTCTTTATCTCTATCACAACTAAGCCATATAATACAAAAAGACAAAGTGGGAGTAAAAACTGACCCTTTTTGATGTTCTTCTATCTCTAGATGCTCTGTCATTGTACTACATAGGAAGTGTAACAGTTTTTTTTCCTTCCTTTTTTATCTTTCCAGATAAATAAGAAAAGCCTACTTCCTCCACTGTACTTAGAATCCTGTAATTAGCCACAGTATGCTAATAGTAATGATTCTATGCAGGTTACAAAATCTGCATGTAACAAGAAGAGAATGAGGGGAGGGACTGAAAAATCTTTGATCCTAATTTGGTGAAACTCTTCCCACTTGTGCTCCTTGAATACTTTTACATGGGGGCGCCATTTTCTCTCTCATGGTCACTTAACGTTTTATATTATGTTAAAGTTACATGGATATTATTTTATGCCTGGTTGCATTTTAACACCTTTGGTCAAGTGTTACCAGGTAAAATAGAAACACTTTGTAAGGACCGTGACAGGCTGAATTTGGTGCTTATGCAGCATATTGAGAGGGACTCTCATAAAACACCACCACCACCACCACCAACAAAAACTCACCACCACTACCACTAACAACAACAGTGTTCAGACATCAAATTAAAAATCTTAAAGTTGGTAATAAGGATAATATTTGAGCTATTTATAAGGCAGGATTTGTACACATTAAATTTTTTTTAATGTTTATTTACTTTTGAGAGAGAAAGAGCATGAACAGGGGAGGGACAGAGAGGCAGATGCACAATTGGAAGCAGCCTCCAAGCTCCATGCTGTCAGTACAGAGCCACATGTGAGGCTTGAACTTGCAGATGGCAAGATCATGACCTGAGCCAAAGGCAGATGTTTAACCGACTGAGCCACCCAGGTGCTCCAAGATCTGCACACACTTGCTCTTGGGTTTTGAGGAAATGAATACTTATATACAATACATATTTCTTTACAGAAAATTTACTTTTTTCCTTGAGTTAAAAATAAGGAATCAGAAGAATGAAAATTAGTCTTCATCCTTTTTTCTTTCTTTATTCTCTATCAGCTTTTATATTCTTTTCTTTTTCTTCATTTCCTAGCCAATAATCAAGATTTTGAAGAAACAGGTCATTAATGTCAGTTCCTTACCAAACCTTTATTACAATTTTTTTTTCTTCCTTGTCTCCTTCCTTGAGCAAACCTGACATGAAGCATTTCCACAAGAACCTGTTCCTAGAGAAATTAAGGTCAGTGAAAGTCCAAATCATGGTAGCGTATTTAGAAGAAAGGATGAATAGTTTATTTCTCAACTATACCAGGGGAAGCAAGTTGCATTATACTTTCTGAAGTATTTTACTTTTACAGATTATTAGAAAGGTAGAGTGCTTACATATAATAGGCTGTAAAATAATCTTTAATCTGACACTCTGCCTTGTTTTAGATCACCTATGTATTTAGACTGAAATTGGATGGTTTTGTTTTTTTCTGTTCTGAGAAACGTGACAGGGAATCTAAAAGACCCACGTATGAGTAATTGAATTATTAACTTACCATAAGATTAAGTTCAAATAGAAATAAAGTTAGATTATGATAAAACTGGTGACCATATAAACAAGGAACCTCATTACTTCCTAAGCATGGCCTCCCTCCACCAGGGACACTATTGTTTTATAGTCTCTCAGACTATAAACCTCCCTGGATTGACCTAACTTCTCTGTAGCCTACTAGTTCAGTTAATGTAGCTCCAAAACTTCTGTGTCATAAATGTTTGTTCATGCTCCATTTCACTCAGTATTCTTAAACATGTACAGCAGAGGTGCCCTATTTTTAGGCTACATAAATATCCCCTCAGTACTTAATTTAATGTTTATTCATTTGTGAGGAGGGGAAGCAGAGAGAGAGAGGAAGACAGAGGATCCAAAGTGGGCTTTGTGCTGTTAGAGCAGAGCCTGATATGGGGCTGGAACTCAGGAACCAGGAGAGCATGACCTAAGCAGAAGCAGGACGCTTGAATGACTGAGCCACCCAGGTGTCCCTAGTACTTGACTTAAATGCATATGTAAGACACTGTAGATATCTTTTTAAATTTTTTTTTCAACGTTTATTTATTTTTCGGACAGAGAGAGACAGAGCATGGACGGGGGAGGGGCAGAGAGAGAGGGAGACACAGAATCGGAAACAGGCTCCAGGCTCTGAGCCATCAGCCCAGAGCCTGACGCGGGGCTCGAACTCCCGGACCGCGAGATCCTGACCTGGCTGAAGTCGGACGCTTAACCGACTGCGCCACCCAGGCGCCCCTGTAGATATCTTTTTGAGTAGGATTGATATCAGGGTCAAGGTTGAGTTTTAAGTGGTACTCCCAGTGATTCTAGAGCAGGTGGGCCAAAGTTTATACTGAGAAAGCTATTTTTCTACATGATAAAATTTAAGCACTGCCTTCTCAAACTCAAGTTAGAAAGGACCTCTCTAAGCATACTTTATTTTTTAACGTTTATTTGTTTATTTTGAGAGAGAGTGGGGGAGGGCAGAGAGAGGGAGAGAGAGGAATTCCAAGCAGGCTCTGCAGTGTCAGTGTAGAGCGGGATGCTGGTCTTGATCTCATGAACCCTGACATCATGACCTGAGTCAAAATCAAGAGTCTGACATTTAAGCAACTGAGCCACCCAGGCACCCCTGCCTAATCTAAGAAAGTTCTTTACATTAGCTAAATTATTCTCTTCATTCTCCCCCTCACCAAACACCACATCTTTTGATTCTAAAAATCTTTGCTGTGTTTAGCTAAGTTTGGAGGTCCCTGTCCTCAACTCTTTGTCTGCCAAATGCCTACTCACCTTTAGAGATAGAATCCAGTACCTATATCCCCTATAGGGGCCTTTATTGACCTCGGACCCTATTCAGATTCACTCCTTTTATGTATTTTATATTAGTATATTATTTGATTATTAATTGTTTAATTATTAATATAAGGTTTTATTTTATATGTATTTGCGTGTTTTACATCAGTAGTGGTCGGTGGTGTCTGAAACAGGAAGGATTTTATGGATTCATTGCTTGGATCCATAATGTACTTGAATTTTCATGGAAATTGATCTTATGAGAATTTTCTTGTAAGATTTATAGTGGGTCCATTCACATCTCTTTTTCATAATTGCCTTCTCTTACTTTAGGAAGAGACATATGACTCTTACTCATCAAGAATCCTCCTATAGTGCATTGAGGGTCAAAAACAAACAAACAAACAAACAAACAAACAAACATTAAGTCTTGTTGTCTGAAAAGCCTCCTTTAATGAGGGTATCATCCCTCTTGGAAGGTTTCATGATTCTCCCTGGCCCAAGTTGAAGCATGGTAAATGAAGTGGGAAATATAAAAAGCAATTAGAATGTTTAAAATCAAATTCAAGTATACAGTACTATAGTGTGGGATAGTGGGGGCACTGACAATTCTATTTCCAAGACATTACCTATTACATCTCCCAGCAACTGTAGAAGAAAGGCTCATCTATGAGAGAGATCCTCAAAGTTCCTATAAGCAAATCCCTTCTTTTCTTTTTTATATATGGAAATATTTTATTAAAGGCTTTCCTTCTTTTTTGTTGTTGTTGTTGTTAACATCTACTAAATAAATTAAATTTTATTCCTGAAGGCAACATATATGACCAAGTCACTTTGAAAAACTCCTCACATGGGGCACCTGGGTGGCTCAGTCGGTTGGGCATCTGACTTTGGCTCAGGTCATGATCTCCTGGTCCGTGGGTTCGAGCCCTGCGTTGGGCTCTGTGTTGACCGCTCAGAGCCTGGAGCCTGCTTTGAACTCTGTGACTCCCTCTCTCTCAGCCCCTCCCCCGCTCATGCTCGCTTGCTCTCTCTATCTCTCTCTCTCTCTCTCTCTCTCGGTCTCAAAAAAATAAACAAGCATTAAAGAAAGAAAATAGGAAAACTCCTAAAATACTTCCAATTTTATGAGGTTGTTTCAAATGCCTATTTCAGCTCTTTTTAACTTGATAGACAAGGTACCCCTTAAAAAAAGTAGTGGATATGATTCTCGGATATTTAGTTTCAGTAAAGCCCATACGTGTATATATACACACGTGTATGTGTGTATATACATATATATACATGTATGTGTATATATATATACATCTATCTATATATATATATACATCTATCTATCTATATATATATATATACATCTGCAGAAATAAAGATGTATATATATAATATATACATCTACAGAAATAAATAAAACAATTAACTTTAGTGTCTTTAACTTTAATCAAATTCATTGATTTAAGGAAAATTCAAATTTTCAGATAAACTACCATTTAGATAGTTGTTGATTGAAAAATGGTACATGATTTTTGGTATATAATTTAGAAATAGTTCAAATACTTGAACAACATTGCCAACATCAAATAGCTTGCCACTTTTATCTACTTGTTTATATACAGAGGATTTCAAGCACTTCAAATGTAAATGACAAAAAAAAAAAAAGAAAAAAAAAGAAATATACATTGATGCTGAACTGTTCTCCTAGCAGGAAATCATACTCCTATATTGATATAAAATACTATAAAACATTTTTAATCGCAAAGAGAAACATTTTCAATGTTTTATTTTTTATGTTTAATAATTAACAAATTTTCTAATAGAGTTCTTTTTTCCATCAGTTCTATTTTTTAATTAAAAAAAATTTTTTTTTGAGAGAGAGAGAGAGAGAGACAGTGACAGAGCATGAGTAGGGAGGGGCAGAGAGAGAGGGAGACACAGAATCTGAAGCAGGCTCTAGGCTCTGAGTGTCAGCACACAGTCCGACCTGAGGCTCAAACTCATGAACTGTGAGATGAAGACCTGAGTCAATATTGGACGCTTAACTGACTGAGCCATCCAGGCACCCCTCATCAGTTCTACTTTAAAAGCAATTGCAACAATAACATAACCCCAATTATTTTTTTAATTTAGAACCTCATAGTCATAGCAAATAAAGTTAAACTTTATTTATATATACATGAATATAAAAGTTCAAACCACTTAAACTTATAAAACAATTTAAGTGTTTAAAAAAATGTGGAGGAAATGCATCATTATCAAGTCTTTTTTTTGGACTATGAAACAAAACTTTGAAACCTGCCTCTTTAAATGTTTCTTTTAATAATTAATCATATACATATCTCTATTATTTTAATAGTCATATTTGTTTTTCTCTATTCTATCCTATTGCCACAGTGAATTGTAAGCTATTGCTGGGCACAGATTTTCTTTCATATTTTAGTTTTTTCCTCTGATATTGAAAAATGTGATGTGTATTTAACAAATTATTGTTAAATCATAACAAATTTTGAACTTAATTCTAAGAGCAAATATAACAACTCATCTTTATCTTCACAGAAATACAAAATACTGAAAATATACACAAACTGAAAAAAATAAATAGCACTCAGAGAAAAGGCAAACTTTCATTCCATTGAAAATTAAATTTGAAATAAAGTTCCAGTCACGCAAATATTTATTTTTTCTAGAAAATTTACATTTAAAACTATAGAGAGACTTTCAGAATCTAGAACACCATAACATAGGAACCATGAGTTTAAGTCCTTGCTCTAACACTTATTTGATATGACCATAAAACATTCACTGTTATTCTTCTGTTCCCTGAACCCAAATAAAGGAATCATGACATGTAATTAATCAGGTATCTCTTTGGTTAAAATGCAAATGAGAAGTATCCTGATAAGATTTCTTAACGTAGTGAAGTACACTACACAGAACCTTACTGAAGGAAGGAAAATCAATATTTTGGGGAAAAAAAGGCATATTTTGAAATATCCTTTTTTTTAGGTAGGAGCAAATGGGAAATAAGTGGGTTCAAAATGCATCTTTAAGATACATAGTTGAGAGAAGATTTTTGTCCATTTCTTCTAACTTTGAAGAAATGGGTGCATTGGAGATTCCAGTCCATGTGGTACAAAATGACATAATTATGGATGTTTCCACACTTGATGCGTGACACATGTGGTATGACCAGTAAATTTACATGGAGTCTGAAGATTGCAAAATAATCAGATCTCGAAGCTTCTATTCAAGTTTGAAATCAACACAGGACAAACTCTGTGACTCTATCCCAAGTTGTAGTAAAAACTGTGTCAACTTTAATGTGACATTGTAGACGTTTGTAATCATTCTAATTAACTGTTATTGGAACCGACATCTCGTTTTTCATTCCCCTACATTACCAAGTAAACTTATCAATCTCCAATTCATCACAGCATGGCAGCATAAAGATTTGTTTCCACATGTTCAACTATCATTTCCTGACTTCCCAGTGAGAAATTAATATCTTCACCTATAAATTTTTGGCCATGTCATCTCTCAAAAGTCAAGAAATTACATAATTCTTACAGCAATAAAATCAGAGAAAAAACTCAGCAACTTGGATGTTATCCAAATTCATTTTGGGGTCTTTTACCCTCTTGACTGGTAGCATGGGAGGATTCTTCTAACAAAGGCCAAAAGTAAAACTTCCTTGAAATATATTTGAGCTTGGTTCAATATATTAACTGGGTTTTGAAATAATATTAACCATTAGTGATATTTACCAATGTCATTAGAACTTTACATTATTTGGAGCACAGTGAAAGCTGGTGCTAGAAAGAGGACATAGACCATGTTATCTATAAGGTTAAAGAAAGGACTTAACTCATTATCTAGGATTTTTACAGTTGTTACTAACATGTGCCTTTTGTGAAGAACACTATTTATTGGGAGAATCTCTGAATACTAAATTTTCAAGAACCCTACTAGAATTCAATCATCTCTACTAGAAAGTCACAAATGTTTAACAGCAGAGGGCAATCTTCTCTAGCAGTAGTATGTATGGGCAAAAACACTGGCTATAGTTGCTTCTCTGATTTTTTTGTTTGTTTCTTCGCTCTCTGAAATACATATACATGTAAATATGTATTATTTTGAGCATATAGATTACCTTCTCCACTAATCTTTAATGTTCGAATTATTATCTTAAATAAGCTGTTCCACAGGGGCACCTAGGTGGCTCCGTTGGTTAAGTGACTGACTGTTCATTTCGGCTCAGATCATGATCTCATGGTTCCTGAGTTCAAGACCTGCATTGGGCTCTATGCTGACAGTGTGCAACTTGCTTGGAATTCTTCTCTCTTTCCCTCTCTCTCTGCTCCTTCTCCACTTGTGCACCCACACACACTCTCTCTCTCTTTCAAAACACATGAATCAATTTTAAAAATTAAAAAATAATAAACTGTTCCACTGTAAACCATACAGGGCAGAATGAAGAGATCTGTTATGAAGTCATCCTGGGGTAGTACACCATATTATGAAGATTCAGCGGCTGAGAGACAGAATATGCATCAACTAGAAGAGAAACACCAATAAGGATATGGTAATTCCAGTACATGCCTACTGAAACTAGAATGAAAGCTGATCCAGTTGTAGTCAGAAGACAACCGACAATCTGATAAACTTGAAAACAATCCACTAAGTAATTGCCTGCTACTACTTACTAATAGCAAGCATCTGTCTTTAGCACAACTTGAGTCTACATTTTAAAAGTCAACATTATAGATGAGTCTGAAGGAAAAGTAATACAGCCAGGGGAATGCTTGGAACTCAGGTTGAACCTTTTGATCCATAGGAGGAAGATTTCAGCATGTAACCTGAACTGAACTCAAGTTCTTTTTGGCAGTTTTCAGCAAACAAGAGTGAATTTGCTGCGGTACAGCTCCATTTTACTAAGATGTGTGGAAGCGACTACTTTTATTACCTTTATGAGAATTTTATATAATGTCCTAAAAATGTAAGAACACTCTCTTCCTGCCCATTAATGGGCTAATAGCTTAGACAGAATTTTTTATGCCGAGTATCAAAATAATTTAATTTTTATTTATTCATATTGCTCTCCCATGTTAAAATTTCATATTTGGAACCTAAAAAATTGAGTTTTCATTTGTAACTAATGAGGCGATAAAACTCAACAGGGAGAGGAGCCTAATTTGAAAGGAGGCAGGAGAGGACTCCACAGCACAAGGCTTCTTAAAGCTGCAGGAAGATATCAGGATTAAGAGTCAGTCATATTTCTGCCAGACACATGCACGCATTGCCTTTTGGTATTTCTCAGAGTAGCTCAGCCCAGCCTTGAAAGTAGTAGAAACCTGTGGCAAATAGTTACAGCGATTTCTAGGCCTCCCGTTGCAGAAAAAGGAATTTGCTCAGATGCTCTGTAGAGGGCGGTTAATGGAGTCTGAGAATAAAGGCAGAGACCTCTTAACATTAGAAGAAAAACCTCAGATTCTGCAAGTCCCTAGAGGGAGCACTTCGAACCCCTCTCAAACCAAAAGGTGAACTAGACTCCCTGTGCAGCACTTTGAACCCCTCTCAAACCAAAAGGTGAACTAGACTCCCTGTGCAGGAGTAACTCTAATAGTGACAGGCATTTTTGTGAAATAAGGAAGTTCAGAATTAGAGGCACCTGGGTGCCTCAGTCAGTTTAGCGCCCAACTCTGGATTTCAGCCCAGGTCATGTGTTCAAGCCCTGCATTGGGCTCTGTGTTGACAGCGTGGAGCCTCCTTAGGATTCTCTCTCTCTCTCTCTCTCTCCCTCTCTCTCTCTCTCTTCCTTTCTCTCTCTGCCCCTCCTCTGCACTCTCTCTCACCCTCTCTTGCTCTCTCAAAAATAAATGAATAAACTTACAAAAAAAAAATTAGAGGAAGAAGCCAAACTATGTTCTTTTTATTTATTACATTTTATAGAGGCAGGATTTATTTTAGTTATAAACTAATTCTGTATAAATATAGTTGCATACTCTGTAATGCAGTAGATATATGGAAGAAATTAGAATGTTCCCTATACTATTACTATATCATATATAAATGCATAAAATACAATATTATTCTCTAATATATGATTTATTAGTATGTGAAGTACTCTTGCAGGACTTTGGCATTCTGTGGTAACAAAGAAGAAAAAGCCTGCTCTGGCCCACTGCATCTTAGAAAGTTGTATTGATATTTTATTGCTACAACTATTCTGGGAGCAGAGGCAGCAATTTCTCAATCCTCGTTCCAAAAGGATTAAATATGACCAAGATTTATGTAAGTCAAAATCTCCACATTCTGTTGCAACCACAGAAGCTTTTTTTCCAGCTTCACCTTGCCTCTCGCTTCCCAATCAGGCACTAATGGAGCTATTTCTATGTAAGATAAATAAATAAATAAAAGGAGCCACACTTGCCATCTTTTCTTAACGCTAAAACTGGAAAACTATTTTCTTGGTTAAGGCCTCACGTAGCAATTGATTGTTTTCATTGGCTTGTGGCAGGCTCCATACACAAAATCACCAGAAAGGTTCCTGATATATCCAGTTACCCTTACTTTTCAGCTGCAAGGGTGACATTTGAGGGTTTTTTTTTTTTTCTCTGTCCCATTATCGGAGGAGCGGGTGCATATCAATATTAAACTTAAAATGTGGAAAAAGGTTGAGGGAAATTTTTTAAGAAAGGACTAATTTCTCTGACTCGGAAAAATCTATCATTGTTATCCTATGCGTGTCCCACCGTGGTACTTTATGAACATATAACTTGTTTCCTGAGCTTCACAGGTTCACAAACTGTCCTCCAGGATGGATCAGACCCAAAGTTTCACTCATACCTAACATAATATAGATGATTGTGACAATAAAACGCAGTGCTGGTGAAATTTAGATGAACATGTGGACTTAGATGCTATAATGGATTAAGTCTTTGGAGACCTTGGAATAAGATGAATGTATTTTCCATGTTGGATGGACACAAATCTTTGGGATCCAGGGGCAGATTGTGGTAAGCGGTTAACGGCTCCAAATAATGTCCATGACCCGATTCTCAGATCTCAAAAATATGTTGCTTACTTGGCAAAAGAGACTTTGCAGAGGCGATTAAATGAAGGACTCTGAGTTGGGAAGATTTTCCTGGATTATCTGGGTGGGCTCAAGGCATTCTTAAATAAAAAAACAAACAAAAAAACAAACAAACAAACAAACAAACAAAAAACCCTTTTCTTGGCTGGTGAATATGGAAGGAGAAGGCCATGAGCCAAGGAAAGTGGAAGGTCTCTAGAAGCTGGAAAAGACATTGAAATGGATTCTCCCTGAGATCCCGTCCTGCTGACACCTTGGTTGTAACTCAATGAGACCCTGTTGGATTTCTAACCTACTGAACTTTCAGTGGCTATATTACAGTTGTTTTAAGCCACCAAATTTGTGGTTATTTATTACAGCGCTAGTTGAAAACTATGACAAATAATACTATGAACTAGTTATAGAGGTTACATGTATAATATATGCAGAGATTTTCCACTTAAAATTATTTTTTTAGTTATTGACATTCCTTGATTCACCCCAGTATAACTTTATCCTATTTTTCCCAACTCCTTCGGCAACATATGATTTTACCCTTCTCTGTACTACATCTACTTTATTTATAATAAATTTTGAACAGGCCTTAATTTTCCCATTGAATTTTGTATTCGTTAATGGCAGAGGTGAGATTTATTCATTTTTGTGTTTCCTTTAGCTTCTGGTACCTTATTGTTCACTCGATAAATATTTGGCAGAAATATATATTAGCTTCTCTATAATCTATAGAGTCTATTTATTAAACTACTAAATTAATCAATAAATTAGACACTCTGTCACTCTGCACTCTGCATTAATTCTTCATGGTAGTACTCCAGTTTGCTATTGTACAAGTGTTCTCAGAGGAAAAACTGCCTAAAACTTCGCTCCCATGCAATATTACTGTCATTGTTGGTTACTGTTATTATTGGTGCTGCTTTGTTTTAGAATCAGAAAATATGATTGGTTCTAAGTTTACTCACTTTAATTCTATATGATTGCCTTTAAGAATAACATCATTATATATACTGGAATAATGTACTTGACCATTGTAAAACATTTAACAAATTAAAAACATAAATAACACAATTAAAAATCATTACTGTAACCATAATGAAACATCCATCGTAACCATTCGGTGAACATCATTTAAGATATCCTAAAGCAAAGAGAAATCAAGAAAAAATAGATAAGATGATTTTATGATGAGACCACATTGTGCATTTCATTTATAAAAATGCCAGCATTATAAATATTATTTTATATCACATATTTATATAATCGAATTATAAGTATTTACCAAATATAGAAAAACTGGAGTACAATTAAGATGAATATTCAATTTGTCATGTTTGCTTTTGACTCTGTAATCATTTACCATCTCTGAATCTACGTGAGTTTAAAGTATCCCAAGGATGCCTCTCTCAGAGCTTTCCAGACCTCTTTGCTTATCTGGCTCCATTCATTCACTCTCAAGGAAAGTGTGTAAAACAACTCTTTAGGTATAAGCTATTCTTTCTCTCCTTTCACTGTATTTGGTTATCAGAAACTTTATTTATGTAGGTAGAAAAAGTCAACAATTCTGGAGTGAGTACACTTGAGTGTTTTGCTGTGCAGCCACTCTTCAGTGGCTGCTGGTTAACTCAAAGAGTGAAACGTTGAGAGAGGATAAATGACCTCCCTTTAACACTAAGGTCACTAGACAGTAAGAATCACTGTGACTCAGAATACTCTCGGATGCTCTTAGCTTCCAGAAATTAAATCTCTCTTGCTCCATCTGCATCAGCCAGCAAGGCTGAAGAATAAGTCCATCCTTCTTCTTAGTTTCATGCTTGAGAGAAAAATATCCCTTAAAGTTTCGTGCAATTAGACTTCCTTCCCAAAAGGAATGTAATCCCATATTCATCTGTTTACCCACTTAGTCATATACACAAATACAGAGAAAGATAGAGACGGAGACAAAGAGAGACAGTTTGAGAATTATATATATATATATATATACACACACACACACACATATACACATATATATATACACACACACACAGAGATCTATATCATCTATACTGTATCTGTGTCTATATCTATAGAAAGAGTGAACATAAAATATGTCTTGTACTATTGTAGATTCTTGTTATATAGAATAAAAACAATACACAAAAGCACTTGCCATCATGGAGCTTATCTAATGAATAAGCAAGATAAATAAGTTATTGTTTGTATAAGATAGAAATAATAAAAGATCAATGAAACAAGAAATTAAAATAAAACAAGAAGAAGACAAAAGTAGCTTAAAAGAGGTTGTATCATTTTTTAATGAGGTGGCTAAAGGGGCGCCTGGGTGGCTCAGTTGGTTGAGCAACTGGGGTCATGATCCCAGGGTGGTGAGATCAAGTCCTCTGTCAGGCTCCATGTGAGTATGGAGCCTGCTTATGATTCTCCTTCTACCCCTCTCCCCTGCATGTGTTCTCTCTCTCTCTCTCTAAAATAAAATTTATTAAAAAAATTAAATAAAGTGGCTAAGGATTAAACTATTTAGGAGACCCTATAAATATGGTTTATGTAATCTAATCAATTAATCCTCACAATAGCTTAACTGTTAAATGGTTTGTTTCTAGAGAAAAATTTCCATTATTTTCTTAGGATTTTAAGTAAATTTAATACCAGAACATATTTATTTATTTCCTAGGATAAAATTTCCCAGAAAAACCTTAAGTAAGTTTTTCCCTTTACTTAACCTGAATATATACATATAGTATATATACATATGTGTATATATATATATACACATACACTACTTATAGAACATATATAGTGTATATACTATACATATAATGTGTGTGTGTGTAGAGAGAGAATATATTTAATATTTATATAGTTGTGTATATATATATTTAGTATATGCATATACTATATGTACATAGAGAGAGAAAGAGCGAATGCCTACAAATTATTTTCTGCTTTGATCTTCTTGCCTTTCAATCAGTTCAGCCCATCTGACCACAGAATGTTATTGACTAGCAAGTCAGAGAGCCTAAGTTTGAAGGTCTTTTCTGTGCCAGTTGTAATAAATTGAGTGAATTATTTAACCTCACTGGGTTTCAAATTCTTCATCTTTAAAATGGGTGATGTTTTCATCACTTACTTCACACAGTTGTGATGGGATTAAACAAAATATCATCTAAAAAGCATCTGGCTTAAAGGAGGTAGATTGTAATGTTTGTTGAATCTGAAATGAAAGTTAACAAAGACTTAGATTGCCGGGTATGAATAGGAGCATTATTAGACAATATTTTCAGATATTCTGGAGTATGATATGACTAGAATTTGAGATGTATTTATAAGAAGTTTTTAAGAGTATAATTCATTACACCATCTTAGTTGGTGAATTCCTTCATTTTTCAAAACAAATTGGAAAAGACTGTTTAAAAAGGTAGTCTGGCAGCTGATCTCTGATCAATTTTCTTTTATAATAACTCATTGTCAACATTTACTGAACACCTACTGCTAGAGGAAATATGAAGGCAAAAGTAGACTTATCCATTACACTTGAGAAACTTATAACTGATTTTGGGAGAAAAATCAACATAAGAAAAAGATTTTAAATACTAATAGAAGGCAAATAAAATAAAGCCAACTAAGATATACTGGGCTTCACAGACAAATCTAAATCCTATTAAGCATCTTGTTAAAACAAATCATGTGTATGAAATATCTTTTTATTCAAAATATGTACCAATCATAACTTTATGGCAGTTAAAATCTCCAGATCTCTATTTTCACGCAGGACTTTCTTTATGTTTAGTCTAGACTGTGATTTTGCTTGGTTAATCTGTTTTGCTAAGTGCATTTCATAATGCTTATTGGTCAGGAGTTGAAATTTCAATTTTCTGTGTACTTTGTTGCAATACTATAATTTCTGCCTGCACTGAGGAATAAAAACAGGGTCATGCTGGTGATACCTCATGATGGGCTGAGGAATTTCCAAAAATGCCAAACCAAGGAGTTGGATGTCAGGGCGAGTATATGGGGAGTAATCTAGAAAACCCTATAAAAAATAAGTACATTCTGAAGTAGAAATAAAGAAATATTGTCCCACTGTAGACCTATAACCCTCATGGAGTTTAATGTACTTTGAAGACACTAGCTCTCATGAAGCCTAAAGCACATTTTATTGGAAATGGAAAACCCAAGTGTTAAACAGAATTTGAAGTAATAGCACATTATTCAGTTTGGGTAAACATGAAGCTTATATTTTATTACTTTAGTTAATATAGTAAATGATATATATGTTTAATTTCATTTTCCAAAAATGTTCATTGCTATCACAAAGAAGTGCAATTATTTTTTTTTTGTATTGACTTTGGATCCTGCAAAATTGTTAAATTCACTTATTTTAATGAGTTAAAAAAACCACTTCTTAGAACTTCCTACATATACAAGCATGTTCCAAGTAAAACAGTTGTATTCCTTTCAATGTGTATGCATTTTATTTTCTTTTTCTTGCCTATTGCACTGACAGAACCATAAGTATTGAAGTGATATGAGTAAATGCTGTTGCCTTTTTTTAAAACTTTATGAACAAAGCCTTCACTATCTCACCGTTGAGTAGCATGTGAGCTGTAGATACTAATAAATTCCCCTTATGAAGGTGAGTAGGTTTTCTTTTACTCTAGGTTCTAAGAAATGTCATCATTAATGGTGGTTGAAATTTACTGAATGGCTATTTTGCATTTTTTGACATATAGATATGGTCATAATTTTCATTTCCCTGATGAATAATGATGTTGAGTAATTTTTCATGTGCTTATTGGTTATTTGTATAACTTCTTTTTGAAATGCCTGTTCAAGTTGTTTGCCTGCTTTTTTTTGGAGTTGTTTAGTTATATTATTGTAAATATTTTTTATATGTTCTAGATTTGAGCCTTTTGCAAAGGTATTTTTTAAAATAGTTTCTCCCAATGTGGCTTTTCATTTTATTAATTGTATGCTTTGAAAAGAATGTGTTTTTAATTTTGGTGAAATTTAGTTACGTTTTTATTTTTTAAGTCTATTTATTTATTTTGAAAGAGAAAGAGAAGGAGGGAGGGGCAGAAAGGGAGGGAAAGAGAGAATCCTAAGCGGGATCCATGATGTCAGCACACAGCCCAAAGCGGGGTTCAATCTCACAAACAGTGATATCATAACCTGAGCGGAAATCAAGAGTTGGGCGCTTAACTGATTGAGCCATCCAGATGCCCCTACTTATGTTTTTATAGTTGGTGCTTTTTGTGCCCTCTTTTTAAAAAAAAAAATGTTTTATTCATTTTCTGAGAGAGAGAGAGAGAGAGAGAGAGAGAGAGCGAGCAGGGGGAGGGGCAGAGAGAGACAGGGAGACAGAATCCGAAGCAGGCTCCACAGCCCGGAGCCTGATGTGGGGCTCCAACTCACAAAGGATGAGATCATGACCTGAGCCGTAGTTAGACACTCAACCGACTGATCCACCCAGGTGCCCCTTTTTGTGCCCTGTTTAAGAAACCTCTGCTTATCCCAATTACAGCAATATTTCTCTTGTATTTTCACATAAAATGTAATAGCTTTAGAAATCAAAACAGGATGTATTACCCCCTCCCCCTAAAGTAAAAAGACACATAGTTGAGTGGAACAGAATAGGGAATAGAGAGCCCAGAAATAAGCCCATGATTATATGGTCAATTTATCTTCAGTAAAGGAGGCAAAAATATCCAATGGGGAAAAGACAACCCCTCTAACAAATGGTGTTGGGAAAACTGGATAGCTACATGCAAAAGAATAGAGGGGATCACTTTCTTACACCATACACAAAAATAAGTTCAAAAGACCTACATATGAGATAGGAAATTATCAAAATCCTGGAAGAAAGCACAGGCATCAGCCATAGCAACTTTTTTTCTAGATAGGTCCCTGGGCAAGAGGAACAAAAGCAAAAATAAACTCTTGGGACAATATCAAAACAGAAAGCTTCTCCCCAGTGAAGGAAATAATCAACAAAACTAAAAGGCAATCTACTGAATGGGAGAAGATACTTGCAAATGTCCTATCTGATAAAGTGTTAGTATCCAAAATATATAAAGAACTTATACAACTCAACACCAGAAAAACAAATAATCCAATTAAAAAATGGGCAGAAGACATGAACAGACATTTCTCCAAAGAAGACGTTCAGATGGCCAACAGACTCATGAGAAGATACTCAGCATCACTCTTCATCTGGGAAATGTAAATCAAAACCATAATGTGATATCACCTCACACCTGTCAGAATGGTCAAAATCAAAAACACAAGAAGTAAGTGTTGACAAGAATGTGGAGAAAAAGGAACACTGGTTTACTCTTGGTGGGAATGCAAACTGGTGCAGTCACTGTAGAAAAGAGTATAGAGGTTTCTCAAAAAAATTAAAAATAAAACTACTCCATTATCCAGTAATTACACTACTTGGTATCCACCCAAAGAATGCAAAAACACTAATTCAGAAGGATACATGCACCCTTATGTTTACTACAATATTATTTACAATAGACAAATTATGGAAGCAGCCCATGTCCATCGACAGATGAATGGATAAAAAAGAGGTGATGTATAGAAAGAGAATGGAGTATGTATTATTTAGCCATAAAAAAGAATGAAATCCCCCCACGTGCAACAACACAGACGGATCTATAGTGTATAATGCTAAACAAAACAAGTCAGTCAGAGGAAGAAAAATACCATATTTCACTCATATGCGGAACTTAGGAAACAAAATAAACAACAACAAAAAGAGACAAACCATACACAGACTCTTAACTATAGAGAACTAGAGAACAAATGCACATTTACCAGGGAGGAGGTGGGTTGGGGGATGGGTGAAATAGATGAAGGGGATTAAGAGTACATTTATGTTGATGAGCACTGAGTAACATATAGAAATGTTGAATCGGTATATTGTACACCTGAAAGTAACATATAACAATGTATGTTAATTACACTGGCAATAAAACCAAAAAATATAATAGTTTTAATTATGGGTTGATCTATGCTCTGAGTTTTTTCTTATGGATGGTTTGAAGTAAGATCTGAGGCTCATCCCTTCCCTCACCCCCCATAGAATATTCAGTTGTCCTACTATCATTTGTTCACAAGATTTCTTTCCTCTATTGAATTATGTTGGCAATTTTGTGAAAACTCAATTGACCATGTAAGTATAGGTCTATTTCTGGACTATTTTCTTCCATTGCCCTATGGCACCAATGCTTCATCTTGATTACATTGTCTTGATTACTGCACTTTGAAATGTCTTCTGAATTGTTCTGCTTTTAGAAAATTGTTTTGACTTTTCTAGATCATTTGCCTACATAAACATTTTAAAATCAGCTTGCTAATTTCTTCCAAAAAGCCTTCTAGAATTTTGAATTGTATTGAATTTAATCTACAGATAAATGTGGAAAAAATTGTCCATTTTTAACAATACTGAATCTTTCAGTTCCCCAATATAACGTATCCCTCCATTTACTTTTGTCCCTGTAAATTTCTTTTACAATGTTTTTACAATGTTTTGTAGTATTCTTTGAATGAATCTTATACAATTTTAGTTTAATTTATTTATAAATATGTTACTTTGGTGCCAGTAGTAATTAAGCTTTAATTTATTTTCTATTTTTTTATCATGAGATATTTATTTTATTTTTCATTAGACAGAGCTCAAGCTGGGGAGGGGCAGAGAGATAAGGAGACACAGAATCAAAGCAGGCTCCAGGCTCCAAGCTGTGATCCCAGAGCCTGATTCAGGGCTCCAACTCAGGAACCATGAGATCATGATCTGAGCCCAAGTTGGATGCTCAACCAACTGAGCCACCCAGGTGATCCATCATGAGATATAATTTTAAAACTGTTTTGAATGCTTATCTTGTATTCTGAAACCTTCCTACATTCATACATTTGATTTGGTAGCTTTTTTGGTAAATTCTGTAGTGTTTTCTACATAAACAGTTGTGTCATTAGCAGATAAAAGTTTTACTTTTGTTTCAATTGTATGACTTTCCTTTTTTTACCTTATCTTATTGCCTTGGCCTAGAACTATAGTTAAATGGTGAATAAAAGTAGAGAGAGAAAATATCCATATTTTTTTTCCCCTGACTTTTGGTGTGCAGATTTTATACATCAAGAATGATTATATACTTTGTTCTTTTATTTTTGTAGATTATAGGTATCTGTTGAGTAAGTTCTCTTTAATTCCTAGTTTGCTGAGAGATTTTTTTTCATGAACGGACTTTGAATTCAAAATTTTTTTTGGCATCTATTCAGATGATCACTTTGTTAATATGGCTAAATACAGTGATTAACTTCCTAATGTTAATAGACTGTTTTTGAATGTTTGAGATGAACCACACTTGATCATGGTGCATCATTTTTATTTTCTAACTATAGAAATTGATTTGTTAACATGTATTATTTTAAAATCTATTTCTCAGGTCTTTATTTTTCTTTTCTTCCAATGTCATTGTCTGGTTTTGGCATCAGTATAATGGTAGGCTAACGAGATGAAAAATGTTCCCTTCCAGTCTATTCCTGAAGAGTTTTTGAGATTGGTATTATTTAAACTTTAACAGTTTGATAAAATTCACCAGTGAAATAATTTTGTGTCTTGAGTTTTGTTTTTTCACTTTGTTTTAACAGAGGCTTTTAATTATATTTTCAATTTATTTAATTGGTATAGACTTATTTGGATTTCTATTTTATATCTCTTCTTGGATCAGTTTTGGTAATGTGTGTCTTTCAATAATTTTTATTTTTTGTCTAAACCATTAAATTTGTGTGCAAATTATGCATAATATTCCCATATTAGTCTCTAATATTTGTCATGATACTGTAATTCAAGATCTAACGTATAGGATCTGTTATTATATTCTCTCCCATTGCAGATATTGGTAACTTTTTTCTTAGGTATTATTTTTATACTAAACCAGTTAGATGCTAATTAACTTTATTGACCTTTAAAAGAATCTTATGATTTCCTCTATTTACTAAGTTTTATTACTGTTCCTTACTATTTCCTTTCTTCTAGTTACTATGTGTTTACTTTTTCTCTTATTTCTTGAGGTATGAACTTGCATCATAAGGTCATTGATTTTTAGATCTTTCTTCTTTTCTAGTATACACATTTAGCACTATAAGTTTCCCTTTATGCATAGATTATTTTGTATTTTTGTTATTATAAAAATATTTCTAATGTTCTTTTAATTTCCTCTTTGACCCATGGACTATGTAGAGGTCTGTATTTAATTTTCGGGTAATTAGGTTTTCTAATTATCTTATTGCTAGTGACTTCTAATTTAATTCTATTATGTTCAGAGAGCACACTGTATATGATTTTATCTTTCAAGTTTATTATTTTTTATAGGCCATATACGATCTATGCTGGTAAACATCCCTTGTATATCCAAAAAGAATGTGTATGGTGTAGGTTTTTTGATATACTATTGATAAATATCAGTTAGGTCAAGGTGGTGGTTTGTATCTTTCAGACCTTTTATGCCTTTTATGCCTTTGCTGATTCTTTTCTCTAGTTGCTCTATCATTTGCTTAGAAAGGATGTTGAATTCATTTTCTATTGCTGCTGTAAAAATTATCACAAATTTAGTGGCTTAAAACAACATCCGTTTATTATCTCACAGTCCTGTAGGTCATAAATCCAGGCACAGCACAGCTCTGCTATTTTTCTATGATGGGTTTCACAAGGCCAAAGTGTCCCAGGGTTGTGCTTCTTTCTGGATGCTCTGGGGATGAATCCACTACCAAGCTCATTTAGGTTGTTGGAAAAATTCATTTTTATGCAGTTGTAGGACAGAGATCCCCCATTTCCTTGCTGGCTGTCATTCACAGGCTGTTTTCAGGCATTCCTTGATTCATCTCTCTCCCTCCGTGTTGAAAGCCAGCAATGACATTTAGAGCTCATCTCACACTTCAGATCTCTTTAACCTCTCTTTCTGCTTCATTTCGACTCTGTCTTCTTTTTCTGACACAGGTCTCTGACTTTTCTGCCTTCCTCTTGTGCTTCTAAGGTCTCATGTGATTGCAGCGGGCTCACCCGGATAAACTAAGCTAGCTCCCTATTTTAAAGTTAGCTGATTAGTAACCTTCATTAGATTTGCAAAGTTTCTTCATAGCAGCACCTAGATTAGTGTTTGATTGGTTAACCAGGGGACGATAATCTTGGGGATTTCTAGAATTCTATCATTGTTGTTAACATCTTGACTCATTATGTAGGTTTTGCTATTTCTTCCCTTAATTCTGACATTTTTGCTCCATGTACCTTCAACCATATTTATTAGACCGCACACATTTATTTCCTCCTTAAAAATGAATGCTTTTAGGGGCGCCTCGGGTGGCTCAGCCGGTTAAGCGTCCGACTTCGGCTCAGGTCATGATCTCAGGGTCCGTGAGTTCGAGCCCCGCGTCGGGCTCTTTGCTGACAGCTCAGAATCTGGAGCCCGTTTCATATTCTATGTCTCCCTCTCTCTCTGCCCCTCCCCTGTTCATGCTCTGTCTCTCTCTGTCTCAAAAATAAATAAACGTTAAAAAAAAATTTTAAAAAAAGAATGAACACTTTTATCCATGAGAAATGCTGGCTTTGTCTCTAGTAATACCTTTTGTCTTGCAATGTATTTTGTGTGGCAAATATCCCTTCTTGCCTTTTTATCTCTTATTTTTCCTGTTTGCATAGCCTCTTTCTTCCATCCATTCACTTTTAGCGCCACTGTGACTTGTATGTAAAATGTGTCTCATGTAGAGAGTATATAGGTGGATTGTATCTAATCTCACAAGACAGGTTTCTTATAGAAAAGTTGCTAAGTGCACTTGGCCCTTAAACCTTTGTTAAAAATCCAGTTGTTTTTTTTTTTTTTTTTTTTTTTTTTTTTTTTTAATCCTTGTCAATAGCAGTTCCTATTTTCACTCACTGCTCATCTAAGGATAAAAGCCAAGGTGGGTCTCTTCTCCAATAGGAGAGGCTGATGCTTTCTTATTTGGATTTCTTTAGTTTTCTATGCATTCTTGGATTTCAGATGGGTTTATTTTTTTTTAATTCTTTCAAAATTTTTATTTATTAATTTTTACTTTTTTTCTTTTTTTACCTATTTTGAGAGAGAGAGACAGAGAATGAAAGAGCAGGAGAGGGGCAGAGAAAGGGAGAGACAGATCCCTAAGCAGACTCCATGCGGACAGTGCAGAGCCGAACGTGGGGCTCAAAATCACAAACCATGAGATCACGACCCGAGCCAATATCAAGTCAGATGCTTAACCGTCTAAGCACGCAGGTGCCACTTTTTTTTTTTTTTTTTGAGTTATGACGTGATTTGTGTTTCTCAAAGACAGAGTAAAAGGCATAAGGTTTACCCCCTTATCTCAAACAATAGTTTTGACACATGGCAATGGAAGACAATAATCTTAGAGACAGGAAACAGATGAGCCCTACAATTTCACAAGCAAAAAACCTCAAAGTGTCCAAACAGCAGTTTGGGTAAGAAGAATCCAGGTGAAGACCTGTGGTAGACATTAGTAGAAGACTAAACCATGGTAAAAATTACAATCTGACAAAAGAATAATAAAAATGCCACAGATCAAAACTGTGGAACACAATGTAATATTTTGGTAAATGTGTATAGTCTTATATACTTAAATAATATATAGGATGATAATAATAAGTATACTTCCAACTGTGTAACTTAGAAAACTAAAAACAGAATAAATCTAAAGAGGGGAGGAAGGAGACGTTTGAAAGGATAATAATAAAAATTAATAAATAGAACACTCTGGCACAACAGAAAGTTTTAATAAAGACAGAATTAAGTATCTGTAAGGGACTAATGTATGAATCAACATCTAGAAAATCTGTTCATACAATAGAGAGAAGACTTCAAATAAGCAGTATTAATTTCCAAATGCAAACAATAACAAATATATGAAGAGACTTACCACTGTAGATAGTTTTTGTAATAATTGTAATAATAGAGGGTAACCTTGCCTGGGGGTTCATGGGTGAAGAAAAAAAATGGCTTCATTAATGACTCCAGGCACCATTGCAAAGTATTTTGGGAAGAAAGAGAAGATCCCTTCTATGGCATGCATCTTATAAAAGTGATCATGTACATGGGTATCTGTGTTAGGAAGAGTTACTAAAAGAGAAGATATTCAAATGTCCCTCTAGGGTCATTTCCACACTTACCATAACTTGATGCTCTTTTGTGTGGATGTAGTGTAGTATGGAATTATTTGAATCCTCAAATGTTAGGATCCCTTTGGAGGAATCCAGAAGAGTTTTGATTCATAATTAACCCTCCCCTATAGTGAGTAGGATTGAAGGAGCATCCCATAATCAATTCCCTGTGGGTTTAATCTTCTTCTTCATGAACCTCTTATCCCGACAATCTTTGTCCATTTTTTACCACTTGAAAACCAATTAAAGATTGTTGCATATTTTCTCCTGCAAGTCATTTACAAATGACACTATCTGGGAGAGTATTTTACAAGGATTGGCAGTAGATTGTCTTTTATTAAGAAACATAAATTCTCTGAAAGATCCAATATACCCCTAGGAAAAAGCTGATGCTGAAACACTTTAAAAATCCCTGCAGTTGACTAGAAATGACATTTAAACTAAAGGCCCAGAGAGATTTGACAGCACTCTCTCGAAAGCATTATGACAGGAACTCCTTTAGTTCTATGAATTTTATATGAACAACATTTTTTTTTCCCTGAGACTGACAGTTGGAGATAGATTCTGTTATTACTGAAAAGTACAGACATGTCCTTTCAGTTCAAAATGAAAACAGCCATTAGTGATAGATAAATGTTTCTTTTCCCCTTTACTTCATCTGTTTTAAGTTGCGAACCCTCAGGGTAAATATGCCTAGAATGTAAACACGTTTCTTTGTTTTTTGTTTTTTTGTTTTCTATAGCAAGTGTTACAATGGGATGGTATGTCAAACCTTTACCTAATTCTTTGTCAGGTATTTATCCTATTTTGCAAATCAGTTATCACAGTGCTGCCCTAGCTTATAATGAAACAAAACTGGAACTGTCCTGAACTCATCATATTTTTATGCACTTCCCTTAATAACCTTCCATATGACTTGCAGTTCAAAAATACGTAACTGACTAAGCATGAAACAGAGAAAAGTTGACAAAGAAAACATATTATACTTAGAATATGCAAAATGGAGACCTAAATATCCAGAAAAAATTTTTTTCAGTAATATGGATACTTTTTTCCATTCAAAATAACTGGAACAAATTTCTGTTAAATAATGATGGTAGACCAAGTGGCATCCCTTTGAAATGGGCATGAATACATGCCATAGTTATTTTTTTACCATACAAATAACTAGAGTAAAAATGAACACTCCAAATAATAAAACAATAGAAATTGCTCCTATTTTGCGATGGTCTGTGCACTGTTTTCATTCTTACCATTCTGGATTTAAATCTTTATAGTTTATATCAGCATCTTTTTTTTGCATTTGAGGAGTGATAAACTGATACCAATCAGATTGATAGCTACTATTTTTATAAATGGAAGCACTTGTTTCTTTTCATGCTTTGCATTTTCTATTCTCTAAGCTGACTGTGCATTTTTTCTTATGAATTACATGAAACCTATTTTTCTTTCTTGCTTGTAAAACTATTGAGGCTGTGATGAATTTCAAGGTATGCATTATTGAATATCAATTCCAGATATTATCTTCAAGAGTATATGTGAATAGAGAAGTAGTTTGAAGAATTTCACTTTCAATAGATCTGAAACTTTACTTTAAAGGTTTCTAGTAAGGATAGAGTTATCCCATTTGTCAGGAATATTTGGAATGGCTTTTGGTGATTTTAAAATAGGTTTTACTAACAAATAATACACATAATGCAAATGTTGATAATAACTAACAAATGTTATGGTAGTTCAAATAGTGTATTCTTTAAAGCACGCAGGCATGTCCACTTGGTTGTCATTTAAAAAAAGAGATGAGGGGCGCCTGGGTGGCTCAGTTGGTTAAGCGTCCGATTTCAGCTCAGGTCACAATCTCGGGGTCCGTGTTCGACCCCTGCGTCGGGCTCTGGGCTGATGATTCAGAGCCTGGAGCCTACTTCCGATTCTGTGTCTCCCTCTCTCTCTGCCCCTCCCCCGTTCATGCTCTGTCTCTCTCTGTCTCAAAAATAAATAAACTTAAAAAAAAAAAGCTGCTGAGGATTCAACTAAAAAAAAAAAAGATATGAACCTAAAATTTTCTAAAATAGTCTATTTTCAATTGATATGGAACAAATGGGAATACCAGTGTAATGAATTATGTGTATATATGTGTATATATATTTTTCAGAAATAAAATTAGAAATACAGCAATGCAGGAGACTGAAAAATCCAACTTCAGGCTCCAGCCTGCTTGTTACACATGGTTGTGTTGATGGAGCTTTTGTAGAATGCAGCTAAAATAATATGTAAAATAGTATCATTCAGTTGTTTAACAAATAGTGTATACTTACAAAGGGGGAAATTTATGATTGAGAGCATTTTAACTCAATTTGGAAAGCAATAAAATAAAAAAAAGCCCAAGGCCATACTACGGTTAGTCATATAGCACAATGTGCTTCACTGTTTTCTTTCATTCTTAGTATTTCTTTCTTATCATTAACTTTAAAAATACATTTATGATTTTTCCCCTTCATTAATTCCTCAAAAGTAATCTTGGGCTTCTCATCATTTTGTGTGCCATAATTTGACCTGAGAAATAAATGAAGAAAAAAGAAAAAGAAAGTTTCCTCATTAAATAGAATTCAAATAAGGCATAGCCCAGGAATATCAGCTGTACCGCTTAATATGTACTGGAGAATCTCGAACTTGACTACATCATTCTCAGCAAGCTGGGTAAAATCTATTTATATTTGTGAGTCTTTGGAGACTGAAATAAGTTAAAACTTCGGTGGGGTTGCAGTTTCTGAACTCCTGGATGAATATTTATCAATATTTCCCTCACAGTTAATTCTATTTGTGTTCTGCTTAAGAAATCTTCACATACCGCAAGGCCACGAAGATATATTCACCTAAGATATATATATTCTATGAAATTCTAGAAATTTTATTATGTTACCTTTCATAACCAGCTTAAAATACAAATGTGAGTATGGATTGCAGTCAGAGAATATAAACCACTCTGTTAATTTTCTTTTTCCTTTCTGAAAAAGGTAGCAGAGAAATGAGAAAGTAACAGAAGAATTAGAGTATGTAAAGGGTTTATATTTGCTTACTGATTTGGTTGATTTGATTGATTGATTGGTTGATTGATTGATTGATATTCCAGACATCAAAGCTTGTTGTCAGCTTGTAGAAAAGATCCAAGAGGAAGGGAGAAATGAATGATATAGGCAGAAACAAAACATGTAAGGTTGAAGGCCTTGGGAATGTGAGGAATTAGTTGGGACCTATTACTTAAGTATGGGGATTTTCTATTGACAGGAACAGAGTGTTTTCTTGCCTTGTAGGAGAGCAATTAAGGACAATATATTCATAGGCGTAGTGCAAAGAGAACTCTGAGTACTTCGATTTTCTTAACAAAGTATGAAGCAGTGTCATTAGTGGAGATGGGTTCATAAGAGCAAGATCTCAATGGAGAAAAGATGTATAGATATATTTAGGAAATGGGAATGTGAATTATTGTCCTTACCCACATTCATAACCGCCCATATTTTAAGCTTTCCTGTGTGTGTGTGTGTGGGGGGGGGTGGTGTTTGAGGATGTGTGTGTGTGTGTGTGTGTGTGTAGACTAAACGAGATAAATGTAGAAGAATGTAGCTTTGTTTTGATAAATGACTTCTTATTTACTGTCTCTAACCTTACACATATTGGATAAACAGGATAAACAGCTCTTTCTATTCTCAAGAGAAGATTTATCAAAGTAAAAACAATGGGTGGGAGCACGAAGGAACTTGAAGTGAAGGATAATGGTACTTTTGACCAGAACTCTGCTGGAGTTCAATGAGGACTGATTATGAATTACCACTACGATGTAAGTCCTTAAGCCATGACCTGCTGGCCCACCAGGTGCTATCAAGTGAACTGTGGCAACAGGCTCATTTCCTACCCATATGTAAGTCCCGTATTAAAAGGTCCTGGGCATCTCTGTACAACTGTACTATAGCAACTTGAAAGTTCTGTAGCAGATGGGAACCGTTAAGAAACATAAAAAGTTTCTTGAAAAGAGAATCTCACAAGGAAATCTTACACAAAAAAATTGTAAATCGCAACTCAAATGTCTTCAGGGTTTTTATATTTTACTTATTCTTGGGATATGCTATAGCACATTGCTTCAGAATTTATTGCAATTTGCTTTTCTTCTTTAGTGTTGCTAAACACCAGACTTATAAAATTATCCTAAAATCACACAATAGAAAACAGTTTTAAAAGCCTAGTAAACTTTATACAAGGGAAGGCAGGAAAGAGATTTCTCTTCAGTTTGATATGAAACTGAGCCTAGAAACTATTTTCTTTTTTTTTCTTCATTTTATTTGCTTTGCTGGAAGTTTGCTTGATTTCTCTCTCTCTTTCTCTCTCTCAATTCCTTTTGGTCATTTCCTTCTGTCTTTTTTAATGGAATTCTTCCTGGATCCTTTAAGTATGAGCCATAGGTTAAGTTTTCAAATACACATTGAGCCTTGAGAATTGAAATATCAACTTTTTTATTCCCTTTTCTTCCTTTTGACTCTTTTTTCCCCTCTTTTATCTCCCTGATTCTTCATTTCAATAATTAGTTTGGACAAAATTAACCTTATAATTATTTCTCAGATCATTTAGTTAAAAAGTAAAAGTGACAGATGCATTACAATGAGTAGTTGGCATAACATACAGACATTTTACTAACTTTCAAACTCATTAATTTATTTGCTACATAAAATGCTTGCTGCAGGGTTATGTACATGATAGAAACAATAATATGGTTCTCCCACAGCCAGAACTGATGATAAATCAGTGGTTTGAAACTCTGGGGAATAACCATGAGATCTTGAGCTAGATTGCCTGAGTTTGAATGTTGGACTTCACATTTATTATTTGGATAAGTGCACAAGTTACTGAGGCTCTCTGAGACTCACTTTCCTCATCTGCAAGTAAAGATAGCACGAGTGCTTTTTTCTATAAAACTATTATTGTGATTTAATCAGATAATGCCTGAAAGGACTTTCACCAATGACTGATACAGAATAAAGGCTGAATAGCGTTACTTAATGTTATTATCAAATTCAAAGTACAATTAGCTACTTCTTTCTTAAATTTTTCCACAAATTAGTGGCATCATTTCCCCATCTTTTTTATTGGTGATATGGTAGGCAATCAGTCACAGCATTTCTACATGTATTATGTAATTTTATACATAAAATACATATATACATATATATATTTTTTGATCAATTATCTCTACATTTGTGTTGGTCTCCATAATGACCTTATACTTCAAAGTGTAAATAGTTATGGAATTTTACTCTCTTGAAAAACCACAAAATCATAAGAATTTGTAATATTACAAGGAATATTATGCTATAATGTGAATTAAAATATAATATACAATCATATTAGAGTATAATCTTATGTTTATAAAATATGGGGAAATACTGGAATAAAATATACTGGTGTCTATACTGATCATCTCTGATTTGTAGAAATATAAAAGTTCTTGTTTCCTGTTTTTTTTATTTCATTGTTTTCATTGCTTTTAATATTTTATTTATTTATTTTTAAACATTTTTAAGAATACTTATTTATTTCTTGAGAGAGAGAGACAGAGCATGAGTAGGATAGGGGCAGAGAGAGAGAGAGTCACAGATTCTCAAGCAGGCTTTGGGCTCAGAGCCTGATGTGGGGCTGGAACTCACAAACCACAAGATCATGACCTGAGCTGAAGTCAGATGCTTAACCGACTGAGCCACCCAGGCACCCCATGTTTTATTTATTTTTAAGAGAAAGAGAGAGACAAAATAAGAGCAGGGGAGGGGCAAAGAGAGAGGGAGGCACAGAATCCGAAGAAGGCTCCAGGATCTGAGTTGTCAGCATAGAGCCCGAAGCAGGGCTTGAACTTGTGAACCACAAGATCCTGACCTGAGCTGAAGTCAGATGCTTAAACGGCGGAGCCACCCAGGCACCCCAATAGATTTCAGTTTTTAGAGCAATTTTAGATTTACAGGAAAAGTTTGTAGTAAGTACAGAGCTCCTATATCCTCTTATTCTCCTTGTCTGCACAGTTTCTCCTATCTTTAAAATTTTGCATTAGTGTCATGAGTTTGTTACAATGATTCAACATTAATAAATTATCATTAACCAAATTCCATTGTTTACATTACTTTTCCTGTTACATAGTTCTATAGATTTTGTCAAATACATGTTATGAATCAACCATTATAGTATCACACAGAATGGTTTCACTGCTCTAAAACCTCTCAGCTTCCATATACATTGGGAAATGAAATGATTCCCACAATCAAGTGAACACATCCATCACCTCACATAATTACTTTTTGGGAGAGGGGAAGGGTTAGCCCTCTTAAGATCTACTCTTTCAACAAATTCTGAGTATACAAAACAGTATTATTGACTACAGTCACCATGCTGTATGTTAGATCCTCAGAACTTATTCATCTTATGACTGGAAGTTGACCAACCTCTTCCCATATCTCCCACCCCTTCCACCCCCAGCCTCTGGCAATCACCATTCTACCCTTTCTGTGGTCCAACTATTTAAACTTTTTTTTTTCAACTCTCCACATATAAGTGAAAGAATACAGTATTTGTCTTTTTCTGGTTTATTTCAATTAGCACAATGATCCAACATTAGATTCAATGTTCCAAATGGCATAATTTCCTTCTTTTTTATGGATGAATAATATTCCATCGTATATATTTACCATGTATTTTGATCCTTCCATCTGTAGATAGATACTTGGGTTGTTTCCATATCTCGCTTACTGTGAATAATAGTCCCTGTTAAAAGGAACATGGGAGTACAGATAACTCTTGAAGATAATTATTTTGTTTCCCTTGGATACTCAGAGGTGGGATTGCTGGATCATATGGTAATTCTCTTCCTAACTTTTGAGAAATCTCTCTACTGTTTCTGTAATGGCTGCACTAATTTACATTCTCACCAATAGAGTAAAGGGTTTCCTTTTCTCCACACCCTTGCCAACATTTTTTATCTCTTGTTTTTCATAAGAAAGATTCTTGTATTAAGTGATATGACTTTGTGGTTTTTATTTGCATTTCCATGATGATTAGTAATTGTGAGCATCTTTTAATATACCTATTGGCCATTTGTATATCTTCTTTGGAAAATGTTAATTCAGGTACTTTGCCTATTTTTCAATTGGGTTATTATTATTATTATTATTTTTTGCCACTGAGTTGTATGAGCTCCTTATATATTTTGAATATTAACTCCTCATTGGATATATGGTTATTTATTTTCTTCCATTCCATAAGTTGCCTTTAACTTTGTTGATTATATTTTTTGTTGTGCAGACACTTTTAAAGAGGCAGGAAGGCATACTTACAAATTAATTTTAGGAGGCCAGCATTGACCTGATACCAAAGCAAGCTAAGGATACTACAAGAAAATAAAATCATAGACCAATGTCCCTGATGAACAGAGATGCAAAAATCCTCAACAAAATATTAATAAACCAAATTCACTGGCATTTTAAAAGGATAATATATCGTGTTTAAGTGGGAATTGTCCCTGGGCTATAAGAATGTTTCAAAATACATAAATCAATTAATGTCACACACCATATTATCAGAATGAAGAATAAAAATCATATAACCCATAAGATCTCAATAGATGGAAAATTTTAACAAAATTCAACATCCGTTCATATAAAAACTCTCAAAAATTGGGTATAGAGGGAACATATCTCAATAGAATAAGGATCAGATATAATAACAAGCTCATAGTTAACATTATACTCAACAGTAAAAATTATAAGCCTTTCCTCTAAGATCAGGGATAAGACAAGAGTGTCCAGTTTCACTACTTCTTTCAACATAGCACTGGGAATCATAGCCAAAGCAATTAGTCAAGAAAAAGATAAAGGTCATCCAAATCAGAAAGGAAGAAGTAGAATTGTCTCTGTAGAGAATGTGATCTTATACATAGAAAACCTTAAAGTCTCCACCAAAACAAAAACCTCTTAGAACAGATAAATGAATTCAGTAAAGCTGCAAAATACATAACCAGAATAGAAAAATTGGTTGCATTTCTATACACTAACAAGGAATTATCAGAAAAAGAAATTAAGAAAACCATTAAATTGACAATAGCATCAGAAGGAATAAAATACTCAGGAATAAGTTTAAGGAAGTAAAGACATGTACATGAAAAAGTCTAAAATATGATGAAATAAATTTAAAAAGACAAAAGTGAGAGGTAAGATATTCCATGTTCATGGATGAGAAGAATAAATATCATTAAAGTGTTCATGCTACTCAGAGAAATCTACAGAGTCAATGTAATTTAAATGTAGGACCTGAAACTAAATCTGCTGGAGAAACCATAGAGGGAAATCTCCTTGATCATGGTCTTGGAAATGATTTTTTGGCTTTGACACCAAAAGCACAAGAGACAAAAGCAAAAATAAACATATGGGACTTCATCCCTTTACTTTTGATCTATTTTTACAGTTAAAGCAGCTTTCTTATAGATAGCATAGAATTGTTTAGTTCCATTTTTATAATCTACTCTGTGAGTTTCTTTGAATTCATGTACCAAGAGCATTCAATTGTAAAGTGACCCTTGATATAGTAGGATTGTTAATATAATATCTGTAACAGTTTCTATTTATTCCCTTATTTTTGCTTACTTTTATCTTCCACAGAACAGAAATCTTGTTCTGATTTCTCTACTTTTAACCAAACATTTTATATTATTTATTTTCTTTCTTCTCTTAGCATATGAATTATACTTTTGAAAATGTTTTTAGTGCTTACCATAGAGTATACAACTAATAATTGGTTGCTTTCAAATGTAACACTATATTACTTCATAAGTAGTGTAGGTATTTTATAATAGGTTATTCCCAATATCTTCCCATCCATTAATATTGATGTCATATATTTCACTTGTCCATAAACTATAAACATCCAATACATTGTTATCACTAATTTAATAAACTGTGCTGTTAGATCAAATAAGAATGGCATTTTTGGGGTGTCTAAGTGGTTAGTCAGTTGAGCATCTGACTCTTGATTTTGGCTCAGACCATGATCTCACAGTTCATGGGACTGAGTCTCACGTTGAGCTCTATGCTAACCCTGGGAAACCTGCTTGGGATTCTTTCTCCCTCTCTCTCTGCCCCACCCCTGATCATGCTCTTTCTCTTTCTCTCAAAATAAATAAACTTAAAAAAATTGCATTCTAAATAAAAAGCAAGGTATTTATAAATTATCTTATGATGAACAATTTACCATAATTAAAAAAATTGATTGCCATCTCTACTATTATATTGCAGTATATTAGCATGTGTTTAAATATTTTTTCACATGTGCTCTGGTACCTTGATACCTTTTATTTTAATTTAAGGTTTATTTTGTCCATATTAGTTAACAAAGTTTTCACCTTTGAAGGATAACATATAATAAAAATTTTCCCAAATGTAAAGGTGATTCAAAGTAATGTGATGACATTACACATGTAAGGATCTCATCAAAAAGCAATTCTAAAAAGGAATTGGAGCTCAACAAAATATCTTTTAGAGACTATCCAAAGAGAACAAGCAAACTGATTAAAACCAATTTATAGAATATATAATGGAGAAGAATGAGCATATTTTAAAGTAAAAACTGAGTTTGGATTTGAAAGAACTCTACTGTTCAGTTTTGTAAAATATACTGGGCCCAAATTTGAAATTTAACTTCTCTGGTTGAAAAAAAGAATGGTGGCAAAATAAAATCAGTTTTAGAGAGTAAAAGAAAGAATGGGAAGTGCTAGGTATGTAACTTAAAGAGCCAACTATGGGGGCGCCTGGGAGGCTCAGTTGGTTAGGCGTCCGACTTTGGCTCAGGTCATGATCTCGCGGTTCATGAGTTCAAGCCCCGTGTCGGGCTCTGTGCTGACCACTCGGAGCCTGGAGCCTGTTTCAGATTCTGTGTCTCCCTCTCTCTCTCTCTGCCCCTCCCCCGTTCATGCTCTGTGTCTCTCTGTCTCAAAAATAAATAAACATTAAAAAAAATTTAAAAAAGAGCTAACTATGTAAACTAAAGAGCTCAAACTCTAGAATTTAAGGATTTGAAGAAAAGTCAAAATTATAATTTAACAAGACAACAGATTTTGAAAAAAAAAAAGCCAATAAATTCAAGCAAAGAAAATCAATCAATGAGAACAAAGTTTTGGTTGCTAGACCTGTCCCTATTATGCAATTTAAAATTTATTAGCATAGTTATATCTAGGTAGCATATTAAGTTTTGCTCAAAATAATCAATAAATTACACTATTATATCCAAGTGAATGTAAACCATTACTTGCTTGTTTTTAGTTTCTTTGTTTTAATGGAGGGTAAGGCATTCATAATTTTACCTTAAATTTTTTTTTCTCTGAATGTTAAGTATAGAGAAATAATGATACTTTCTTCATGACAATTTAAAATACTTCCCAAAGGGCTCAAACAGTTCTTGGAATAACCAGGGAAGTTTTCCAAGAAAAGGAGGAAGGTCATAGCATGAGAGTTTTGTAGCAGTGGGGTGAAAGACAGAGTTAGAAACAAACAAAAAAACATTTTAAAGTTTTATTTATTAAAAAAAAATTAATATTTATGTATTTTTCTTTTGAGAGAGAGAGAGACAGAATCCGAAGCAGGCTCCAGGCTCTGACCTGTCATCACAGAGCCCACCCCAGGGCTCGAACTCACAAACTGCAAGATCATGACCTGAGCAGAAGTCCGTCACTTAACCAACTGAGCTTTCTAGGCGCCCCTAAGCTTTTATTCATGAAAATAATATAAAGTGATAAAGTTGGAAATACATATTTCTTTTTTTTTTCTTGATATGATTGTATTAGGCTTGTTAAAATTCATACATATTTTAGCTTCCTTTTTTTTTATAGTGACTTTTTATTTATTTATTTATTTATTTATTTATTTATTTATTTTAATATATGAAATTTATTATCAAATTGGTTTCCATACAACACCCAGTGCTCATCCAAAAAGGTGCCCTCCTCAATACCCATCACCCACCCTCCCCT
>NW_024412419.1:29010828-29090185 GCF_014898765.1 Herpailurus yagouaroundi
GCTAAGTCGCGCTTGCTGTCGGAACACAGTCCGTCAGGCCCCTCCGCTTTTTGCAAGCCAGACTCGGGGCTCTGCTTGGCAGGTGGGCCGCCCCTCCGCCCCAGCTCCCTCCCGCCAGTCCGTGGAGGGCGCACCGCCTCGCCGCCCTTCCTACCCTCTTCCGTGGGCCTCTCGTCTGCGCTTGGCTCCCGAGACTCCGTTCTGCTAATCCTCTGGCGGTTTTCTGGGTTATTTAGGCAGGTGTAGGTGGAATCAAAGTGATCAGCAGGAGGCGCAGTGAGCCCAGCGTCCTCCTACACCGCCATCTTCCCTCTCCTGGAAATACATATTTCTAAAGAGGAGGTTTTTTTTATGTGGTTTTAATTTCCGCAACTCATCATGATCTAATATTTTATGAGACTAACACTGGTGAAGAATCTCAACAAATCCCTGAATGACCTTAGACAAAAAAAAAAAAAAAAAGTAATTCATCCATTTTAGAGAACGTTAATTAATGGGGGAGGTGGTATTGTAAAATGATTTCTCTCTTAAAAGCTGAGGAAAAAAATTTACCCAGGTTTTTTCATAAAAAAAAATGTTTCCATATTAATTGGAAAGATACAATTTCAATACACTACATCTTTTTTTTTTTTTTCTCATGTAGCAAGTTCCCAAACTGACTGACCTTGAGATCTAAAGGGCTTAAAAAAGAGATCCTCTGGCTCTTCCCCCTGTAATTCTGGATCAGTGAAGGGGTGGGGCTGGAGGAGGGGGGCGGGGCTCTAGAATCTTTGGTTTTGAAACCCCCAGGTGGTTTTTATGATCACGTTTCAGAAATCACTATTTTATAGGGCAGTCCCATATATCGCTCCAGTCATGTCATGTTGCTGAATTCATTTTGTCTTCAGAGAAGGTGTCCCTCTCCAGATCCATGCTCATTTGAATTTCTTTTCATCTTCCTAAAGCCAGATCAGACATCAACTCTCCAGGCTCATTTATTCTGTGTTATCTGTGTACCTCACATATAATTTTGTTTTCCATAAATAAAACTTATTTTTTAATAAATAGCTTATGTTTATTTTTATGAATACCAGTATCTAATGTCTAATGGGAGCTAAGAATATGCCATGATCTTCATATTTTATCTCATGGGGTATTTACTGTACCTCAATGAAAGAGTGTATCAGTTCAGAGCTCAATTAGAGGAGCAGACACACTAAGGGATATCTTAAAGGATCTGTTATAGGATGTGTCAGTCATCAAATATTGCCTAATAGCTCCAAATCGCTCCTTCAGCATTTGTTCTGTGATTTGTTCTTCAGCATTTGTTCAGCCTTCTTTTAAGCGTTTCTTCTTTAAAGTGAGCTCAATGTTAAGCTCTCTCGGCAGAGGGCGCTGGAGGGACATTGCAGGAAGTAGGGGCTCTGGGCCATTTCCAGGCCCTGTGGCCATAAGTGGGGAGGGGGTCAGGGGTGTGGGGGTGGGAGGGGTAGGAAGACATCCTCAGGAGTGAGCCCCAGCCATCAGCCCAGACCTTGGACATTCTGTGACCTTGCGGCACCAGCCTTGCAATAACTTTTTCTCAGCCCTCTAGACATGCAAACCAGAACGAAATCTCTTCCTAATTTTTTTTGCTCTGAGGGTTTCCTGCCTGCTCTGGTCCCCAGAGTCCCCCCATGTGGGCTGCAAGCAACTGGTGGGGCCTGGAGGGTCACATAGAGAGCTGCTGCTGCTTCTGCAAGCCTCAGATGGCCTGTGATTTCTGAAGGTCTCTTATGCCCAGAATCTGTCCTTACAATCTTGTCCCCACAATCTGCCGACCATCTGTTCCCCACCTGCTCCCTAGACCCCACTGCCCATCCAGCAACTGGAGACCAATTCCAATCCTGGTCAAACCAGCAAACATTTCATTACCTAGTGAAGGGAACCACACTTTCTCCAGCAAAATCCAAATGCCTTCCAAGTTTGGCCTTCCTTGAGGATTCTTTCCTTAGCCCTAAGATACCACACAGTGTCCATAAAGTTAATTCTCTTGTCATGTTAATCATTTTTTATATGAAACTTCTCCTGTTTAACCTTTTGTGTGGTTTCTATCTTCTGACTGAACCCAGGCGGCCATGTAGGGATTTGTGTTTTCATAATTATGAGAATGTTTATGTAGTATCTATAAGGCTGTTATTCTTGTGTCTGATGTTGGAGCTTGAAGTCCCTTAACAAGACAATAAGGAAGGAAAAATTTATGTGGAGCAGGAGAGAACAAGAGCCATGACCCACAAGCATGTGTTGGATCTCACTTCCCATCTCCCCTGACCTTGATAGTATGGGTGTCTCATAGGGTTTGGCACCCTTATTTATGGAGGTAGGCACCCACAATCTAGTGCATAGAGCTGGAGAAAGTGAAAGGTGATACTGGGAAGGTGGAAGACTTCCAGGCCAGCGGCTGCCTCGTGTCAAAGTAAGCTGATAAGTGACGATGTGTAGAAGCTTCAAAAATGGCCACTCCTTCTCTTCTACCCACCAACTGTCTCTCATCGTCCATCCCAACCAAAATTATACAGAGCAATGTCATTCTGGGGAATTTAGTCCAGCCAGCCTGAGTTAATACCTAAGAAAAACCTTCACAGTTCACCCCTTATCAACATCCCCAAGCCCCTCCTTCAATCACATTTCATCTGCAAGTAAAAACGAGAGCAAAGGGAATAAACTGGTAGAAGAGATCCAAGCAGGCAAGCTGCTTTTCAGTATTCAGGTGACAAGCAACTGTCGCATGTTTTCCTGAGTGGCATAAACGATTCGTTGTCTTTTCAAAGGGGGGAAGGCTATAACCCCCTTACCCTATATATCTGTCATATGTGGAAAAACGAGTTGATAAGCATTTTCCAGCAACCTGAGTGATGTGTACTGACAGGCATCACAAATATTTGCTTCTTTCCTCCTCCCCGCAAACCAAGGGCAGCGCCCTTCATGTCTAGCACAGTGCCTGACACATAGCATCTGCTTGAGGAATATTCCCTGACTTAATGGGGACTTCTGCCAACTGTAGCACTCCACGCCACACACACAACAGAAATCTAGGAGAACGACCTATTGATTTACTTGCCCTTACGTTGCCATTTTAAATTAAACCCGGTGCATTCAGAGAGACACCGCCCTGACCGTAGCTATCTGGTATGTGACTCAGATTAATTGCTGCCGCGGTCATTCATGAGTTTTGGCACTGTTTGTATTTTGGTAAGCAAAACTAGGGGAATTTATTTTTGGCCATCTGCATCAATCTTTATTTGGACAACTAAATGAATCACTGTAAAACCCCACTGTCAAAATGGTCGATGTGATTTGGTACCACACAGAGTTAGTGATTACCTGCCCTTATAGTTCCTTTGGGTTTTCTGCTGTTGAGACTATCACCTGCATCTTTTGATTGCAAATATTTGGGGCATTGAGCCAGTTCCCACTTCACTACATAAAGCTGTCCTGAGCATGTAGAAACCATACCAATCAGCACTTTTTAGAAAATGAAACAATTTGCAAGGTCCTGAATGATAGATGGCAATAAGGAAACGCATCGTACTGTGCTTTTGAAGTACAATTTCAATAGTAACCCTGCTTATAAAAACGAGGACCGTACGTACCTGTTTTCCCTAAAGGGTCCTGGATTACACCAGAGGCCTTGTTGTGATTATTAATAGCATTAATTTTGGCTTCCCAAATTATCCCTGTAAATTATAAATCATAAATTAGAAATTATATGGTCACACTTACATGTAACACCTTCTTTGGGGTTTCATAAGTGGATAGATTCTAGCAGCCTATGGGGAATTAGATGCAAATATTTATAGCCTTCTAGACGTGGCAAAACAAGAGAGATGGAGTATGTATAACACAGGTTCAGGTAAGGGAATGATGGGTCAAGGAAAGTGGATGACCTGGTAGAAGAACAAACAATATATCCAGAAAGAAAACAGAAAGGAGAGATCATAAATTGGGAAAGAATAAAAAAGTATCATGGTGCAAGAAGGGCTAACAGAGTTCAAAAATGGAAAGTCAGCCAAACTTGGGAACAATAATTCTATAAGCTATTCTTTATTGCACAAGTATTATGTGCCAAAACCTGGGCTCAATGCTTTATGCACAAAAATGTACTATATCCCCATATCAACCTAGGAAATAGGTATTTCTGTCCATGTTTTATAGGTAAAAATGGATTCAAGAGAGTTTAAATAATTGCTGAATGAGTTGAATGGTGGGATCAGTTTATGAAACTGGATTCATGTAGCTTTCTAAACCCTGTACTTTAAATATGACACATTATGACCTTTCTCTAGGCTCTGTTATTGATGACTTCTGATTCTAAGTCCTTGTACTTTGTGATGCATGAAGTCTAGCAAAGTCTCACAGGATTTTGTGAGAAGGCAGAGGAAAAAAACTGAGAAATGGCAGGTAAATAATTTTCCAAAGCCCTTCGTGGGATTCGGCTAGTACCAAATACAAGCAATTTTAATGTAGTCATAATCCTCCTACCTAGTGATAGCTCAGCAATAAAGTATAAAAGAAATAAAGATTTAAAACTAAATATTCAGAATTATGCTCAAATTTACATATAGCATGGAGTCCTTGTCAACATTTATCCACCAAGTTTCTACTGGGGAAATTCTATTTACTTGTAAGCTTTAGATTTCCTTCAACAATTTTTTTGAAGTTTATTTATTTACTCTTGAGAGACAGAGACAAAGTGAGTGGGGGCGGGGCAGAGAAAGAGAGAGAAAGAGAATCCCAAACAGGTCCTGCACTGTCAGCACAGAGCCCAATGTGGGGCTGAGTCTCATGAAACTGTGAGATCATGACCTGATCGGAAACCAAGAGTTGGACACTTAACTGACTGAGCCACCCAGGGGCCCCTATATTTCCTTCTAAATATTACTTTAAAGAACTTTAAAAAAAAAATTTTAAAAAAAAATTAAAAAGGGGCGCCTGGGTGGCGCAGTCGGTTAAGCGTCCGACTTCAGCCAGGTCACGATCTCACGGTCTGTGAGTTCGAGCCCCGCGTCAGGCTCTGGGCTGATGGCTCGGAGCCTGGAGCCTGTTTCCGATTCTGTGTCTCCCTCTCTCTCTGCCCCTCCCCCGTTCATGCTCTGTCTCTGTCCCATAAATAAATAAAAACGTTGAAAAAAAAAGAAAAAAAAAGAAAAAAAAAAGAACTTTAACAATTATGTCTGCAATTAACACTGTTCAATATGCAGAATAAATGTAAATCTTTTCATGGTCATTGATTCCTTGACCACTCTCAATGGTCTTCAAGTCTCAGTGAAAACTCTTTGAGGTTGTCTCCAGTTTTCTCAGGACTCGTTTGTCTTAATTTAGTGTCCAGACATTTAATGAATTTCTCTTACTCTGTTAAATCCACATATGCCTTCTCAGCAGCTCAAAAATCACATGCCACCAGTATCTCCAATTTAATATTCCCTGTAAATAAGACATAGAGTTTTGTCATAAAAGACTATGGATGAAATGCATGGCTCTAGAACACGTTTGAGGATTGAAATTGTTCCACGGGAGGAAAAAATACTTCTATTTACTAAGCATGAATATTTATTGATTCTGTACCAAATGCAGAGCATGCATAAGTGATCATAGAATTTACCAGGAAATCTGTTTCCTCTAGGGATTTAGATCATATATCATCTAAAATTCTCAGCCAGTAGGAGTTACCACTGACTAGTTTTCTTTTCTTCATACCGTCCCAAATGCTTATTCAACAAATCTTGTCAAGTCTTTCTCAAATACTGTCTCATCCTTTCTTGCACTGCAATACTCTCTTCATTGGTCCGTCTGCTTCTATTTTTTCTTAAGTCAGCAAACTTTTTCTATAAAGGGTCAAATAGTTTCAGTTTTGTAGGCCATCTGTTTTCTATCACAGTTACTCAAATCTGCTATAGTAGCATGAAAGTACAGTAGATATATAAATCAAAAGGCGTGGCAGTGTTCCAAATAAAACTTTATTTACAAAAACAGGAAGTAGCCAGGAAGTCATAGTTTGATGACTGATAGATTATATTCAGTTATGTCTCTTCTTAGAAAAAAAATAAACCTAGCAAATAGATCATATTTCATGGCTTAGAACAACCTCAAGGTTGGTGTGTATTGGCCTGTACAGGCCTTTGAAGTTTTTCTTCCTAACACATATTTCCTCTTTTATCTCCTAATACTTCTACTTAGATAAACTATGTTTCAGGTACTCTTTATTTATTTCTAATTATTGCTCAAATATAGATGTTCAGTCTTTTTTTTTTAAGTTTATTTCTTTATTTAGAAAGAGAGGGAGAGAGAGAGAGGGAGAGAGAGACAGAGCATGAGGGTGGGGCAGAGAGAGAGAGAGAGGGAGAGAGAGAATCCCAAGTAGGTTCCATGCTGTCAATGCAGAGCCTGATGTGGGACTTTATCCCAGGAACTGTGACATCATGATCTGAGCCAAGATAAAAAGTCAGACGCTTAATCGACTGAGCCACCCAAGTGCCCCTAGATGTTCAGTCTTTGTAAAGAGCTTTCGTATGCTTCTCCCTCTGTTGTCAGGACTTTATGCTTTTCTACATATTGGTCTTACTCGTTGACCAAGTGTCACAATGAATTGTTTGGGGAGATCTTCCCAACTTGCTTTGGCTTAGTGGTCATTTCCTCCACTGAATACTCAAGGCACTGTGTGTATACCTCCTTATCAGTTTTCATCCTATATTTCACTTATTTATTTGGATTTAAAGTCCCCATCTAAATTAGCTCTTTCACAAATGAGGAAATCATCATCTTAGACTTCACAAAAATAGGATAATATCTGGCACGTAACAGGTACTTCATAATATAATTAACTTCTAGTCAATCAGTCGTTCTGTATATGTACAATGAGTTCCTGCCATGTACAGGCATTGTTTGAGGCTTTGGAAATAAAGCAGTGGATAAAACAGATAAAACTTCTGGTCTCAGGGAGCTTATATTCTAGTAGGAGGGAAACAGGTAATAAGCAAGGAAATAAATACAGGGTATGTCAGGTAGTGCTAAAACTAATGCAGAATAAGGTAATAAAGAGTGAAGAAGAATGCTGTTTTGTATCAGGTCAAGAACGTTGTCATGTATGAGCTGACATGTGAGCATACTTGAATGAAGCAGGAAATTAATTCAATACCGTTACAATAAGTGTTGAATAAATGAGTTAATTACAAGGACAGGTACATTTAAGTGTCTCATGGTTTTCTGCATCCATTTGACTCTTCCACCTGCCCCCGCCCTGGGTTTCTGCTCCTCCCATATTAGGACAATAAACGAGTCATAGTTAATTACTTGGAGATGGATCTTCAATATACTTGAGTGATTTTAGTTACTCCCCTAAGTTACAGCAAATCATTGTGACCATGGGTAGTTTTTCCACCAGGTAGAAGTACAGAATCTCCTCCCCCACCTCACAAGAGAAGTACCAGAATATTTGGAGCCCTAGCTAAAATTTAACCCTTACCTTCTCAAGTGATCCAAATATACTTTAGTGATTAGACCCTAATCTTGTTAAAACAAGCCTGATTAATTCTTCAGTTCCGTTCCAAGAGAATTTTTTATAATATGCTATTATAACACTTAGCACATTGTTTTAAAGTGAATTGCTTATACATATTTCTCATCCATAAGTGTGGGAGCCCTTCCAAAGCACAGAATCCATCTTATTCGAGATTTTATCAGGATTCCTGGCACGTAGTTCCCATTAAATAAGTGTTTGTCAAATTAAATTGATGATTTGCCAGTTCCAAATTTTCTCTACACCTGTCATAACATTGAACATGCAAATAAATCCAGTGGAGAAGTTCTTTTACTTTTCATTCAAGGACCTCTCGAAGTACAACACTTAGTTGAGGAATGTTTTTAAAATTGCTCCTTTTGTGTTATTTTTCTAAATTAAGAGTCTTAACAATAAAATGAATCTTATATCTAATTGGCACACAATAATTTAACAGTTTAGTTTGAGACTGGGAAGTTTTCAACATTAAAATATTGCCAGGCTTTGGCCACTGAAGAAGCAGCTAAATATTCAGAGGATTTAAAAGATGATACATTGCCCTGCTATTTCTTCCTGTTCTACTAATAGGGTTCTTAATCAAAGAGATCAACTGAGAATATCTTTTATTCTATTTAATTTGACATGTAACATGTTTGGCAGATTGCTGATGGGAATAAAGGGAAACTTCATTAAAGAGAACAACTTGGCTGAATTTTCTTTTTTCTTTGCCATTATGTGACTTCTAGAAATATTTTCAGATGTCCAAGGCTCAGACTTACACTGGCATATAGAAAGTTCTCTTACTCAATAGACACACACATAGAATTTCTAATAGATAAGTATTCTCTTCTCACATTTTACTAAAAGCCACTCATTAAGTGTATACCTTTCTGTGAATACATCCTGTCTGAATCCATACTGTTCAAGTCAATGGGGAATAAAATAAGTTTTGAAGAATATATTCATATCTTTAAAATACAATAAAATTATGAGCAATTGCATTGTGTTTTCACATTGTTCATGATGAGATGTAATTACCTCCTTAGAAGTGAAATGACAAAGAAAAAAGAACATTAAATTCATTAAATTCCTATACTAAGAACAAATATATCTTTATTCTCAGTATCAAGAGTAAAGACACAAATGATGAAGGCTCAAAGCCATAGCCATTCACTCAGGAGAGTTCTGGCAATCTGTTCCTAGAGAAGATTTACTGTGCAATAGATTTAAATTTAAAAGGATGGGTTTCTGACCAACATGTTGGACTGAACAGAACGGAAAATGCTTTCCTGGCTCAAATCAGAAAAAAATGCTGGATGATGTATGCTTAAAATGTTAAAAATGTATTTCTGAACCCACAGACATGGGAAATGCCTAAGTGCCCTAAAACAAAACAACAACAGAAATCACCTCATAACCTTTTTTGCTAATGAGGAATTAGAGCTGAGCAACCTATAAGACACAATAACCAGATATATAACTTATAAGTTAGAGGTGAATCAGCTACAAAGAGAGAGTAAGGGACTAAGTACACTAAGCAAGAAGAATAAGGATTCCAGTCTGAAGCTGGCTTTCAGGAAATTATAACCTCATATTTAAATACTGGTCTAGAGTTTTGTTCTGGAAATAAGGAGAAATTGAGTCATAGATAATTGAAACTCTGAACATAAAATATAGTCTGGAGGATCAACTTTGTGCAAACGATATGGTACAGAAACCCTAAGTCTGAAAGTTTCACATACAATCTACTTCAGAATTAGTGAACCAAGTAGAAAAGAATCAGAGGTAACCAGGAAACTGTGCTCTGGAAGGCACCTACATGTACCATCCACATAAGACTCCTGAGATGTAAATCCATGGAATTTGAACTCTGACCACAAGTATGTGTAACCAATGGACATATGAGAAAGTTCAATGCTAAGGAAGACAAGTTAAATTGAATAACTAGGAGGATTTATGACTGGGAATTAGAGTAACCTGAGAGGGACTTTAAAATACGTATTTAGCATGTGTGAAGAAATAATGGGATTAGTAACATTCTTAAAATAAAAAGGGGAAGATTATGAAGCAAGATTAGACAATTTTGGAAATAAAGTAGAAATCAAATCCTAAGATTATTTGCTATGTGACCTTAGACATTTTGCTTAACCCTCTCCGCTTTCATTTCTCAATCTGAGTAAAAGGAAAACTCACGGAGTTGGTGTGGGATGTAATAATTGAAGCACTTAGAATAGTGCCTGTTACAACATAATGAGTCATTACATATCATCACTTATTACTATTAGAAATGATGGCTCATTGATTAAATATGAAGATGCTCAAAAATAGCAATTAAAAAAAGTTCTTGTCTATATTAAAACATTTTAATAGAAAAGTTGAAGAACAGGGAACAAAAGGTTGAAGGCCAATATAATATCTTTGTATATAAGCTGAGTAAATTTCAGGGAATTTAAACAAATTGGTTTAGAATTGGAAAACATAAAAGAAGGTTTAAGATACCCTGGATTAATTTCAGAAATGCCAGGATATTCCTAATATAAATATAGAACAGAGACAAAAAAATGAAGCAAATTTATAAATAAAAGTATTTTTCTAATTTAAAAAATCACACTCAGTCCCAAAGATCAGAAAAAAAAAATTCACAACTGAACTGTGGATCAAGAATATCCAGACTGCATAAAAGGAGAGAGAGAGAGAGAGCATTTAGAAAGTAATAACAGAAATTAAAATTTTCATCAGCAATAATACATGTTACATAAAATGGGAAAATGCTTTCAAATTGCTGAAATATATATTTTTAAAAAAATAATGAACCAAACAATATCAGATCTAGTTTTGAAATAATCAAAGCAATGTATCAACAGCAGGACAATTTGCCTAGTCTCCTCTGTGGAATTCATTTGGATCTGTATTACAAATCTGAGTAGGCATTGAGAGTTAAAAGGTTTTGATATGGTTGTCACAGGTAAGGGGACTAGAATATGCCCTGGAACTGAATGTTCTTGGACATCAGTATTTGATGATCTCCAATTCTGAGAGTTTAGTTTACACAGACAGTAAACAAATGATCTTATCACTGAGTAGAAAAGAATAACTATGCTAAATACTATGAACAGAAAAATTGAATTGCTATTAATACATAAGACTGGGAAACCTACTGTAGTCTGGGAGTCAGAGAAGACCAGAGACTAGAACAATGTGTAGCTGTTAAATATGTGGGACTAAATGTGAAAGAGATTTGGAGCTCCATATAATAAGATCAATTCCAAATAGATGTGCCATATTGGCACCTTTATCTTTATATCTTAATATCAAAAATGACTTTATATACTTGAATATTTTTATCTTTATTTTTGAGTGGGGGGGGGTAGAGGGTGCACAAAGAGAGGGAAACAGAATCTGAAGCAAGCTTCAGGCTCTGAGCTGTCAACACTGATTCTGACATGGGGCTGGAACTCATGGACCATGAGATCATGACCTGATGTTTAACCAACTGAGCCACCCAGTCACCCCCAAAAATGACTTTATATACTTGAAATAGTCACTTTCTATTATTATTATTATTATTATTATTAAGGCAAGAATTAAGATTCTTTCCCTCATAAGAGATCTTATAAAAGTCCTCTTTTTTTTTAATTTTTAAGTAATATCTACACCAAACGTGGGGCTCAAACTCAACCCCAAGATCAAGAGTCACATGCTCCTCTGACCGAGCCATCCAGGTGCCTCTACAGAAGTCCTCTGTGAATGAACATAATAGGCTACCCCATTCCTGGTCTCCAACATCTCATCATAGATAGGCTATCAAAATATCTAAGGGAATCTGACACCAATCTGTTCTCTCCAATGATTTCTGCATCTTAGTCTTGATCTTTTTGAACAAAGTTGTCCTTATGTTTTCATCATTCGATTAACAGTGAGAAGACAGGTGACTTCCCTTTTCTTTTAAGTCAGAAAGTCTCTTCCATGGGTGGTAGTAATTAAAGATTCCTGGACAAAAGTTAAGAGAAGAAAGATTCTATTATTGCTTCATCACTATTCTCTTGGGATGTGATATTTCTGCCTTTTGTTTTTTGTCTTTTTTTTTTTTTTTTTTTTTTTAGAGAAAGAGAGAGCATGGGGCATGGGAGAGGGGCAGAGGAAGAGAGAGAGAGAATCTCAAGCAGGCTCCATGCTCAGCACAGAGCCCAATGTGGGGCTCAATCCCATGACCCAGGGATCATGACCTAAGCCAAAATCAAGAGTCAGAAACTCAACCAACTGAGTCACCCAGGCACCCCAAGATTTCTGCCTTTTAAATCAAGTATTTTAATAAGCAGAAAAATAACCATATCAAGACTTTCGCTGGGTTTAAGCATAAGGCTTACCATAACAAACTCAGTTTTCTTTAGGGGTTCTTTAGGGTTTTAATTAATCTTTAGAGTTATTCAGAGGTTTTAATGTATTGAGAAGTTATTTAATTTTTTGGCTGGTTTTATATTTGGATACTAGAGATTTTCAATTAAAATGAAGACAAGAATAATATACCAAAAATTGAATTTTGGAGGGGAAGGTGCTTATTAAGTATTCCTATAGTGTTACATTGATTCTAGACTTCACAGTCTACAGGTTGCATTATGACTATACATTAATGTCCAGTCTGTGTGCCTTCAGAATCAAGTATCTTCTGTTGCCAAGGTCAAGGAAGGCAGGGCTGTGCATGATAGATGTGGCTGGGGCCTAACACACTTTACTTTGGAAAAGCTCTTACCTTTTTTACACTGAATCCACTTGTCACAATGCATTTCAGTGGGCATTGAATTCATTATGAGCCAGTTATGAATGTGTGCAAAAGGGGATACTCACATTTCCTTTTTTATCTTAGAAATAAATTTCGACACAATGTTGTCATTGATGACCCAAAGAATTCCTGAGTACAGGAAAGTATGGGGGGAGTAAATAATGACATGATCTGGGGATACATTTTCTTGGGAACTTCTGAAACAATTTTCTTTCTATCATTGTTTTGTTTTCATTATGAAAGTATATAGTATATGGAGTGGGTATAATTAGCCAGCATATTAGAAAGGATACTTCTCCTTTGGTAGAAAATTCTGTGTGCTCATGTGATGAACTTACCATAGCTGACAGGAGAAATATTTGTAATACCAGACAGGGCTATCCCAAGAAACATTCTGTTATTTTCCCCAGTTTCTCACTCACATATTGTATAAGTAAATTTGGAGGCATACGTTAAAATGTTGGAAGCTGGAGGCTGCTCTAAGGTAGGACCAGGCTCCAGTGAGTCCAGTTTTGGTTATATGAGGAGGGCGTGATCTCATGGACGAAATCAGGGAATAGTTCCCACCTGGTCAATTTTTTATGAGTGTGCACAGATAGAGTCACAAGAAGGTGAATCTGAGAATTTTTATGAAACAGTTTTAAAGATAATTTTTAAAGGTGATTAGAAAAAAATGTCTACACATTTCCAGAGCTGTCAATTTTACCTACCAATTTCAGAGCAAAATATCTTAACCAGTACCGAAGTAATATTAAATTTGCTGCCAGAAAGCTGAGAATAATCTCCCACCTCTGGTGAATTTATAGGAATTAACAATATACATTTGGTGCTTTAAACTCATATCCATATCTATTATGTATAGTTACCTCTATTCAATTACTATACATTAATATGCAATTTGTATTTATATAAAATGCCTTAAGGCCCTTTTGAAAAAGTTATTTAAAGTCATAATATGACATAATGTGTTTAAAAATCCTCACAACAAAATTTACTTAAAGGGGCCTGCATTACATATGAGATATTTAAGATGATTTAAGGCAAGGATTGTGTTTTCTCCACCATAATATACTGAACAGCTAATGAAATGCTGGGTACATAGTACATGTTCAATTAATATATTCTTTTTGCTCAACCTGGTTATTGACTTGCCACTAGGTACAATATACTATGCTAATAATATTTTGTTTTAATTAAAAAATGCCATAAATATAATTCTCTCAGTGTGGTGGTAATGATTGAAAAAGAAATAAGGAATATGTGAGGAAAAATAAATCTATGTTTCTTTCTTCTCTTCTACTCAGTTTTCAGGTTTTAGTTTTTAAGCATGGTTGAAATACCAACCATTTTTATATCAAACCTTGCCTTAAAAACACTGTCTAATTTAAATATAATCCCTTTGAATGTATATATTTCTTCCCTTTTAGGCCCAGTTCTTTTGAATTATTTAGCAGAATATTCTTAAGGCAATTAAAGGGATTCATTCAGCAGGATTTAAGCCAACAAATCAGTCAGCAGTTTTTGGTCACCTCATAAAGCAGTTAAGCATTACATCCAGTCCATGTATTTGAGATTTCACATGCCTTCATAATAGAGCTATCAATTTTCTGATTTGCAAGCCAGCTGACAGAGTTAATACCCCAAAGGGCTATTGCAGTGTTAAGCTCCTAAAATTGTTTTAGACTCACCCATAAATTAGACTATAGCCCAATCATGCACAATTTTATCCCTGTGCTCCTTGAAAAAGCATGAGCTCAGTGTTCCAGAAACAACACTCTTTAGAAGAATAGCCTATTGGATCTATCAATCTCTTTTTAAGTTTTGATGCTGACTAAATATTCAGTTCACCGTAACATGCTGTAAGTTACACAGGTAACACTGGGACACTGCTTGACCTATTATTTTTGAAGTTGGTGCTTTAAATATTAACGGAGCCTAACATAACTCAGGATACACATGGAGTATTCAAAATATGCGAGTAGGAGTTTGATCTGTCTATGGTCCTTTACACGGGTTGGCTGAAGTTTTGTATACTCTGAGTAAACTACATAAAGATTTTGGCCAAAAAGGATCCCTCCTATGGAAAGAAAATCCCTGAACAAATATAAAATATGGCAGAGTATGTTTTGTAATTTTCATGTCTCACTCATAGGATTGTCCTAGGCAGTGTATTTTTTTGTGGTTCTATGTCTGACAAGAAGTTTGCTCCTGAGTTAGTATTATGGTTAAGGTTGTGAATATCAGTGATATAAAAAATAAAGAGAGACTTATATGTTTGGTATCACTGTTTACTACATTAATTAAAAAAAATCCTGGCTCACGATAATTTTAAAAGAGATTTTTATTTGTTTCAAAAAATTTAAGATAAAAAAGAACATGAAAATGTGCAAACATCTGTCTGTCAACACACATGGAGAGAAAAACTTTCCTCTGTTAAATTTAATGATAACTCTTAAATCTATGTGTCGAGTTTCATTCTCCATTTTGTTTTTTTTTTAAGGTTTTTATGTTTATTATCCGAGAGAGAGAGAGAGAGAGAGAGAGAGAGTGAGAGCATGAGCAGGGGAGGAGCAGGGAGAGAGGGGGACAGAGGATCTGAAATGGGCTCTGCACTGACAGCACAGAGCCCAATGTGGGGCTTAAACTCACAAACCATGAGATCAATACATGAGCTGAAGTCGGACACTTAACTGACTAAGCCACCCAGGTGCCACTCATTCTCCATTTTGATATGTAGTCTCATGTATTCTATAAACTGAAGGATATTTTTATCCAAATTTCTAACAGAACCTTCAAATTCAACATGTTCAGAATTGAACTTGCCATATTTTGCCATCAACCTGTTGTTCTTCTTGTGTCTTCATCACAATGAATAACATATTATTCAATCAGTTTTCCGAATACAGAAAATAGTAGTTCTTTCTTTCATTTCCTGTATCTGCCTGGTCAGTACAACATATCAGGTCTACTTACCATCACTTGATCTGAACACATTTCTTCAACACCTTCTATCATTGACTTACTTCAAATTGTCTTAGTTTCTTATCTGTATACCTCAAGGACATCTAAAAATGGCTTCTATCTCTAGCTATTCTACAAAGTTTTCCCTGAAACATACTCAAAGTGATATCAGCAAAACAAAAATATAAATGTAATAATTAGTCTAATGGTGGTATTGATAATGATAATTTTCATTTACTCTGTACTTACTATGTGTCAGGAAAATCTAATACAGGTTTTATTATTGATCATATACACACAAACACACACACACACACACAGTGATTTACATAACAGTGTTATTACTGTCTTAAAGGAGAAAAGGTTGTCATTTGTCCCAAATCAGACTAAGTACCAGTAATAGAAATTTGACTCTAGGTAATCAGCACTTAACCGTTATGCTATGATACCTGATTTATTTTTTTTTTTTTTTAAATTTTTTTTTTTCAACGTTTATTTATTTTTGGGACAGAGAGAGACAGAGCATGAACGGGGGAGGGGCAGAGAGAGAGGGAGACACAGAATCGGAAACAGGCTCCAGACTCTGAGCCATCAGCCCAGAGCCTGACGCGGGGCTCGAACTCACGGACCGCAAGATCGTGACCTGGCTGAAGTCGGATGCTTAACCGACTGCGCCACCCAGGCGCCCCTTTACCTGATTTAAAAAGAGTAACTGAATCATAAAAACTGATAATCACTTTCTTGAATAAAGTTTTTAAGGGGCTCCCCGTTGCCTTTAAAATAACATCAAGACACTCTTTGGCCCAAAATACTTTGTGATCTTACTCAAACCGTCTATCCCTCTTACCTTCTTTACTATTCAAATATTTTTACTATCTCACAGTTCACTTTCACCATGGCACCATGTTTTATATTACTTCTATGTTCTTGCTCGTGCTATTCTCTCTACTTTGAAAATCTTTACATGACTTCTTTACCTGGATGATATAGGGGATTCTTGAAAGTCTCTGTGGTTAATTCTATCTTCCTTCCCCTCTAACCAATGAGATATGATTTATCTTATTTTCAGATGCCCCAGTTAGTGGGCCCCATTTGCCAATGGATTAGGTCGCTATTGACTTTGAAGTATGTTTAGAGGTAATGTTCAGGAACTACTCCCATGCCCCCATCTCACGTGTACATACACTCACTCACTTTTTGGTATTTTCTTCTTTTGTACTTTCTCTACCTTGTGACTGGCAAAGTCAGCTCATGTAGCCTAACATACCTACCAAGACCCTTCCTTTTATTCTCCATTCTTCCCTCCTGGCTTCTGCCCCCCTTCTCCTCTAAACCATACTGAAGTAGTAAACCCACTTCCAACGGAACATGTCTGGACATCTTGGGAATCCTCATTTCCCATCTTCAACATTTTGGGTCTCGTGTGTTTCCATCATGGTCTCTAAAAGGGAGGGGATAATTATCTTGGATTCAGAAGACCAGAATTTGAATCATGGCTTTGCCATTTATTAACCATAGAGTTGCACAAGTCATCTAGCCTCTATACCTTCAGTTTTAATATTATAAAACATATTCAGAAATAATTCTACTCTATAGAGCTATTTTGAAAATTAATAGGGATAGTACAATAAAAAGCAGACAACACATTGCCTGGTGTATGAAAAGATCACAATATATGCAAATTGAAATGGAGTATATAAAATATACACTTAGGTATATAGTATTTTCCACAAAGTGATTCAAAATGATTCAGTGAATTACTGAAATAATTAAGAAATTCTCAGTTGAGTTCAATTTGCTGATATATTCCATCATGTTTGTTCTCAAAATATTGAAAATCTAATTGTGGTAATGCCCTTTATGTGATGAAGTAATACACTAAATGACTTTGACTAGAACAGTGATACTTCATAAATGTGGACATAATTCTTAATAATCTTTCTCCAAAAAAATGGTTTGCAGTCTTATCATTTGATTTCTGGAGGCAGTAACATTTGTAGAAGAGGGGAGAAAAAAGGAAAGAATTTCTACTTAGGCCAGGCTTTCTCAAACATGGAGCTATTGCCACTATTTGGGGCCAGATATTTTTTGTTGTGGGGGGGTCAATTATACATGGTAGCATATTTAGCAGCCTCCCTGGGGTATTCTATGTATAAGATACCGGTACCACTCAACACTCTCAATTTCAGCGTGACAACCAAACGTGTCTGCAGACATTGCCAAATGTGTGCTTGACAACCATTGATATAGATCAATCCAAAATGACTAATAGGTGTCCCTCATAAAGCAATTTGGGACATTCTTGATAAATGTCAAAGTACTGCGGAGTTTAGGGTCAAGTTACCAGTATGGCAACTATATCACTGTCAATGTACGTTGAAGATTTTAGTCTAGTTTCTTCATTTTAAAAAAAAAAAAATTAAAGTGTTTATTTTTTGAGAAGGAGAGACAGAGTGAGAGCAGGGGAGGGGCAGAGAGAGAGAGGGAGACACAGAATCCAAAGCAGTCTCCAGGTTTTGAGCTGTGAGCACAGAGCCCGACTTGGGGTTCAAACTCAGGAACCATGAGAACATGACCTGAAGTCAGATGCTCAACCTACTTAGCCACCCAGTCGCCACTGGGCTATTGACTGTTTCCTTTCTTATTATGTAAGCCCATAATAGCACTATCTCTCATCCTCCAAACAATATTATTATATCAGCATGTGCCTTGCTTTGATTGGCTATTCATAAATTTAAGAGGGCAAAGGGAGTAGAAATGCCTTCTTCATTTGAAGTAATTGAGACATATTAGTTCTGAAAGGTTCCTGGGTGCGATCCAAATTCCTTTCTTTTTCTTTTCCTTTTTTTTTTTAATTGTCACATAAACAAGTTTTAATAGTCACCTGGTCAGGCACTGCTTTGGCAAATTTCATTGCCATACAACTCACACTGCCACTTTTGGGAAAAGCTGTTTGAGAAAAACAACAACAACAACAACAACAACAACAACAACAAAAAACAGTTCCTATGTTCTTCCATGAAAGTAGTACACACATGTCAAAGTAGCATATATATGAACATTCCCACTCCCACCCCTCTCTCCTTCCCTGTGCCTTCCTCTCTCCTCCCTGTGCCTAATTTGGTCAGCTATTAAGCGAGTGGATATGGTAGATATTCCATGGAACTGCTTATAGATTTGAGGTTTGCATTGCAGCTAACAAAATAAAATTTGATAAAGATAAATTAAAATCCATTATTGATAAATTAAATAAAATAACTGAAAATATATCTAATGGAAGAGACTTTAATTAGCAACAGTTTATACAAAATCTAGTGGTTTATTTGACTGTGATTTCTCATTAAGCCATCACTGCGATGTGGTTGAGAGATTAATATACAATTATAGACTGCATTGATAAGATGTTAAGTCTATGGGGGATAGTATATCTATTCTTTGGTACCAGTCAGCACACGGTTGTGCTGGGGAATTCTTTAAGAATAATAATAATAATGAATCACAGAATTATAATGACCTCTTCACTTCATGCCAAATTTGCTCTTTAAAATGTCTATCTTTCTGTTTTTCAGGATTAGTAATATTTCAGTTCCCTTTCTTCTTGGTTAGGCAATGTTAGGCCTCTGTCACTATTATCTATTAAAATGAACAATCCTGTGATATAATGGATCCAATGGAATAATTTATTCCATTATTTTTCAGAATTTTTTTATCTTTCTCTTAATTATTATATAGGATTTATAAAATTTTGCTACTTTTAATCTAATTATCCTAAATATTTGGGAGGACTCAGGCCCACGATGTTTATATTTATAGTAAAGAAAAGAATAATTATTCAGTGGTTAAGACAAAGCATTCAATAACACTTCGTATTGGAACGTGCATAATGAGGTAAGACCTCTAAGAATCGCATCCGCTGACTGTGTCAATACTCATAATCAACGTCTCTTTTGATAATGCTATCCTCACAACTCATTTCATTCCTTCCCGCTCTTTACCCATCAAACTTCTCAGAGTGTTAAAAGGTGAAGAGGAACATAAACTAGGGAGAGAGTTATAGAATTCTGCACAGTGGAGTGGTTTCCATTTGACCACACACACAATCTTTTTAATTATTCATGTCTGCATGGCCTGAAGGAAAACTGTGATCTTTTATTTTTTGAGGCTTTTCTTTGGAAAGTATTAGGTCAATTTTTGCAAACATGCAGGGTGCCTGGGTGGCTCAGTTGGTTAAGCACGCGACTCTTGGTTTTGGCTCAGGTCATGATCTCACAGTTTCATGGGTTTGAGGCCTTCATTGGGCTCTGCACTGACAGTGCAGAGCCTGCTTGGGATTCTCTCTCCCCATCTCTCTCTGTCCCTCTCCACTCACACTGTCTCTGTCTCTCTCAAAATAAATAAACTTCAAAAAGAAAAAGAAAATATCTCATATGCTTTAGTACAGTTAAAGTACAGTGCTTAAGGTATAGTTTCTTCAAGAATTGTTGGGTTTAGGATTCATTAGATCAACTTGGATTCTTTTACTGTTTTAATTTTTTATTTCTTTACTAACTTTTGCCTATCAACTTCAGATAGGTATATTAAAAGTCTTTATAAATGATAATGTATTTGTTAAACTCTACTTGTAATAATGACATTTTTTGCTTTATATCTTTTAAGTCTGATGTTAGTGCCCATTATCTGATAATAGCATGGCTATACTAACTCTCTTCTGGTTATTGTGCATTTTCTAGTGTATATTTTGCTATGCCATTATTTTCAACCATGCTGAATCATTATGCTTTAGGTTAAAAATATATATATATATATGTATATATATATATCCCATTATATCTACCTATATAAATTTGGACTTACAATTTCTGCTCCAATATATAAAAAGCTTAGAGGTTATAATTCCTATCATGATATAAACAAAAACTTAACAAACTGAAAATAAACAACTCTTCCCAGATCCAACAGATATTTGAGGTCACAAAGGAAACAGCATTTATTATTTCAGAAGATATTTTTCTCATTAAATTAGAAAATTAAAACTGCTCTAAAAGTGCACAGTTAGAAAGAATTCACAGAAATTAAAAATATGGTTGTCTAAAAACAAAACAATTCTACTAATATACAGAATGAAAAAAAAAAAACAGACATAGCTAAGTTCAAAGTAGGCATGTCAAAGAAAAAGGTACGAAAATTTTCCAGAATTGAGCAAAAATTCAAGATGATAAAAAGTGTTAAGATAGATTAATCAATATAATATTTGTCTAATATGACACATTATAATAACAAAAGTAAAAGGGGGAGTCAATAATAACCTCTCCTCAAGGCAAAAAAAGGGGGGGGTGGATCTGAGTGGTTCAGTCAGTTAAGCCTCTGACTTTGGCTCAGGTTATGATCTCATGGCTCGTGAGTTCGAGCCCCACATTGGGCTCTGTGTTGACAGTTCAAAGCCTGGAGCCTGCTTCGGATTCTGTGTTTCCCTCTTTCTCTGACCCTCCCCTGCTCCTGCTCTGCCTCTCTCTCAAAAATAAATAAATAAACACTTAAAAAATTAAAAAAAAAAAAGAAAACAATGCAGTCCTTTAATGAATTCTTCCAATGTTAGATGTATGAAGACTGTACCGGATTGCCAAATGTAATGAATGAAAATGCATACATGCACACATACATGCTTTCTTTTTCCAGGCTTCCTCCAGTTCAACACTAAGTGTCTTTTTGATCCTCAACATTAAGATGATTGCTAGAGCTTGAGCCATAAAACTTAAGTTTTATGGAAATAAGAAAACACAGTAGGAAAAAAAAATGAATGTTTATTTATTTATTTATTTATTTATTTATTGAGAGAGAGTGAGAGAGGACATGGACAGAGAGAGACACATAGGGGGGAGAGAGAGAGAGAGAGAGAGAAAGAGAGAGAGAGAGAGAGAGACAGAGAATGAATTCCAAGCAGGCTCCACCCTGTCAGTTCAGAGCCCGGCACAGGGCTCCATCTCAGGAACTGCGAGCATGATCAGAGATAAAATCAAGTCTGATGCTTAACCAACTGAGCCACCCAAGTGCCCCAGAAACATTTATCTTTTAAGGAGAAATCTTTCAAATCTAATTTCAATGATTGGTCCTTAGTTTCTTGAATATTTAACAAAAATAAACTGAAGTGAGTAGATTTATTTTAAAAATATGGATTCAAAATGTTAGACATGTCCTAACAATAACAACAGAAACAACAAAACTCAAATCTATCTTAACTCCTAATTAGACATCAACTAATGACCTGAGGAAGAGATATTTTAATTTTCAAACATAAATTCTATGTAACATCTGTCTATGCTCTCTTACATATGGTGTCCAAAATTCAATAAAAAATGAAAGACGCACAAGAAAAGTGAAAATAATTCATTGTCAAGAGACAAAAAAAAAAAAAAAAGTCAGTAGGACCATACTTATAGATGACCAGGATATTGGAAATACAACCCAAGGACTTTGAAACTATGTTATATTGTTAAAGCTTATAGTGAAAAAGGGAGATGATGGTTTCAACGAGCAGATAGAGGCTTTCAGCAAGGAGATGAAAAATATAATAAGGAGTCAAACAGAAATACTAGAAAAATAAAGACATGCTATTAGAGACAAAGTATTTTTTGATGGGCTCATCAACAGACTCAATTTCAGAAGAAACCAGTGAACTTAAAAACAAGTAAAACAAAAAAATAAGTCAAAAGAAAACAACAAAATTGAATCTGAAGGAAACAATAACAGAAATCACAGAACGGAGGATCTAAGAACTATGGATTGTGGGACAATATCAAATGGCCAAATATAAGATTAATTGGAGTACCAGAGGAAGAAAAGAGACAGAATAAGGCAGATATAGCATAATGGGTTGGAATTTTCTAAAATAATGAATGCTATCAAACCACAGGACCAAGAAGCTCCAAGAATACCTACCAGGAGAAATACAAAATAAAATGCATCTAGATATATCATATTTAAATTACTACAAACCAAAGATAAAGGAAAGAAAGCTTGACAGAGGGGGAAAAACATACTACAAAGAGAATAATTAAGCTAAGAATTACAGCAAATATCTTGTCAGAAAATATGCAAAATATAAGAAAACATGCGATGCCTTTAAAATCTGGGGGGAAAAAAACAAAACACCTTTTAACCACATCCTAAAGCCAGTAAAACTGTTCTTTAAAATGAAGGTAAAATCAACACTTTTTTTAGAAAACACAAGATACAAAGAATTCATGGCCAGGAGACCCATGATGCAATAATTGTTAAAGAAAGTTAATAAATAAATAAATAAACAAATAAATAACAGAAAATGATACCAGATCAAACCTTGAATCTCCACACACATAGGATGAAATCCAGAAATGGTAAAAATTAATGTAGACATAAATATATTTTTCATTATACTTATTAGGCTAAATGATAATCATCAACACCAGAAATAATAGCAATAGGTTGTAAGATTTTCTATAAGTATGAAGATGAATTATGTAACAATAATAGCATGAAGGAGGGGAAGGAAGAATTTGGATATATTGTAAGTTATTATACTAATGATTAAGTGGCATAGTATTATCCGAAGATAGACTGATAAATGATATTGCACATTCTAAGGAAGCCACTAGCAAGATAGAAAAAGAGGTATAATTAATAAATTAATAGTGGAAATGAAATGGAATACTAAGTAATGTACAATTGATCCAAAGTTAGGTAGAAATAGAGGGAAGAGAAAAAATACACATGGTAGATGAACAAATAGGAAAAAAAGTCTTGCAAAACTGTAGATTTAAATCCACCATAAGTATAATTACATTATAGTAAATCACCTTGAAAAAGCAATTAAGGGGCTCCTGGGTGGCTCAGTCGGTTAAGCGTCAGACCTGGGCTCAGGTCATGGTCTTACATCTTGTAAATTCCAGCCCCGTGTCCAGCTCTGTGCTGACAGCTCAGAGCCTGGAGCCTGCTTCGGATTCTGTGTCTCCTTCTCTCTTTCTGCCCCTTCCCTGCTTGTGCTCTCTCCCCCTCTCTCTAAAATAATAAATAAACAAACTTTTTTTTTTTTTTTTTAAATAAAAGACAGAGATTACAGATTGGATAAAAAAATGAGACCAAGGATAAAAAAAAGAGACCAACTTTATACTGTCTACCACAAATGCACTTTAAATAAACAGGCAGGGGCGCCTGGGTGGCGCAGTCGGTTAAGCGTCCGACTTCAGCCAGGTCACGATCTCGCGGTCCGTGAGTTCGAGCCCCGCGTCAGGCTCTGGGCTGATGGCTCAGAGCCTGAAGCCTGTTTCCGATTCTGTGTCTCCCTCTCTCTCTGCCCCTCCCCCGTTCATGCTCTGTCTCTCTCTGTCCCAAAAATAAATAAAAACGTTGAAAAAATTTAAAAAAATAAAATAAAATAAAAAATAAATAAATAAACAGGCATAGGTATGTTAATATTAAAAGGATGAAAAAAATGGTATGCAATGAAAACAAAAGAAATAAAGCTTATATTTAATATGCCTTTTTAAAAAATATGTTTCTTTTCTTTTCTTTTCCTTTTCTTTTCTTTTCTTTTCTTTCCTTTCCTTTTCTTTCCTTTCCTTTTCTTTCCTTTCCTCTCCTTTCCTTTCCTTTCCAATTGTACAATATTATATTGTATAAAATTTTATAATAACAATATAATATATAATGTAATAATATAGAATACAGTACATGTAATATATTTTACATATATAATTTCCAAGAAATTTTGGAGTAAGAAAATTAAGTTCATATATAAACTAAAGCATAGATCTACTTTCTTAAATAGATTTCCAGATATTACATAATTTTACTTATTTTATAAGGTAAAATCAACTGTATAAGTATTTTGATGATTCAATATGGCCTTTTAACTCCAATAATTTCTTTACTTTCATAGCAACTAACGTGTAGTTTTGCATAGCAAGAGACTAGATCAGCAATTTAAAAACCAATTAATCTCGGGGCGCCTGGGTGGCGCAGTCGGTTAAGCGTCCGACTTCAGCCAGGTCACGATCTTGCGGTCCGTGAGTTCGAGCCCCGTGTCAGGCTCTGGGCTGATGGCTCAGAGCCTGGAGCCTGTTTCCGATTCTGTGTCTTCCTCTCTCTCTGCCCCTCCCCCGTTCATGCTCTGTCTCTCTCTGTTCATGCTCTGTCTCTCTCTGTCCCAAAAATAAATAAACGTTGAAAAAAAATTTTTTAAAAAAATAAAATAAAAACCAATTAATCTCTTTCCTATCAGAGTAGATGCCAAGTAACTAATGCTGATGAATTAGTAAAATAACAGTTGTTATGTGTTCATTCCATTAAAATTGAGATAAATCTCTTATTAGTTTTTCCTAAAAACTGTTATTTTTATATATCATTATCATTATATTATATATTTTCATATATCATTATCACCAATTTTATGTCCCCAAAATATAACCGTCATTAAATTTTTCCCAGTCGTAGAAAAGCCTGATGAAAATGTCTGCAAAACGTGGTAGCCTAGAGAGGTGTGTTGTGATTATTTTAACAAAGTTGATAAGATATGTTTCACAACTTGTTACTGAAATATTTTTATTAAGATGAGTGATTATTTTTCCATGCATGTTTTCCACTATGCTCTAACTATAAAAATACCCCAAAACCCACACATGCTATAAATTTGATTGAGGTGGGGGAAATGCTCACAATAAAAAGACACATGTAAATAAATGTGAGGTTATGCATAAAAGAAACCACAGTGGTTGAAGGGAAGAGAACATGTTTTAGCAGTTTACAAATATCAAGGAAATGGATATGCCACTGGTTAATTCTAATCATAATTGATATTTTATTATAACAATAATATTATAATTATAGTTATGATAATGTATAATTTCCCAAACTTCCACAGCTGGCCAGAATTTTAGAATTGTGCAGAAGACCTTAATCTTTTACTTATTATGAACGTTTATATTTGAAATCTAATCAAATCACATTTAGTGGATAATGAAACAACGTTCAAATGATTGGCATGGTATCTGAAGATTCACTCACTATGGCCTCATCAGCTGCACCATAGAAATTTTCAAGACATTTTAATTCATGAAGTTTTATAGCCCTTACTATTGTAATAGTCAATATTAGGTGGTAAAAGGTTGTGAATTCTACAGTTTACTTTGAATTTTATTGAATGTCATTGCTGTATTCTAGCCTTAGAATGTGGTTAATTATGTTTCTGAATGAAGCATATTGTTACTTAAAATTACAATTAATTAATATATAAAGCATTGAATTCAGGGAGCAATTTTAAATGTTATTTATAATAAATGACTATTAAAGCACTTGAGAAGATATTACATATATAAAATATTTTAAATTGCAATCTTATATAGGGGTTTTAACACGTTAGGGAAGGATCTATTTTTATATAAACGTACATGTTAAAATATCTGTTCCATTTGCAGGGTATTTGGATCATAAATATTTTAAAGATAGTGAAAGATCCTACTCCCTCTGGTCGTTTATCATATATTGTTTCAGATGCAACTCTTGAGAGCTTTGCTATGTCTCAAGGCAGATGGCTCCTTCATTGGATAAATGTGGCTATTACCTCTATCTCCTCTATAACCAGCCAAGAGCCATGTCTTCCTAAGTCACACGTCAAACCTGATTTTGCCCTCAACAGTGACAACAAATCATTCTATACTCTTTCTCTGTCCCTTGACCGTGCTTCAAATATTTGAAGGCAGCTGTCAGATCTCCACTAAGACCTTTTTTTCTCTGGAGAGAAATTCTCTCAGGTTTTCGTTCTCTCTCTCTCTCTCTCTCTCTCCTTTTCTTTTTTTCCCACTGTGCCTCTTACAACATTTCCATCAGCTCACCATTCTGGTTGTCTGTGTCAATTCCTCCTTTAAAATGTGACACTTAGAATTTAACACAATACTAGTTTACAGAGTTTGACCGGTGTGGAACACAAAGATAATAGTTCTGTGTTCTGTTCTCTGTACTTCAATTAACATAGCTTGAGCTCATACAAGTTATCTTAATACTAGGTTATACTTTTGGTTTATTTTAAGGTTGTGTTTCAAAGATTGGTAAAGCAACGACCGCCACACATTAATAGTGTTGGACAAGGTGTTACAGATTAGGCTAGTATGAGTGTGTAAATTGGACTAAATGGCCTATCACAAAAATCATAGGAGCAGAGAAAATTGTCATTGGCAGAAGCTAGACCAAAGATAGTAATAAAAAATACACACATTGAAGAAGGCTAGGCCTATTGGAAAGCCAACATTTTGGTTAACAATGAGGAATTAAGAAATCTTCATGTACTGAAGAATCAGAATACTTTTAAGACTTTGGGGAAAAGGAGCATTCTTGGAGTAATTGTCAAAGCCCAGTATTAATAATTAGTGTTTCAACCTTAAATTTGTAGTGGGAATTTTATTAGCTTACTTGGGTCCATTTTATTAATAAAGAGAATTTGGGATATATTAATGTAGTAATATAATAACTGATGGTGAAGTTTTCATTATCACAACCACTTTGGGCAGCACTTTAGTGATTGGTATTAAAGTTGAAGATGCACAGATTCAAACCCGGCAGCTCTCAGTGTGCACTCAAGATTTTTCTCAAACATAGAAACAAGGAGGTATATTCAAGCTTGTTTAATACCACACTAGAATGGCAAAACAAACAAACAAACAAACAAAAATGACCAAAACAGTAAAAAACAAAACAAAACATAAAAAAGTTAAAATAATCTCTTTCTCAGATGGGGAATAAACAACAGATTATTAGTTGGAGTTAAAATTACTACACTGGATCTTTATATATCTACCTTGTAAATGTGGAAAAATGTTAACCAAAACAGGTAGATTTCTATTTATTTCCAAATATATCCATAACCAAAATAAGTACAAAAGGGTATTAACTCATTTGTTAAAGAGAAAGGGTCTCTCAGACTGCAAAACCACAACAGTAAAAATATCTAAATGTAATTTAAAAGGGGCATACCTAAAATATTACACTGCAGGGGCGCCTGGGTGATTCAATCAGTTAAGCATCTGAGTTTGGCTCAGGTCATGATCTTGCAGTCCGTGGGTTGCAGTCTCTCACCAGGCTCTGTGCTGACAGATCAGAGCCTGGAACCTGCTTCAGATTCTGTGTCTCCCTCTCTCTCTGCCCCTCCCCAACTCGCACTCTGTCTTTCTCTCTCTCAAAAATTAATAAACATTTAAATAAATAAATAAAATATTACATTGCAGAGTTTAAATGCAGATGGGAGGAAAACACTAATAAATCATGAAACAAAAAAGTAGAGTGCTTGTTTTAACAATATCAGAAAAAATATACTGAAAATTAAAAACAATAAGGACAAAAAGAACCACCACATATTGATGAGAAAAAAATCTACCAAAAATATATAATATCTGAATAAATGGGTAACACATTACAAAAGGACTACAATATAAAATAAAAATGAAATTATAAAGAGAAATTAAGATAATCATAACATATCAGAAGAGTTTGAAGACATCTATCTCAGTAATTAAACCATTAAGCAAAAGAAAAAAAAGAAACAAACCAAAAAATGAAAGAAAAAAAGAAATAAGAAAAAAATGATGAATGATTAAAACAATAATATAAGAAATTGAAATAATGCATTCTTTTGAACATACATACATACATAGAATCCTTCAACCAATGACATTTTCCTAGTTATCTATTCGAAAAAACAACTGTATATTGGACCACAAAGAAAGTAATAAATACCAAAGAATTAATAACATAATTTTCTTTAACTACAAGTCAAAAGAATTAGAAATCGATATAAAACAAATTATAAAACCTGATTTTGGAAATTTAAAGGAAATGCCACTAAATAATCTTATGCTAATTAGAAAATATTGAGAACTGAAGGATGTACAGAATAGATTAGGGCTAGAGATAGGAAGAATCCATATGGTCATTTGTTCCCTAATTAATATCTAACTTCAACGTAAATGTTAAACACCTTTTCCTAAAACTTTACAAATGGTTTACAAAATTCATATAGAAAATAAAAGACCACAAATGTCAATGCAATTTTGAAGATATTGTAAAAGGTTACTTGTCCTCCAACATCCATTGTAGGTAAACTGTTGATAAATAGAATAGGAAGAAAAATGCTCAAAGACAGTCCATTGTAAAAACTGGAAATTTGCATATGATAGAGGAGACATAAAACAAAGAGGCATAGGGAGGTTTAGAAACTTGCACAAGATTCTGTAGTAAGCAAGTGGCTCAGGCCACTTTGGCCCAGATTTTCTGATGTGGAGGATGTGAGATCTGGATCTCTATGGTCCTGTGAGAAAAGAGGGAGTATAGAAGAAACGTGTGATAATTCTTGGTCCTGATCACCTCTGTCTGGTGCTTTGCCTTCCAGTGCACACCATAGGTTACACTTCTCAATTGATTTTCAAGTTAGGCATGGCAATGAGAATTGCTTCAGATAGCAAAATGGGACATTGAATCAGGTATCTCACTTCCACACACAGAGGGCTAAGATTCAGTGCATGATTTGGATTTGCTGCATTTCTTTCCCACTGCTGTGATGATGATTGGGTCTCTGAGTATATTTGCTGAACCGTGTTGTTCACGTAATTTGGGCAAAAAAATACAATTCTGTTAAGTGAATCCACTGATATTCAGCAGCATAATCCAGTCCAACCTGACAAAAAAAAAAAATAATTGTGGGGGTGGGAGGAAGGAATGGAAGGTAGGATTGAGAGACATATGATTCTATCTTTTTTAACTTTGTTTAAAACATGAGATTTATGTATTTCTCTTAATGCCACACTTTGTCACACAGACCAAAGTTAATCCAGTAGAAGAATTTGATCCACCTAAAATGCTAGGAGGTAATAAATTAGTTAGTCTCCCAGATTCAAAATGTCACAGAGAGAGACTGGCTTGAGGGTTAAAACTCTGTATGGTTAAACTCATGTTTCAATTCATTCTTTCAGGAGAGAGACATTGAATATGTGAGAGCCAGATCAGAAGAGAATCAAATGGTATTGGTATCATTCTCAATTCCTCTGAAAAGCCATACCAGAGGGTGATGCAGACTTATTCCATTTAGGTGCTCTCCTGGGAAGAGGGTAAATGAAGTGTTTAATTCCTGCATATGATTCAGAATCATGAAGCCAAATCCCAACCTGTGTTTTCAGAGTCAACTGTCAGGATTATTTCTGGCAAAAGCCCATCTTTCTTTTCTGTTAATACAAAAGTGTAAGAACTATTCAGATTAGCTGCCTGGCTTGATGCAAATCACCAGAAAATTGCTTAAATTTCGACTCTTCCTCCTCTACAAAGAAACCGCCTGTGAGCCATTTGCATTTTTTATTCATGGCACTTAGTAAATTAGGTTGGTGGTTTCTCTTATTATCAAAAGCCATAGCTTTGTCATATATGTAAAGTGTTAGCTAGCGTTTGTAAGTCTCTAAATGAAAGGAAGGAAATATTTTATGGCAGTGCGTGGAAAGATGTAAAAATGTAAGCTAATGTAAGTGTTAAGAGAGAAATTATATTAATGAACATTTTATTTTTTCTGAGTTAAAATATGAAAATCTTCTCTTTCGACAGTACTTTAAAAATACTTATTGATTCATTAAAAAAAAAGTAGTGATATAGTAGTGAGAGCTATATATATATATATATATATAGCTATTAAAAAATGTCCCCTTTTAGAGTATTTTAACAGAAAGGGTATAGAATTTGAAGTCAGACAGAACTAGGTTTGAATGCTAATTGATAGTGACCATTTTGAGCTAGTTTCTTGAGGCCTTAGTTTCCTGATCTAAGAAGTAGGATATTCTGTCCCCGTACTTTATAAAAAGACCTTTTTGCACATAATAATAATAATAATAAGAAGAAGAAGAAGAAGAAGAAGAAGAAATAAGAATAAAAATATATAAAATAAAAATAAAAAGAAGGATATTTACTCCATGGATTTTATGTTAATTCTAAAATGTTTATATAAAACATCTGAAATACCTAGGACACAGTAGAACATGCCATTTCCTAATTAATTTGAATTTTGAATAAGCCAACTCCTTACAAAACTGTAGAACTGCAGTTTAAGGCAACAATCTATAAAAACATCATTGTTATTAGATAATGGGGAATATTAGATAATAGGCATTATTTGAAAATAATGCATGTTATTAGATATAAAATTACTAGATGCTATCATTATCTATTAAAAATATTAATGGGTGTATGCTAAGTACTATCTAAGTACTGTGTGAAAAAGGAGAAGACAATAAAAGAATGAGATAGTTTAGCGTCACCTTTAAGGTAGTTTATATCTAATTGTCCTTCACAGCTTAACTGAAGTGAATTTGACCTCTTTCGTCGCTTTGCAGAACTATTCTTCTTAGAAAGACAAGACGATATAACTGAGGAGAACAGAAATTTCAGATTGGAGTGGGAAGCACGGTGCCACAGAATGGGGCTGACAGAGGGCAGGGCCAGGCAGCATAGGAGGAAGGGGGGTCTGGGAAAATGGGTTGAAGAGGTGAAGGTGAAGTCCTTAAAGGAATGGGATGAAGGATGAAAATCACAGTTCTCTCTTTTGAAAATTCTTTTTATATTTATCCTAGGCAAAGTTGATCTTTCCCCTTTTTCATTCTCTTGTACATTTTAATCTCACTGATCCCAGGATCTAGAACTTACATTAGTAATAATCTGACCAGAGAACCACGATTTACTACATTGATTATATGGAAAATACACTCTAACTTCCAGACAATCAACTTACAAATAAATTTTCAAGACTGCCTTTATTGACTGTCTGTAGACTATTTAGGCAGAAACGAGACACTACGTAGAACAAGTTATAAATCCATGCTATATTATTTAACAAACAGACATGTCTTCAACAGTAACAACAACAGCAAAGAACAAAAGAAATGATAACATGCATTGTGAAAGTGTGAAGGACTTAGATTGTCCCAAATATTTAACTTAGAAAATATCACAAAATATATCATGTGGCCAAGGTCTTAAGTGGTAGAATATGCCTATTTCAGAGGAACCATTGGTGGCTGTGGCATACATATAAATCTTCATGACATCCACCATACTGAATTTTACTTAGAACAAAAGCATTTGGATATATAAGCTGTAGAAGTTAAGGATAAATTTACTATACGCCTTTATATAGGAACATGTAGTTTCTAATTCATATATAGGGAACTGTGATGTGTTTATCAGGTAGATTTTTCATGTCATCAATGCAGCAGTATAGCAAAAATTGGAAAAAGGAAAGAGGTAGATTTCAATGTTTCTTGTCTACAAATCTCTTAGCAAGGAGTGCCCGTCAAAAAAAAGGGCACCACAAGGATACCCACTTTTTTTCCTTTTTACTTCCTCCCATCTTATCCTATTGCCTTGGCCAGGATCCAAGACAGAAATCATATTCCTCGGTGGTTTTATACATAGAAACAAACATTACCTAAAACAAAATATCTTGGAGATGATCCTTTTGAGGGTGAACCTGCTTTCCCTGATTCGATTACTCTTATCACCAAAGAAGGAAGACTTTTTTTTCCTACTGTGACATTCACCATGAGATAACTCAGCACTTAGCCCAATCTGAACTTCCTCTTCCGGGCCCCTCTTTTCAAACAGAACATAGAAAAGGTTAAGCTGTAAACCACATTTTATGTGTTTTAACATAAACACTACCTAGGATGTTTAAACCCTATTAGAAACAAATGACTGTATTGTATGCCCAGTCAGGGCAAAAAAGAGCTTACTATGTGGACCATAGGTTTAATTAGATGAGCAAAAATGATCAGGAGCCTTCAAAATGTCAAAATAGTTCAAGGAAAGCTGCTTTGCGCAAATGCCATTTCAAAGACTAATGGTAATAATTATGGTAGAAACCCACACTAGATACAATGTAACAATAGCTTCTATGATCGAGAAAAAGAGAAGCCTGTTTAGAATTATTATCTTCCTGTTGAATGTGACACTTTCAGCCTGCAATATTTGCATCATTACTTGAGGGTTGATCCGCACTGGAAAGACATCCATTGTTTTCAATTCCCTGGAGTTAGATTAATATGTGTTTTATCTTGTACCAGAAGACCTTTTTGATTGTCATAGGGAGTGTCATTAGAACACGACCTTAACTCAGTAGTGACTAGTGACATTACTTTAGTCATCAATACCAACTCTTATTGGCAGAGTAGCAAGCTATCCTTACTCACATTCTGTCAGCTTCTTCTGAAGTCACTTAACTCAGGCTCTGTGTGACAGAACTTAATATTAGAGGCATTGACCTTCGGCAATTTTGTCTGAACACGGTTGACAGGTATAATGGTCATAGGAAATTCAGATAATTGGATCGAAAAAATGAGTTTCCGTGTACAGCAATATACTCTACTCCTGGTTTCACTGGTGATGGGTTAGATATAAATTTTGTTGGCTTTTATAGTCATTTTGCTGTCTTTAAATATTATAGAAATACTTGTCCAAAATCCCTCAGTGACTAGAGGATGACTCTTTCATATTTATTATTTTCTTTTACAAGGGGCCAACATATGCATAGCAGAGGCCCCAGAAAGAAGAGAAAAGACATTTTCAAGTGACAATTACACAATAAATAAGAAGAGCCTTTTACTTCATGGAGAGAAATACTCTTGAAGCGCACACAGTAGCGAAACTTTTGGAAAATGATCATGGTATTTATAGAAATATTCACCTAGGTTTTGCACCTTTTTACAATTAATGAGTATTAGTCACTGAGTAGTGGAGAAATAGTTCCCATCATCGTAAGATTTTAGCGTCCACAGTCTATTTAAACATTTGGGTTACTCTCTCTCTCTCTCTCTCTTTAGATATATAATATTCCCAGTGTTTAATTACATATATCCTATGATATTTAACAAATTAATCATATGTAGCCATATAATGAGCTTTTGATAAATATATAAGCAGAGGTATTCCTTAACTGTTAAGAGGTGAATGTTGTAGCTCAATGCTCCCTAGTGGTATGGTATTGATAAGTTTAAGCTTGTTTCCTCACCTACAACATGGAAATAATTCTTACATTGCTGTGAGGATTAAACCATGTTTGTTAGCAGTAAGAACTATGTCTGTCCCCTAGGAACTATTCAACATGTGACTCTACTGCTGCTGCTGCTTCTGCTGATGGCGGCAGTGGTGATGATGCTGTATGTAGAATGGTTACCCTTTGGTATTTCGACGTCATGGTTAAGGAATCTATAAATTAAGTACATTGAGATCTAATGTACTTATCGAAGCACATTGAGAAACTGAGGTTTGATTTTCAGAGCTTTGAGGAAGATAAGCTCTCTTTAGTAGAATTAATCCCTCACAAATATGTGAGGTCAGTGGGAGCTATCTTTGAAGACCCAGAATGTGTCTTTCTGGATCCTTTTAGCCTGTAAGAGTTCCACTCCTTTCAGAGGCTTCTCCATTGAAGCTTTCTGTTTCTTATACACTGAGATGTTGAGTATTTTGTCTGTTACAATTCCCAAGAGTGGAATGGCATGTCATTCCAAGAGTGGAATGACATGAACGGGGGAGGGTCAGAGAGAGAGGGAGACAGAGAATCTGAAACAGGCTCCAGGCTCTGAGCTGCCAGCACAGAGCCCAATGTGGGGCTCGAACTCGTGAACTGTGACATCATGACCTGAGCCGAAGTCGCAGGCTCAACCGACTGAGCCACCCAGGCGCCCCAAATTACACTTGCTTCAAGAGCTATTTTTAAGTGTTTTGATCACCAGGCCCTGGATTCAGACAGATTTGGGTTTGAACACAGACTCTACCATTTCTTGGTGGTATGGCAGCAGGTAAGTTAATTGAACTCTCTAAGCATCATTTCCCCCTGCTATAAATTGGGACGGTAAACATATCTACTTCATTATTTCATAAGGTTTTCTTTGATGACTGAATAAAATAACAACTGAAAGACTTCAGAAAATGGTCTCAGAAAGATGCATGTTCAATAAACATTATCTATTGTAAGTTAAGTAGAGAAAACTCAGCTGGAAATAATTGAATTTCTTCCTTTCTCTTTCCACTTAAAAAAAAAAAGGCATATGCTTTAGGGATTCTTAAATCTAGATTGGTGAAATAAGATTCCCCAATGGTCAAGACATTCCTAGGAGACCCCTCAAATTAGGGCTAGAGACAGTTGACAATTTTATTTGTTATGTGATGACATCCCTGGTGAGAAACTCTAGACAATAATATGCTTATTAAAATGGATTTTTTTTCTGTATTGTGCCCTTTTTCTATGAAAAGATACTTTCTACAACTATGGGCATCATTTCTGCTGAATGAAATCCTAAACTGATTACCAATAGTCACTTTTCATTTTTTCTAATCATTACACACACATTGCTGACAAATGAAAGGAGAGTTTTGTTTTGTTTTGTTTTAACTTTCTTTCTGTCCTCCTTTTCTTGGTGTTAATGAGGAATTTCAGATGTTGCAGAGCTGGTTTTCTATTACTGGTGTTAGAAAGTAAGCTTTAAGCTGGGATGCCTGGCTGGCTCAATAGGTTAAGCATCTGACTTTGGCTCAGGCCATGACTGGTTCATGAGTTTGAGCCACGTATCAGGCTCTGACAGCTCAGAGCCTGGAGCCTGCTTCAGATACTCTGTCCTTCTCTTGCTGTGCCCCTCCCCCACTCGTGCTCTATCTCTTTCTTTCTCTCAAAAATAAATGAATGTTAAAAAAAATTAAAAAAAGAAGCTAAGCTTTAATAAAACAGGTTTGTCTTAAGTGGAACTATTTTTCTCTTTCTGTATATACGGTCAAAGGAATATTTTAATTGCACATACCAACTTATTAATTAAAGGAATAAAGGCTGTATTCGAGCTGGTTTAAAACTTAAACAGGCACAATGTCACCCGGTGTATCAGTTACCCATTATAGGAGTCATGGCCCCTTTGCGACAAGCATGGGGAGGCTCCATGATGCTGACATTAGCTGAGAAGAACAAACTCATCTTTTTCAGTTATCCCTGGGGCATCACTTAAACTTCAAGCAAGGCTTCTGGAAGATTACAACATATTGCAAGCTTGGCTTCTCAAAATAATTTCAGTTGAGGTTTGATTTGCTCAAATTATATGTTCATTTTAGACATGAAATCGAATCTATAATTCCAATTAATTTATCACATAATTTCGAGTGTCTGATTTCAAATTTATATTGTTTGGCATTTCTCACTTTTGAGAGAAGAAAAACAAGTTATAAAAGTATGTTAAGGGGGCGCCTGGGTGGCTCAGTCGGTTAAGTGTCCAACTTCAGCTCCGGTCATGATCTCACAGTTTGGAGTTCGAGCTCCCCATTGGGCTCTGTGCCAACAACTCAGAGCTGGAGCTTGCTTTGGATTCTGTGTCTCCCTCTCTCTCTGCCCCTTCTCCTCTCTCTCTCTCTCTCCATCTCTCTCTCTCTCTCTCTTTCTCAAAAATAAGTAAACATTAAAAAATGAAAAAAAATAAAAGTATGTTAAATAGTTCTATTGTTACAGTCAATAAAATGAATGTACAATTAGTGGTATAGCATCATCAACTCCTATAATTAGGGGCATGATACAGTTCTCTGGAATCTCAAGGTAATACTTAATCTGAAGCAAGAGTTAGAACTATATACTGCCAGATAAATTCACACACCCTTTTGATGTGAACACATTTATTCTTCAGTAGCTGTCTCATCAAACAAAACACGAAATTTTTCCAGGGTTCTGGTCATCTTCCTATTCCATCTCAGGTCCTTATGCAGCCCTTACCTGCCTACTCTACATTGCAGAAAGCTGAATTTCCCATAATCCCTTGCCTTCTGGCTTTGAGGAAGTTTCAGCCAATTCGAACCTCTAGCAGAAGATAACGTTGGAAGATGAGGAAAGACAGCACATTTCTCTCCCTTTCTTTCTCTGAGAGAAGCTGGATCTCCGCCTTCCTTATCTTCCACCAGACAGCTTTACCCTCTGTGATCTTGGCTCCAACGAGGAAAGTTTAATGCATTTTCAGGTTCCACCAGTTGACATCAGGCTGGGTACTTAGTTACATAATTTCTTCTTTGTCCCTCTAGCACTACAAATGGAGACCTGTCTTTTCTCACCTTTTTGTCATCTCATTACCCTTAACTTGGCTTCTCTTTACCTCTCCCACCCGTGTAGCCAATGTCTTGTGCCAATGTCTTGTCTGGAAAACCTAGAGTGGAAGCATTGTTTAACTGAATCCTAACTAGTACCTTTATTTTGTAAAAAATTTTTAACGTTTATTTATTATTGAGAGACAGAGAGACACAGAGCGTGAGCAGGGGAGGGGTAGAGAGAGGGGGAGACACAGAACCTGAAGTAGGCTCCAGGCTCTGAGCTGTCGGCACAGAGGCCGACACGGGGCTCAAACTCACAAACTGCGAGATCATGACCTGAGCCAAAGTTGGTTGCCTAACCAACTGAGCCACTCAGGCACCCTGTAACTAATACCTTTAAATTTAAAGAGAATATATCTGTCCCCCACCATGCAAGGAGCTAGATTCCTTCTTTCTGAAATCTTCTGAAACTTAGTCATTATGGATTAATTCCATCATGGAGCTTGTCAGACTGTACTCTAGAAGCATACATTATTGGTTTTCTAATCTGGACCAAAACAATATGCAAATTATACATAAGGAACGAGTCAGGCTATCAAGTAGATCATATATGGGTCATATAACAAATCAAATCATATGTAAGATACTTGAAATTACAGAGTAGGTTATTAGACTGTAATAGGATTAAACTAGAAATCACTAACTGAAGGATAGCAGGAAAATGTCTAAATACTTGGAAACCAAACAACATGCTAAGTAACTCATGGGTGAAGAAGATAACCTAAAGAAATTTAGGAAATATTTTCAGCTATACAAAAAAGAAAACACAATACAATATTCCTCCCTTTATCCACAGGGAAAATGATTGCAGATTCCCAGGGGATGATTGAAACTGTAAATAGTACCAAACCCTACATATACTATGTTTTTTCCTATACATACATACCTATGATGAAGTTTAATTTCTAAATTAGGCACAGTAAGAGATTATCAACAAGTAGTCATAAAATAAGTATCAATAAGTAGACATAAAATAGAATAATTATAAAAATAGGCTGTAACAAAAGTTATATGAATACAGTCTCTCTCTCTCTCAAAACATCTTAGAATACTGTACTCACCCTTATGACGATGATGATGTGAGATGATATAATGCCTACATGATGAGATGAAGTGAAATGAATGATGTAGGCACAGAGACATAGCATCAGGCTATTACTGACCTGATGATATTTCAGAAAGAGGACCATCTGCTTCCAGACTACAGTTGACTGTGGGTAACTGAAACAGAAAGAAAAACCATGGATAAGGGGGCACCTAATGTTCATCAAAATCTGTAGAATTAAGCTGAAGCAGGGCTTATATAGAAATTTATAGCATCAAATACATATTAGAATACAAAATACTTTTCAAATCATGAATCTAAGCTTTCATCTTAAGCAATTGTTTAAAATAAAACATAGCCAAATCAAGAAGAAAAAAATAAAAAAAAAGAAATAATAGCTAATGGAAATAAAATTGAAAATAGAAAACAAATAGAGAAAAATACAATCAAACCAAAGGTTGCCAATAAAAATTTTTATTGATCAAAAAGTTAATAAAATTAGTAAATCTCTAGAAAGAATGACAGAGAATATAAAAACACAGTTTACCAATATCATGATCGAAAGAGGAGATACAATTGTATGCTCTGAAATTATTAATAGGAAACCAAAGAAACACTAAAACAACTCTGTGAATATAAATTTGTCCACTCAGACGAAATAGATCATTTCTGCAAAACTACAAAGTAACAAAACTCACCCAGAATGGAATAAATGACCTTAATAGTCTTATAACTGTTAATAAATTAAACACGTTGTTAACACCTTTCCAAAAAAATAATCAAGGTTCAGATGATTTAATGATGAATTGCACCAAACACTTTAAGGAAGAAATAAAACTAAACCTGTACAAACTCTTCCTAAAAATAGTATAGAAGGAGACACCTCTAACCCATTGAGCCAGTGTTAACCTGACTGACACCAAATTCATATAAATTAATTTACATAAAGGAAAAGGAAAAGAACATTATTCTTTTCAAACCAAAGTTACTATTTTAATAGAAAGTCAAAGATAACAAACCTGGGGACAATTAAAATGTTGTTGTTTACCCTTCAGTGTAGTTTAATTTCTAAGCATTTACAGATTTTCCTGTTATACTTTTGTTACTAATTTTTAGTTAGGATTTAGAATAAAGAAACTAAGGTAATAGGTTTGACTTTGATAATCATAAAATATACGTTTCATTGAATAATCCATTATTTTATTCTTTACATTGATCAACAGCAAAATTAAAATAGAATGGTTTATCTGCAATAAATAAAAAGATGCAAGTCCATGCAGTCTGTAAATATAATTCAGGATATTTGACAACTATCTGAGTCCAGTAATATTTATTTCATCTCTTCTTGGACCATTTTGCTGAATCCCTTCTCAGTGAATAATTTGTCATTTTATTATTTTTACTTTATTTATTTTATTTTTTTATTTTAGAAAGAGAGAGGGAGAGAGGACGAATTGGGGAGAGAGGCAGAGGAAGAGAGAGAGAGAGGGAGAATATTAAGCAGGATCCACACTCAGTGCAGAGTCTGATGTGCCCCTGTCATTTTATGAATTTTCATGAACTATTCTGCCACATCTGTGCTGCTGTGAGTTTTAGAATCACAATCTCATGTCTTCATTAATCTATATCTATAGTTTTCAAGCTCTACTTTTTTCGAAAGTGAACAATTAAATTACATTCTTAAATCAATAACTGGATTATATTTCAAATGCATATTGTTTTCTTTGAATAAGTACCAAATCAATAGAATTTTCTCTTCTTTGTTTTTCTTCATTTCTCCTTAAGACGTTGTGAGGGGTCTTTTAAATATACTTTTTATTTTTAAGTAATCTCTACACCTAACATGGGGCTCGAACTTACAACCCCAAGATCAAGAGTCCCATGCTCCACCTACTGAACCATCCCGGTGCCCTAAGATATTGCGAGTTCAAAGAGGCTTATGCATTCTAAGCACAAAGGATTCTTCTCTGACCAGTACTATATGAGAATTCTGAGTTTTATTTAAATGGACAGCCTCCAGTGGCTTTTGGTTATTTTTCCCTCACCCAGGTGCATCTGCAGCTGACATGTCTGTTCTTCAAGTTAAAGACCTTTCCAGGTGTCAAATATATGTTGGTCACTTCCTCCTCCTCCTATAACCACACTGTTCAGTTCTTGGTGGTACAATGAACAGTTGAACTTTCTCTCATAGAAGGTCACGTGGTCAAGACACACTAAGTTTGCCTGCTTAGGGCTTGTCAACATGAATGTATTGCTTCTGCTCTACCACATGGGACAACAAGATTTTTCTATGAGACTTGCTGGCTTCATGGTTTTCTCTCAAGAAATAAATCCTCTTTTCTCTCAGATCCCACACAACTCTGATTTCTAATGACAGTCCTTAGGCATAGTCCAGGGGATGAGACTTAGATCCTTTCCTAGAGATGTTAACCTTTATATTTCACTTGAATCTCTCTTTTATCACATAATCAAAATATTATCTTTGTGTGAGGCAAAATTAGCTTCCCATTTTCACACTTTTCCATTCTATGGAATGAATTTTTTTTCTGAAATTTCAATATACTTATTTATTTGGAACATGTAATATGTGATAATAACATGCAATATTAATATATTATACAATATGTAACTCTATATTAAAACTACAAATTATATAATTATAAATTATGCCATATTATTATAATTATATATTATAACTATAATATGTGATTATATATATATATATATATTTTTTTTAAGGAAACTCTGATTTAATTCTATAGTGAGTCTCAAGAAGCTATCCCTAGAATCAAAGAAAGGGATTTACATCTATCTTTCAGTCATATTAGCTCTCTCCCTGAGTGAATATATACTCAGAGCTATCATTGCTGCCTTAATATTTGATAAAGGATATTGGGATCAAGTAATTGCAGAACTATGAATGTTGAACAACTCTGCTTAATATCTGAAAATCTTATTCTGTTAAACATCTATAAATGATATTCTAATATTTTTAAGTTAGCTTTAAAATAATACTTAAATGGCAAAATATGTAGGTTGTATTTCAATGGAAAGTGGAACATTATTAGTGATACCTATTTCTATTGAAATGCATTTATATGCATAGGTTAACATGGCATTCTAAGCACAGAGTATAAATTGCCCTTACTTGAGGGTGTTGGGTAATTTTTCATTTCTTAGTCTTTGCTATCTGTGCTTTATAAAATGCTTCTATGAAAACATTTTTACATTAAATATTACTATTTAGTATGTACTATTTAAATGTTATTTAAACAATATCATGTATCATATACTATTGAAATTGTAAACATATTAAATTGAAGTACAACATGAAGGATAAACTAAATTCAATAAACATAAAAAAAGATGATGAATATAACAGTCAATAAATCCATTATGTTAGGAAAAGGGCAGTCATATCTGAACAACATGGAGTAGAGAGAGATTGTAGATCTTATTAGAGTTTGAACTGCATCTTTGATCTCCAAAAGAGATTGAAGCATTTGCCTATAGACCACACTAATGCAATAATAAAGATGGAAAAATTTTAAATAGATAAAGTGACTCAAATTTCCCTATATTTCACTTAAATAATTTACCACATATAAATGGTGCTTCATCTAGTAAAACGATGATGATTTTGCTCCTACCTACCTCTGCCAGGTCTAACCAGAGCAATCGTCTTGTTTCACAACAATGGAGCCACAATAACAGTCTTTTACTTTTGGAGCAGAATGTACACACATCAACACACAGACACACTCACACGCGCATACATGGTTTCGGTAATCTGGAATTCTTTTGCCCAATTTCAACTCACTAAAATCTTCTACACCTTCAGGTCTCAGATTACATGTTACCTCTTGAGAGGCACTGTCCTGGTTACACTTACAGCTGAATCTTGGCCCACTCTCTATTGATTAACATAGAACCATTTTTCTCTTAAGCGTTTTTCATATTTGTAGCTGTGATTTTCATTTAAAATCCATTTAATCTACTATGACTTTAATATCCATGAGTTTAATATCCATAATGTTTGGATACCAGGGCAAATTCAATGTCAACAGAGTCTGAAAAAATTATAAGAAGACGAATTATATTGGTCTTAAAGTAATGAGTCATATTAATATATATATTAATACAATAATGTACATCAATATGTCAATTGATATAAAGTATATCAGTGTGTCAATGGAGAAGAAAAACATGTAATTATCATAACTTCAAATGAAAAACATTCAAATTTTATGCTCACTTGTAATTGAAACACACACATACACATGGAAAACTTAAGGCACGGTTTACTTGTTGAACATTAGAAAAATATTGGATTGAAGTAATGAAGCAGATACATTTAATAACAAAGTAATAAAAGTCATCCTACTAAAGAAAAAATAAAAAAGTCTCTTTCTAATTCACTAATTCAAAGGGAGACATGCACCCTTATGTTTATTACAGCCTTATTTACAATAGTCAAACTGTGGAAGCAGCCCAAATGTCCATCAATAGATGAATGAATAAAGAATAGATAGATAGATAGATAGATATAATGGAATATTATTCAGTCATAAAAAAGAATGAAATCTTGCCATTTGCAATAACATGGATAGAGCTAGAGAATACAATGCTAAGCAAAATAGGTCTGTCAGAGAAAGACAAATGCCATATGATCTCACTCATATGTAGAATTTAAAATTAAAATGAGAAAAGAAAAAAAGAGAGACAAACCAATAAACAGACCCTTTACTGTGGAGAACAACTGGTAGTTACTGGAGGGGAGGTGGGTGGACGATGCATGAAATTACACGATGGGAATTAAAGTGTACACTTATCATGATAAAAAGAAAATTATAATATTTTTTAAAAAAGGCCACACTCCACAGGTGACTACCATCCCCGATTCCCCAGCAATCCATAGCATGATTTACACTTTGCTAAATAAATAAATACATACATACATACATTCCCATCCCAGATTACCCAACAATCTAGCGTGATTTACACCTTTGCTAAATAAATAAATACATACATACATACATTCATACATACACACTATTTTCACATTCTTTTTTTTTTTAATTTTTTTTCAACGTTTTTATTTTTTTATTTTTGGGACAGAGAGAGACAGAGCATGAACGGGGGAGGGGCAGAGAGAGAGGGAGACACAGAATCAGAAACAGGCTCCAGGCTCCAAGCCATCAGCCCAGAGCCTGACGCGGGGCTCGAACTCATGGACCGTGAGATCGTGACCTGGCTGAAGTCGGACGCTTAACCGACTGCGCCACCCAGGCGCCCCTCACATTCTTTTTAAAGGTGTATAAAAAAATTAAGTAAATAAAATTCTTTGAAGTGTGACCTTGAGTCAATTACTGAAGATCAAAAAAAGAAAAAAAAGGAATAATGAATGATAAAAAAAATGTCTGTCTTGTATGATTATATAATTTTAAGTTTTTATGAACCCAATATGACTTGAAAGCAAAAGAGTTCTAATGATGAATGGGACAGAGACAAAAGTTTGACCACCTGTAGATAATGTAATCATATATTTTGAAAACTTAAGAAAGTCAAACAAAAATAATTGGTAATAATGAATCAACTAAAAGTCAAGGCAAAAATAATTAGTAGCATATATCCCTGTAATAAGAAGTCACCAACACAAAAGGAAATAGAGGTAATTCACAGAGGCATAAATCTTAATTGTAAAACCATTCTAACAAAACATGCAAGGCATCTGTGTGTGTGTGTGTGTGTGTGTGTGTGTGTGTGTGTGTATGCGCGATTAAATGAGAATACAATATATTCTGATGGTATATTTTAATGTTATATGCTAATTCTTCCTACTGTGTCCTAAGTTTCAAAATATTCAGAGCCATAATAAATAAAATGATATAACACTTGGCAACATACAGATTAAGTAGAGTGTCAATTAAAAGACCTTAGATTTAGTGCTTTTAATAATATAGCATATGATTTTAATTTTCGCTAAAACAGATCTTCCCTAATAATTTGGAGAAGTGAAGTATTTAACAAATAGTGCCATTACACCTTTTAGGATAAAAGATGCCTTCAGATTTTTCTCTTTATAAGATACATTTCCTTTTGGGTGATCTCTTTAGTATCATAATTTCATCTATCACCTGAATGCATAAGGACACCAAATCTATCTTTGTATTCTTTTCTCTTCCCAACAATCAGATACATATTTCCAAATATCCGGACTAAGCAAAAAGATAGCATGTTCCAAGATATGCTCAGGCTTTTATCCACTTCTTCCAATCATGGACCCATTACTGGAGGTCAGATACCTGTCTGTTTCCTGTCTTCTCTAGTGTATTTAACACAATGGAGAAATCTCAGATGACCAGTAAACACCGATCCAACGGTGCAAGATGAAGTACGAAAACTTCCCCCCTTTTTATGTTAGTCCGTCCTCTCGCACCTCCAGTGCTTGAGTAATAAAAAGACAAGCAGTTCATTCTGCTATGAGGAAGGAGGGGCCTTTCAGTGATGCCACTGTAGCCATGGATACTAGCTGCCTTTTTCTATTCAGGTGCTAATGGTACACAATTCTACTTTCTCTGAAAGATTTGTTCATTTATGTATTCTTCATGGAAGTCATCTAAATAAAATTTTTCAATGTAAATTTAAAGAAAGGCAAATTATATATTCTTCCCCAAGCCAGTGTGAAAACACAAAGGGTCATAGTCCCAGTGATGATGGTGCAGTCTTCTTTATTTAAAGAATAATATTTAATTTTTATTATTTTATATTTTTTATATTTTATTTTATTTTATTTTGTATTTTTATGATTTTATATTATTATATTTATAATAATAAATTATTATTCTTTATTATTTAAAGAATAATATTTAAAAGTTAAATACTTCACCTATTTAAATGATTATTGATATATTATTAACACATTGGAGTGCCACATCAACGTAAAGTTTTCTACGGAAAATTAATTTCTATAGAGTTGTGGCTTGCTGTTAGTGTTTACAAAATTAGACACTGTGATTTCTTATAAAGTTTTGGAATGTGTACTTTATTTAAAAACTAGATTCTTTAGAGATATCATTTTTTGAATTATTTCAAACTTTAAAATTTGGGGGAATGTTGTTTCATTTAATAATTAAACAAATTAGGACATGTACTTCGGGGGAGGATGAGGTAGCAAGCAGAAGACTGGAACAAGACAAGAACAGTAAGTGAAGTTGTAAGAAAGTCCGATCAGTTGTAGGAAAGTCACAGAGAGTCACCGAGGCAAGCGGTACTAGAACAGTCAAGAATGAAGACAGGTAAACATTCAAAGGCATAGTTATTTGCTAGTGCTGACTATGCAAAGGAGCCTGAGAATTCAGTGTTTGTATACATTTTATCGGGGGCAAAATGTTCAGTAGAACTTTTGCTGGAGACTAGGTGCTTCAAGTATATGACCACTTTGCCATCCAAGACATTTACCCTATTTTGAATTGCTTGAGGGTAAGAGTGAAAACATAAACACACTATCTTGGAAAACAAGAGTGGAGCTTTCAGAAGCATGGGGCATAAAGAAAAGAGACATAGGCCTGTCAGAGGAAGAAACCACAAAGAGTGTATCAAGATTTTGGCTGAAAACCCTAGAAGGCAACTGGTAACCTAGTGGTAAACTGAGTCTCACCAGAGATGAAACCCAACTTCAGCACTCACATCTCTGGATTAAGGCGGTCAGCCACCACCGTATTGGCGTAAGAGTGGAGGGAGTGACAAACACATTCTCCAAAATATAACATCATCTTGAGCCCATACAAGAAGTTAATAAATAAGAAATGAAGATGATTTTTTTCAGCACCCTGAGATCTACACTTTACCTTTACTGGGGACATCTTGGGTAGAAAAGAAGGGATGCAAACATGGTAACAACAAACTTCCTGGCTATTGACTAGCAAGAGAATTCTTGTATATGGAACACTACTAACAGAAAGTGCTTGATCTGTGCAGGTTCTTTATTGCAAACAATTTGGAATTTGTGAATGCATGACTAGGCTCCTTTGCAAATGTCAGGTAAGCTATGCAACACAATTAAAAGGATATAAAGACCATACTTTATGAAATAAGTGGCTTACACTTTTAAAGTGATGTGTCCTATGTATTGCTCACAGCTGTCTTTAGCTTTCTGGTTAAATCTAGAATGGAATGAAACTCTTAATGGGAAAAGAAGAACATTTTATGATGGGTTGTACCTGATTGTTTCAGATTTATCCAAGAGAAGAATATGTGGTTTGTGTTGTGCTTTGTCAGTATCTTTTGAGTCATTAGAAAATGTGGTACTGGCTAAAATCTATAATTTGTGTTAAGCCTGATTTGACTATCCAAACTTTTGTATTATTTCACAAGCTATAAGACTAAACATATGACTGAAATCTAAGAGAAAATAAAAGCAGTAGAAACCAGCCCACAAATAAAGCACATGCTAGAGTTGGCTGACCAGAAAGCTAAGACGTTAAAATGACTGTAATTGACTTCTACTTCTGGCCACGAGAGAAAGGCCCCGGAGAGCAACCAACACCATCAGGGCCTGAGGGACTATGGTCTTTGAAAACAAGTAATTGCAAAAAGTGACCTCCTCATTCACATTGACTTTTTGCGGAAGATATTTGAAAATTCTGTGGGTGAATGGTGCCACCAGAAAGCAACTGTCTTAAAGGGTAAAGAGACAAGTCTCTAACACAGATTTGCAAAACTGACAGAGACTTGAGGGGGGTATATAGAACCAGACCAAGTAAATTCTAAATACAGAATTTAGATTCTATGCTCTCAGAATAAAGGGGGAAAAACACTATACAAATATTAAACTTGAGTCAGTAAGCTTTCTTTTGCAGAAGAACAAGTTAATAATTGTGAAAATATTCTGTACATTCTAGGACTAAAGCAAATAGACTTATTTATTTATTTATTTATTTATTTATTTATTTATTTTCAATATATGAAGTTTATTGTCAAATTGATTTCCATATGGTCGGGCCTGGTTAGTACTTGGATGGGAGGCAAATACATATATTTAAAATATTGAGAGCCAATTTCTCAGTATTGAGAAATAAGTTACTAATATGAAAGGGGAATGAAATGGATGTTTATGGGTTGAAATTGGTAGTGTAGTGTCAATTAATGTTTTGATATTCAATGTTTTAACTGAGAAATATATAAAAATAGATATTCTATATAGGTGTAAATGGAAAATAATATGAAAATAGATGGATATAAATATATAAAATACATACACTGAATACATCCAATTTCAATAGATAAAATATAAAACCTGTATTAATGTGCATTTGGCTACAAATACATAAGATAAATTTGTGTATAGATAAGTGAACATTCTATTGTGTAAAGCAACTCATATGACCAAAACCCAAATTAGTTACCAGGAAAGTAAACTCCACCCACAGGCAGGCTATGGTTAAGAAAGGGAGAACAAGAAGAATTGTGGACAAATAATATAATCCATATCAGCTAATAACCCAGAATGACTTCAAGAATTCTTCTAAACTGACAACATTTTAGAAAATAAAATTCTTAGTTATTATTAACAGAAAGCCATCTTAGGCTGAAACACTTTTTAGTAAGATGCTTACCATGGCAACATGTGAGCACCACCCTATAATCCAGTTCTGACCTCTGCATTTACCTGACATGAGACTGCTGCTCAGAATGTATATTTCATCCCACTTCATCCACTTTGATTTCATACATGTAAACATTTCCTTCACTCATTTGGTTTATTACAAAGTTGCAACACTTAGCCTTTCAATATGCTTCCACCTGGGTTAGATGAATCCTGGATTTGATACAGAATGGCATAAAGTGTCCCTTTGAGTCAATATCAGTAGTTAATTCTCACTTCCTTTCCTGCTGGCTATCCCAGCCCTCAGATAAATCCAGTCAAATCACTGGTAAGGACAAAATTGTCCATAAATAATATATATATATATATATATATATATATATTATTTATGTATATATGTGTATATATACATAAATTATTGTATATATAGACATGTATTATTTATGTATATATGTATATATACACACATAATATGTTCCTACTAAAATAGTAGTCTATTAATTTAGGGGTTACAAAAGACAATACTGAAAATATGGTATGATAATTATGCCATGGTTTTAAATAAAATTTGGTCTGTAGCCCAGTAGCCTTTCCCCAGTCCCTGACAGTAATAAGTTTCTAATTAGCCTTACTATAGAAATCCTAACAGCATTGATAGTCTTTAATATTGGAAATCCATGCACAAATAATTCGAATGCCTTAGAGAATGAAACTTTACTTCTTGTGCATGTATAACAAATTGTTTTTCCTATGTCACTAACTGTACATGTTCCAGGTCTCAGAGGGAAACTAAAATTGTTACTAAACAGAATGGTGGCATGTAAATCCAAAACAACAATGAAATCATCAATATTTAAAGGAATCAAAGTCTACTAACATACCAACCAACTATGTTTAAACCTAGCTTCACCATCCCAGCATGCAGGTGGATAGTGGTGGCAGCATATGGAGGGGCCCAAAATGCACCTGTGGCCCTGGTGGCCACAGTGATGGACAGCGACTCCTTGGGGGTGTGGTCTTGGTGGCTTGGACTCCTGGGACTAGCAGCAGGGGGTCTGGGAACCTTGTCTGTTTCAGAGCCCCCTCTGGGGCTGCAGGTGAGGGCTCAGGTGGTTTGGATGATGAGGGCCCACTGAGGTGACAAGAGAAGGTCCCAGTCAAGTACCAGCACAATGAGTTATGGAACCTGAGGGAGTGGATCCTGGAGCATCTCACTCATCTTTACGACTGACATGGATGAGCTCCTGGACATGAGGAGGGATGGTTCCTGGATGGCCAGGGTCAAGCAGCTGCTGGTTGACTTACAAACCCACCGAGGCCTTCACTTCTGGCCTGTTGAACAAGACCCACAGCATGCAGAAGCTGAGCACACCCTGGCCCAGAAGTCAAGGTCCTTAACCCTGGTGAACGGTGGCTCCTACAGGACAATCACCGCCTGTCCCCGAGTCCACCTCATATCTACAACCATACTGAGGGTCCCTGCTGCCAGGCCTGGCACCATGAGTGGCGCTCCCCATGCCCCTAACCCAGGAGCTCTTCTCTGCCCCATCAGTTTTCCATCTTTTGTTGTTGTTGTTGTTGTTGTTAATTGTTATTAACCTGATAGAACTTTTTGCATTCTTGTACTGACTCTGTGGCCTTTAACAAACCTAGGATGTGCCTCTGGCATAAGAAAAACAAAAAAAGCAAAACAAAACAAAACAAAAAATTCCGATTCTTTCCCTGCCTTTGAATATAGCCAGAAATAACAAAGAGACATTGTCTTCATCCTACTATAAAATATCAAATTGCTTTCATGTTTTCATGGATAAAAATAGAAACCTGTCATCATTTATGCTCCATCAACTTATCCTTGTGTCTCTTAGGCTCCTACATAACTAACCAAGTTCTTCTTTCTGGTGACTATTCTTCCATTGTTTGAAAACACTTACCAAGCCCTCACCAAGGTATAGTCTATTTTCCATATTCAGCATCATCACTTATTTCTTTTTTCTTCTAAATGATAGCTTGAGAAACCTCCTGGTCTATGATCTTCTACAAATGCACACACTGGTATGCATTATAAATTTGGTGCCTACAGTGAAATCTAGAAATCAAGATGTGTCTAGGCCAGTATGCCTAGAGCTGACTTTTCCAAAACAGCCCTTAAAATTACTTTAGCATTTTTATTATTATAATTATTCAAAATACCACCATATTTTTCTCAGATACCAAAATGTCCATAGTTTAAATTGTGAAATTCAATGAGTTTTGATAAATGGTTATATACAGATACCCATCACCCTGTTCAAGACTGATTATTCCCTCATTTCAGAGTGTTCCCCTTTGTCCCCACCTACTAGATTCCCCATTCCATATAGGTGGTAGAAAACAAACAAACAAACAAACACCTATGCTGTGTACTCATTTGTGTTTGGCTTCATTAGGCAATGTGATTTTTTTTTTGTGAGTCATTAATACAAATCACTGCATGTATTCATTCTTTTTGTGAAATTTTTATTGCCATAGTAGTATTCATGGCTAACATTCTAGGTTTAGTTTATGAGTATATTTGCTTTGAATGTGTCGATACGAGGGTCTTATTACAGACATAACTAGCATAGACAGGTAGGAGTAGGAAGTCCATATTGTAAGTCAATATTTACTTAAAATTAGAGGAAACTGGCAAATAATTGTTAAAAGTGTTCATATCATCTCACGCTCCCCCTGGCAATGTGTGAGTGACTTGGTGGCTTCACATTTGACCAGGGTGTGGTGTGGTCGGTCTCTTTTATTTTAACCATTCTATTGTGTGCAAGTCGGTAACACATTGTGGTTTTAAGATGCATTTCCTCAATGACAAACAAATTAAGCATATCTTTTGCCCATGTTTTTAGTACTTTTTGGCTTTTTACCATAGATTAGTGGATGTCCTTTACATACTTTGGATACAAATCATTTGTATTCTGAATTGAACTGTGTATTCGTGTGCTGTGAATTGTTTTCCATTGTATAACATTTCTACTTATTTTATTTGTGCTTTTTTTGAAGTTAAAATTTATTTATTTCTATATTTAAAGTTACTAGTTCTTTTTTATGATTATTTATGTATTTTTTATTTAACTAATTTTTTTCTAATTTACATCCAAGTTAGTTAGCATATAGTGCAACAATGATTTCAGGAATAGATTCCTTAACTCCCCTTACCCATTTACCCCACAACCCATCCATTAACCCTCTGTTTGTTCTCCATATTTAAGAGTCTCTTATGTTTTGTCCCCTTCCCTGTTTTTATATTATTTTTGCTTCCCTTCCCTTATGTTCATCTGTTTTGTATCTTAAGGTCCTCATATGAGTGTAGTCATATGATATTTGTCTTTCTCTACTGACTAATTTCGCTTAGCACAATACCCTCTAGTTCCATCTGCGTAGTTGCAAATGGCAAGATTTCATTCTTTTTGATTGCCAAGTAATACTCCACTGTGTGTGTGTGTGTGTGTGTGTGTGTGTGTGTATACACACACACACACCACATCTTTACTCATCCATCCATCGGACATTTGGCGTCTTCCCATACTTTGGCTATCATTGATAGTGCTGCTAATGTTTATTTTGAGAGAGAGCTCGTGCATGCAAGTGGGAGAGAACCAGAGAGAGCTAGAGAGAGAGAATCCCAAGGAGGTTCTCTGCTTACAGCACAGGGCCTGAAGTGGGATTCCATGTCATGAACCATGCGATCATGATCTGAGCTGAAACCAAGTTGGACACTTAAGTGACTGAGCCACCAAGCACCGTAGAGTTACTAGTTCCAAGAAATCTTTCTTTATTCCAAAGTCACTAAGATATTTTCCTTATTTTCTAGTTTGTATATTTCTACTATATCCAGGTCTATGGTCCAACCCTTTGGTATATAAAGTGAAAGATGAGGGAAGTTTTGTTTATTTTTTTTCTTATATGGATGTTTCATTGCTCCAGCAACATTTATCCATTTGTCTACATTTAAAATACTACTACACTGCTAGGAACAATGATATATCTTATATATCTAAACATATAATTCTACTTTCTGTTGTTCTTCATTCATCTCTGCAGTTATGGGTTTCATCATACATACCTTTAGAAGAATTTCTTTTGGAATTTCCTGTAGTGAAGTCTGGTGCACATAAATTCTCTAAACAATTGGCTGGCTGAAAATGCTTTTACTTTGCTTTCTCTTTTGAAGGATAAAATTTCTGTATCCAGAAATCTAGGTTGCCAGTTTACTTTTTCTTTCAGCACTGTAAATCTATCATTCCATAATCTTTTGCCTCCATTGTTTCACATCAGAAATCAGCCATACTTCTTACCTCATGTTGTATATGATATATTTCCCCCATCCTCACTGTTTTTAAGAAGTGCTCTGCCAAGGTTTACTAATCCACCTACCCCCTAGCCTGAATCTCTTCAAATATTTCTTCTGTCCCATTATTCTTCTCTTCTTTTTTTAAACATTCAACTGTGCATATATTAGGGCGTTTGATATTATCTCATAAACCTTGAAGGTTCTGTTCATTTTTCACTCTTTTCTTCTCTTCCTGTGTCAGTTTTCCTTCAGGCTTACTCATTTTCTTTTCATGTAGGATGTACTCTTTTACCGAGTCCCTCAAGTGAGAGCTTTATTTTTATATCATAATTTTTTCTAGCATTTCAATTTTGTTCAATGTTTTTTAAAACTTCTGTATCTCTACTGATTTTTGTAAGTTCATTAATATCTTCCCCTTTTATAATAGATCCTTCACAGGGGTCCTCCCTCTCCAGAAGCAGATGATCCTCCTGACGATATGTCACTAGTAACCAAATGCTAGTCAACGATGCTTCCATCATTCACCTCACCTCACTTCATCTCATTAAATAGGCATATTTTCATCTCACATCATTACAAGGAGGGTTCAGCTCACATCGTTACAAGAAGGGTGGATACAGTATAATAATGTATTTCAAGAGAGACCACATTCACACAGCCATTAGGATAATACCTTGTTGTAATTGTCCTATTTTATCATTAGTTATTGTTAATCTCTTACTGTGCCTAATTTACAAATTAAACTTTATCATAGGTATGTATATATAGGCAAAACAGGATGTATAGGGTTTGGCACTAACCACCATTTCAGGCACCCACTGGCGGTCTTGGCACTATTATAATATAGTTACCAGAATTACTTTAAAGCCCCTGTCTGATAATTACAATTTGTGCCAATTCTGCATCTGTCTCCATTAATTCTCCTCTTTCTTGACCATGGGGCATATTTTCATGCTCCATTAAATATCTTGTAAATTTTTTATCATATGCTAGATATTGTAAAAAAAAAAAGTATAGAGACTGGAGTAAATAATATTTACCCATTCTAAGCATCTTCTCTGTAAGGTTACACGTGTAGAGTGCTATCAATCTAGTCTGCACCTGAGATGAGTCTTGATTTTGTGGTATATTTAGTTGGGATTCATTTCACTCTTAAGTTCAAATATTCTGAAGGCAGAATTGTTACATTTCTTTTAGTAGATCTTGAGATATAATCATGACCAACATTCTGGAGACTTTTTTTTTTTTTTTAATTAGCAAATTAGCCCTTAATGCTCCAAACTATGGGGGATTTCTCTCCATTTTTTTTCTACTTTTCTGCCAGTCTTCTGAATTTCTGCTAATTTCTTTCTATTTTCTCATCGCAGTCATGACTTCCTGTACCTAAAGAAATGACTTTCTGCCTTTTTGCCTTACCTTAGCTTCAAGGGTTATTGCAGTTCATTGAGTAGGCCTGGAGGGTCTCAGAAATATATCTCTGAGCTCTTCTGCCCTGAATTCCATCTTAAGAAGGCTTTTCATTCTCACTGGGGAAAGTCCATTTTGCCTAACAGCAAACTCTCACTTTTCCTATGTATCTAGTCTCCATCATACTATGTTATGCATGTTGAGAAGGTCTATAAGAAAAATTTGGCAAGAAGATAAAAACTGCTTCTTTCTCTGGTGGTGTTCAGAATACTAATCCATCATGCTAACCCACACAGAACTCTTACAAAGTCATTAGATGTTTGTCATGATTTCTATTTTGAGAAGATTTTTCTTAACAGCACTGACAAAGATGGAAGAAATCATGGTTCTTTTTTTCTCCAGGCTAGGATTATTATTATTTTCTATAATTTAGTCAATTTAGATTTCTTTGTAACCTCAACCCTACGATTTTTTTTTTAAATCTCTGATTTTTTTACTTATCTGGCAAGTATTGGTGATTCAAGTGAAAAGGACACTCTCTTGTGATTCCCTTCGTGCTATGCGGTAACAAAAGTTTTTGCTTCTCATCTACTTTCTTTTATTTCCACTTGTTTTCAGATAGCACACGTTTTTCACAATTGTCCCCATTCTATAGCTATGGGTTTAGTTTGTTATATTGACTCTCAACAATCTTTAAGGAATTTAATTTCTATTCACCTTTATATCTTCATTTTTTTTTTCCCTACCCAGTTACTGACCCCTTGAGTTTTTGTCCTGTTAGCTTTAAAATTCTTCTTGATGAGATAATTTTGAATGGTTTCTGAGATCCCATTGGATCTTCATTTTGGACACAACATATATTTTATTTATGTTGTGTTTAGTATTGTAAGTTATCCTGAAGGTAATTTATAATACTACTCTGAGAAGCAAAATTAGTATTGGTACATTAAATGCTCTTGAATGTTATTGCTTTTGGCTGTTTGGAGATACATATTATATTTGCTTATCAGATCTAATCACAACTTTGATGCTGTGCCTTCTAGGTGAATTATTTTGGTTAAATTGAGCATCTCATTTTACATTTCAACTTAGACCTCAAAATGATATTTGTGTTTTTATCATTATACTAGTAAATACTCTAATTTATTTTTTTGAATGAGCTATAAAACAAGATTATTGTATTGGTTTTAAAGCACTAAAATTACAGTGACTATGTTACATTGAAAATTAAATCATGCAGAGAAATCGCTAGCAAAATTATGTTTAAAGACAACATGTTAAAAATGAAAGTTATATATGCCATATTTTCCTACTTTACCTAAGCCCAAATTTATCATTATATTTCTAGAGAAATCCAACTCTAGATTACAGTTTTGAATATATCAGTACTTTCATGATACATGGAGAATTAAAAATTATGAAACACACATTTTTTCAATTATTAAACATTCAACTTTAAGTTTTGTTTTATAATTCTGTATTGTATACTCTTCTCTAAGTTAAAAAGAGCAAGTTTCAGATTTCTCCCCATCTAATCTTTCTCCCCTAGGGAGAGGGGTGTACAGGTGTACAGGTAAGAAGGCAAATATAACATTTATCAAGAGGTAAGATTTTAATGAACCATGTACCTCTGTATGGCCTTCCTTACATCTATATGGTTTGGAGTTTACTGAACTTCTTGTGTCTGTTGGTTTTTATTACATTTACAAAATTTTCAGTCAATATTTATTTGATTGCATTTCTTACGCCATTCTCTTACTCTCTCTTTTTGAGATTCCAATTACATTTTTGTTAGCTTCCTTGACCCTATGTCATAGGTTATTGAGGTATGTTCTTTCATTTTGGAGGTAAGCCACCTTTATCATAGCTATTAATTAGATGGCATTAGGACGATGGCAGGAGCTGAAGGTACTTATGTCTGAGTTTGCACAAAGAGTACTTCATACATTCAACTAAGGCCTCTCTCTCTCTCTCTCTCTCTCTCTCTCTGTGTGTGTGTGTGTGTGTGTGTGTGTGTATGTATTAAGTCAATTTTATTTTATTTGAGGTAAAATTTTAACAAATTAGGAGACAGGTCCTTTAACAGATACATGCAGTGCAAATATTTTCTCTCAGTCTGTGGCTTATTTTTATAATCTTTAATGGCACATTTTCAGAAGAAGTACATTTTAATTTGTATTAAGTCCATATTTTGACTTTCCTTTTATTCTTAGTGTCCATGCTGTCTAAACATAGAAATCTTCACAGGTTTCAAGTTTGTCACTTTGATTTTGAAACTTGTCAGTGTTGCAGTCCTGAACTGCTCATCGTAAATGTCTGTTTCTTTAAAACAGCATTGTAGATAGCGACAAACTACATAAAATATCATGAAATCTTTCCCAACTTTACCAAGACCTCAGAAATGCTGTGTCTGACAGTCCTGAACATTTGTGGCCTAAGGGAAGTGCTGAAATTGTTTGGCAAGTCTCATTTTCCATTTTGATGGTATTTTTATCTTGCTAAAAGAAGCTGTACAAACAGCGATTAGGCAGCAAGACTGGATTTCTAATTGATGCCCTGGCCTTTAAATCTGCCTTCACACAAGCTGTGATGTCTTAGAGAAACACTTTACTCAAGGGGCCATTAGGCAGAAATGCTCTCTCCTGATAAACGATGTCCTGCCCTTTCAATTTGTCTTTCTCAAGGTGGCTCTTTATTTAAGGGGTACTTTGAAGAAGGAGGAATGGGGAGGAGTGGGAAAGACTGAAATGTGCTCCTGACAATTATCTCATGCCTAATAACCCATTTCTCTACATTTTCTTTAATCGAAGTAGGTACTTAAAAAGGAATCTCTTTTATCATGAAAAACTTCAGACCAATAATGTCTGTAGTCAATGTGTTATCCTACATGTTTTTTCTTTTCTAAAAGAGAAGGATGGATTGTCTTGTGCTAACCTCAAGCGTATGAGAATAGCCTTGTGGAAGCCCTTCAATGAACTTGACATATATCCCCTAGAGATATATGAGGACAGTGGACTAGCGTTTGGCATGGACCTGAGGAATCTAAACGTGTGAATATATAAATGTATGGCAATGAATCTGAGCTGGCAGAGGAGGAGAGAGAGAAATTCTGTTGTATTGGGAGATAGTTACATTTCTGGTGGCAGGAGACGTGTGTGTTCCACAGAACAGAAGCAGCATACACCAGAAAAAGAGACCACCAGAAATCATTTACTATCCTGATCCAAAAGACCAACTCTAAGGGTATTTGTGGTCCACCAGAAAATCTGAGAAAATGGAAAAATAAAACCAAGGAAAGTGCAAGGAATTGAGTAACAGAGAGAGTTATAAATAAAATACTCAGCATCACAGAAAACACAGATGCTATGGGGCAAGTTTTATGAAGCACTCATGGAAACCACCCTCAAGAGAAAGGCTCAACTTTAAATACCTGTCTGCCCCAGAAAGGACAAATCCATCTACAGAAATTCCCAGGCAGGGTGAACCTCATATCCCATTTACCCTTTTTCTTTCCTCCCACTGAAGATAGTGGTGGGATCACACTTTGGTTAGCAATGTGAAGGAAGAGAAGAAATAAAAAGAGCGAGAAGGAGATTAGAAGAAACTACATCCTTATCCAAGAAGAAATTACAGGAACACCTGGAGAGCTGTAACTAGCCCTAGCAACCCTAAGTGTTATCTGTGAATAGAGAGGCATATTTTGGACAAGACACTGATAATTACTGACTGGTGAATTAGAAGAATGGTAGAATTTCCTAAAAGGGACAAGAAAGCCATGGGCCCATCTGCGTTTTCACTCAGTGGCAAAATGAGACCTAACACAACAGAATAAACATACAAAATGGAAAAAAGGCAAAAATGAAATTGCATGTTGTATGTATCCAGTGAGTCCTGCTACCTCTTTCATCATGGCAAATTCATATCAGGGTCACAAACACGTTTAAGTTTCCTTTCTCATCACCCAAATCTTATCTCGATATGACGTTTTCTGAAAGCTTTTCATCTGACCACTATAGCTAAGTGGTTATTCTTAACCCTCTACCCTGTTGCCTGTTTTTCAGTACTTGTAGTGATATAAGTCTTATTTCTCATATTTACTTGTCCTTCTCCCCAACTTTCCCAATAGAATATAAGTTTCTATAAAGACAATATTTTTATTGCCTTATTCATTGCTATATTATGGAGGCAAAAGTGCATGAATGAATGGAAAGGATGCTTCTAGACTGAATGTGCAATCATGGGAAAGGAGTGACTTGAGAGGAACATTGAATATCTCTTGACAAATACATATAGCAGAAGAAATTATAACAATAATGGAAACTTCCATGGACTAAGGTCTAGCTCTTCCAGCATGGTTTGCTTATTTTATTTTGTCTTATGTTTTCCTGTAATGCTGAGATTTTAATATGATCCCACTGTGAAGAAAGAGAGCATGCAAAATAATTTAGATTTTCTTTCTGGCTAGCTGAGTAGGTGGAGGCATAGAGATGCTTAAATTCTCTTTTATGGAAAAAAAAAGAAATGTATCAATTATTGTACCTTAACAATGTAGACAAAAACACCTAAACATAATATTTATATGTATAAATACACACAATACCTCATTTTCTCTATGTATAGATAAAAATTATATACAGATACAGACACAGGCATATTAGAAATATATAGATGGATAGATATAGATGGATATACCCTAGGTCGTAAAAATAGTTATGGGTATTTTAATTTCTTCATATTTTCCAACTTAAAAAGTAATGAATATATTCCTCAGGGAATATGGATATATTTTAATTATTTTTTAAGTTATATTTATTTATTTTGAGAGAGAGAGAGAGAGAGAGAGAGCATGAGCAGGAGAGGGGCAGAGAGGAGAGAGAGAATCCCAAGCAGGCACCGCACTCTCAGCATGGAGCCTGACGTGGGGCTGGATCTCACGAACCCAGAGGTTGTGACCTAAGATGAAATCAAGAGTTGGACACTTCAACGACTGAGCTACCCAGGTGCCCTTGTTTAATTAGATTGCTTATAGTACACATCTCTTAGAACTATAACATTTATGTATATGAATATGTATAGTACATGAACATAATTTTTAAGTTGATTTCATGAAAAACTCTATTATTTAGTTACATGCAAAGATATTTTCATATTTGAGAAAGAAAAATAAGGTGTTAATGACCCTTGACCTTGGATAATGGGGGCAAGATCAGAGAAAAACCACTGGAAGAATCTAGTCTTCCAAGAGTCTGCCTAGTGGTTCAGACTCTGTAGTACAAAAGAGGAAAAATAGTCAGGTGAAGTGCAAGAGAATAAAGAAGAAAGTAAATAGAGAATGATTAAAAAAAAGATGAGAAAGGGATTAAGAATAAAGGGCAGTTGGAAAAAAGAAAACAACACAAAACATTTGACAGAGCTTCATATTCTTTTTCACAAGTAAACTTCTACAGAAAAAAAATTTAAATAAAGGAATAGAGAAGGAAAAAAATGAAAAATTCCTACTTAATGACTGAGCCTAAAAACTGACTTCTCCTAATTTGTTTCCTGTAAGGCCATCGTTTCAATACAAGTATTTTATTATCCATTGATTCCGAATTTTATGAAAGAAGTTATAGATATTACAGAGTCATGTTGAACATGTGTCCTATAACTTTTCCAAAAATATTTCAAAATGGCATGTGTTTTTATTGTGAGAGAAAATATTTTCATTTAGAAAATAAAGGAAATGCCAGAAGCACTAAAACTCACAATAATTATATCAAATAAACATCTTCTCTGTAATTTATAGTCAAGGCAGGAAATGTAAATGTATTTCTCCATATAATTCTAGTAGATAATGGATTTTATTAGCTTAAGGAAAAAAATAGCAAAATGTACATCCAGCTTCTTCAGTCTAGAAAGATAAACAGCCTGAAGACCCACAGCCAAGATGGCTGGGAATGAAAGGAGTGAAATAAAAGGTTATTTCTTTCATATTCCCTTCTATGATTTAGTTTTTCTCTGTCTTTGATAAGAGGGACTATCAAAATACCACTAAGATCCTGATGATACTTTACTGAGCCTCACCATGGTAGCTATTAATAATGAAGATATTATTCTTATAATTTTTTCTCCAAGCAAGGTAACTGTCACAATGTCAGTGGTAAAGATAACAAGTGAACCTAGGGTCATTAAAAAAATAATATTTATGTATTTTTTGAGAGAGAGAGAGAGAGAGAGAGAGCAGGCAGGGGATGAACAGAGAGAGGGAGACACAGAATCTGAAGGAGGCTCCAGACTCTGAGCTGTCAGCACAGAGCCCAACGCGAGGCTCCAACTCACGAGCCGTGAGATAATGACCCCAGCTGAAGTCAGACGCTTAGCTTAACTGACTGAGCCACCCAGGACCCCCTAGAGTCATTAAAAAAAAAAAAAAAAAAAATGAATCAATAAAAGTAAGATACAAATAAAATAGTACATGCGATAAAGCCCATGCTATTAAAACAACTCTTTTTAAACTAGCGCCAATGGTAAACACATCCGTAAGTGAATCTATTCCAGCCTAATCACTAGTTAAGTCAGATTTTGCTGAGACAGGATCAGTAAGAGATGGCAGTTTTTTATGGGAAAACATTCCCAGAAGTCTGCCAATTCAAGGAGTGTGCCTAAGATTTAGACTGGGAAGGCCGGAAATCAGATCAGAGACAGGGCTTAACTGGTGGTCAACATGGCTGCCTTTGGAGACAAGGGCAAATACTGTTTCTCTGAGCTCCATATGCTGGCTGTAGAGAAAAGTTTCTTGAAGTCCCACCACAACAGAGCCTCAATTCTCTTAAGGAAATACTGGGATCTATCCAACATTCAGTTTGGAGTAACTATAGTATCCTTGGTATTTTGTTAGACTTGGATGTCTGGGAGACTTGAATAATAAACCATCCGTGAGTCTCTGACCTTCAGTCAAACACCAGAGTGAAAAAGCCAGAGGAGAAGAAAAAATGCAATCTGTTGCAAATGTTGAAACATGACTACAGCTATAGTGAAAGTGTCTATGAACACAAAAACATAAAGCAGGTAACTCTGTCTAAAAGACTTGGAAAAGACTGTGACTAACGTCTGGAAAGGACCTTGAAAAATAAAGAAGTGTTCAATTGGGAGAGAAGAGCAGGAAGATGAAAGTTTGAAAATTACACAAGATAAAGATTTGGGTAGTTGGGTAAACTGCCTAGGAATGTTTCCAATAATTAAGTTGAACATGAGGGGCGCCTGGGTGGCGCAGTCGGTTAAGCGTCCGACTTCAGCCAGGTCACGATCTCCCGGTCCGTGAGTTCCAGCCCCGCGTCGGGCTCTGGGCTGATGGCTCAGAGCCTGGAGCCTGTTTCCGATTCTGTGTCTCCCTCTCTCTGCCCCTCCCCCGTTCATGCTCTGTCTCTCTCTGTCCCAAAAATAAATAAACGTTGAAAAAAAAAAATTAAAAAAAAAATTAAGTTGAACATGATAAGATAATGTGAACAGAAAAGATAAATGAGTTTGTTTTAAGGAATAAAGTTATAAATTACCATGGGTAATGTATATGGAAAGGCTATGATTCGAATGTATGTGGAATAATCATTTGGACCCGAAGTTCGCTAGAAATTAAAATTTTATTCAAAATAATCAACTATTTGTGCTGATAATTGATTTCCAGAGAATTTGATCCATTGGCTATCCTTAAATGCTTTATTATTATTCCTCAAGAAAGAACCAAATAGGAGCTTTAAGAATTCTAAAATACTCAATTCATTTAGTGTTCTAGATATCCATTTTATTCTTTTTGTGAACATTATAATGAAAATAGTTCCCTGAATGATGATTTTATTTCCCTCTTTTTCTTCTGTAAAGTATCATTAGTGTTAATTATATGTTTAATAATTATCTGCTCATATGCAGAGATAAAATTTTTCCCTTAGTGTGTTAATAACATCTATGCAAAATAATCTCTTTGGTTTGACCCCATAAACAATATGTGAGCTATAGCAATCCCTGAAATTACTGAATCCTTGAAAAAATTTCCTTTAAACTTAAATAATCATTAGCCACTTAGAGGATAAGTATACTATTTATCGATCTAGACTCGACTAACATGGGATAGGATTTAGGTAGTCCTATAATTCATTTATTGGTGAATACTTATGAAAATACAAAATGATAAAAACACAACAGAATTAGTTGAGATATTAATCAAGTTTTCTCTCTGAAGTGCATATTTTGTTTCCATGAAATTTCATATTTTTACTCCACAATTTCAGTACTTTATTTTATCATATACAAAACGTGCTGCATGTAAGAGCCCTAATTATCGCTGCTATACTTAAGAGTAACTTTCATTTTCCTTGTAAAGATAAAGAATTTAAGGTTCGGATATATACATGTTGTCCATATAATACATGGCAGAGTTTCAAACCAAATATCAAGACTCTAAAAATTTATTTGCTTTGCATATTACTACACTCCATCAGCTATGATTCTAGATTATTTTCATTGATCTTGATACAATTCAATGGAAAATAAATTTAGCAAGAGGTCTATTTATAATAGCTAAGCTCTGTTGGTGTGTCTTGTCTAACATGCTCCCCCTTTTTTTAACCATTTGAAAAGCTGTATTATTCACTATGAGGACCAGAAATGTGTTTCTTATAAAGGCTGCCATCACTTATGTTCCTCTTTCAGTTTCTGGTTTGGTTTTCCATATTTTGTTAATCGTCACCTTCACTGTCAAGGGGCACAATCAGGAAACATTTCTTTTAAAAGCCTTTGGTATAAGGAGACACCAAGTGCATGTGAGTATTTCATGGAACCCGTGCATTGGGAGGGGAGGTCTGTAACTTGAGGTAACCTGTTCTATCATCAAAATAAATAAGGAATGCCCAGAAGAAAGCATGAGTCTAGGTGAAGCTTCAGAGTTATAGACCATGAATTCTCTACCCATGACTCTGTAAAATTTTATCTGATCCTTAAATTGTTTTCCTTTTTATTTTTTTTTTTTAGGAATGGACTTTTTATGTCTCTTCTTTTATTTCTTTTATTTTGAAATAATTCAAACATTCACATATAAAGAAAACAATGTAATTTACACTCACAAACCCGAATATTTCCTTTTACAAACCTGAATATTTTGGCATTATAATATCGCATATTTTGGCTTGTTTGCTCTTAAAAGAAATATAACATTACAGACAAAGTCCAAAATCCCTAAGAGTAGCTTTCCTTAATTCTTTAACAAAAGTAGCCAGTATCCTTGGTTAAGAGTATAAAGTTTCAATCAACAAAATTAAAAGGCAACCAACGGAATGGGAAAAGATATTTGCAAATGACATATCAGACAAAGGGCTAGTATCCAAAATCTATAAAGAGCTCACCAAACTCCACACCCAAACAACAAATAATCCAGTGAAGAAATGGGCAGAAAACATGAATAGACACTTCTCTAAAGAAGACATCCACATGGCCAACAGGCACATGAGAAGATGCTCAACGTCGCTCCTCATCAGGGAAATACAAATCAAAACCACACTCAGATGTCACCTCACACCAGTCAGAGTGGCTAAAATGAACAAATCAGGAGACTGTAGATGCTGGAGAGGATGTCGAGAAATGGGAACCCTCTTGCACTGTTGGTGGGAATGCAAACTGGTGCAGCCACTCTGGAAAAAAGTGTGGAAGTTCCTCAAAAAATTAAAAATAGACCTACCCTATGACCCAGCAATAGCACTGCTAGGAATTTACCCAAGGGATACAGGAGTGCTGATACACAGGGGCACTTGTACCCCAATGTTTATAGCAGCACTTTCAACAATAGCCAAATTATGGAAAGAGCCTAAATGTCCATCAACTGATGAATGGATAAAGAAATTGTGGTTTGTATACACAATGGAATATTACGTGGCAATGAGAAAGAATGAAATATGGCCTTTTGTAGCAACGTGGATGGAACTGGAGAGTGTGATGCTAAGTGAAATAAGCCATACAGAGAAAGACAGATGCCATATGTTTTCACTCTTATGTGGATCCTGAGAAACTTAACAGAAACCCATGGGAGAGGGGAAGGAATAAAAAAAGAGGTTAGAGTGGGAGAGAGCCAAAGCATAAGAGACTCTTAAAAACTGAGAACAAACTGAGGGTTGATAGGGGGTGGGAGGGAGGGAAGGTTGGTTGATGGGTATTGAGGAGGTCACCTTTTGGGATGAGCACTGCGTGTTGTATGGAAACCAATTTGACAATAAATTTCATATTAAAAAAAAGAGTATACAGTTTCTATAGATATATTTTTATTTATATGTTTGCATAAAAGAGGGGAGTTTTATATGTGGGTTTTTAAACAAAAATAACACAAATGAATGAAAAATTATCTCAGTCCTTTTTATTTAATCCTATATTAAGTTTTTGAGATGCATTTATTTGTTCTTTTACATGTGATCCTATTTCATTCATTTCAACTGCCTTATAGTATTTTGTTTTTTTATTGTGATACAGTTTACTTCATCCATATGTTAACTGATGGGCTCTTATTTCAAATAAACTTAGTGCTGCAAAGAGCATCCTTGAACCTATCTCTGTATGACTGTGCAAAGCTTTCTGTAGAACTGTGTTTCTCAAACTTCATCCTGCACATGGACAATCTATCTGCAAAGTTTCTTGAACATAAACTACTGGGCTCAACCTGGACTTGTACCTGCACTGTTAGCTTCATCTGAGAGCCTCTTAGTAGTGAATATCAGATTAAACTCAAATTTCCTAAATCAGAATCTATATAAAGTGGAATCCTGGAGTTTTGTTTTAAAATGCTCTTCAGGTCATTCTTCTATACAACAACGCTTTAGAAGAGCTCATCTAGTGCATTTAACTAGTAGCGAAACAAATCAGTCATGGTCAATACACATATTTAAGTTTCATTTATAGTACCAAATTGAACTCTACTGTGATTATATATGCTCCCTTAAATGGCATTTTTGCTTATCCACATGTTTGTCTACAGTTAGTCTAGGCAGATACTTCTAAACTTACTTTACTTTTAAAACTTTGGCAGCCTGCTTGGTGTGAAGTAGGATCTTGCTTTTTTAATTTGCATTTCATAAATTACTAGTGCTCTTGAGGGTCTTTTATTCATTTTTCTGGTTTCCCTACATGTTCGCATTTTGGGACTTTTTCTTACTGGATTGTTTGTCCTTTTAATATTGATATCTAAAGTTATTTATCTATAGTAGATACTACATTCAGCTTAAATATGCACATTGAGAACATTTTTTCCAAACCTGTCTCATTGCATAAATTAAATTTTAAGGTATCAGATACGTCAATGCATTGCCTAATAGTGCATTGGTATTGTGTTAAAAAACTATTTGTTACTCAAATATCATGAAGATATTTTGCTATATTTTATTGAAACATTCAATGTTTTCAGTTTTACAATGAGGTAATTTATTTATCTGAATTTTTGTTTTACATATGCTATTTATTATCCAGGAATCTGAAATTACATACATGAATAATCAATTCTTCTGGAAAGTTTTATTTAAAAAATAATATTCACTAATGATATGTATTGTTACCTCTCTCAGATAGCAAGTTTTCATATTGTTGTGGGTTTATTTTTTGTTTTTATTTCAATTCCAGTTAGTTAACATACAGTGTAAAATTAGATTCCATTGTACAATATAGTAATTCAACACTTTCATACAACACCCGGTGCTCATCACAAGTATACTCCTTAATCCCCATCACCTATTTCACCCGTCCCCTCCCCATCTCCCTTCTGGCAATCATCAGTTTGTTCTCTATAGTTAAGACTGTTTCTTGGCTTTTCTTTCTCTCTCTTTTTCTTTCCCTTTGCTCATTTGTTTTGTTTCTTAAATTACACATACAAGGAAAATCATATATTATTTGTTTTTCTCTGACTGACTTATTTCACTTAGCATAATACTCTCTAGCTTGTCCATGACATTGAAAATGGCAAGATTGCATTCATTTTATGGCAGAGTAATATCCCATTGTGTGTGTGTGTGTGTGTGTGTGTGTGTGTGTGTGTGTATACATACACACACAAACCACCTCTTCTTTATCCATTCATGAGTCAATGAACACTTGGGCTGTTTACATAATTTGGCTCTTGTATATATTACTGCTACCAACAATGGGGTGCATGTATCCCTTTGAATTAGTAGTTTTGTATTCTTTGGGTAAAGACCTAGAAGTGGAATTGCTGGATTGTAGGGTATTTGTATTTTTAACTTTTTGAGGCACCTCAATACGGTTTTCCGGGGTGGTTGTACCCATTTGCATTCCCACCAATAGTGCGAAAGTTTTTACCTTTCTCCACACCCTCACCAACACAATAAAAGTAAAAGGCAACCTATGGAATGTGAGAAAATATTTGCAAATAACATATATGATAAAAGGTTAGTACTAAAATAAGTAAAGAGCTTATAAAAACTCAACACCCCAAAAATGAGTAGTTGAATTAAATATGTGCAAAAGACATAAGTACACATTTTTCCAAAGCAGACAAACAGATGGCCAACAGACAGATTAAAAGATGCTCACTGATCATCAGGGAAATGCAAATCAAAAGTACAATGAAATATCACCTCACACCTGTCAGAATGGCTAAAATCAACAACACAAGAAACGACAGGGTATATTTTATTTTATTTTATTTTATTTTATTTTATTTTATTTATTTTTTTGCAAAATAATATTAAATATATTACAGATTAAAATATAAAAGCTAAAACTATAAAATTTAAGAAGAAATCATATTAAAAATCTTCATCATCTTAGAGTAGGTAAAATTTATTAAATATGTCCTAGAAAGCATAAGTTACAAAACAAACAATTGATATGTTGAACTTCATCAAAAAATGCTATTCTTTTTTTTTTAAATCTAGAATGTAGGAATCTTTTTATTTCCATCTTTTTTTTAATTTACATCCAAGTTAGTTAGCCTATAGTGCAATAATGATTTAGAGAGTAGATTCCAGTGATTCATCCCCTATGTGTAACACTCAGTGCTTACCCCAAGTGTCTTCCTCAACACACCTTATCTATTAGCCCACCCCCCACACACAACCCATTCAGCAACCCTGTTTGTTTTCTATATTTAAGAGTCTCTCATGTTTTGTACCCTCCCTGCTTTTATATTATTTTTGACTCCTTTTCCTTATGTTCATCTGTTTTTTATCTTAAATTCTTCATATGAGTGGTCATATGATATATGTCTTTCTCAACTAATTTCGCTTAGCACAATACCCTCTAGTTCCATCCACATTGTTGCAAATGGCAAGATTCCATTCTTTTTGATTGCTGAGTAATAGTCCATGGTGTGTGTATGTATGTGTGTATATATATATATACACACATCTTCTTTATACATTCATCCATCAGTATGTATGTGTGTATATATATACACACATCTTCTTTATACATTCATCCATCAGTGGACCTCTGGGCTCTTTCCATACTTTGGCTATTGTCGATAGCACTGCTATAAACATTGGGGTGCATGTGCCCCTTTGAAACAGCACATCTGTATCCCTTGGATAAATACCTAGTAGTACAATTGCTGGGTCATAGGGTAGTCCTATTTTTAACTTTTTGAGGAACCTCCACACTGTCTTCCAGAGTGTCTTCACCCATTTGTGTTCCCACCAACAATGCAAAGGAGATCCTCTTTCTCTGCATCCTTGCCAACATCTGTTTGCCTGAGCTGTTAATTTTAGCCATTCTGACTGGTATGAGGTGATATTTCATTGTGGTTTTGATTTGTATTTCCATGATGATAAGTGATGTTGGGCATTTTTTCATGTGTCTGTTAACCATCTGGATGTCTTCTTTGGAAAAGTGTCTACTGCTGCCTTTTGCCCATTTCTTCACTGGATTGTTTGATTTTGATGTTCTTTATGGATTTTGGATACTAACCCTTTATCTGATACATCATTTACAAATATCTTCTCTCATTCCATTGGTTGGCTTTTAGTTTTGTTGATTGTTTCTTTCACTGTGCAGAAGCCCTTTATCTTAAGGAGGTCCCAATAGTTCATTTTTGCTTTTGTTTCCCTTGCCTCCAGCGATGTGTTGAGTGAGAGGTTGCTGTGGCCAAGGTCAAAGAGGTGTTTGACTGCTTTCTCCTCCAGGATTTTGATGGCTTCTTGTCTTACATTTAGGTCTTTCATCCATTTTGTGTTTATTTTTGTGTATGGTGTAAGAAAGTGGTCCAGGTTCATTCTTCTGCATGCCGCTGTCCAGTTTTCCCAATACCAGTCCAGTCTTTCCTGTTTTGTCAAAAATTAGTTGGCCATATGTTTGTGGGTCCGTTTCTGGGTTCTCTATTCTGTTCCATTGATATAAGTGTCTGGTTTTGTGCAGGTATCATACTGTCTTGATGATTATAGCTTTGTAATACATCTTGAAGTTCGGGCTTGTGATGCCTCCAGCTTTGGTTTTCTTTTTCAGGATTGTTTTGGCTATTCAGGGTCTTTTCTTGCACATGGAATAGATCACATACTGGGACACAAATCAGCTCTCAACAAGTAAAAAATATTTAGATCATTCCATGCATATTTTCAGACCACAATGCCATGAAACTAGAAATCAACTACAAGAAAAAAATTGGAAAGAAAACAAATACTTGAAGACTAAAGAACATCCTATAAAGGAATGAATGGGCTGAGGGCACTTGTTGGGATGAGCACTGGGTGTTATATGGAAACCAATTTGACAATAAATTATATGTAAAAAATAAATAAAATAAAATAAAATATTTATAAGTAAAAAATGAATGGACTAAGCAAGAAGTTTAAAGAGGAAATTAAAAAGTACATGGAAGCCAATGAAAATGATAACACCACAGCCCAAAACCTCTGGGACACAGCACAGGCAGTCATAAAAGGAAGTATATAGCAATCTAGGCCTTCCTAAAGAAGGAAAAAAGTTCTTAGATACACAATCTAACCCTGGAGAAAGAACAGAAAATAAACCCAAACCAGCAGAAGATGAGAAATAATAAAAATTAGAGCAGAAATCAATGCTATCAAAAAAAAAAAAAAAAAAAAGTAGAACAGATCAATGGAACCAGGAGTGGTTCTTTGAAAGAATTAAAAAATGGATAACCCCCTAGCCAGTTTGATTAGAAAAAAAAGGAAAGGATGCAAATAAATAAAATCAGGAAAAAGAGGAGACATCACAACAAACACTGCCAATATACAAACAATCATAAGAGAATATTATGAGCAATTATATGCCAATAAATTGAGAACTCTGTAAGAAATGGACAAACTCCTAGAAACATATAAACTAGCAAAACTGAAATAAGAAAAAATAGAAAATTTGAACAAACCCATAACCAGTAAAGAAATTGAATTAATAATCAAAAATATCCCACAATACAGGAGTGCAAGGCTGGATGGCTCTACAGGGGAATTCTACAAAACATTTAAAGAAGAGTTAACACCTGTTTTGAAGCTGTTCCAAAAAATAAAAATGGAAGGAAAACTTCCAAACTCATTCTGTGAAGTCAGAATTACCTTGATTCCAAAACCGGACAAAGACTCCACTAAAAAGGAGAACTACAGACCAATTTTCCTAATGAACATGGATGCAAAAATCCTCAGAAGATATTATCCAACTGGATCCAGCAATACATTAAAAGAATTATTCACCACAACCAAGTGGGATTTATACCTGGGATTCAGGGCTGATTCAATATCTGCAAAACAATCAATATGATACATCACATCAATAAAATAAAGGACAACAACCACATGATCTTCTCAACAGATGCAGAGAAAGCATTTGATAACATGCAGCATTCTTTCTAGATAAAACTCTTTAAAAAGTAGGGATAGAAGGATTATACCCCAACATCATAAAAGCCATATATGGGAAACCCACTGCTAATCTCATCCTAAATGGGGAAAAACTGAGAGCTTTCCCCCTAAGGTCAGGAAGACGACAGGGATGTCCACTCTCACCACTACTATTCGACATAGTATTGCAAGTCCTAGCCTCAGCAATCTGACAGCACAAAGGAATAAAATAAATCCAAATTGGCAAGGAAGCCAAACTTTCACTCTTTGCAGGTGACGTGATGCTCTATATGGAAAACTCAAAAGATTCCACCAAAAAACTTCTAGAATTGATTCATGAACTCAGCGAAGTCACAGGATATAAAATCAATGCACAGAAATCAGTTGCACTTCTATACAATGCCTAAAAATACATGGAAGCCAATGAAAATGATAACACCACAGCACAAAAGAGAAAGAGAAAGAGAAATCAAGGAATCGATCCCATTTACAATTGCACCAAAAAACATAAAATATCTAGGAATAAACCTAACCAAAAAGGTGAAAAATCTATACACTGAAAACTATAGCAAGCTTATGAAAGAAACAGAAGACACACACAAAAAATGGAAAAATATTGCCTGCTCCTGGATTGGAAGAACAAACATTGTTAAAATGTCGATACTACCCAAAGCAATCCACATGTTTGATGCAATCCCTATCAAAATAGCACCAGCATTCTTCACAGAGCTAGAACAAACAATCTTAAAATTTCTATGCAACAGGCTATATTTTAAATCTCTACTTGACTGTATTAGTTTTTACTTCAGCTAAAACATAGTAAATAATAACAATAAATAATAAATATCAAGTTCTTTGTTCCTTCAAAATTGTCTTATGTCTCTTTACTCATCTATTCTTCTATTGCATTCTAAGTTTGCTTTGTTCAATTATGTAAAAAGAAAGAAAGACAGAAATAAAGAACAAAAGAAAGAAGAAAAAAAGAGAAACAGGAAGGAAGGAAGGAAGGAAGGAAGGAAGGAAGGAAGGAAGGAAGGAAGAAAATCTGCAGATTTTATGTTACAATTCAATTTACAGATTAAGTTGAGAGAAATTTGTCATAGTAAGCCTCTTTATCAAAGAAAATATTATATTGTCATATTTATGTAGGTTTTGTTTTAGTGTACCTATTAGTTTTATATATTTTTTCATACAATGAATACTTTATAATACTTGCTACAACCCCAAACTGAACATTTTAGCTATTATATTAACTAATTATATATACTACTGTATAGGAATGTCTTTGAATTCTGTAAACTACTTTTACTTTTTTGTTTTTTTATTTTTATTTATTTATTTATTTCAAAAAAAATTTTTTTTCAACGTTTATTTATTTTTGGGACAGAGAGAGACAGAGCATGAACAGGGGAGGGGCAGAGAGAGAGGGAGACACAGAATCGGAAACAGGCTCCAGGCTCTGAGCCATCAGCCCAGAGCCTGACGCGGGGCTGGAACTCACGGACCGCGAGATCGTGACCTGGCTGAAGACAGACGCTTAACCGACTGCGCCACCCAGGCGCCCCTACTTTTACTTTTTTGAATTTACTAAACTTTCTGATAGTTTATCTTCAGATTATGCAAATTTTATAGACACTTTGTCATGTTGCTTCTAATTATTTTAAATCTAATGTGTTTTTCTTATGTTATTTCCAAAGCTCCTATCTCCAGTACAATGTTGAAGAACGAAGGTGATATCAGGTATCTATCACTTCTTTCTGATAATACTAAAATTTCTTCTAAGGTTTTCCCTATAAGTACATTTTCTATTGAATTTCAATGGATACTCTTCATGAGGTTACCTAATACAGTTCCTATCTATTTTTTTGGAGTTTCTTTTAATTGAAAATAAGAATTGAACTTGATTAACTGGTTTTGTTCATATATCATGACACATTTATTTTTTTTCCTTTAACATGCTAACATGATGGATTTTTTTTTTATTGCTGGGATAAAATCCTATGTGATCCTAATACATGATGAGAACTTTTATTCACTGAAGACATCAATTTCTTAACATTTAATCTATAACTTTGAACGATTAAAGTCTCTTGTTTTGGTATGTTTGGTATAAAGATTATGCTATCCTTATAGAATACTTATTGTCAAACAATATATTCAAATTTGATATATTTGTAAATAATTGTTATATATTTGTATACATAATGTGTATATAATTGTGATATGTGTGTATGTACACACATACTTACATGATATATACTGTTTCGTTTTTATTTTCAGTTGTTGAGTATGTACAGGATTTCTTTTATGTCATATTTTCCCTCTCAGCACATTTTTTTCTTATTTATATTCATTAGTAGTTCATACTGTGAAGATTTATGTATGACAACTTAGCCTGTTTTTGTGTAAAAATGACCTTTTTTGAGGTTTTATTTTCTTTAAAGATAGGTTAGCTAACTAGAATTTCAGGTTGACAGATACATAACCTTAGCACTTGAGGATATTCTTCTATTAATCGAAGTCTGCTTTTAATTTAAATTTCATTATAGGCACAGTCTTCTTCCTGATAGTTTTTATATCTTCTCTTTATTCCTTATGTTATATATTTCACTATTATGAGTCTCAATTTGGATCTGTCTCCTTTATCCTGATAGATATTTGGTAGACTTTTCAATTTCAAAGTTCTGATCTTCCCTTCTAGAAAATCCTCTTCATGTAATGTTTTTCTACTTTTACTTCCCTTCTATTCTTCTGAATCCCTATTTGACAAATGATAGATTTTTTGATCTATCTGTTCTTCATATCTCTAAACCCTTCTCTAATATTTTCCATTTAGTTTTATCCTCTGTGTTGGCTTCTGTATGATTTCCTCAGTAAGTTTATCAATTCAGTAAATGTCCTTTGATCTTGTCCGGTCTGAAATCAGTAATATCTACTGAGAATTTTGTTTAATTTAAATGATAGTATGTTTTACTATGAAACACAAAAATCGATATCTAATATCTATAGACCAATATCTGTATTACCAATACCTAAAGGCCATATTTATTTTTGTTGTTGAGTGTTATTTCTAAATTCAATCACTTTGAAATCATTTTTTAAACTTCTTTGAAAGTATTAGTATAAGCATAATACTTATTTAAAAGTATGAAAAGTATTTAATCTTCTGTGTTATTATTTTAATTTTGTTTAATATTTTCAAGTTATAATTGTTTATGTGCAGGTATATCTCTTGTTAATGCAGATATATTTGTTACTATTAAATTTTGTCATATGTTTGTTTCCACGTTGATATATAAGTTCATGTTTGTCAAACAATACATTTGTTTGTTTGATTTTTTTCTCTCTGCATTCACCCCACATTTTCTAACAAATTTGTATTGCTTCCACCAGTGTGTTCCAGTCAACATCACAGAAATACAAATTTTGTATCGATTACTTGGATTTGTGTCCCATTGCTGAATCACTGATATTGCAATATTTACCCCATAGCAAGAGAAAAGTATGTTTCCCTGGCTATCTATATGTTATCCCACCTCTCTATACCTAAGATTTGTCTTTAAGCCATTGATCCCAACAATGGTAAATAGTAGCTTTCTTTTTATAACCTTTCTGAGGCAGGGAATGCAACATCATTCCTTAGAATGTAACAAGGAGCCTGTTACAGCTCCCAAACAAGAATGGAGTACTTGGAGGATGTTGGATATCTGGTTAACACTGCTTCCATGATTTTCACTCTTAGTTTAAAAATAAAAATTTGAAGAGGTTTTTAAAAACGGATGCTCAGTCTCCACACCCTCTCCTCTAACTTGTTTAAATTGGTCTAGAGAGCAGAATTATCATGGCTGTTTGAAAGTTACTAGTAATTCTAATGTGCAGCTCGGATGGAAAACACTGGACAATTTGAGACCTGGAGCACAACAGATCTTAACTTTAGCCCCACCTATTGCTTTATTTTTAACTTTTTTTTCTGCTCTAGAGGTGTTTACAGTCATGAACTGCCCAATAAATTATCCTTTATTGAGTGAAGACACAGTAAGTTTTCACTACATATTTGACTGTCAGGTAGTTAAGAAAGCTGGCCTATTCTCACACTCCCTTCCAAAAATGGTCCTAAGTTTCTCTTTAATGAGACACCATTTATTGACTGTCTAATATGTGCTAAACACTATATTAGGAGCAATAGACATTAAATAAGCTTTAAAATAAGAAAAGGAGAAAGAGAGGCAAATAAACAAAAGCAATAAAGTTGAATAAATACTTAAACACCAGGAGAAATAAAAACTAGAAGAGGGGCATCTGGCTGGCTCAGTAGACAGAGTTTGTGAATCTTGATCTCAGAGTCATGAGGTCAAGCCCTATGTTGGGTGTAGAGCTTACTTTAAAAAAATAAAAGAATTAAAAAAAAAAAAAGAAAAAGAAAGCCTGGAGATGTTATTCAGGCATAAAATGAAGACAATCCTGTCATATGCTATAACCTGGATAAACGTGGAGGCCATTGTAATAAGTGAAGTAAGCCAGCCATAGAAGGATGAATACTACATGATTCCACTCATATGAGATGATAACCCGTCAACTTCACAGAGGCAGAGAGTAGAATAATGGTGGGAGTGGAGAGGTCCCATTCAGTACTATAGAGTTCTAGTCATACAAGAGGAAAGTTCTAGATATTTGCTGTACAAGATCATGCTTATAGTAAACAGTACTAGAGCGTACACTTAAACATTTGTGAAGAAGGTACACTTCTGTCATGTGTTTGTTTTTTGTTAAGAAGACAAAGATGAAGAAGACGAAGACAAGAAGATGAAGACAGAAGAAGAAGAAGGGGAAGGGAAGGGCAGAAGGAGGAAGAGGAGGGAGAGGAAGAGGAGTAGGAAGGAGAAGAAGAAGGAGAACGAGGAGAAGGACGAGGAGGAGGAGAAGATGATGATCAGGAGGAGAAGTCCGACATGATCGGTATAAGGGAAGGAAGCAGCATACTAAAATAATGGAATCTTGAGTAAACACTGGGGAAATGCAGGTATTTTACTGCAATTTGTTGGTTGCTTGGAATGCAGGCATAGAAGAGAACAAGTGAGGCCCTTGAACATCAATAAAGGGTTCAGACTTTACTCACAATTACAAAGCATTTAGAGGAGTTTAAGAAAAGTCAACATAGCTTGTATTTCGATCACTGGTTTGCAACATCGTTTTAGTAGTAGAGACAATTATTTCAAATAAAATATTTTTCTAAAGTTTATTTATTTATTATGAGAGAGAGAAAGAAGAGTGAAAGAGAGAGAGAGAGAGAGAGAGAGAGAGAGAGAGAGAGAGAGAGAAGGGAGGGGTAGAGACAGAGGGAGAGTCCCAAGCAGAGGCCATACTGTCAGTGCAGAGCCCCATGCAGGGTTTGAACTCACAAACTGCAAGATCATGACCTGAGCTGAAATCAAGAGTCAGTCGCTTAACCAACTGAGCCACCCAGGTGCCCCTCAAATAAAATCTTATGTGAAATTACAATGTATAAAAGAAGCCAAATCCAAGGTTCTCTTTAAGCTGGAAAGGACTGCCACTGATCCTCCCAGGCCAAAGCATCCTCTGATGCTTTGGCACCAAGGAAGTCTTATGCCAGATGGAGACAAGTCTGTAAACTCTGATACAGAGAAATCTTGAATAAATTTTAGGGGTACCTGGGTGGCTCTGTCGGTTAAGTGTCCTATTCTTGATTTCAGCTCAGGTCATGATCTCAGGATTTGTGAGGAATGAGCCCCATGTCAGGCCCACACTGACCGCATTGAGTCAGCTTAGGATTCTCTCTCCCTCTCTGCCTCTCCCCTGCTTCTTCTTCTTCTCTCTCTCTCTCAAAGTAAATAAACATAAAAAAAGAAGAAATTTTATTTAATTATCTGTAAAACTCCAAATTACCAGCCAACAGTATCTTATATACCTCTATTGTCTTCTGACCCAAGGCTAGTGGTAGTTGATGCATGATAAAGCAATTACTGTAAAATATTTTCTAATATTTAGCACAACACTAACCTTGCTAGTGATTTAGTACATTATTTAAAGTGTCATGTCTGACTTATGGGAATAATTATCCCTTAGTCTATTTATAAATGTTTATATTTTTATAGATTGCCTATTATTTTGTTTCAAAAATCTCTCATACTATTATTTATCAAGTTGTCATAATTCTTTCTTTCTAGACATTTTATATTTATGAATACTTGACCAATGTTTATATATAATATACATAATATCCATGTAATTGTACCCATATACATATATATGCAAATATGATACATATTTTAAAAATCCATTATTTTTGAGTAGATAACATTTAATTATAGGGACCACTTTTGAAATTAATTGTACATTTGTTTTAAATGTATACAATGTTGTACCTCTTGTCGATACCATGGGAAGCACTTTTAAAGGGCTGCATATAAAGCTGAAGAGAAATGGTCCTTTATAGCCAAAGAGGTAAATAGCATAAGTATACTTTTAGGGGAATATGTACCCTGCATGTGGGTTTTCTGTGATTTAAATTTTAAAAGCTCAGTTACCTTCTGAGAATTTTATTAATGACACATAAATTTAAAATTAATAAAAGTTATTAGAGTAAGTTTCCCAAAGGTTCTCTCTAATCAAGTAAAATATCTTCTCTATAAGTGATTTCAAATCACTGATGCTGGGTAATTGTAACAGTCACCACCTAAACTCATTGCCAAGGAATGTTGTGAAAAATGTTATACAGAGAGAGAGAGAGAGAGAGAGAGAGAGAAGGAGGGAGAAAGTGAGGGAGAGAATAGGAAAAGAAGAGGAGAAGGGGGTGAAGAGAAGGAAAAGATTGGGAGGAAGAAAAAGGATGAAGAGGGAAGAGAAAGAGAAAAAAAGAAGCAAAGCAGGGAGGAAGGGAGAAAGGACGAAAGGAAGGATTAAGTGCTTAGTGTCTTAAACCAATCAACAACAAAATTTCAATGACATTACCCACATTGTGTCAGGCAGTTCTAATACATAAACTAAAATTCTCTTATGAATTTCCCTAGAGAGACAAAATCCCAAGTGTCATCTACCCAAAATAAAAATAGAACTTATTCAGTCAGCAAAGGCCCCAAAGGAAGTTAAAGCAATAGGGGAATGCAATCTCTTGGCTGAGAACATTTCTGATGGTGCTAATTACTGTTTCAAACACAGGCATGACGAGGTGGTCAAAGATTGGTGGAAAGGTTGCCAGGCTCCAAGATTGTGTCTCTACAGGCCCCTGGAATCTGACGTGGTTGAGTGGTTTGCTTCTTCCAGTTTTGCTACAGGCCATTTACATGACTGAATAGCAGGGGAGTCCCGGAATATATGTTCTGCCTTTAGTTTGGCCATAGGATCACCTGAAGCACAATGCTCTGCTTGTTTTCCTTCCCCCAAATTTACACTGTGATTTAGACTTTTTTGACAATGTAAATGCTCTACCTGGGAATCTTCTGCCTTAGCCGTCTTCCTTGAATTTACTTTGAAAGCAAACTCTAACAAGATACTGTGTTCAAAGGTGTGCAGGAGTTCTTAAAGCATAAGGAAGCAAGAGAAAGCATATGAAGTTAACTAGCTCTTTACTGGCATTTATGTAGGTAAACACAGATATGGTGTGTTTGTGTGTGTGCATGTTACTTGTGTGTTAGTAGTTTTTATTTGTCTATAGGGGGAAAAAAAGAACACTCACGTTAAAAATGAGATAGAGTGTAAAGAGCCCTATAGGGGAGTCAGGAGGCTTGCTCTATAGTTTTTATTCTATTACTAACCAATTATGATTTATCTAATAGGATTTGAATAATAGAACTTGGACTTGACCCTAGATTTTCTGGTTACAGGCTGTAAAGTAGATTTATACTAATTGCTCAACAATTCTGTAGCTCTGAAACGAGGGCTAAAAATCAGGGAATAAGCTTTGTGAGCCACTGGATTAGAAATAGTTCAGGTCTATACTATTTCTTGATATGTATGATTTCAGATAAATCATATAGCCTTGTTGAGTATATTTGCTAATCTATAAAATCTACCAAATGGTCCAAATATTTCAAAGAATCAATATACATCGCTCATATAAGTATGGCAAAGGCTAGACATTGGAACACCAGTGTAAAAAAAATGCCCACAACATTTTGGCTACCATCTTCTCATGTGGAACAGGTTTTGGATGAAATTTTACAAGGTACCTTGCAAATTACACTGTAATACTGCTGTGTGGAAAGCTGCTTCCTCTCCTTAACCACAAAGTTGGCCTTGCTCATTGGTGATGTTGAAGACTAACAAAATAGAATCGGATCACAATATTCCCATTATTTCTCTTAAAACGGACCAGGAGCTACTCAAAGAGCTTTACAAACTTTTTTTTTTTTTTTACCAACTTTTAGTTATATATACTATAATTTTATCCTTCCCATTTTGATATAGTTACTATTTGATATAGTTACTATTATTATCCTTCCCATTTTATAGAAGAGGAAATTCCAACAGAGAGAGAAATAACTTGCCCAAGGGCCCCCCAGCTAGCCAATAGTGAAGTAAGAATTTAAATTCTGGCAGTGCGACTCAACAATAACTAAGACCCGAACACTTAGATTACATTTCATTCTACCTTCTGCGTTATTATTCTTTTATAACCCGTGTAATGCCTCCTGTTTATAGGCTGCTCACTCCTGGTAAACACCTTGACTTACAAGCTCTCATACAGCTTACTTCAGCAGCTGTCTGCTTGATTGCTCTCTTCACTGCATTGTCCCTCCCACAATCAATTTCCCACAAAGCAATGAAGTTGATCTTTTAAGAATCAGGTTTCTTCTACTCCAAAACCTTTCAGAATTCCCTTCACTCTTTCAAATGAAGTCTGAACTTTTTAATCTCGTGCTCAAAGCTTTCCCATATGTACTCAACCTATATTTTTCCCTTCTGCAAATCAACCAAATTATAGTTCTGAAATTGAAGTGCTTACTAGTCCTTGGAACTTTCTTGATCTTTCGCACATTATGTCTTTGAACATGCCATAAAAATATTCTTGGTTTTCAAAACTTATTGCTGCTACTTGGACCTGATCTCTGATTCAGGATATAATTTAAATGTAATTTTAACCAGCAGATTTCCTTGATCTCCTCAGCCTAGAAGTTGTTTTCCCTTCTCAGAGGAAATTTTGGCACAAAGCTCAGCTTGTATAGTGTGCTTATAATAAAGCTGTGGTAGGTTTATATGTGCATGTGTGTGTGTGTATACATGTGTGTGTTCCAATGAGTCATTTCCCTTATTTTAAGATTTATAACCTGCACATTCTTGCACCACCATTGATGCATATCAATACACTTGGATCCACTAATTATTAATAAGTATGTATTTAATGAGGGAATGAATGAGTGAATGTATCAACTGGGCTGGCATTGATGGTTTTCTGGAAAAATAATTTAATTATATGTTCATTTTACTCATCTCATAAGACTCTGTTAGTGTATTTTAGAAGTATTACAAATGTATAAGGAGGTAAAGAGTCCTTGAAAACTAAAGTGACATTTATCATTGATGGTTACTGCAGAAGCCACATATCTACAGAGACATATCCTTATCTCAGTTCTACCAAAACATTTTTGATATATTAACAGACTTTAATAAAGACAGTAGCCATCAATTAAACAATCAACTCTAACACTGCAAACGAATATGCCAAGCATAATCCATAAAGTCATTGATCTTGAAGTGAGAACAGTCACTTGCCAAACACTTGTTCAATTTCAAGGGAGTGAACTTCAGAATCCCATGTCCTCTAAGAAAGTCAAGATCTGAGAGTGATTAAGGTTCTAATAATTAATTTAGAAATATATTTTACAGCATCTGTCATGAAGGATGTGTAAATGTATTCATGTTTGTATACACATAGTATGTGTAATCAGGTTTTTTGACAAATATTAAAAAGTAAATAAACACACACTGTATTGCATTCAGACAGGATGAGAACACCTGAGAAATACAAAGTGAAACTCAAGAGGCAGCCCCTCACCAGCACCTGACTCCTTTGTTGTTTTGTTCTGAACCTTTTGTGACAGACACTTTGTCTAAGGATGACAGCATTTCATCACTTTCATGAGATTAAAGCTCCCTTTCAAATATTGGTTCCAACACTGTTCAAATGTGTCAGCAGAGTAAAACATTCAATACAAATCCCTGAGGGTGAGATGCCAATTAGGCCTAAGACACCAAGATTCACCCAGGGACAACAGGGAGGACACAGGGGCTATTCAAATGGCATCAGTTCCCAAGCATTCATTGATTCTCTCATCCTACCAATCTTTGGGCATTTTAAAATTTCCTTTTTCTTTGGGGGTGGGGTGGGGTGGGGTGGGGTGGGTGGGTGCAGTGGAGGGGTTCAATGAGCATGCAGAACTAATCCCAGTACACAGACTGAAACTATTCAGACAACTTATGACACTATTTTCATGGAATAATGTGTCAAAATTACAATCAGGCTTAGAAAATCTATTTATCTTTATTTTACTGGGATGTTAAACTGAAGTATTCAGAACTGCAACTGTCCATTAGCTTTATTTGAGAAACGGAGGGGGAATTTCAGCCTTTCATCACAGCTCAACAAAGTTAATATATACACATATACAGTCGTATATATTAACATGTGTGTAGATATAGATATAGATGATACAGATATAGATAGATATAGATATAGACATAGATATAGATATAGATATAGATATAGATATAGATATAGATATAGATATA
>NW_024412419.1:29090195-29102461 GCF_014898765.1 Herpailurus yagouaroundi
ATATAGATATAGATATAGATATAGATATAGATATAGATATAGATATATAGATATAGATATCTCCTCAAACACTAAAATTTCTTTAATCTTTTATGTCTCTCTGATTTCAAAATGTTATCTGGGGGAAGTAATTAAGTAATCATTACCCTTTGGCAAATTAAATGGTAATTGTAGCTATTATCTGTTAGTGGTGTTTTGATCTAATTTAATAGATGAGGCAGCAGTAATGTAGAAGGGCTATGAGGGGATGGAACCAATGGCAGGTCAGTTCTCATGGGGAGGAAAGAGGAAAATCTCGAGCACAGCAGGCTAAACACCTGGGAGTATCTCCAGGCACTTCTGAAGAGAGCTGGGGTATAGGAAGAGAAATAAATGGGGTGTGAAAGAACAATATCATCTGTTTCCCAAATTGAAATCAATTAATTCACACACACATACACACACACATATGCCTTATGGTATAAGAACAGAGGAAGGCAGCACTGAACAATTCTCCATGTTCAGTCTGACACCGTGCATTGAGACTTTAGATATGTTATCTAATCTAATATGTAAACATAGCGAGAGATAGGTACTATATTCCCCATTTAACTGATACTTTGGAACATAAAAAAAAAAAAAAAAAGAATCCCAAATTCATGTCATTTCCCAGACTGTGAGACAGTGAACTAGAATTCTAAATGAAAAAAATAATTTTCTCTCCCACTCTTAAACATGCACACACACTCATACACAACTTGTACAATGAGACAGAGTTGACAGAATCAGAATGTAGCTAATCCATGTCAGACTGATACCACGTAGTTTATGATTTAACGTGGAGTTTAATCAACATTAATTAAATACATAGTAATATGTTAAATTCCAGCATGCTTCAGAAGCATTAGAAGGGGAAAGTGTTGTTAGTAGCAGACCATTAGAAAGGGACAAAAGGGTATTAATCGTCAGGTGCTCAAGAGGCCTCAAGTGTGTAATATGACTAATGAAATATATGGGAATTTTGGTTCCATCAAGAGCAATACAACATCTGAAGCAAAGGAAGAGTAAGCCTGATCTACATTTAATAAATCAATTGTAACGTAGTTTCTTCTACAAAGTTATATTTGCACATTCATGAACAGCTATAGGGAGCTGGGACACACTCTAAGGAGAGCAATAGAATATAAAAGGACTGAAAACTCCATAAGGACAAGCAGCTGAAGAAAATAAGACTGTTAGGCCTAGAAGAAAACTCAGGGTAATGTGATAATTCTGTATGAAAGATTACCATATAGATGATTATTCAGGGAAATGTTTTTGTCCATATAAAAACAAGAGAAAAATCCTCATTTCAAAATAATATAGGTTAGAAACCGCAGAATAAAGACATGTAAAGAAAGCAACATGTATGTGATCATCTTCATGATTTTGGAGGAAAATAATTTCTTAAATCACATACATTCTAAAGAAAGCACTGCACATAAAGAATAGAATAATAGATTTGACCACAGAAAAGTAAAATTAATTAATACTAAAATTTCTACAGTCAAATTCCAAACAAGTGACAGATGGCAAGATATTATTTACACTGCTTATCTCTGAGAAAGGGTAAATATCCAAATGCACACACTACTTCCTTGAATCAATAAGAAAATATCATAGTGTTCCATATGAGCAATGCATGTAAAACAGCATTTCACTTAAGAAGAAAGTGGCTTGGGAAATAAACACATAAAAACAGGCTAACTTCACTATTGATCAGGCAAACAACAGGAAAATGTTTTTCCACATCCATACTATTGAAAAATTGACAAATTGTCAATTATTGGTGACAATGTGAGATAACGGGAACTTTCAAACACTGCTGGGGGAGACATAGTTTACTACAAACATTTTATAGAGATTTTCAAGATTTCTGATAAAACTGAGAGGCCAGCAATTTTATGTCTGGGAGACTTGAATACTGATAACACCATTGTTAGTTTGAAACCTAATGGAAACCACTTAAGTTCGCATTGATTGTGAAATGGATAGATAAGACGGTCTACAATCACTTAGTAAATTACCATAGAAGAGTTGAAAGGCCCAAACTAGAACAGTATGTGTCAACGTTGATAAATACGAAGACAAGAACACACCATGGCTGCAAAATATCTATCATGTGAAAGAATGAACAATAAAAAACAAAGTAAAATTGTATTCTATGGATTAACAAAATGTGTTAAGTTACATAAACATGGACTAAAATAATACACATCAAATTTATGATCATCTCTTCCCCTGAGAAAGAAGTAAAGGTAATGGGTTGGGGAAGATTATAAAGAAAATTTCCACCTTTTCTATTGTCCCTTTTACGTTAAAATTAATTTGAAGCAAATATAATAATTTCTTAATGTAAGTTAATCCTGTGTGGTGACTATAAGCATGTTTGTCATATTATTTTATTGACTCCTAGGTTATTTATTTGTGTTCTATAATCAAAAATTATATATATATATACACACATATATCTCATGTAAATATATACACATATATATATCACTTAGAAGTGATATATCACTTCTAAACCACATATGTATACATGTATTAAATACATATTAATACATGTATACATGTAATACATATTAATACATTGTATACATATGTGGTTTAGAAGTGATATGTCTAATCTTAAAGAAATGATGACATTTAATAGCTTTAATAGCTTTCAGGTAAATTTTCTCCAATATTAAAAGGACAGTCAAAAGAGATCATGAACCCTTAATGATTTTCAAGGCAAGTTTGAATAAGAACTTTTCACTAAATTACCAGAATTGGATGGCAGGTTAGATTAAATAAATTTTGAGGTCCCTACTAACTCTCAGAATATATAATCAAATTGTGTAGTGCATTTTAAAATATCATTTTAGGTAACTAGTTACTGGTTACTTTTATTATCCAGCATTGATTAATTTAAATACCAGTTAACTTCAAATTTATATATTTTTAAAATGACAGTGAAATCTGTGTCCCAATGTAATAGACAAGTGGCATTTGAAATTTCAAACAACTACAAACTACCTTGGCCTTTTTCATTTTCAGCTGCACCGTGACTAGGTTTTCAGCTTCATCCACTGCCTCTGAATTTATGGGTCTCAGGGAGGTGGTTGCATTGTGGCAGAATTGAGAATTTTACATTTCAACATTTAAATATGGGCAAGCAATCAGACTCAGGATTACTTGTCTGTCACTCTTCACTGATTTTATTTGCCTTTTCCTACTCTGAGCCCTTTCAATTCCCCCCTGAACATCTTTGGGAAATATTACTGTGGCATTCAGTCAACCAGGAGAGCTTAACTAACAAAGAGTTGGCTAGTTTTATTCGTAGAGAAGAAAAGCAGAGAGCCGCATCAGTGATCATCATGTGAACAGTCTAGCTAGAGTGAGGCACTACCCTGGGCTCATTTCTCAGATGGCCCAGGGAGAGCTGTGAGATTCCTTAGGCTCAGTGGTTGAAAGAGAATGTCAGTTCATTTGCTGGGTGAAATGTAACAAAAGGGAGAAAAGGCCAATTGAGGTGTTCTTTAAAATCTTTGAGTGTCTTTTACCCTTTTAATCCCAAACGCTCCCTGTGCAAGCTTTGTCTATGTCTATGTGGGCAGAGGTGAACAAAGCACAAATGAGAGGGTATTCTGGCATTTAAACCCTCGGGCAAGGGAAGCAGAGCACCGGGTCCGATGCCTGATGCTGCATCAGCTCTTGGCTAGATTGAAAGCTTAGAGGAGGTGGGGTGAGGGGGAGGGGAATGCCACTTCTCTTTCTAGGGGCCACTGACCCATGTCCTTGGAAAGACTTATATAGTGTATTTTACCTCTTCAGTGAGCATGCAGAACACGTGCTATCAGCTCTTTGGTTTACTTGATGTGAAACCAGTCTGTAAAGTGAAGTCACTGAACAAAACCCTAGAATCAATGAAACGAGTACTCTGTTTTTTAAGGTGGTTTTTTTTTTTGTTTTTTTTGTTTTTTGTTTTTTGGTTTTTGTTTTTGAGAGGGGAGAGGGGAGAGGGACAGAGCAAGAGGGAGAGACAGAGAATCCCAGGAAGGCTCTGCACTAGGCCTAACATGGGGCTCAATCTTATGACCTTAAGATCATGAACTGAGCCAAAATCAAGAAAGGGATGCTTAACTGACTGAGCCACCCAGGCGCCCCAGAAATAATGCTCCTAGAGGGGAAAACAAAGTAGTGGATTTATTTTCTATCATCCTACATCCTTGCCTTAAAGATGGAACCTTCATTATATTTCTGTTTTATTATATAGAACCATTTCTAGAGTTCTTGAGAATAGGATGGTGTCTATGATTCTTTATTGTCACTTCTCCAATAATCTAGATGTATTCATAAAAGTAGGTGCTATTATTATCGTTTTGCAGAAGAAAGACCTGAGATAGTCATGGAAGAAATGCTATTTCTATTGCTATAGACTAAATATTTGTGTTCCCCCTAAATTCATAAGTTGGAGTCCTAATTGCCAACGTGACAGTGTTTGAAGATGGGGCCTTTGCGAAGTCCTTAAATCATGAAAATGGAGCCCTCAGGAATGGGCTTAGTATCCTATAAAAGAGGCTCCACAAAGATCCCTGGCCCCGTCCATCATGTGAAAACAGAGAGGAGACCATCTGGAAACCAGGAAAATGTTCTCACCAGGAACCTAATCAGCCAACACCTTGATCTTGGACTTCCTTGTCTCCAGAACTGTGAGACATAAATGTCTAAGTCACCCAGGTGAACATATATGTATATATAGACATATGGCCTTTCTTGCATAGTAAGCTGCATAATATATGATTATCATTATAGCTTTTATTTTTCTTGATACATTGTTGGAAATACAATTGGGATCTTTGATGACTAAAAATAAACATTATCATTAACAACAACAAAAACATGGACTTGTTACGCCCTTCAAAAATTTTGTTGAAAATAGCTGAAGTCTTTACACATTATGGTAACTTAAGCATTTAAAACTGAATGCACATTTTTTTATTTAACAAGTGTTTATTATGCATCTCTGGTGGGCAACAGGGACACAGGGAGCAAGAAACAGAATAGACAATTTGTAGACAAATTGGGGAGAAGAGTGTATTTAGAAATGCCAGCCTCAGGGTTCGTAAATATACGGTGACCTTATTTTCTAAACTGGAACATGTTTGAGAGTAAAGGGGTGGTCTTAATAAGTATTCCGGGACCACAGTGTGACCTAAAAAGTATGGTTTGTGCCGCCTAAATAGACCATTAGCTTTGTCTTGAGATGGCGACACTTTTCCATTTGAATCTAGGCACTAGCAATGTGGGAATAATCCTTTTTGTTTTACTGTTAGAATAATAGGTCAAATGAAGCCCTGTGGCAAAAATGAGTGTTGAATGCCACTTTATTTTTATTTTAATAATTTTATTTGTGTTAGTAGACTAAAAAATATTTATGCCTGATTATTTTAGGCTACAGAAAAATCAGGTGAATCCAACATGAAGCATACAAAGATTTCTTCCAGCCTATTTTCTTAGGTACCTTAAATTCTTTATTATTCCCTTTATCAAGTATCCATTGTCATTTCTGACAACCTACAAAGCATTCTACATTGGTCCTGCTCAGTGGCTTGTTACATTCCTTGTTAGCCCCAAATCATTTCTATCTCCATGTCATACACTTTCTGATTCAGTGGGGGAAAAAAAAAAAACAAAACATTTCTTACCTTTTTGAGAATGTGAGCTAATATGGTTTTCAGATGGCTTATTACACTGTTTATATCTGAGTTTCATTTACCACCCGAAGACACCTACCAACACAATGCCAGGTCAAAAATTCTCTAACTCTCTATGTCTAACCTATATACAGTTTCATGAAAGTACATATTAAATATAATTTTTATTATCATAATGAAACTGACAGTTACAAGTCATGAATGAAAGTTGGATTATGACTTTGCAATAGTACTTCACATTTTAAATAGCATAGATCAAAGCAGGCCAAAAATTCCTATTATGACCTTTCGTAATTCATAACCGTCCATTTTGGGAATTACTGAGAGAAAACATACTGTTCATCTTCATTAATAAATTTGATTTAAGGATTCATTTTATTCCTATTTTCCTGAGAGTGTTTGTACTCACTATAGCCTAACTAGTTTTCTCTCACAGTTTTGTTCCTTTTATTTTATTTTTTGAATATTTACTTATTTGCTTTTGAGAGAGCACAAGCAGGGGAGGGGCAGGGAGAGAGAGGGGAAGACAGAAACCAAAGCAGGCTCCAGGCACCGAGCCTGACTCAGGACTCGAACTCATGAATTGTGAGATCATGACCTTAGCTGAAGTCGGGTGCCTAACTGATTGAGCCACCTAGGTGCCCCAGTTTTGTTCCTTTTATAAAGGCATAATTTCAAGGAATCTAAGTGCACTTTTAGAATGGGATTCCATTAGTCTGATATTCTGCTTAACATATGTCTGGCTTATGGCTTTGCCACTTTGTCTATAAGGAAAAGAACAAGTTGAAGACAAGAATTTTCATTTTACTTTCTTTGATTTCATTTTTTCCCAACAGGAAGTCATCTATGTTATTTTTTTTTCCCCGATTAACACACTTCTTCATCAACTATAATTGCAAACCATTAAATTAGATTGCCTCCTTTTCATCTTTTGCTGGCTTCAATACTCTTAGGAAGGGGAATATTGTAAACTTGCAGATTTGAAATATATACACCATTCTTAGCACTAAGGAAAAATATTGTTTAATAAAATGACTTTTCATCCTAATGCACCTTAGCATTGCACAATTAGGATAATTTAAAAACTTTAGACTTGTATATAAATGGAAAATGTTTTCATTAAGGAAGAAAAGCTAAATATCATATTAAAGCAGATGGTATTTTCAAATTCAGACTTCCTAAGCTTCTACAGAGACTTTAGATTTAGAGAAGGCCTCAGGCAAAAAGGCTGCAAAGCAAACAGTATCACTTGAAAGGCCAATTTGTATTCTAATATAAAGTTTACAGAGATAGGTTTCAGAAGTAGGTGGTAGAATCGTCATGGTATCATTTGAAAACTAATGCACATTATGACAATCTTGGTCTAAATCTAAATAAGAAGGGTAAGTGGACAGTATTAAGAATCTTGCACTCAGGATGGATTCCATTTCCGTCTTGATTTATTGTGGTAAGGAATTGGCAATAGGCTGCTGAACAGGAAAAATGTGTCCTCTGTTATAACTTATTTATGTTCTGTATTTATAGTATTTTCCCCCGACAGAACGAACATCCAAGCATTTAGTATAAAATAGATAAGACATCTGGAAATATTAACTAAACTTTCTCATTTATTTTGATGTTCTGCTCTCATAAGGAACCAGTATAAGAGACACATCCATAAATTCTCGCTGGATCGACAGAAAGCCACAGTGGGACTCGATCAATAAGGCTTGTACAAAAGGTGATCATGTCATTGTATTTGTTACAGTAACATTTGTGTATGCATAGCATCACACGGCCACCAGGAAATTCTCCCCAACCAGACTACTTCTATATAAGTTCTATTTGTGACATCTTTGGCATCTAGGATCACTGTCTTGTAGGGTTGACAATTATACGTGTATGCAACTCAAACAAGAACCTGCTTCCCTTCCCACCCCTCCTGCCTCTGGTCTGGCCACAATAGTCCTTTTCCAGTGTACCCAAGAAAGAAGAACATTTTCTCACAACTGCTACTGAGTCGTTATCCAGTGTTTTCTCTTTCCTTCCTGCTGGTCACAATTCAGCTCTGGGCCACTTCTCACTTTGATGCCTAGCATTTACAGAAACAACTGGGCCTCAGTCCCCGTGTCGGTTCCTGATCCTTACACACTAGTATCAAGACTCAAGAGTCAGTTAAACGACTCTGTGCACCCCCACCCCCGCCCCACCCCCCCGGGGCACCTGGGAGGCTGAGTCAGTTGAGCATCTGACTCTTGTTTTCAGCTCAGGTCATGATCTCACAGTTTGTGAGTTTGAGCCCCCGCATAGGGCTCTGTGCTGACAGCGTGGAGCCTGCTTGGGATTCTCTGTCTCCTTCTCTCTGCCCCTCCCCTGCTCACTCACTTTCTCTCTCTCTTTCCCCCCGCCTCTCAAAAATAAATAATAAGTAAACATTTAAAAATATTTTTATTGGGGCGCCTGGGTGGCGCAGTTGGTTAAGCGTCCGACTTCAGCCAGGTCACGATCTCGCGGTCCGGGAGTTCGAGCCCCGCGTCAGGCTCTGGGCTGATGGCTCAGAGCCTGGAGCCTGTTTCCCATTCTGTGTCTCCCTCTCTCTCTGCCCCTCCCCCGTTCATGCTCTGTCTCTCTCTGTCCCAAAAATAAATAAACGTTGAAAAAACAATTAAAAAAAATATTTTTATTAGAAAAAAAAAGGAAAACCTCACCTCCTGCCTTATGTGCTGGTCATGAAAATGATCTATCCATTGCCTTCAGTTAATGGCACTTGAGGTGCAAAGATCTTGAGCAGTGTATTTTGCAAGCGTTAATTGTTCAGTTTAGATTATCATCGGGGAAAGTGGAAAAAATCTTTCAACATAGGCATGGTTACTCTTGGCATTTCCTCACTGTGAGAGGGATTACATATTCTTGGTCAGCTAAAGAGGAACCTAAGTGTTATTTCAAACAAGACACACATATACACATACATCTCAAAGACTGACCACAGTATCGCTCAGAGACAGTAAACAGGAGAAAATAATTTCTTCAATATAGTATTCTCTCCTTAGTACACTACATACAATGGAAATATTACTTCAAAATAACTAGAGCCAAAAACACTTAACTTTTCTTTGCTCTAGACAAATCTGTTAATGTTTTACCTTGTAAAGACCTGGTAGAACATTTGAAATTGATACTTTTCAGTACCTAAAGCCAGATTTTAATGTTAAGATAGGTTTACTCCAAGTTAAATTTTGTAGTAATGAAGGTGAATGAGGATTTATTCATCTCATATAAAAACAATCTTCTGGATTTTAGTTGAGGATGACATTTTGCTTTCGAACCTATGCAATGCCTTATTTCCTCGACAGGATAAACTCGGATAGGATTTAGACTTTTCTTATCCATATTTGTATCCCTGGTGCTTATTACACAGTTGCCATTTAGTAACTGTTTGCTTGTATGAATAATGATCATAAACACACACATATGCCTACACACACACACACACACACACACACACACACACACACGTACACCTATTGGTAACACAGGACAGAATGACAATGGAGACTATATTGCAAATTATGCCCCTTGTACTCAGTGAAGTAATTCATACTCTCTCTCTCTTCATCCAGCCTTCTCATGTAAAACACCAGCTGAATAAAACTGTTAGTCTAGTGCAGAAGTCATACAGGTAAAGAAAAGCTTATATGATTACGAGAAGAGCTTTACCATAACACTAGGTATCAGACACCAGGGGTTAAAAGGCAATGAATTTTCCTGGGATGGGAGGGAATTTCCATGCAGAGAATTTTGGTGGCCAAACAGTGCTGCTGCTCTTTCAATCACCAAAACATTCTGTCAGGGCTTTTAAGAAATATCTGTTATCTGTTTGGAGTTCTTCTATGGGATTGATGGAATGCAGTAGGTAGGGAGATGTTTATTGAACTTTCACTATTGGGGTCTTTAATATGAACTCAAGGTTCATCTGACAACCCAATAATTTTATTTTTCTAGATTCCTGGGCAAGGCATTCAATTATCGAATGTCCCCTTCCTCCCCTGGGTTCCATTCCCTCAGAAATTCTTCCCTATTTAGTGACTCATTTTAGTGATATATTTTTCTTTTTGTGTTACAGCTCATTAACCTATTTGAAATCTCCTGTCAATGACCCTTGTATGAAGCAATGCTTTCAGGTACTTTAAGCCTCCAGCTAACACATGTTATTTGCATTTTTGCAAATTAAATAGCTTTCTTTCTTTATATTTGATTCACTCAGCATTCTTTAAAAAGAAAAAAAAATCAAGACTGTGAATGCCACTAGTTGCTTTCCCTGGGGTAGTTTTTCATCAGTTGTTATTCAGTTACACATAGTAGATACGTTACAAATTGAAATACAATAAAAAACTAAAATTAAAATAAAATAATCAGAAAATGCTTTTGTAGCCTGAGGTATAGTGGTTCCACCTTATTGGTAACTAGGTTAATAGGATTTAAACATTTGTAGTAACAGAGGTGGCCATAGGACCTTGAGTATGATTATTCAGAAGCTGTCATTCCATACTAAGGTTGTGGTTACATCTCAGAATACTTACAATTAATAAATGAAATTAGTTTCTAGACACTTTTTCTTGATGAAGAAATCATAGTGGTTTCAAGTATTATTATATCATTTGTTTTAACAGATTATCTAATGCAGAGAACAGCAGACCTGCCCTGATATCTAAGATAGAGGTCAGCTTTACTGGGTAAATCCGGCCATACACAGCTTCTGTATAGCTTCAGTTAGCTAATCAGGGGACTGAAAGTGTAACATGTTAGTCTCTGTGGGAAAGAAACAGCACACCCAAATAAATTCTTCAAAGAACACTGTATCTAAAACATGCCACACTTTGTGAAATGCACAAAGCTGAATGAGACACAAACCCTGTCCCCAGAAGCTTCCTAGGCTATCCAGAGAAAGGCATATGTAAATAACTGTGTTAGATGGAAATAAATGTGTTCTATAAGAGAGAATTAGCAGAATAATGCAGAGTAGACTTAATCCAACAAGGGGTATTTGACTTGAACCATTAACTAAATATCTAGAAATATTAAAACAGATGGCCATTTTGAAAATCAAAGGAAAATTCTTTATGACTTTTTAGAATATATAAAATGAAACAAAGCTAGAAAATTGGCTAGACAGTACAGGACTTTGAAGGCCAGTCCAAATAGTTAGATTTTATTCTATAGGCAATGAGTAGACATTAAAAAGTCTTACGGAAGGGAGTGGTGGTACCTACCTCGTATTTTAGGAACACAAGGAAAGTTGGTTTGTGAGTAATTAATTGCAGGGATAATTCATTGCAATAGAGCACAATTGAGATGATTAGGGCTGGGGGCAGCAGCTATGGTAAATATAAAGAAGATAAGAAAGATAAACAGAACACAATAGGATGTAGTAAGTTACTGAATATGGAAAAAGATGAAAAAAAGAAGTATCAAAAGCAATTCCAAATGTACAGCATAGGTATCTAGTAAGCCAACTGTCAGACTGGGAACCCAGATGAAGATCAGTTTTGGAGACAAAATGATGGGATTCCAACTGGAGACTGTTGACATTAGGGAATCTAAAATTAGACTCAAAACAAAATGTAGAGGGGTGTCCAGGTGGCTCATTCAGTTAAGCATCCAACTTTGGCTCAGACTTCAGCTCAGGTCATAATCTCACAGTTCTTCATGCCACTTTCCCCCCAATGGGCTCTGTGCTGACAGCTCGAGACTGAAGCCTGCTTCAGAATCTCTGTCTCCCTCTCTCTCATTTAAAAAAAATGGAAACCTGATATTCACAGAAGTATGGGGGGGTATGAGACAGAGAGGTAGAAACTATTTGCAAAGGAGATTGTTCAAGTCTTGAAAATAAGTGATCTTGAACACAGAATGTCTGTCTTTGTAAATTACCTTCATTTAAGAGATTAATGAGGAAGGAGAAAACAAAAATGGAATGTAGAAAAATGCATAACAGAGGGAGAGAGAGGGAAGATGGCCGCGTAGGGGGACGCTAGGCTCACCGCGCGTCCTGCTGATCACTTAGATTCCACCTACACCTGCCTAAATAACCCAGAAAACCACCAGAGGATTAGCAGAACGGAGTCGCCAGAGCCAAGCGCAGACGAGAGGCCCACGGAAGAGGGTAGGAAGGGCGGCGAGGAGGTGCGCGCTGAATGGACCGACAGGAGGGAGCCTGGGCGGAGGGGCGGCTCGCCGGCCAAGCAGAGCCCCCGAGTCTGGCTTGCAAAAAGCTGAGGGGCCTGACGGACTGTGTTCCTACAGCAAGCGTGACTAGCGTCTGGGAGGTCATAAGTTAACAGCTCTGCTCAGAAAGCGGGAAGGCTGGAGGACAAAGGGAAGGAGAGCTGCTGAGCCCCCGGAGGACAGAGCTCAGTTTGGTGGGGAACAAAGGCGCTCGCCAGCGCCATCTCCCCCACCCATCCCCCAGCCAAAATCCCAAAGAGAACCAGTTCCTGCCAGGGAATTGCTCCCTCCGCGCAAACACCCAACTCTGGGCTGCTGCGGAGCCAAACCTCCGGCAGCGGATCT
>NW_024412419.1:29112461-29173469 GCF_014898765.1 Herpailurus yagouaroundi
AGTACTGATGCATAGGGGCACTTGTACCCCAATGTTCATAGCAGCACTCTCAACAATAGCCAAATTATGGAAAGAGCCTAAATGTCCATCAACTGATGAATGGATAAAGAAATTGTGGTTTATATACACTATGGAATACTACGTGGCAATGAGAAAAAATGAAATATGGCGTTTTAGCAACGTGGATGGAACTGGAGAGTGTGATGCTAAGTGAAACAAGCCATACAGAGAAAGACAGATACCATATGGTTTCACTCTTATGTGGATCCTGAGAAACTTAACAGGAACCCATGGGGGAGGGGAAGGAAAGAAAAAAAAAAAAAAGAAGAGGTTAGAGTGGGAGAGAGCCAAAGCATAAGAGACTGTTGAGAACTGAGAGCAAACTGAGGGTTGATGGGGGGTGGTAGGGAGGAGAGGGTGGGTGATGGGTATTGAGGAGGGCACCTTTTGGGATGAGCACTGGGTGTTGTATGGAAACCAATTTGACAATAAATTTCATATATAAATAAAAAAAAGAAAAAAAAAGAAAAATGTATAACCTTTTTAATTTAAAGAATGTAATGAAATCACTCTTTTTTTCTTTCATTTAATTCATATTATTTCACTTATTATGTGGTAGGTATTTTTCTAAACCCTGGGTATCTAGTAATAATAGGACACACACAAAAATTACCAACATCCCTACCCAAATGGATGGAGACTACATCTTCCCTTAATGAAGCATAGAGGAAAAGATGAAACTTATTAACCCTAAAATCAAAGAAAAGATAGAAAGCAACTAGTAATTCACTCACTTATTCTACTTAATAGAGAAATGTGACATCTTTCCTTCTTTTTTGTCACAGAATCCACTTGTCAGGTAATATTACCTCCAGTTTCAATCATTAATAACATCCTAGAAAGGTTTGCACATGAAGTACATAGCCTTCGATTTCAGGGAGTGTTCAATAACATTCCTCAGTAGATCTCAACTTATGACAAATGAAAGGGGAGGCCACAGTCGTCGAAAAGCATTGTGGCCATTCTGCACAAATCTAAAAGCCAAATCTCCTTGGAGATTTCCAAGTTTCTCCTTTAGTCAAACAAAACAAAACAAAACAATACAATACAAAACAAAACAAAACACAACACAACACAACAAAACAAAACAAAACAAAAAACACCCAGAACTATTTGGTAAACCAGATTTCAGCAAGCATGAAAGCATAAAACAGACATTTGAGAAGTAACTATTTTGAAGCTATAACGCAACAAAAATATTCAAAATATTTCATATATGATTTACATCCAATAACTACTTAGAGAACACATTCTACTATATTAAAAAAACACATAAATCATGGAGGCACCAATTATGTTTTTATTGTCAATTTGGTTACAGTGAATTTACTTGTAGAAATCATGCTTTGCATAATCGAGAAATCAAACAGTGCTGCTCTAACTACTCTGTAGGAATTTTATGAGTGGAAAAAAAAAACTACCTTGAAGATTATTTAGATATTATCATTTTCCTTGTGCTTTGGTTGCTGAATTCGGTGTGGTTTTCTAAAAGAGGGATTAGAATGAGAACGGAAAAGACAAAAGGATTAAGGTAATTTGCTGCTTGATGAAAGACTAATGAATATTTGAAAATCTCATTTATGGCTTAGTTCAACTTGGATATAAGCAATTCACTGAGTGGAAATAGTTAAGCAATTCATTGGAAATACTTAGTTGTTAATCAGCAGCTATCTTGTATATATGATACAAGTCTTTTCATTCTTCCACCAAATATTTATTGAGGGCTTGGTATGTTTCTGGTAGATACTGAAGATCATATGTTAGTTCGACGTGCATGTGAATTCAAGGACAGTAAATGTAAAGGAACAAAAAAGCAAGCCAACAACCACAAATTAGTCTTGGAGAAGTGGAGTCACCAAAAGCCCCCCAAACATAGGGAAAGCATCATAATAAAGGGGGCAGGAGTCAAAAAAAAGTATGAAGGGATGTTCCCAGAGACAATTGCTGTAACTCTATGGAATATTAGCTAAATGATCTAAGTTCCATTCCAGCTCTAAGAATCTAGGATGTCTAAGATAATTGCAACATTTTGCAATAGTTTTGCATTATATTGTTTAAAACAAAACAAAACCTTAAATCAAAAAAGCAGACAAATTATTGTTTTTCACAGTCTTAGACCATTAATATCCTTCATAAGTAACTAAATAATTTTTTAGGATGAGAATTATTTAGGGGGAGCTTTCAGAAATCTGCTTGTGGTATATGCTGGCAGAAAGAGATAACACATTAATAGGGGACACAATAAAATCAAAAGGTTTATTATGCCAGTGGCAAGACCCATTCTAGTTTCTGAGTTTTATGTTGTTACCTGGTTAGGAAATCTTGTATTTATTTTTTTTCCCAGTCACTATATGGTTTTCTTAGAGGATACCTTTTTTTCTCCTTAAACCATATTTTGAAAAGAATTAAAGACAAAAATAACTATTCTGAAATATGATATTCTAAAAAAGATAAAGTTCATTATTTTCACCCCAGTGGCAAACACAACACAACTGGGCAAAGGAACAAGAGCTCGTTCACCTCTGTTCAAATCATCCTACTTGTGAAGCATCCACAATACATGGTGGACTTTGTTCTAGTCCCTGTGGAAGAGTAAGAGAGGCTGATGGAATGAGTATCACCTCCTTAAAAAGCAGATAGTCACTTGAGAGAAGCAGACAAGTGCTGAGGCTCCTGAAATATGAGACAATATATGGTTAAGAGATACACATGGATAGAGGAAGAGGGTGTGGCGATGTACCATGGATAATTTGTTGCTGAACAGGTCATTTGGGTCAGATCTTAAAAGGTGAGTAAGATTTTGTCAGAGATAAGGGGAGGGGAAGACCAGAAAGAGCTGGAGCAAAAGGAAGGGAGAGTGTGCTGTGAGCTATTACCTACCTACCTATTACCTACCTGTGCTGTGATCATTGAGTTTTTATTTTATTTTATTTTATTTTATTTTATTTTATTTTATTTACTTTATTTTATTTTTAAATATTTATTTATTTTGAGACAGACAGGCAGACAGAGAGAATTCCAAGCAGACTCCACACTGTCAGTGCAGAGCCTAATTTAGGGCTCTATCTCACAAACCCTGATTATGACCTGAGCTGAAACCAAGAATCAGATGTGCAACCAACTGAGCCACCTAGGTTCCCCATTGAATTTTTTTTTAATTTTTAATATTTATTTATTTTTGAGAGAGAGAGACAGAGCGAAAGAGAGCACGGGAGCAGGGAAGGGGCAGAGAGAGAGACACAGAGTCCAAAGCAGGCTCCAAGCTCCAAGCTGTCAGCACAGAGCCTGCACAGAGCCCTACATGGGACCCGAACTCACGAACTGCGAGATCATGACCTGAGCTGAAGTTGGACACTTAATCAACTGAGCCACCCAGGTGCCCCATCCCACTGAGTAATTATTTTAGAGTGAATAATTAAAGTTGTGGTTATAATCTAAGAGAAGTATAGAAAGTTAGGTTACTAGGGGAAAGCCTATTGAAAATGTAGATTCTGGTGCCCTCTTCACTACTAACTAAGAAAGATAAACAGGTTATCCATGAGGACATCTATGTTCCCTTCCAGTTTCATGAGTGCTCTTATGTGTAGTAAACGGACTTTTTTTATACACTTCCCACTTTTTCCCATTGCCTAATTTCTTCAATATAAGGATTATTACAAAGAATTACAGGAGAATTAGAAACTATGGAACTACTATATTCACAACACCATAGTCAGCTTGTGTCCCTGAAATTTAGAGACTCGTATATATCAGAATTTCCAAGATGGTAGGGATAGTTTCTTACTGCTCCTCAGGATATATTAATAACTCTAATGACCAAGTTTTCTTTAAACCTTTTCAACATAGGGTATAGTTTCTTTTTTTATATATATACATTTTCTATGTGGGCCCCATTTCTTTTTTTTTTTTTAATTTTTTTTTTCAACGTTTATTTATTTTTGGGACAGAGAGAGACAGAGCATGAACGGGGGAGGGGCAGAGAGAGAGGGAGACACAGAATCGGAAACAGGCTCCAGGCTCTGAGCCATCAGCCCAGAGCCCGACGCGGGGCTCGAACTCACGGACCGCGAGATCGTGACCTGGTTGAAGTTGGACACTCAACCGACTGCGCCACCCAGGCGCCCCTGTGGGCCCCATTTCAATGTTTGCTGATTATGCTTTTTAGTATCCAATATAGTACATCAGTATTGACAGATATTACATCACATCACCTCTGGGTAGTTGATCTTTTTTATTAACAACTAATCCATGATTGCCTCTGGCTCTAGATTCAATCTATTGTGACAAGGGCAGAGGAATACAGAAAAATGTGAGAGAAAACTATATAGAAATAAATTCTTGTCACTGGTTTCCTCAGAAAGAGGTGGGAGGCATAGCTAGCTCCTAGAATTAAAAAAAAAAAAAAATGCCCTCCATGACACACAATTAAATATAAACTTTCCTGGATTAAAGGTTATTTAATTAGCATCTATCACAAAAGCAAGTGAGCTGAGGTTACAATGCTGATACTATACAATTAGAATAAAACTCAACTCTGACTTGCTTCTGCCTCACTGCTTATGAGAAAAAAAGAACTCTGATGGCTCTAAATATTTCAAAAGAAAGCAAACAAAATCTATCTACTATGTGATTTGATGGTGATGCCAAAACATGTCTAAGGAAAAAAAAATACCTAATTTCATTACAATAGCTAAATTGGTTTGATCAGCAGCAGTCATTCCTCCCAAACACACACACACACACACACACACACACACACACACACACACACATCATTCACCCTCATTCCACCCACACAAACATTATTAGCACCGATTTAAATTTAGAACATAATTTACTAATGACTAGAACTTAAAATTCTAGAAAAGTCTATACATGCAACATAGAAATTGATCTGCTTAAAAACTAGTGACAGTATTAAGATCTACATTTAGCCAATTTATTTCATTGATTTAGTTGAGTCTTAAAATCATCAAAATGTTGCTTCCATTTGCTTATGCTTCCTGTAGATTATTTCTAACTTAGAGGAACACATCAAAAAGATAAGGAAAAGGGACAATTCAGAGAAACGACACATGGAACCACTCTTTGCACAATTACAGGTGGTTTGGGGAGGAGACCTTATCAAGATGAGATACCCAACTTCAGATTTGTATTTATTTATAACTTGTTGGATATATATCTTCACATTTTATAATCTTTGCTCCTCAACAATGTACTGCTCATTAACTAGCAAATGTAGATGAAGACTGAAGTCAACACCTAGATATATAAACTATGGGAAATAAAGACAGATTATCATTTTATAAGACTATATTAAAGCTTTTTTATGCCAAAAATAAAGAGTACAATATACCACAAGTCAAGAATGTCACAATGTCCGTGGTGTGCAATGACCTTGATAAGTAGAAAATGTTAACTTTGTCTAGAGAAATATATTTTTCTACCCTGTTTTTCTGTAGGAGAGTGTTATTGCCAACTATAGTAGTCTGCAGTAATTGGTGATGTGTGCAGATAATTTTAGTGACACATAATTACCTCCTAATTTCTATAACATCTAAATTAGTGCATACTGCAATTAATCATAACCTGTGGCCATATAGTTACAAAATACATCATTTGATTGTCTGTGAAATGAAAACTGTTGATATAAGCTTTCATGCAGAAACTAGCAACCTCAGTGGGAGTCTGGTAAAGAGAACAGTGGAGAGAGTGCTCAAGCCCTTACCTGCGACATGACTTTGGGCAAACCACTTCTGATGTCTAATCTTCAATTTTGTTAGCTGCCATGTATGAACAATGGTGCCTATCTCTTCCAGTCAGACTCAGTGAAATCTCATCCAATTCTTCTCAAAGAGGTGTAAAACAGTTGAAATCTTCTTTGGGGATTAACACCATATGAAGACAGCAGCGTGTAGTTATCTGATCAAGATCTGGGCCAAGTTGTCTCATCCTCATCTGCCCACTGGCTATTTGAATTTGGACAAATCACTTTATTTTTCTCTTTCCTCTTCTATAAAGTGAATACATTTGACCAGATGTTTCTTAAAAGCTTGTTTGTCTCTAAAGCTATGGGTTAAATATAAGTTGGAGTCTGATTTTTAAAAAGACTTGAACACAGAATTATCTCTTTGCTTCTGAAATACCTCAGGTATCAGAAAAAAGCCTTTCATATGTACAAAGCTAAAAAAAAATCATGGCCACATGATTGAAATAACCATGTTACTCCAATAATCAAATACAGAAATACCCCCCCCCCACCTTTGTAAGAAAGCTAGTATGGGGATGTGCTGCAATAATTTAAAAATAGACTGCCTTTAATCTTACAGATTGGAGGTTCTGGATGTGAGTGAAAATGTAATGATCCTGCAGTGTGTCTGCATCATCCACAAACCTGACTATTAATCTTAAAATGTTCCAAAATATGCAGGTTTTACTTTACTTTTTTAACAGAAAATATTTGCATTTAAAAATCATTCGCTTATAACTGATAAAAAGACTTGAGTGGCCATAGAATTTTCAGTGTACCCCAAGGTGCTTTTTATGATAAGGCTGAATTGGAATGTGCTTTAGGAGACTATCTTTATATTAGGTCTTATGGGTGAGTGCACTGTGTCACTATGATTTATAGTAACTCAAGTCTGCCTGGGGAGAACATGGGTCTTTTGAGGAGCTGCAGTCTTATTTTGGAGAATCAGTTTGGGGTGGCTAATTGGAAATTGTCAAAATGTGTTGCTTCCGTCCCATGAGAACTTACCAGGCTTACTTTACCATACCAGCAGTAAGTAGGATAACACCTCTGGTTTCATGCATAACTGCTCATAATATTCCAACTGAGTTTTAACTTGACAAAGGATAGTTTGAATATGAGTGACGTTCTGGTAAAAGTATCCATAAGGGTAATTCTAGATGGATGAATAAATTCACTATAAAAATATCAGATGTTACTAAGCTTGAGACAACTCACTCAAGTATCTGACAAAACTTACTAAATCTCTGGCCTTGAACGACGTATACCCCAGTATAAGAGTCTGTCCATAAAGGGCCAGAATGAAAGAAATAGATTCGGTTTTCTGGAATATTTGATTCCCTTTAGAATGGTTAAACTCTGCTATTGTTGACCTGAAACCGGCATAGACAAAACATAAATAACTGGGTGTGGTTTTATTGTTTGTAATAGAGTTTGCCTTACAATAAATAGTAAGAGTCACATGTAATATGAATATAAGTCAAATAAGAAAGAAGAACTAAGCCAAGCATATAAAAATAAGAAAACAATTGATATAGATGAGAAATGATACAGGAATTCAGAAGAGCAAGATTTCTTTGGGTGGAAGAGATTCCTGAGATGATATAATTTTCAATATTTTTATAAATTCTCTTTATCTGATTTCATGATGAGTAGCTTCACCATGATCCTGTTAGTTACTTTATTTTTCTTTATTTTTTGCTCAATTATATGACAGTACTCCATGATTATTATATGTGATCTGAAATGGAAGCATTTGATGGCTATGTTAGATAGTTCTCCATATTAGGATCAATCATGAAATCATAAAAAAAGAAGACTGTCTTACGTAAAACTCTTTTCATGGGCTCCATCATAAACTAAATTGACAAGCTTATTATACTCAAAAACTGGGAAGTTCAAATGGTTCACTTGAGAGGAAGGGTTGAATAGATTCTTAATCAATTTATTTATCGCTTTCAGCTCTAGAAAGGATTTCATCACATTCTGTCTCAACACTCAGCTGTGATTCGCAGATCATTGAAAACAACTATCATGTTCTGGAAAAGAATACCTTTCTCAGCAATGGAGTCACTGCACCAAGATTTTGTCTGCCTTTTAAGCCCAGATGTTTTATCTACCACATTGAAATCATATTTTAGACTCAAAATAATAGGTTACAACTCTCTAAGAAATAAATTCTATTACTGAAATATTCCATCTGAGCAATACATTAAAAATCATATAGTCTTTACTAGCATTATCAGGGTCATTAAGACATTTTATCCTATCAATTATTTACAGTGCTTATTTGAAAACCGTGTCCACTTGCTGGCTTATTTAAGAATGGAAAAGGAAAGTCTTTCTTTGGTGCCAATTTCTCCAAAGCATACACTGAAAACAACCATTCTATGACTATTATTCGACTGTATTTACAATTTGCACTATTTTCCTTAATACAGAACCAAGATGAGAGAGCATTTTTTTATTTTCCAACTGGTTCCTATGATTAAAGCAGCGGGTACACAGGCACTCAGGTGCAAACCTTTATTCATGTCACAGCATCCGTCTTTACATCACTGCTCCATCAGCCTTGATTTTAATAAAACTGTGTACAGCTACATAAAGGCTTACAAATAATAAATATGTATTCACCACATATGTGCCAAGAATGGATTTGTACACTGCAGTTTTAGCAAAATCTAAGTTTAAGTATCTCGAAGTCCACAGAAGATAGTGCTTGCATTTCCTATCAAAATCACTTAATATTTGATGGTCAGTTTGTTCCTCTGTAAGGACGCTAACTTTGTTGGTTTCTCATAAGCTACCATGTAAGGCAATGGACTCATTTTTGTCATAAGGAATACAACTTCAGAGGATACCTCCATAGATTTGTTATCTTCTCTACCATTAGTGACTGTATCCATCAAAATCATCCTGGACAGCATTACTCTGCACTTGTTCAGAAACATCTATTGACACACAGAGAGGTTACTATTCTTTATTTGAAAATGTCAGAAAAATTATCTATGGAATCAAGACACTATAGTGAAATATTTAACAGATGAGACAGCGGGGACCAGGGGAACAATAGTTGTCTTTACCAAAAAACATCTAATTTTCAGATGTCTACATTATACTTATTCATATTTTGGTTTTGAGATCTGTAAAATGTCACCCCATTCACACACAAACGTTTTTGAGCACACAAGGATTCATGATCTCTTTTTGGATCAAAAGGATTTCTGAGCTTTCATTATGCTTATTACTACTTTTGTGCTTTAATGTGTCATTTTTTAGCTACTGGACTTCTTATTACAATTTGGGACATAAAGTAACAAAAATAATGAAAGTGCCAATTTAGCAAATGAAACTAGCACTCAAGAGATAATACTTCTTTTATGGCAGAGTTATATGTATATATACGTATATATATGTATATATGTATACATATACATATATACATATATATGTATACATGCGTATACATATATACGTATATATATATACGTATACACGTATACACATATACGTATACACGTATATATATATACGTATACGTATACATATATATGTATATATATACATATATATACGTATATATACCACATCTTTATTCATTCATAAGTTGACAGACACGTGTTGCTTTCATATCTTTGCTATTGTAAATAATGCTACAAAAAATGTAAGGGTGCATATATCCTTTCAAATTACTATTTTCATTTTCTTTGGGTAAATACCCAGTAGTAGAACAGTAGATCACATGGTGATTCTATTTTTAAAGTTTTCAGGAAACTCTATACTGTTTTTTCATACCGGCTGCACCAATATTCATTCCCACCAATAGTACATGAGGGTGTCTTTTTCTTCACACCCTTGTCAACAGTTTTTGTGTCTTGCGTTTTTTACTTTATCCATTCTGACAGGTGTATGAGATTATATCTCATTGTGGTTTTGATCTGTATTTTCCTGATGCTCAGCCATAAAAAAAGAATAAGATCTTGACGCTTGCAACAACATGGATGGACCTGGAAGGTATAACGCTAAGTGAAATAAGTCAGTGAGAGAAAGACAAATACCATGTGATTTCACTCATATGTGGAGTTTAAGAAACAAAACAAATGAACAGAGGAAAAGGGCACAAACCAAAAAAACCCACAAGACTTTGGTTTTTTAATATTTATTTTTGAGAGACAGAGAGACAGAGAGAGAGAGAGAGACAGAGAGAGAGCACAAGTAGGAGAGGGACAGAAAGAGAGGAAGATACAGAATCTGAAGCAAGCTCCAGGCTCTGAGCTGTCAGCAAAGAGCCCAACGTGGGGCTCAAACTCAGGAAATGCGAGATCATGGGACACTTAACCAACTGAGCCAGCCAGGTATCCCGAGACTCTTAAATACAGAGAAAAACCTGGTAGTTACTAGAGGGGAGGTAGGGGGGATGGGTGAAATAGGCGAAAAGGATTAAAGAGTCATTGGTATGAGCACTGAGTGATGTACAGATTTATTGAACCACTATATTATACACCTGAAACTAATATAACACTGTACATTAATTATACTTCAATTTAAAAAAAAAACATGGGAAAATACTTAGGCTGAGACAAAGAGCAACTTGTAGACTGAAAATACTTAGGCTGAGACAAAGAGCAACTTGTAGACTGAAATAAACTGTTCCAAACAGTCCTTGATAAAAACAAGTGCCATTTTTAGGTTTATGATGGTATTTTGGTGAACACTTGAATATAACATATGATAACATTTGTCAAATAATTGTGGAATAACTACTTCATTTTTTCGTCCAAAATGACCAAATTGTTTAGAGATCACTTAATAAAAAATATATACTTACTACAACATTACGTACTTATATCTACTGAAAGTCCACCAGTAGCTCACAGAACAAAAAAGCACACTGTGGAAATCCTTCCTTTATGGTCTTTGTCAAACCCCAAAGCCTGAAGGATTTTAGCAGCTCAAACTGCTCATCTATCTCCTGCTTGTAGCAAAAATTCCACTCTCTTGAGTAAGCAGGTGGAAAGCAGATGGAAGTCCTTAGTATTCCCTCTTATAGGCCCCCAAAGGATAAAGAAGAAGAAGAAGAAGAAGAAGAAGAAGAAGGAGGAGGAGGAGGAGGAGGAGGAGGAGGAGGAGGAGAAGGAGAAAAGAAAAACAGTATATATTGATTAGAAGTATAACCAGAGCCAGATGGAAATGCATGAGCCTTGGAGGCACAAGATTATCCAGTGAAGATGCCCTAAGTCCTACTTTCTACACCTGTGCCTGATCTCCTTGCACCTTCCTATTGCCCTCTGAAGACCCTTAGGTTTTCCCCGAGCAGGGCTTTCAAAGAGGAAGGAAAGTTTGGAACAGTATGTAACTACTCACATATCTCCCTAGGTAGTAGCACTGTCATTGTTTTCTCTTATAATTTGGACAATTCTAACAATGAGCATTAACCCTAGCACTTTTAACTGAAAAGTTAGTAAAGTTATAATTAAATAATTGAGTGGCTTGGATTAGTCATTGTTTCATCAAGTGTAGACACTTTCCCTTTCTCGGGCCAGGGTGTGAGAGAGTTGGCAGTTTCTGCCAACAGATACTGAGAAGGCAGGTTTTTATTGTCCGTGCTAGCTTTTGTAATCAAGGTGAGTTTGATGAAATGATTTTACTTAGTTGCGATCTCTTCAATCAAACAATGCATAATATACAGAAGTCTATATTTTACCAAGAAAAATCTTTAAATTGACAAGTTGCAGCAAATTCTAAGGTGCATGATTTGTATTTGGCCATTTACTGTGAATACCCATAATTGAATTTCATGATTTTTATAGACCCTCACTGTGTTTCCAACAGTAAAAAGGCAAAGCAATTTAATTTTAATTTTAATCAAAATAAAGAAATGATAAGGGGCTGTTTGTTTATTTTGAAAAGAATTTTGTTTTAAAGGTATTCTGAAATAATGGAATTAGAAATGTATTTGAACAGCCTATCTAATTTATGCTGTTATTAAATTTGCAGATAGACGATTGGTCTAAATTGCATGATGGATGTTCTAGCAGGCAAGGTCCTTGACTCTCAAGTAGTATCAGTGTATGTAAGAAATATAGCTTCCTAGGGGCGCCTGGGTGGCTCAGTCGGTTAAGCGTCCGACTTCGGCTCGGGTCATGATCTCACGGTTCGTGGGTTCGAGCCCCGCGTCGGGCTCTGTGCTGACAGCTCAGAGCCTGGAGCCTGTTTCAGATTCTTTGTCTCCCTCTCTCTCTGCCCCTCCCCCACTTGCACTCTGTCTCTCTCTGTCTCAAAAATAAATAAACATTAAAAAAATTAAAAAAAAATAAAAGAAATATAGCTTCCTATAGTTGAAAGTCATGGCTGGAGGGTTGAATATCTCCTTCCTTCTGCATGCTCAACATCCTATGTTAAAACTCTATGTATCCGAGGCTGATAAAATGTCACTTTTCCAAAAAAATTTATCTACAATGGCATATCTGCCTGCAAACAGTTAGGTTTTAAACCTCTAGAATCATCATCACCATTTATCAGTGCTTATCCTGCTCCAGGTACTGTGCTAAGCACTCAAATGGGACATTGCTAATTCTTAAACAGCCTAGCAAAGTAGTTATCATCAATACCCCACAGGTAAAGATATTGAGTCAGAGAAAGGAAAAATAACTTGTCCAAGTGTACACAGAAAAAGAATTATTATTTTTTAATTAGCATTTGACTTCAGAGTCTGTGCCAGGCTGTGTCACACATATTGGCATGTGCCATTTGGGTACTTGTATGACAGTCTACCTATTTGCACATGTATTTTATCTCCCTGGTTGGACTGGACAGTCCTAGAAAGCTGGAAGCAAGCTTTATCTGCATTCCCCAGATATATTCATATCAACTAACTGGAAGTCTTGTTAAAATGCAGATTCTGGTTCAGTATGTCCTAGGCTGGCACTGATAATCTGCATTTCTAACAAACTCCTAGGTGATACAGATGTTCCTTGTTCCTGGGAAACATGTTGAGCTGCAAAGCCTTACAGTCCTAGTAGTACAGATTATCACATAAATATTCACTCAATAAATGTGTGTGCATGCAAAAATGTATGACTTCATGAGTGAACAAATAGCTTTCTCAAAGCTAACTAGGCAAATTCCTAACATGTGAATAGCTAGGCAAGTTACCATGGGCAACTGACTACAAATACTTCTCATCTTGGTAAAGAAAGAGAGTCATCAGAATATTTGCTCATATATTTGCAAAATGTCTAGGCATCCTCTGGGCAGGCTTCTGTTCCAAATGTAAATACAATTCTACAATGTGTCCTGAATCTTTGATCACAAAGTCCTCTGTCTATAGTGTCTTTCTCCTCTATGCTCACCATGATCAAGTCCCACCGTTTTTTTTTTTTTCTAGACCAACTTCTAGTTAACCGTTCCTACACCTTCCCCTGTTCACATAACTATCAGTCAATTTGCCACACACATACTTGCATCAATTCTTCTGCTCATTTTTTAAGTAAACACTCATTAAATAGCTATCATGTGCCAAACTCTATAACAGGTATTTGCCTCTATATCAGATATAACATTTCATTACACTTATGTGATTCTTCTTCTTCTTGTCTCCATTTTAAGCCTATTGAAGACAAAGAATATGATCTTATAATCTTTGTAATCCTTGTACAATTAGAGTGCCTTGGATACCAAAATGCATGCTTGCTAAATAAAGCATGAGTTAACTTTTTGAAATTTGGTTATCTCAACTATTATCTAATTATGATATAAAAACTAGTATCTTTGATGTCCATGCAAGTCTTGATTAGAATCTTAACCCATAGGTGAGGCCACTGGGTTCACATTTCACAATGCCACTCATTTGGCCTCCTTCAAAAAGATGTTCTTCCAATTATTCTCTCCACTCTGCAAATATGTCCACCACTCCAGCTGCAACCAATTTTTAAAGGTATATTATGGGGGGTTTTTTTTGGTTGTTATCTTTGATAGAGTTATTACGTATTTCTCATTATGTATTTAAGAGATACGCATTTCTAAATTAGGCAAATGTTCTTCAGTTTATTGCAAAGACTGACATATTATTCAGTGAGAAAATGCAGACCTACCCTTTCAGATTAAACAACAGTCTTTCTTTCCATTAACTTGTGCCAATCATTGTGATTGCATAGAATGGGCCAGATATTCAGATGATAGGATTTCATTATTTGAGAGCCCAGAGAATATGTGAAATTTTTGAGGGAATCAGCAAAAGAATAAAAAGGAAGGGTTCCATCAAGGAATTGTGATAGGATTTCAACGAAGCACAGCTTTTTTCTTTTTCTCTCGGTTAAGGCAAGACTAGAGTTGGCTTAGTGAACCCATTAGTCTCTTCACTCCATCTGTACACAGTGATCTTAGACTTAATTTGTTTTCTACTTTAATCACAGAGGAAGTGTGGGAAAAATAACTTACTGAACCAAGTCCACGAACAGAATTTTCCTAGGCCACCTAGTCTTTGTCTGGGTGGGTACAGTGATCCCAGATGAGAGACAATGCCAGACTTCCCATGCTTCACCAGTGACAGGAAGGAGATAACCAAAAGACTATGAAGATTTTGTGATTTCCAAAAGTAGGAATCCAAAGTATTCCAAACAGCATTCCACATGGCAGTATCTATTTGTAATTTCTATCAAGTACAATAAAAGCAACAGTTCTGATTCTTGAACCTTACCAGAGCTCCTATTACTTAGGAGTCCAGCGTGTTTGTGTATTGGGGGGTGGTAGGGTGCTGCTTAATTTCTCACAGAGTTTACAGTGTTTTTATAAAATGTGTCATTTTTTCAGTTGAGGAGACTGGCACACAGAGTGTTTAATAAATCACCCTGCAGCAAGATTGAGATCTCAGGACTCCAAGTATAGCCAGTTTTGCACCATATCATCCCACTTTATTTATAGGCACAATCAGAAATGTGAAATTCCACAGGAGTAAAGCAGCACAGTTTTCTGATGAAGGAAGTCAGAGTGCATGGACATTATTATTTTTATCCCATGGCCTTTTGAAAGGCCCTGAATGGGTGTCTTAATCTATTAAGCAATCAGAGTTTCTCCAGAAAAGAAATGAAGAGACTCTAATGAAATTATTTTGCCTTGGTTGAACCTTTATAGAGATATGTCTATTAGGAGGCCTTTGACTATAAATAACAGGATATCCAACCCAAAGTAGCTCAGAAAATAAGGTAATTTATTATTTCAAATAACAAATTAAAAACGGCAGTTTATTTGGAGGCAAATGGCAGTCCCAGAGTAGGTACGAGCGACTCAGAAGTTTAATCAATGACACATGTTCCTGATATTACATCAGCGACTCTAAACATGGTCGTGATTCTGCTCTTCTTGTCACAGGCTGGTTGCCACATGAGACATATGAAACATGGCCACATCCAGGCAAGATGAAAACAGGCATTTTTTTCCCCACATGTCATTTCATAGAAAACATTTTCCAGAAAAATCACAAGTGGAATTTCCCTCTGATCTCATTATCCAGAATTGGATCATTATAAAAGAGGTTATAAAAGTAACAATCTGGCATTTTTTGTTTCTATGAAGTTTAATAGAAGCTAGCAGAAAATAAGGTAGTGGGGTAGTTGGGACATAGAAAGTGCCTGACATGATGGAACCAAATATTTCAAAGCACGTTCCATTATTCAGGGCTACAAAACCCAAATTTTGCCATTGCTAATGGTGTTTGGAAGATGTGTTAGAATTTTCCCAATTCAACTTTTAGATTTGAAGAATTAAATTTATTTTTGCTGTGGTATTTATATCTTTATATATGAACCCAATAGTGTATGGAAGATAAGTAAATTTCAAATAACAGGCAATTGGTAGGGAGGTCTAATATATATCTATATAATATAAAATATGTATATATTTTAATATTCAACTTTTATAGCTAATCTTCTGTAACCTGGTTTCTATGGATATCAAATGCACAATATTTGAAAAATAAAGCAAAAATTAAACCTTCTTCTCAAATAAGAGAAATTGAAACTATGATTTCACCCCTATATTGCTTAAGATTAAAGACATGTTATTATTTCCTTAAAATGGCTGGTCTTAGCTGATTCTAAAATTTATATGCAAGAACAAAGGAACTGAAATGGCTATAAAGACTTGAAAGAAAAGAACAAGGTTGGGAGAATCGTACAACTTGATTTTAAGACTCACTATAAAACTACAGTAATCACACAATCACAGGAAAAGAATAGGTAAGGCAGAAATAGGCTCCAACAGATATAGCCATTTGATACTTAACAAAGACAAATAAACATTTAAATGGAGAAAAGATAGTCTTTACAACAAACAGCATTAGAATAATTGGTCATCCATAGGCAAAGACAATCTTTGACTTAAATATCACACCTCACACAAAGATCAACTCAAAATAGATCATACATCTAAATGTGAAACTAAAAATGTTAAAACTTTCAGGAGAAAATTATCATGACTTAGGTTTAGAACAAGCATTCTTAGAAATGACACCAAAAACATTTTTGATGATCAAAATGATCAATAGGACCACATCAAAACTGAAAGCTTTTGCTCCGTCAAAGACTCTATCAAGAGAATGCAAAGACAACTTATGGGTTGGAAGAAAATATTTGCAAACCACTCATCTGTGAAGAATTACATCCAAACTACAAAATGAATTCTAAAAACCCAATACAATTACAATGGACAATTCAAATTTACAAAATGGACAAACGACTTGAACACACACTTCACCAAAGAGGATACAAGGATGGCAAACAATCACATGAAGAGACATCCAACATCATTATCTATCAGGAGAATACAAATTTAAACCACAATGAGATACCACTTCCCAAATATTAGAATAGCTAAAATAAGATTATAGACAATACCAAGTACAGAGTGAGAGGCAGAATAACTGGAATTCATGCATCGGTGAAGGGAAAATGCAATGTTAGGGTCACTCCGGAAAACTAAACTAAACTTTGACAATTCTTACAAAGTTAAACATCTATTTACCAGTTGACCCAGCATTCTTATTCTTTGGTATGTATCTACAGCAATAAAAATATTGGTATGTTCCAAAACATATACATAAATTTTTATAGCAGCTCTATTTGCGATTTCTTAAAGCTGGAAATAACCCAAATGTTCCTTCTGTCATGATCTCGTCCTCATGGCATCCTATGATAATAGAACAACAGCCATAGTGGAAACCATGAGCCAAACCCTGAGGGAAGGAATCTTCTACCAGGTTGCATGGAATTGCTCACCCTAGAGAGCAGGATCAATTCCTCTGATTTTTGTTTTTCTGTATTCCTCTATTCTATTCTCTCTTCTCTTTCCCTCTCCCCACCATTCTCACTCTGCATCCCCTCATTTTTTTTAATTTCTTTTTAATGTTTATTTATTTTTGACAGAGAGAGAGAGAGACAGAGCATAAGCAGGGGAGGGGCAGAGGGAGAGGGAGACACAGAATCTGAAACAGGCTCTAGGCTCTGAGCTGTCTGCACAGAGCCTGATGTGGGGCTGGATCTCACAGACCGCGGGATCATGACCTGAGCCGAAGTCGGACGCTCAACCGACTGAGACACCCAGGCGCCCCGCCCCTCATTATTGTTAAGTCTCCAACACAAATGATAGTACTAGACATGGATGACTTCTGGATGGAGGGCTGAAAGAAAAAACAGACAGAACGAGGGAGACTACGCAATGCAACAGGAAACTCTCTGGAAAGGAATCCCATAAAGTTTCTTATGAATCCCAGTTTGAGTTCCCTAGATGCATAGGTGTGCATTTGATCTTAATTATCATTCCAAAACTGAGAACAGAGCTAATGGGTAGACTTCCACTCAGTTCCCAGACTGCCCACCGGGGGGGGGGCCCCCCCCCCAACAAGACCACGGCAAAAGCTTTGAATGATTAACTAACATTGGAACGTTGGAACCAGGGCACACAGAAGGCAGGCTGGAACTCATGGCCTGAATCCAACCGGGAAAATAGCCCAGACTTACTGGATGAGCCTCAGTAAGCTGTGAGATAATAACACAATATATAATATCTCAACGCTCAGACTCTAGAAGGAAAAGAGAACAATACTGAAAATATCACTTGTATCATCTGGAGAAACAGCAGCTGAAAAGTTTTTTAGAAGGAGGGGCAACGAGAGCAGTAAGAAAATGTGAAACATGACAAATAAAAAAGAAGAGCAACAGATATTATTAATACCTGTGGAAATAAAAGACATTATTTTTCTCTATTTGAGTTTGTAAAGATACACTTGACAGTTAAACACACAAAAATAACATTATGCGATCATGAGGTTTGGGATGTGGAGATAACGTTTAAATTCCAATACTCTGGAAAATGATTTGGCAGTTTCTTACAAAGCTGAACACGCGGGGCGCCTGGGTGGCGCAGTTGGTGAAGCGTCCGACTTCAGCCAGGGCACGATCTTGCGGTCCGTGAGTTCGAGCCCCGCGTCGGGCTCTGGGCTGATGGCTCAGAGCCTGGAGCCTGTTTCCGATTCTGTGTCTCCCTCTCTCTCTGCCCCTCACCCGTTCATGCTCTGTCTCTCTCTCTGTCCCAAAAATAAATTAAACCATGGAAAAAAAAATTAAAAAAAAAAAAAAAAAAAAAAAGCTGAACATGCAGTAACCACGTGACCTAGCCACCCAATGCCTAAGTATTTATCCTTGAGAAATGAAAACTTACATTAAAAAAAAACCCTGCACATGCATATGTATAGCAGCTATATTAGTAACTTCCAAAAAGTAGAAACAATCCAAATATCCCTTAGTGGGTAAGTGGATAAGCAAACTATGGTACAACCACAGTATGGAATCCCATTCATTAATAAAAAAGAACAAACTATCAATATATGCCACAAAATGGATGAAACTCACAGGCATTATATTGAGTGAAAGAAGTCAGTCTCAAAAGGTTACCATTTCAAAGGTTACATGTTGTATGGTTCTATGTATCCATGCGATCTGGAAAACAAAACTTTAGTGATGGAGAACAGATTGATTCTCAGGTTTAAGGGTGGGGTAAACGTGTGACTGTATATGAGGCAGAGCCTGAGAGAAGGTGTTTGGGAGAAGGAATTGTCCCAGTGAGAGTGATGATTGAATGACTTTGTGCATATGTAATAAATCAGAGAATTAAAAAAATTAAACACAGAAATTATAAAACTGTAGACAAAAAGTAAAAAGTAAATTGAGTTGTATGATAATTTAAATACACACATTATTTACAGGGTGTTTATAGAAATAGTTTTTTTTTTTTCCCAAAGAGATATAATTTGGGGGCGCCTGGGCGCTCAGTCAGTGAAGCACCTGATTCCTCATTTCCACTCAGGTCATGATCTCACAGTTCGTGCGTTACAGCTGCACATCAGGCTAAGTACTAACAGTGCAGAGCCTGCTTAGGATTCTTTCTCTCTCTCCCTCTCTCTCTCTGCTCCTTCCCCACTCTTGCTCATGCTCACGCTCTCTCACTCAAAAATAAACTTTAAAAAATAAAGACATGTAATTATTTGGAAGCCATATATCTGACGCAATAGCCTCTTTGTAACATGACATTAGCATATAACTTTTTATATCATTTGGACAAATGTGGAGGCAGGTTATCTGCATTTCTTTCCTCGCTTACAGAACTCATAAGGGCAAAGACTGAGAGTAGACAGCTGAGCCTTGTGCCCTGGCTATCAAACCAAGGTGTGGTTTTGTCCTTGTAGACCTGTCAAAACCAGACATTGACTAGCCTGCCTTTTATCTCACCTTCTGCTTTACATTTTAGTTGTGATTCTTCCTGCTCATCTTAATTCAATTCCTCATGAGATATTTAAACTGGCATCATCTGATACATTGTTTCTCTATATGCAGATGATTTATTACAGGTGTTTGCATACTCAGAATTTTCTTCTGATCATTTTTCAGATCACAAAAAGCTATTTTTAAAACAGGATTTATCTGTCAGTTGAAATAAAATTGAACTCCCATTGCACACCGGGTCTCTTTAATGGCTTAAACTTGTCAGCAACTATTATATATTTCACTGAATTCTTTACTACTATCAGTTTCTTACCAGTTTGGATTTCTTTGCCTCTTTTCGCTCTCAAAATAAAATAAAGATTTGAAAGCATCTTTCCTTCTTATCTCTACATGGGAATATTAAAATACACATGAATGATGGCTTGAGTCGTGTGATTTTTACGAGTTAGCTGTAAGAAAACTTCATTTAATAACTTGGAAATATTGTTTAGGTTTTCTTTCCTGTTACTACATTTAGAAAAAATTGTCTTATGCATGTGACCCTCCACTAAATACTTACTGGTCGATTGCAACTTTATTATTATTGTATCAAACCTTCTCCACCTACTTTCATGGCTATTTATGTTTGCTTGCTTTAAACTCTAGTGCCAAATCCCAGAATTTTTAACCAAATATTTGTATGTTATGCAAATGTTGTTGCACTTTATAATAGTCATTGGATTAAATGCTTATATCATCTCTAAAATATGTAGAAAAATTCCTTTTAGGCAGGGCCTAAGATTTTCCACTCTTATGTACCTTGCTCATTATACAGTGCTGGTTTATAAAAGGTATTTAGTAACTGTGGCTTATCTGTAAATATCTAGGTATTAAGGTATTTACATTGTCTTTCTATTTAGTATGCACTCTTTCTTATTACTATCACAAAGATATCTGCATGTTTGCATGTCGTAGGCATTATTTTTATTGTTTTCTTCCCATTGCTACATATTATACTTAAGATCGTTTATGAGAGTACATATTTCTAAAGTCCAGAAATATCAAAAATAACTACATGATTTGACCAAATTAATCAGATTTTTGGCAAAGGTACATCCTCAATGTTAAGGCCAATTAAGTATGGAGTGATCATAATTCTATCTAGAAATTTCTTAGTACTCTGACCAGTTGTGTCCACTAAGCTTCTCCAACCTATGGACACGAGTGATATCCCATGTCCATTCTGTGGATGGTAATTCCTGCACATATTCCTTTACATTTTCCTCTGAATCCCTAAATAATAAAGAAGATTCTTCATTGTGGGCCCTAAGAAATACTTTCTAGAATTCAGTCCACCATATATTTACTAAGGTATTGCTTCTGGATGCTCTTGGAGATTCCAATGGCTCCTGGGTTGTGGCAGACCAAACAGGGCCCTCTCTGTTCATTGAGAGGTAGAGTTAATGCCACCCCCCCCCCCTTAAGTCTGGGCAGGCTCTGAAACTGCTTTGAACAATATGGTAAAAGTGACTTTCTGCCAGGTTTTTCCCTGATGATTTAAGGTTATTGATATCCACTTCTTGTATTTTTGAACACTCACTCTTAGAACCCTGCTGCCACGCTTTAAGGAGGCCAAAGCAGTCTAATTAAGAAATCCATATGGAATGGAACTGAAATCCCTGCTCTTTTTCCCTTGCTGAGCTCCTAGTCAGCACTAACCTGTCATCCAGGTGAGAGAAGCCATCACCAGTGAATTATCTACTCCCATTCAAATTTCCCAGCTGAAACACTATATGAAACATATGGTATATGGTATAAGCCTTTCCTGCCATGTGTTACCTAACATGGCAAATTTAGGGGCAAAATAAATCACTATTGCTGGTATAAGTCACTCAGTTTTAGGCTGGTTTGTATGCAGGAATAGACAAATGAAGCATGGGCCCTGTCCTATTTGGTTTGTCTAGAGAGCATTTGTATCGGCTTATTCATCAGGATTAATTTTACCTTTTAGGGACTTTGAACTTTTTCACCCACATTTGAGGACCTGTACTGGGCCTATCTCACGGGCAGCTCCATCATCCCAAGGGCACATGAGGACACTTTCTTACACACTGCCACACTGTTAAATGTCAACTGCTCCAAAGCTGATACCTGAATCTTAATCTTCCCTATAAACTTATACATCCTCCTAAATTCTCTCCTAAGGATTTTTCCAGCTTTTAGCTCAGTTGCAAACAAAGAAGACTGAGTCAGGTATATGTTAATGTATTTCCTGGATGGGTAGTTAGCTCTACTACTAAGAGCCTTGTTCCTAATTCCTGGATGGGTAGTTAGCTCTACTTTGTTCCTAAGGCTCTTTCTATTTGTATGGGTAATTTCAGTTAAAACCCCATGGGAAAATCACAGACAAGGGATTGCTCAGGCTACCCCACAAGCAAGTAGCCTCTTTAAAAGGTTGGTAATTCTGACCCCAACCTATTCATTAATTTATTTTTAGTTATGTACTGAAATCCTGTGAAAGAGTATCTTTGACTCCCCTTTTCCGCATGTTTTAATCTTTACAAAAACGTACCCATAATCTAAATGTTATCAAAGTGACTTTTCTTTTTCAGTGTCAATTTAAAAATTTCATTGTTCTAATCCGCCTGCCCAACCATCTCTTTTCTAGTACATTAAATGAAAAATGGACAGAAAGCAGCTTTCAACAATTTTACTACAAAAAAATTCACGTTTACCCCTTAAATATTACCAAGTATCAGTGTAGGATTTTTAGAGTTTTGTTGTGTTGTGTTTGGGGGTTGGTTTTGGTTTTCAAAGTTTATTAAAAATAAAGGAATGGAAAAACTTTATGGGGTGCCTTGGCTGACTCAGTTGGAGAGTATGTGACTCTTGATCTCAGGGCCATGGGTTCGAGCCTCACGTGGGATATAGAGATTACTTAAATAAATTTAAAAAAAGTATAGAAAACTTTTCCTAACAATATGTCAATCTCAGTTTCCAAATTGTTGTTCAGTTTAGGTTTTTGAATACATATACTCAAAGAATTTATACTAAGTAGAACATTCTAAAAATGAACACTATTGTCTTTAAGTGGTTCTATTTTGTATAGTTTAACCCCCTTAACTACCTCTAACATATGTACTTCAGATACATGTTAAATTTCAGCATGAGCTAAATGCCAGAAGGCAAGACGGAAATTAGAATGAGGCTTAAAGGAAAGGAGGTATATATAAAAATATATGGCTGAGTGGAGCTGCCTTTCTTAGATGAAATTGGCCTTTCTTTTATTATGCTCTTGTTCTCTCAGATAATTTCTATAGAAATCAAAGTTATAATTATGTTCTCACAAAAATGAAATGTATTACACTCAGTTAATTTCCTAGGCAGCCTCTGATATATGTCTTTGAGACCTCTTTATACATTATGTCATATTTCCTGCCCATAAATGGAGAATATCTGGCTCGGATTCAGCTCTTTTCTCATGGGCACAATTATTTCTTACACCCATGTTCAAACCCCAGTTGGCCTGTGTCTCTTAATGGGATTTCTGGTGTATCATTTTAAACAGGAATCTTGGGGGGCCAGGACCTGGGGGTTAAATGCCCTGGGTGGATGGAATGAGGATTATTCTTTCTGACACACAGAAATTTACCTTTTGCCTTAATGGTCAGGTACTGTTAGTTGACGCCTGATTGTACCTATCCCCACACATACCTATTTCCTTCTTTATGATTATATAAGAGAGACATGGAGCTGGACATTGGCATGCGGTACCATGGGCGTGCTATCTGTCTGGAGTCCCTTCAAAGACATATTATAGAAATATTCAACATTTAAAAGTAGCCTGGGTCTTATAGGAATGAGGGGTAACTGTATTGACATTTGTGAACTTTGTACCAAGTAATTCATCTTTGGGTCCAAGGCATTTGTCAAACACAGAAACAACCAAAACAAAACAAAAGAAAACAAAACAATAAAAGCCCTCTGCAGTTAATTAGGTCCACCTTCATAGAAAAGAGACTTAACTATACCTCTCGCAAAAGCCTGCCCTCAGTCCCCTCCGGTGTGATTATCCTGTTCCTGGTTTTGTTTCTCTTACTCAGCACAATACTCTGCAAGGTCTGTAATCACACTTCTGGTGGTCTTCCCATCCCCTACCTACATGCTTTGCTCCTGACTATGACCATGTTTACTCCTTTGCAACAAGCATGGCCTCCTCACAGAGGAAAGTGCATGGTATCCATAAAGCAAATAAGGCAAGTAAAATCCTATTTTATAAACAAGTCACCTGTAGCTCAGAAATATTCACTGATTTTCCTAACCCAATTGCAATGATTTCTTAAGAATAATTTCTAGGACTCTAGGCCCTTAAAATACTCTCTCTCCAAAATAGCCATATGATAAAAAAATAAACAAATAAACCGAGAGACAGAAGATCCTTATACACACGCACACACACACACACACACACACACACACACACACGAGCATACGTACAAGACCACTGGACAACCACAATATGACGTGTGTGTGTATGCATGTGTGTGTGTGTGCATGTGTGTGTGTGTGTGTGTGTGTGTGTTAATACAAAATGTTGTAAACTAGACATTGGATACAAGTTTACATGAGCAAAATGAATTGAATCCTCATCTCTAACCTTAGTGCAGAGCTCTTGTATTTTCCACAGAAGGGTGAAGAGTGTGGCTAGAGGAGGGATGGCAGAAATCTGCAAAAGGATGACAAAATGAAACATCTCTCCTGAAAATAATATAGAACAGAGACAAAAGGCAAGTATTCTATTTTCAGTTCCTGTGGCAGACAAAAACTGAGCTCATTTATTCATAGACAAAATTATTAATTACATATTGATCACCTTACCATGATTTTTCCTAATGGTTCCCACCCAAACCTTCCAAGTTGCCTTGTAAAGACATGATGGCAAATCATATTAGATAACAGCTGAGGGGGTGTGTACGAGGAGAGGGAGTTAGATAAGCCAATGGGCTGTCCTAGCCTTCATCACTGGTTATAGACTATTCATCCGATGGGTGGGTTTCTTTGAATGAAATCTAAGAAAGGAGAGAGTGAACAAAACTCCCCAATTCTACCTGCATTCATCTACTCACCATCCTGCAAATACAGATTACACGTTTCCATTCCACCTTCATCCCTTTCCTACTACAAGGAACTCCGTGGAGTCTTTTATTTTACATCCTTGGTGAATATTTCAGGGACTGGCTTAAGCCTCACCTTCTCCAGCAAGCCTTTCCTAACACTGTTTTCATAAGACTCTTTCCATCGCCTGAGCTTTTTAAACTCTTGGTAGGTGGGTCCCTGCTGGTCTCGCTCGATTACTCTGAGCGGTCAGATTGAGAGTACATACCTCTGATATATGAGTTTCCCTCAGTGTTAACATGCTCTTCTGAATTTTCTATCTCTCTCCTTTCTTTCATGTTGTCTTCTCTTTGTTCCTTCACTCCCCAACATCTTGGAAAAAATAAATGTCTATGTTTACCACTATCAGTTCCTACCACCTATTTCTGAATTCTTGGAAGTCAGATTCTTTACCTCCCACCAGACCAAAGCTTTTCCATAGGATCAGGAATGTGTGGGCAAATGCAAAGGTGGGATAATATCTTGTACTTATGTACAAGAGATCAAGGTTTGCCTATTGACTCTTCTTGTATTAAATATAAAATTTTTAAAAGGACGCTCCACACCCAATCTGGGGCTTAAACTCACCACCCTGTGATAAGGGTCACATGCTCTACCAAGTGAGCCTGCCAGGTGCCCTTAAATATACAATTTTGAGTCAGTTATTAATTCTAGGCAATCTTCAGCTCTTGTATTTATAAAAATGCATATAGTATTAACTTCTTGCTGTGAGGATTCGAATAACATATCTAGGTTTATGGTCAATATGGAGTAACAGGATTAGATATACCCTCTTGCCTTAAACAACTAAGATACCTGGACAAAATATATATGACACAACAATTTTAGCACAAGACCGCGATCGCTGAGATGGAGAAACAAATCATATGATGCAAGGATTGCCTCAGCATACCACCCGAAAGCAGTTTCCAGGCCTTGGCACAGCAGGAGGGAACCCAAACAGAGCCCAGGAGACTCTCTCTGATGAAGTGTACAGCTGATAATTCAGAAGCCAAGTTGGCTAGACCTTGAGGAATATAGTACAACATAGAGGCTGCTGGATGGAGAGGGGAGAACCACATGAAAGAAGAAAGTACTGCAGAGAGAGTGAGCTACATAGAAAGACAGCTCTGGAGATTTCCAGGTTTCCTTTGAGTCCTTGGCTGAGTGCTACTAATCAGTGCATGTAGAGAAACAAACAAACAAAAAATCTGAGTCTGGGAAAGAACTGCCAGAAAGGACAAGGTGACAGTGTCTTCAGAACTCACAAATGTCTGAGAACAGTTACGGTTCCTATGGCATAGACTGAAAAATCTCAAAATGCATAGGTCTTTGGGGAAACTACTCAGTCTGCCTATAATTTTGCTACACTTAGCAAAATCAGTGTAAAGTGTTCTGGTCCCACATCACAAAGCTTAGAAGCAGACCTGAAATGGATTAAAGTCTTTCCAACTAAATTAACTGCATCACTGTTCAAAGCTCACAATTAAAAGAATACAATATCATCTAGAATTTAAAAAGATAAAATCCTAATGTTCATGCAATAAAAAATGAACAAACACTGGGGCACCTGGGTCATTCAGTCAGTTAAGCATCTGAGTCTTGATTTCAGCTCAGGTCATGATCTCACAGTTGTGAAATCAAGACCTATGTTGGGCTCTACACTGAGCATGGGGCCTGCTTGGGATTCTCTCTCTCCCTCTGCCTCTCTAAAAAAATAAAAGAAGCAAACAAACAAAAACAAACAAACAAAAACCAAAAGACACAAGCATTCATGCATTTAAAGAACCAGGAAAATACAACCCATAATGAAGAAAAAAAACAACCAATAGAAACAAATGGAGATAATACAACACAGTATGAAAGTACTGTGAAGCATGAGAATGTTAGGGAATGGACAGTGTGTTAGAAGTCCCCAGTTGAACTTCTAGTGATGAACTAGCATATATGAAATCTTCTAGGTCAGGTGCCTATAAGGCTCATTTATCTCAACTTCTCAGTCGTTTAGAACATACTAGCCTTTCTATAAAATTTCTTTCCCCTTCAACTTCTACAACACCTCTCAAGTTCCTTGGGTGCAGGAAGTGGGAGTGAGTTTAATTGGTCCCTGGTTGGAAATGCAAGTCGGGTCAACGTTGAAGTTATCCAACATCTTAATTCTAGTATTTAGCATAGTGTGGGGCATACTATAAACATGCAGTAAAAGAAGGAAAGGGATAAACGGTTATAGGTGGAAATAGGGAGAAATGGGTAAGAAAAAGACAGAAAAAGGAAGGGAGCGTGGAGGAAAGGAGAAAAGAGGGGAAGAGAGATTGCTGACTTAGCCAGAGAACTGACAATCTCTTCCAATGGTTTAAAAAGCTCCAGAGAATTAATTCATCTCATAGACACCTAATGTAAATGTATAGGTTCATTTGCAAGACCGGATCAAACAAACATGTTTAATTATATCATCTTCCTTAAGTGAAGACAAATTGAAAGTAATCATTATGCAGTAATTTAAATTCATTGATTTAAATACCAAAGTGATATATAATTTAAGTGTGGAGCACTCTAGAATCCCACAAAGCATATTCTGAAGAAGCAGTAAATAAGACCTTGTTAAGAAAAGTAAAATCTTCAGTGATGGATGGGGTACTTCAATCAACTGAATCACTCTGACGCTAAGACTCAGCACACACGAGAAGCACACCTTATTAAGCTATGTATAAACACTGTGACTCACGGAGATGGACCATCTAGGGACTGCAGAGGCTCTCAGGAAATGAGAAGCTATCCATATATGTGCAATAACTAAAGAGAAATCCTGCCAGAAAACAGAAGCCAGGACTTAAAGTGATCTCTTTAGGCTTGAAAAATCTTCTGGCCAATGTCTAACTAGCATTGGGTCCAATTCTCCCTTCTATGGAGAACATGCAAAACAATTGTAAATCTGATTGAGTGTGTTTGCTCTGTAAAGAAAGACAGAAGGCACCTGGAGCTCAGAAAGGGTAACTGTACCTCCTCAGAGGGGCATCACTTACAACTAACCAGGGAAGAACAAAGCACACAACACAACTCTCCAAGCTTCTGTGGGCTCTCCTCGGACTCCCCAGAACCTTACATAATGCCTTCTCTGAACCATCCCCCAAGGTTACCAATTCTCAGATCTCCCAATGACTGGCTGACCTGGCCTTCAATATGAATAAATCTAGGTTTGCATACTATTTTTGCCTTAATTTTTCTATTAGTTTGATATAGATTATTGTGAACAATAAGTCAAACTTTTCTTTAACTTGTAGAATAGAGGGGTTTATAAATTTTGTACAGATCCTAGAAATTTAACAATCTTAGATTACCAGAGCAGAACTCTTGTCTTTGAAACCTGTACCACTTTCCTTATAATTAATGGATCCTAAACATGTTTTCACTTCTTACAAAATAATTCTGGTGATTTTTTTCTCGTTCCTGATTTCATCACCATACATTTTGTTGTTTTGTTAAATCTCTGTAAATCTCATCTGTTTTCCACTTTTGTGTCTCTCACATTTGTTGTCAGCAGTCTGATAGTTGGAAAAACTGTAAACCATATAAAGTGGGGTGGTAGACCTTACTCTATCATTTTATAGCTTTATTTCTCAAGGCTGTGACACTCTACCCAAACCCCTCCAGTGACTCTGTGCAATTTCAAGGCAAATTATAATAGGTTATTTCACACTTCAGAAATATTTGACAGGTGTTATGGAAATTTTTTTCAATGTAAATTTCAAACAAACGGAATTAGGGGAAATAGTATATTAAGCATACCTGTATACATCATACAATTATCAATATTTTGCTAATATTGTGCTATGGAATCTTTTTTTGCATTTATCTATCATCCGGTTCTTCCACTCCCTCCTTCTTTCCCTCTCTCCCTCCATTCTTTCCTTCCTCCCTTCCTTCCTTGCTTTCTTTCTTTGATGAAATATTTTAAAGTAAATCCGGTAACTTTATTATCCATAAATTACTTCAGGATATCTTTAAAAATATAAGGACTTTAAAAATCATGACCACAGCTAACACAATTAATCATAATTTCTTAGTATCCAACACTCAGATTTGATCAAATGCCAATAAAAGTCTTTTTTTTCAATTAGCTCAAAAAGAAAAATCATAACATTCTGTTACAAATATATATTACCTTTTTTTTATCCTAAGTCCTAATTTTTATTTTATTTTAAATGCTTATTTATTTATTTTGAGAGAGAGAGAGAGAGCATGAGCAGGGAAGGGGTAGAGAAAGATGGAGAGAGCTAGTCCCAATTTGGCTCTGCACTGTCATTGCAGAACCCTATACAAGGCTCGATCTCACAAACCTGAGATCGAAACCTGAGCCTGAAATCAAGAGTTGACGCATAACTGACTGAGCTACCCAGGTGCTCCTATCTCCTAAATTAAAAACAAAACAAAACAAAAACAAACAAAAACTTCCTACCACAAACTTGATTTGATTTTATTATTTTGAGAGAGAGAGAGAGAAAGAGAGTGAGTGGGCTCACACAGGTAAGCAGGGGAGGGGCAGAGGGAAGAGGGAAGAAGGAGAGAAACAATCTCAAGTAGGTCCTGCACCCAGGTCTAACATGGGGCTTGATTTCACAACCGTGAGATCCTGCCCTGAAATCAAGAGCTGGCTGCTTCGCCAATGAGCCACCCAGGAGGCCCTGCCACAAGGGTTTCTTAAATGCCATCTATACATGAATGAAACTGGGACATTTGGCGCATAGACTTCTCTACTTTCTGATGATAGTATCATCATGCTGTTTTTTAAACATATAGGCTTAGTCTCCCTATTTCCTCCTACAAGGTGGTTAGATCAAGAGGCTTGCTAACATTCAGGTTAAATTATTTTTGGAACAGTTCAGTATAGGCATTGTACTGCCTATTGCATCATGGCAGGAGCTACATCGTGTCTGGTTATTTCAGTTTTAGTGATTTCAACTTTGGTCAGTGAACTTAGTTGTTAGTCGAATCCATTCCTTATCAGCTCCCCATTAATCATCACCTTAATGGTGTTAATATCCACCAATAATCACCGCCTAAATACATTATTTTCTTAGAATTTAAAAAAGGGCAGAGAGCCTGGGTGGCTCAGTTAGTTAAGTGTCCGACTTCGGCTCAGAACATGATCTCACAGTTCACGAGTTCAAGCCCATGACAGCTCAGAGCCTGGAGCCTGTTTCAGATTCTGTGTCTTCCTCTCTTTCTGCCCCTCCCCTGCTTGCCCTCTCTCTCTCTCTGTCTGTCTGTCTGTCTCTCTCTCTCTCAAAAATAAATAAACATTTAAAGAAAAAGAAGTTACAAAACTGGGATTTTCTAATTTGATATTCTTTCTGCATTGATTATTGGGAGACAATGCTCCATGGGTATCTCATCCCATCTTGAGAACAATGCGACTGACAGCATTTGCTCCAGGATATCTCTGAAAGGTTGTTTTAATGTTTATTTATGTTTGAGATACAGAGAGAGAGAGACAGAGTGTGAGCAGTGGAGGGGCAGAGAGGGAGGGGGACACAGAATCTGAAGCAGGCTCCAGGCTCTGAGATGTCAGCACAGGGCTTGAACTGATGAACCACGAGAGCATGACCTGAGCCAAAGTTGCACACTTAACCAACTGAGCCACCCATACACACTGCTCCAGGATATCTCTTGAAGGATATATGTAGAAAGAACAGGTTCAGAAAATAGAGATGGGAACTCCCTATGCAGCTAAGGGCAGGTTTGCTTGCTGTCCTGTATAATACAGTTAATGAGTTCCTGGGGAACAAAAGTTGAATAAGCTTATTGAAGTCCATTGTGAAAGATCACTGATTAAAACCCCTAAAGCTGAGGGTTCCTCTCCTTTAACACAAGCCACTGTGTGTGCTGACATTGCCTGACCCTCATCAAAAGACTCGGTGGGAATTGGAGTTAGGAGAACCAGTGCAAGAAAATGGCTACTGCCGTTGACTTGAGTAATAAAGAGTAATAAACAAACTTTCTTTTGGCTATTATCCGGGACTTTCATGTCTTCTGCTAGCATCCACAAAACTATGGTAGGTTAACTTCTAAGCATGCAAGTAGGGCAAAATCTCAGACCCTTTTGTACTTCACATTTATTAGCTGGAACTCTTCTATAAGGAAGAATTTCATCACACTTTATCACATATGTGGTTGCTGTGAGAGGAAGTTCACATAGAAAAAAGGAGGATTAGCCTGGAGCCTGCTTCCAATTCTGTGTCTACCTCTCTCTCTGCCCCTCCCCCGCTCATGCTCGCTCGCTCTCTCTCTCTCTCTCTCTCTCTTCCAAAAATAAATAAACATTAAAAAAAGAAGAAAACTTAAAAAAAATTAAAAAGAAAAAAGGAGGATTAATGTTTATCTTTCCATATCTCTGCTGGTTATCAGAATGAGCTGTTCTATAACAACCAAAAACTACAAATGGGGTTTATTTTGTACCTTAATTTTAATTTTTGAGTAGTCTTATGAACTCAGAAAAATTTATATATCTGGGTTGCAATCACTGAGCATCATGGTATTGATGTTCAAATTATTCCAGTTTTGGCCAATGAGACCATTCCAATTGGCTCTATTACCCATTTAATGTAATCCCATCAGTTTTGATAGATTCCTTGCATTCTGGTTCAGATTTAATGGACAGTTTTTACCTCTTTTCTTCATAGACCTGAGATAGCTATTTCTCCAAGGAGCCCATTTTTTGTGGGGAATTCTATGTGGATATCACAATATTGGAATATATTACAATTCTGTGTGGGTATTGTAATTACTACGTTCTTCTAATTAAAGAGTTTTCATAGCTTATAGGCAGTAAAATAGATAATATATATAATTTTAGGAAAAAATGGTTGCTAATACTATTTCCCGAGATTTTATTTAACTTGGATGATATTACATTTGTATTTACCTATTTTTTTCTTATGCTGAAATATTGTTTCTCAATGGCAGTAGGTTAATTATTGCTTTGCTATACCTATTGTAGATAGATGATTAATTTGTTTCTATTTATTTATTTTTACTTTATAAATTTTACGTGCAGCAAAATTCACCATTTTGGGTGCACAGTTACATAAATTTGTACAAGGGCATAGATTCTTTTGGCCATCACCCCAAGGAGGATAAAGAATGATTCTAACACCCCAAAGAATTCCCCTGTTTGTATTCAAACCTGTTCCTCACCCCTAAACATTTCTCTGGGATATTTACTACTGAACTGATGATCTTACATGTGAATTACTGCTATATTTTACGTCCCCACCTGTTGGGTTTGTGAAGGTACTTTGATACCTATGTTTTGCTTAAATGTTCTTAAGGCTTTTTTTTGTTTGTTTGTTTATTGGTGTTTTTTGTTTGTTAGTTTAAAAGGAAGTTAAGAATATTCAAATAATATGCCTTTACCACTCTCTTATACCTATTTGAATACCAACTGTGTCCCACTGAAATGACCTTCACTAAAGTTAGTTATAATGTGGCTAAATTGTTTGAGAATGTGTAGTTTTCTCTGAGTCTATAAAAAAAAATCCATAGCATTTACATGGTTCCCAATTGTGCCAAACCTCATGCCAGGGACTTAAATATAATACCTCATTTAATTTTCCTAATTAGCCTTTGAATTTAGCAATACTACCACACTTTTGTTTTCTTTTTTTAGAGAGAGAGAAGAAGAGGGAGAGCATAAGCGAGGGAGAGGGGCAGAGACAGAATCTTAAGCAGACTCCATGCCCACGTGGGGCTGGATCTCATGACCATGAGATCAAGACCTGAGCCAAAATCAAGAGTCGGACGATCAACTGACAGAGCCACCCAGGCGCCCCAATAATATCACACTTATTAACGCTAGCAAACACAGTCTTGAAAAGGTTAAATAAGTAACTGACTTACATAGCTGTGGGATGTAGCAGCCACAGTCATAGTGATCTGTTAATATCTTTCTCCTACCCTCCCTAGAGCACATTCTGTGAGGTCGAGTTAAAATCTAAACTATATCTCAGGTTGGAGAATAAAAATCACTGACTTCAATTTAGAAGAAAAAAAAAGTCAATAAGCAGTTTGTAAGCATGTTTTGAGATGATTATTTGCATATTAAAACTTTGATTCAGTGGATGGTGACCTAAATTTAAAATGCCACCTGTATAGGGAAGTTGCCCTAAAAATTATCTAAACAAAACAAAACAAAACCAGATAAAGATGATTAGTCCTGAAAAGCCCTAATCACAAATGATGGAAATTACATCATTGTTGGGGATGAGAGTTGGCTGGGAGGAACTAACTACGAAGGCCACCAGGGAACTTTCTGAGGGAAATGAAGATATTCCAGAATTTGATGATAGTAGTAATCTCAGGAATGTAACAGAATGTATACATTTGTCCAAAATCATTGAACCATCCACTTAATATCTGAATTTTATTAAGGGCAAATTATACCAAAGTATTTGTGATCCTCTACCTAAAGACAGAATATAGCTAGAATTTCTACCAACATAAAGGCCAATGGAACTACACAGAAAATGAAAACTGAGTCTGTTGGAAATGACAGAGGATATTGTTCTTCTTGAAATGATTTGAATTACCATAAATCCTCAACCATTTTTGGAACTCTTCTAATTAAGAGAAAAATGAGACAGGAAATTCATAACTTGAATGGATTTTGGAATAAAATAAAAGTAATAAAAATAGATAATTTTTTTTGCAAAATTGCCTTAAAGTGATATAAAATACAAATAAAATTTTAAACAGGCATGTAAGTAAACTGCATAAATTAAACATGAGTTATGATAATATGAGTAATAAAATAAATATAGTTAATTTTAAAATAGGCAAAACTGATGATTTAATGGGAATATTTAATTTACTCTTAAAAGAAATAGATAATCTGATATATAAAATTAAAAAAAATCAATTAAAAATGCTATTCTGAATCATACAATTTTATTGGAAATTTCATTTCAATTTTTTTTTAATGTTTATTTGTGTTTGAGACACACACACACACACACACACACACACACACACACCACAAGCTGGGGAAGCACAAGGAGAGAGAGATGGAGACACAGAATCTGAAACAGGCTCCAAGCTGTCAGCACAGAGCCCAACACATGGCTCTAACTTCGGGTTGGAAAGATCATGACCTGAGCCGAAGTCAGACTCTTACCAACTGAGCCACCTAGGTGCCCCTGGAAATTTCATTTCAAACATTTAAGGAGTAATTACTTTTTTTGTATTCCTGAATACAGAAAATACAGAAAGATTACTAATTCACATCATGATGACAAAATAAACATTCCTTATTTCAACAAAATATAAAAATCAATAATATCAAAATAAAAATATAAACAGATTTTCTGATAGAAATACAATTTGGTGATGTGATAAAATTTATCAATATAATATAGCTTGCAAATATATTTAAGTTTTGCAATAAGCATCCAAAGCCTCTAATTCTAAGAATTTATATTAAGGACAGGAAATAGAGGGTCTGGCTAATATTTGGTAACAATTATTTTCATTCATTTTATTTAAAAAGAGAAGTTTCAGTTCTCATATAATTATAGGGCAACTTGTACAAGGTTGATCCTACATGAAGATCATTACACTCTAGACAAAATGTACAAAGGTACACACACACACACACACACACACAAAGTATTTGAAGGTACTGGAGGATGAAGAAAAGCAAATATAACCTGGAGGGATTTTTGTCCTTTGAAAAAGAAACTTCAATGGGTGAGATATTTACTTGCATAGCTTTTCCCCAAGGAAATTCTCCTGTTCAAATGATGCAGCATATCAAACATTTAAGCAGAAAACATCAGTATTAGAGGCTTTGGACTGCAGAAGACAGAGTTCCAGGTTGCCCAAGAGGCTAGAAAATAATGAGGGACATCTCAGCAAGGAGGGAGCCACAATGGAAAGTGTTCACAAAACTACTTATAAACTCCCCCCCCCAAATTTTGGCTGCCCCATGGATTGGGCATGAGAAGGGGAGAGTCCAAGAAATCTGGTGTAATACACCAGCTGGAAAGCTAAAAAACTGTTACCATTCTCAGAAAAGATAGATATGGCGGCTTGAATGCTGCCAAGTTGGAGTGCCTTGGTCAAGATCATGATTTGCATTGAAACATCACAAGGGCCATGCTACAGGAGTGAAGACTAGCCCGAACACAATACGAAAATCAAGCCTCCCAGAACTCCAGGTTATAAACCAGTATGCTAACGGTTCAACAGAACAAAAAATCAACACTGTTTAAAGAAAGATAATAGATTAAAGGCATCTATCACATCCAATATGAAGTAAAATTTAGAGGATGTACAAAACAGAAAAAAAAAAAGTGACATGAACAAAAGTGTCTGTACAAACAGACACTGAGATGACCTAGATTTTGAAACGAGCAGATAAAGAAGCTATTATAAATTTATTCAAAGACAAAAGAAAAATGATTAAAATGAGTTAACCGGTGAAGACCTATCAGAGGAGAAATGGAAACTATAAAAAGGATCCCAATAGAAATCTAGTGTTAAATGTGTGGTGTCATATTTTTAAGTTCCAAAGGTGAGCATAATCAACAAGAGACTGGAGAGAGTGGAATTGATTGCTTAGCAGAATTGTCAAAGGCTGAACAATAGACAATATATGATACAAGAGACCAAAATAAGTTTGCAATAAAAATTTCAGTTACTGTGTTCTAACTTGCATGTGATTTGTGGTCCAGAGGAGAAAAGAAAATGGGGCAGAAGACATAATTCAGGAAACAATAGTTGAAACCTTCACAAATTTGGCAAAAAACAATACACAGATGCAGAAAGCCCTGCAAACCCAATCAGGATAAATGCAATGAATACCACAAAGAGGCATCTCATATTCAAACTGCTGGAAACAGAGGATGAAAGGAAAATTGTAAACACAGCTGGAAAAAAAATACTTTAGACAAAAGGCAAGAAAAGTATGCATGATGTCTGGCTTCTTGAAACAATCACTCTTAGACAATGGAATGACATACTGAAGATATAAAGAAAAAAATACTCAATACATAATTCTATATTTAGCAAAAAAAGAAAAGACAAGAAATTTAAAATACAGATGTGATCAGGCAAATAAAATCTAAGATATAGACAACAGACGAGTTAAAAAAAAGTCCTGAAGGAAGACATTCAGAATGAAAGGAAATGGTACCAGAGGAAACTCAGATGGAAGAGAATTAGTAATTAAAAATATGTGAATAAATATAAAAAATCATATTCTGCTTTCCGAGTTTCTTTAAAAAGTAGATTTTTTTAACTTTTATTTGTTTTTGAGACAGAGAGAGACAGAGCATGAACAGGGCAGGGGCAGAGAGAGAGGGAGACACAGAATCGGAAACAGGCTCCAGGCTCTGAGCTGTCAGCACAGAGCCCGATGCGGGGCTCGAACTCACGGACCGTGAGATCATGACCTGAGCCGAAGTCAGACGCCCAACCGACCAAGCCACCCAGGCGCCCCTAAAAAGTAGATTTTTAATGCAAAGATTATGCCATTGCATTTGTAAGATTTATATGACAACAATAACAAAAAGAAAGTACAAAAAAAAAATAAATGCACCGTTGTAAAGTTCTTTGTGCATGAAACAGCCAAATATTAATTCTAGGAAGACCATGAAAAGTTAATGTGTATTATCAACCCTCCATGAACTATTATAGTAAAAAACGCACATCTAAAAAGTCAGAGGGATTCAAAGTAAACTTTAAAAACAGAATTAATAAAAAAAAAAGTTTGTAGAAGAAGGAAGAAAGAAATATCAAGAGAATCAATAAGGGCAGAGATCAATGAAAGAAAAGAACTGTCAGCCACAACCACCATATTCCAGGAAGGCACCAAAATGATCAACACAAAGGGAAAGAGAAGAGGCACCTGCTATATGTTCTCTAGACCTTTTAGGAAACAGGGAGTTGTTCCTTTGGAAACATATGTGTGAATCAACAAGAAAGATGATATTGTAGACATCAAAGGAAGGGACACTGTTCAAAATGCAGAGCCCCACGAATGTAACCAGGGCAAAACTGGAAGAGTCTACGGTATTACCCAGCATGCTCTTGGCATTGTCGTAAGCCAGCAAGTTAAGGGCAAGATTCTTGTCAAGAGAAATCATGTACATATTGAACAGATTAAGCACCTGAATAGGCACGATAGCTTCCTGAAGCATGTGAAGGAAAGTGATCAGAAAAAAAAGGAAGCCAAAGAGAAAGGTATTTGGGTTCAGCTGAAGTGTCAGCCTGGCCCACCCAGAGAAGCACACTTTGTCAGAACCAATGGAAAGGAGCCTGAGCTGCTGGAGCCCATTCCCTATGAATTCATGGCATGATAAGTGTAAAAAATAAAAGACCTTAAGACTGTTAAAAAAAAAAAAAAAGAAAGTGATAATAATAATAATAAAAAATAAAAGTGAGAGAAATATTTTAAGTTACTAATTTTATAATTGAAAAAGGGATATCACTACAAATCCTTATTAAAGCAAAGCAAAATAATAAATAGGAAATCTCATGAACTTTATGCTGTAAATTTTACTACTTAGACAATTGGTTCTAAAGGACGGACAATATTGCCATGCAGGGCACATTTGATAATGTCTCTGGAGACATATTTAGTTGTCACATGGGAAAGGATCAATGGTATTAATGACATCTGGTAGTTGAGGTCAGAGATGCCACTAAATGTTCTATATGTACAGAACAGTCCCCTACAACAAATAATTATCCAGGTCAAAACGTTAATGGTGCTGAAGTTAAGAAACCCTGACATAGATGAAATAGGTAAATCCCACAGAGAACACAGCTGGTCAAACCTGATTCAATAGTAAATAGAAAAACCTGAATATTTGGAAATCTAATATTGAATGTAATTCATAATCAAAGCCCTTCCTACTCACAAAGGTAGAGGCCCAGGGGGTTTTTATTGTTAGTTTCTATAACATATGTAAGAAAGAAATAATATCTCATACTAACTTTCTCAAAATTAGGCAGGAAGAAACACAGCTTGACTAGTTTAATGAAGGTAGTATAATGCTGATAATAAACCTGATAAAGTCATTGCAAGAAAAGAGAATGAAACACCCATATCCTTCATGAACATAGAAGCAAGTATCCCAAAATAAATACCTAACGGTATATAAAAAATACATTGTGATCACGTGAGTTTGTGCCGGTGGTGCAAAGTTGGTTTAACATTAGAAAATCAATCAATGAAATGTATCATATTAGCAGAATAAAGGTGAAAAACAAATATAAATACATATTGAGAGAGAATTTGACAAAATCCAATACCTATTTATTACAAAAAAAAAAATGCCTAGTATAACAAATAGACTTTCACAAAAATCCTACGGATTGCATTACACTTAATGGTAAAAAAAAAATGTGTGCTTTCTCCCCAACATTTTAAGATGAGAAGATTATCTGCTCTCGCTAATTTATTAAACATAGTCTTGTAGGTCCTAAGCAGTATAATAAGTCAAGATAATGTCCTAAAATTTACTAAGTTTGGAAAACAAGCAGGGGACCTTTTTTTTTTTTCCATAGATGATATAATTATATAGAAAATTACTTTAAAAACTATGAAAATAAAGCTACTTTAAAACTAAAATGAATTTGGGGCTCCTGGGTGGCTCAATGGGTTAAGTATCTGACTTGATTTTGGCTCAGGTCATTATCTCACAGTTCAGGAGTTTGAGCCCCACATTAAGCTCTGCATTGACAGCACAGAACCTGCTTGGGATCCTCTCTCTCCCTCTCTCTCTCTCTGTCCCTCCCCCTCTCATGCTCTCTCTCTCTCTCTTTCTCTCAAAATAAATTAATAAACATTAAAAAACCCTAAAATGAATACTACAAAGTCGCCACATACAAGGATGATATAAAAAACTGTGTTTTTATATTTAAGAGGCAAACCATTGGAAAATGACATTTGAAAACAATTTATTTTATTAACTCATTAAAAGAAATGTAAAATAGTTAGGCATGCACTTAACAAGAGACTTGTAAGACCTCTACACAAAAACTAATCAACTTTACTAAGAGAAACTAAGGATAACCTAAACATAAGAATACATGTCATGCTAATTATATTGTTAAGAAGTTGTTTCTCTTCAAATTGATATTTAAGGGAAACTAATTACAATCAAAGTCTCTGCAGAGCTTTTGGTAGAAATGGACCAGCTGCTTCTAGGAAATCTAGGAAAGCCGATATGATCTTAAATATTAAAAAAAGATTTGGAGGCATTAATTATCTTATTTAAAGACTTACGATAGGCAGCAATATTTATGACATGTAGTAACGAAATAAGTGCAGCCATGTATCAATGCAACAGAAATAGGAACCTGAAATAGACTTACATTCATGGGATCATTTGATTTTTTTCCAAGGTTCCAAGGCAATCTAATCTGATGGGGAAAAGGAAGTTCTAAAGTAAGGCTGAAGTGAAAATCTTAACCTCCATCTCTGATATATCTAAGAAATAAGGTAAGAGTTGTTTTAAATATTCTTCTCTAGGGGTGCCTGGGTGGCTCATTCAGTTAAGCATCCAACTCTTGGTTTCAGCTCAGGCCTTGATCTCACATTCATGAGTTCAAGCCCCACATTGGGCTCCATGCTGACAGTGCAGAGCCTACTTGGGATTCTGTCTCTCCCTCTCTCTCAGCCCCTCCCATGTGTGCTCGCTCTCTCTCTCTCTTTCTCTCTCAAAATAAATAAATAAACTTAAAAAATATTCTTCTTGGGGCACTTGGGTGGCTTAGTTGGTTAAGCATCTGACTCTTGATTTCAGCTCAGATCATGTTCTTACAGTTCACAGGTTCAAGGTCTGTCAGTACAGAGTCTGCTTGGGATTCTCTCTCTCGTCTCTCTCTGCCCCTCCCCTTTTTGTGCTTGCTCTCTCTTAAAATAAATAAACATTTAAAAATAATTCTATAAATATATATGGATTTCATGTACACATATGTTCAATTTACAAATCTATTAAACTTAACTATTATTAGCAAAATATGGCTACATTCACAGGAGAAAAATTCCTACTTCCATGTCAGGGAAATATGTAATAAGCAATAGAAGAGCATCATTTTTTTTTTTTTTTTTTGCGATAAGGAGAAATGCCTTTTAAGCAACAAAAACCATACTGTTTGAAGACATCAGAGAGCTGTAGAGGCAAAGAAGAGTGGGTGAACTAAAATTTTGTGGGACAAAGAACCGTTTTCAACTTCGCTGAGATTGACAGAATTGTTTCCTCCAGGTCTTTGCTTAGTCTGAGTGAGTATGGGCTCATATTTGGGGTTGGTCCATCAAATATCTACTGAAGGAAATCCGTTACCTTGCAGTGATGCACCTGTTCTGAAGCATGAGTGTGGTGATGGATACAGAAACCGACAGAGTGCATAATAGGTTATACTACCGTCACTTTGGGTTGAGATATGGGACTGTAGTTGCTCTGTTAAAACCACAGCTACCTTTCTCCAGTCTGTTTCTCTGTCTCCAACTCCTACCCACCACTAATTTGTCCTCCACATCTCTAATTTTGTCATAATATTTTTCCTTTATAATTTTTATAACACTAACATTTGCCTTTTATACCATGAAGAAACAAAATTTCATAAAATCTTATGCTGTGAACTTTTGTGTTTTTTTTCCCTTGGTCTGCGTTAGCATACTAGTATTTCATAAATTACTGTATTCGATGTACTCCTCTAGTTTACTCCATGTACTATGAGTATTGCCATCCTCACCTATAGACTCAACTACTACCAGGTTCTGAAAATTTCCATAACTATACCTTTACCTGCACATTTTCATCTGAGGTCCAGACTGTTCACCATGTACCTTGATGGATTTCTTCACAGATATTGTGAAGGCAACTTTCCAAAATTGAAACCATCATCTATCCTCTCTCCTTTGCTCTTCTCTTAAACACCCCATTTTTGACAGATTTTACAGTCTAAGGTCTTTATATCAAAGTACATGCTTCCAACTACAATTAGAGGCCCGGATTTCCTTCAGTTTTAAATATGTCACCAACTGGAGAGTGGCTCTAGGTCTAATGTCTATTTTCTCCCATTATCATTAATCTTTTCCACCATATTGAGGAAAAAGCTCTAATTCTTCGGTGGCAAGTCCTTTATTTTACTACTATTTTCTATACCTAGATTTCTCATTTATGAAATATCTCTATTAAGAATTCTTACAAGATGGAAACAAAATTCATGCATCTACTGAAATGGCATCTAGAAATGCATTGCCTTGCCCTGATATGTAAGGTTTTGGCTGGGATTACTATATCTTCCATTAGCTTTAAGACATTTAACTCAAATGCACTGGACGACTTGTTTCATCATGGGCCTTCAATCCTCTGCTGATTTTAGCCTCACCTTTTCTTACGTTTTAAACATGTTACAAAAGGAGGGATATTGGTGCTTAACAAAACTGCTTTGTTTTCAGTAATTTCAAGTGAATTCTAAATGACAAGGCACCCCGAGACCTCTGAGTGCAGAGAAGAGGAGTTTGGGGAGGGAGACTTTCCAATATTATCCCTTGATATTGAGCATTGATAAATCAAGGACATTAAATATAAAATGTGAGAAAATGAATCATTTTAATAGGCTGAAATGTTTGGAGAAATCTGAGAAACTGAAAATTGAGAATTCCTATGGGGTAGATATGCCTTGAGGAATACTGGGATCCATAATTATGTCATTAAATATGCTTTTAAAGAAAAGTCAAACCCTGTCTTTTGTATAGACAAGAAAGAAGTCATGATAAGTAACGGAAGTAAGTACTTATATTAACTTTTGCATATAATATTTAAAAACAATATAAAATTAATTTTAAAGAGAAAAAATTGAATTGTTTTTAAAGTTATCTAATAGCAACTGTATAGTAATTAGATTGGCTGGGAACATTTTATACAAATTAAGAAAAATATTAAATTCTGTCCTTATATATGGAAGAGAAAAAAACTCATTCAGAATTTGAACAAACAGTGGAGAATAAAAAAAGTGTATTTGAAAAAAATAGCTCAATAGAAATTAGCATGTCTGCCATACTGATATAATTACCAATACTTTTTGAAATAATTTACTTTGCTACCTTTAAAATTACTGTTATATCCATTACATTCCTTTATATTTGAAACAATTAAGACAGCAAATATTGGCAGTGCCTTTCTTTGTCTAAAATAGTCAAATTGTTGCTAAATCTCTATAATTATTTTTTATGAGCTGTTAGGAAGGATGGTCAAATTGTTGGACTAGTCTGCCTGATTTATTGGAAAGAAGCAGGTTTGAGCATATTCAAGTTCTATCCTACACTACTATTGCTAAAACTTATAATTGCTTTCATTTTAGATGTTTAAAATGTTTAAAACATTTCTTCTTCACATTACATTTATTTTCTAATCATCTTTATCCTAATTTAATATAATAATGCTTTAATCTATATAGAAATAACCATGTATATATAGGGAAGCACGCAAAAATAACAAAAATAAATGTACTTCATGATCAACTTTACGTGCATTCTGTGTTTACATGCAGAGAGTGTTTGCATGAAATATGAAATAGCAAAGCAATTGAAAGCTCTTGTCAGAGAGACCAGGGTTTGAATTCTGCCTTTGCCACTGGAGAACTGTGTGGTCTTAATAAATTTAATTTACTGAGCAACCACTTTGTAAAATGTGGATAATACTGATATTTACCTTTGTTATTATCATGGAATTTCAATCTATCTTAAGACAAGTAATACCAACACACACACACACACACACACACACACACACACACACACTCACACATTGAGAGTATGATTTACTATGATGAAAATGAGGTTGCTGAGAGGAAAAAAATAAGAATATCTAATTTGGATTGACTGGTCAGGGAATTTTCTATGAGGAAGTCGCATTTATATGTTTGTTATCTTATGATTGCTATTATTTTTTTTAAAAAAAGCTTATTTATGTATTTTGAGAGAGTGAGAGAGAGAGGGAGAAGAGTGGGAGGGGCAGAGAGAGAGTGAGAAACAGAATCCCAAGCAGACTCCACACTGTCAGCGCAGAGCCCAATGTAGGGCTCCAACGCAAGAATCATGAGATCATGACCAGGGTTGAAACCAAGAGTCAGATGCTTAACAGATTGAACCACCCAGGGGCCTCTGTGATTGCTATTATTAATGAAAATTAGATCTAGTTCCTGGGATGTCACAGTATATATCAAAAGACATTAAAATGTTTTTTTAAAAGGAATTTTGGTCAAGTTCTTAAAATAAAAAATCCTCAGAATGATCTGCTTATAATGGGGTATAAAATGTATTCCTTTATGGTTTCTCTGTCATGGGTCATGAAGAAGTCAAAAATTTCCAAACCCAATTGCATTATATACCGTTCTCATGTCCCAACCAGAGTATCTGTTCTTAAACATACCTTAATAGAAAAACTAGTGTAAATTGAAGATATCTAATGGAAGAACTGCTGGGTGATAGTAAGGATTTGTATATAATTTCAAATGAGAGTCAGTTATAGAAATTGGAGGTATTTAACTTAGAAAAGAGAAAATTTGAGGCAAATTCTGTAATTGCTAGAAAGATTTGAAGAGCTAGTACATCAAAAAGCAGGTATACATATTCCCTAAAGCTCAGATTTCAAAAACAGGTCTGAAAAATTTAAATTATAAAGCAGAGAAATTTGGTTTATTATTAGGAAAATATCACTAATAAATAAGCAGTCTGGAAATTGAATGGACTGTCTTGCAAAAACAGCAAATGCCCTGCCATCATAGACTTTCAACCTGAAGACACATATTGCCATAAAAACTATCTAGTTTAAAATAACATAGAAGAAACACATACTTTGTGCAGAAAGTACACGACTTCTAAAATAACTCTCGAGTGACCGATGCCTTCAATGACATTATGCTATCTTTATTTTTCATCTCCATTCTGTCACCAAATCTTCTTTTTGTCTAATGTTTATTTTTGAGAGAGAGAGAAAGAGATAGAGTGTGAGTGGGGGAGGAGCAGAGAGAAAGGAGACATAGAATGCAAAGCAGTCTCCAGGCTTTGAGCTGAGCTGTCAGTACAGAGCGCTAAGCGGGGCTCGAACCCACAAACAGTGAGATGACGACCTGAGCCGAAGTTGGACGCTTAACCGACTGAGCCACCCAGGCACCCTGATCACCAAATCCTCTTAATTGTATCTATACAGTACCTAATGTTTTCCCTTTCTTTCATGAAAGTAGATTATGAAAAAGTGTTAAAAACGTGGCATACAGATGAAAAAAGAATATATGCCGAAGATTTACTTAACTTATTAATGAGGAAACTTGGCTGAATGGTAAAGTTGGTTCAAAACAGAACTCAAAAAAGCAGATTTTATATATACCACCAGAAAAGGAACACTAAAACAAGTGTGCAAATCTAGAGACAAAATGATTAACGTCTTGCATGGCAATAAACTAACTTTGGGGTTTTATTTTTTCTGGACAGAGAAAATTTGTACCTCAACTAGACAAAAACTACACATGATCCCATAACTTTATAGAGTCTATATTCTAATCAATAGTAAATATCAGGTCAAACAAGTATACATGACCCTAGATAATTAAACAGCTCTAATAGTTCTCGGGTGGGCCTGTTAGACGATGTTCCAGTATAATATTAAGGATTTACAATGCTTCTTGTGCTGTAATTATAGGTTTTAGATGTTTTAACATTTTCATTTCCCAATATAACTCTTATACTCTATATCATTTATCATGACAAATTTCATAGGAAATAGTCATCTTTTAGTGTTCACACCGAGATCTGTCATGCTCAAGACTAATTTTCATTTCATCTTTCTTTGAATTTATTTTTCTCTGAATATCTAAAGTATATATTGTTGGCGCTACATCAATCAATTATATATTGTCAAATATTCATTCATCAGTTTCGTTTTCCTTTGTTAATGTAACATATAAACAAAATGAAAATAAAACCCTCATCTTTTGCTTGACAATTTTGATGTACATGGGAAAACCTGATAATAGAAGTAAGCAAGAAATAAGCCGACAGAGTGCATCTAAAATAATTTTTTAAATTCTTTTTAATGTTTATTTATTTTTTAGAGAGAGAGAATGACAGAGCACGAACAGGGGAGAGGCAGAGAGAGAGAGACACAGAATCTGAAGCACGATCCAGGCTCTGAGCTGTCAACACAGAGCCTGATGCAGGGCTCGAACTCACAAACCGTGAGATCATGACCTGAGTCGAAGTCAGATACTTAATTGACTGAGCCGCCCAGGCACTCATAAAGTAATTTCCTTTTTTTTAAAGGTTTTTATTTTTATTTTTGAGATAGAGAGAGAGAGGGAAAGAGAGAGACAAAGTGTAAGCAGGGGAGGGGCAGAGAGAGAGGGAGACAGAATCCGAAGCAGGCTCCAAGCTCTGAGCTGTCAGCACAGAGCCTGACGCGGGGTTCAAACTCACAGACTGTGAGATCATGACCTGAGCCAAATTCAGACTGAGCTATCCAGGCGCCCCAGTAATTTCTTAATGCAAAATTGAAACAAGAACATTGTCATTTTTGCTGCTAATAATATTACTATAAAAATGTCAATAATCAATTTTCTCTGGAAGACAGAGTTCAGCAAAGCTGAAATTATCTGTGTCAATACTATTTAAGATAAATCACGAAGTTTCAAACTCCATTGTTTAGAAGTCAGTTTTGATCTACACATTTCTGCCACATAGTCAGCCAATAATACCATGGCTAATAATACCATGGGCCAGATTTTCTCCCCACCTTCCCCACCACCTAGCCTCAAGAGATGTAATATTCTAGCTAGAGAAGAGAAAATAGAAGGCAGAGCCACAGGACAATTTTTCACTCTTATGAAAAAATACTGTTTAATTTGAGGAAACAAGATTTATTAGATAATAAGAAATAACACCATGTGGGTATTGGAGAGAGTATACCCTTGGTGCAGACAGACACTGGGAGGTTGAAACTTGTGGGACAATATCTGCTTGAAGATGCATAAAACACTCTAAATTCAAATTAAGAGAATCATAAAATTTCCTTAAATATTATCAGGGAAATTAACAACAAACAGCAAAGAGTGCTGAGCTAATTGATCATAACTTCCAATTTTTTTAAGTTTTTATATACAGATATTTGCATGAACTAACTTGTAAATGCACTGTTTTTCTATTTTGAAAAACATGATAAAACACTTATTATTGCATTCACAAAAAACAGCAGCGTAGATCAGATTCCACAAATGGTTATGCGGCAATCAGGTCCTCAAAGGAGGCAAAGGTTCTTTTGAGATCTCTGTTCCGGGACCTTCTCATGTAAGATTCATTCTCAGTCTGATCTTCTCAGGGTTACAAAATGGGTAAAATTCCAGTCTTCAAATTCAGCTTGAGGATGATAATCAAAAGAATGAAGGGGATATATCTCCTGCTATGTTACTTTGTTTGTAAAATGATCCCTCGAATCCCAAATAGACTCCCAACCATATCTTACAGCACAGTTCTAGATCACGTGTATATTTATTTTATTAAAAAACAACTTTAATAGAAGTATAAAATGAATGCAGTTTTGTGTTTAAAGTTCACTAATATTTATTATCATTCTTTATGACTTTACATATGTGTATACCAAGATAATCGACATCCAAATAAAGGACAAGCAATTTCAGGCAAATACAATTTTCTTTGATGCATCTGAGCCAAAACCCTCCTGAGAAGCAACCAATATTCTGACTTGTAACACCTTTAGTTTTGCCTGTATTTAACTTGTATGAAATCATAACAATTATTCTTTTTTATACTTCATTTCCTTCACTCAACATTTTATCAATAAGACTCAGCCATGTTACTGCATGTAACAGTAATCGGGTATTCATAATGCTGTGCGATATACGATTTTGCAAATATACCACAAAATATAAATTGCATTGCTCTTGGACCTTTTATTTCCGTTTGGACTATAATAATGAATAAAGCATTAGTATTACTTTTGTTTTAGCATTTCAACTGTCTTTTATAGAATTATGTTAAATGAGGAGAAAAAAAGTCTCATATTTACCTACATAGTTGCCATTTGTGGTCCTCATTATTCCTTTGGGCAGATTGGAACTTGTACTGTCATTTCCCTTCAGTTTGAACAATTTCTTCTGTTACTTATAGTGTAGGTTTGCTGGTGACTAGTTCCTTTGACTTTGATTTGTCTGTAGAAAGCTTTACTTCACCTTCATTTTGGAAGGATATTTTCACCGGGCAGAGAATAATAGGCTGAAAGTGTTTTTGTTTTTCCTGACATTTTTGTTTGCCGCGCTTAGTTTCTACCAAGATGTCAGAGGATATTCTTATCTTTTTGTTTTCCCTTGTATTTACTTTGTCTGTTCTGTCTGCATTTATGTTCTTCATGTTACTGCTGGTTTTCAGAAATGTGATTTTGATGAGTTTGTGTGTGGGTTTCTTTGGGTTTCTTGCTGGGGCGTAGTTGAGTTTCTCAGTTCTATAGGCTTATAATTTTCATTATTTTCTTTAAAGTCTTTCTTGTTTCTCCAAAAGTCACCTTTTTCGGAAACATATGTTAGACTACTTGATGCTGCCTCATAGGTGACTAAGACTTGGCTAATGATTTTTCAGACTTCTTTATTTCTATGCTTCAATTTCAGTCATTTCTATTGCTGGGTCTCAAAGTTCACTTTTGTAGTGTCTCAACTGCTGTAGTATCTAAACTATTCAATGCAGTTTTACTTTGGATATTGTACATTTCAAAATAACTCCACTTGGTTTTCTTAACGGTCTACGATTCCCTCATTATTTTCACATTGTCTCATAAATCCTTGAGGATATTTATTACAGTTGTTTCAAAATAAATTTCTCCCGCAAATTCTATCATTACTGTTGATTACCTATCGATTACATTTCCTCATGATTTAGATCACATTTCGCTCTGCTGCCTCTGTCCAGCTTTTTTTTTTTTTTCCACAGTGAATGCTGAACCATAGGTACGCTATGTTGTCGAGTGTCTGTATTTTATTATTTGTCTTTAAAGAGTATTGTTCTGGCAGATAATTGTGTAACAGTTAAGTCCGCTTGGTACATTCAAGGCATGGTTTTATACTTAGTTAGACGCTTCTATAGCAGCCATCACCCTGAGGATTATTTAATATTATTCTTCAAGAGCTGAATGTATTGAATGTCCTGGGTATTCAATGAAGTTTCTCAATTATAGCTGCTAAGAATCTGAACATCTCCTTCGGGCTACAGATCCCCAGCAATGGTTTTTTTTCTGGCTTCATGGAACGTCACCCTACCTGTGAGTAGCTTTGAATTCTGGAAAGTCTCAAGGGTCCCCCTCCTGAAATTTGTAAAGCTCTTTCTCTGCTTAGCTCCCTCCTTTCCAGCTGCCAACCCCACCCCCAATTTGATTTTTGTCTCCTTAACTCAGTGAGACTGTCATGCTCCACTGGATCTTTTCTGTTATATCATCAGAAATGCCTCAGGTCAGAAAGTTAGGAAGATTACAGAGTTCCCTTAGTTTCTGCTGTTGTTGTTGTTGTCTCAGAAATAACTTTCACCACCTGCTAGCTCTCCCTGAAAAGAGTTGTTTCATATACTTTGTCCAGTTTTCTATTTCACTGAAAGCTACACTCTTTAGCAGCTGTTTTAAAATCCTTGTTTGCTAACTCTAAAATCTGGCTTAGCTCTAAGTCTGCTCTTATGACTTCTTCTCCCGATTGCCATTCACATTTGTCTGCATCTTAGCATATTTCATAATTTTGGGGCTGTACGATGGCTATTATGTACAAAGGAACCATGAAGACTGAAAATAATATTTCCTTCCGGGGGGGCACCTGGGTGGCGCAGTCGGTTAAGCGTCCGACTTCAGCTCGGGTCACGATCTTGCGGTCCGTGAGTTCGAGCCCCGCGTCAGGCTCTGAGCTGATGGCTCAGAGCCTGGAGCCTGCTTCCAATTCTGTGTCTCCTTCTCTCTCTGCCCCTCCCCCCTGCATGCTCTGTCTCTCTCTGTCTCAAAAATAAATAAACGTTAAAAAAATTTTTTTTAAAAATATTTCCTTCCCGGGAAGAATACGCCATTCCTTCCCCCCCTCCCCGCCTTTGGCATCTAGTTGGAATACCTCAATCCAAACACAGAGTGGACTGGTTTGAGGCTGAGTGGAAAATAAAGTTAGACTTTGTCTACATATTTTCCAGTAATCTGGAGGACAAAATCTACCATGGGCTTGTTTAACCCTCCACTTAGCCTAATTATCTTTTTCAAGTGCCATGACACTGGGGGCAATCTCATGCCTTTTAGGTCCTGCCTTCCAGACTCCTGTAATGTTCAAGCTTTCAGAAGATTCTTCTTGGGGTAAAGCAGCCATGTGCTAGTGTATACATTTGATTCTGACCCATCATAACAGCCTATTCATGAAAAGTTCTTTTGTGCTAAAGATTCTCAGAGTGTTGCCATTAGGGGAAACTGAGTAAAGGTTGCATGAGATCTCTCTGCATTACTTGTGACAATGAAGTATAAACTTACAATTATCCCATAATAAGAAGTTTAATTTTAAAAATGTATGTATAATATATAGATAAGGAATATTTAAATATCTTACAAACTTATTTATATGTGATAAAATAGGTCACAAATAAATATACCACATATAAAAATATATAAATATATGCCACAAATAAATGACTATATATGCATTCAAATACATTTACCCTTAAGCTTTTTTCTATGAATGTCTGTCTTGATGAGCTAATGATTTAAACACTATACATTCCTTTTCATTGGGCCACTGTCCCTGTGTACCATTCCTTGCACTGGACTAGAACTTAATATTTTAAAAAATAAACAAAAAATATTTAAATGAATGTGGAATTTATACATATCAGTAAATATTATGTAAATACCCAATAAATGATGTTTGTATTATTCATCTTTTTTGAATTGAACAAGTTTCTAAAATTATAATGACAATAATCAATTTTCATTGAGAAATTAAAATAAAAATTCATGAGTTCACAATATTGAGAGATTAGAAACTCAAATTGCTAACAGAAACATAATCTATGTGCTTGTTAACAATATACTATATATGGTAGTTATAATGTGAATACAAATACCACAGAAATCTGGGCCAGATTAAAAAAAAATGCAACTAGTCCTAAGTAGGCCAGGCTCAGGTTTAACTCACATATTAACCTTTTTTTTTTCTCCCACCATCCTCTTATTTATTTTAACTATGTATGTAAGCCCCCTAACTCCTTCCCAGTAAAATATGACAGTCATCCAATGGACAACTAAAATCTGTGCTACCCCCTGACTATGAGAGCATGCCAGGGTCTCCTGCCTTTGTTATCTCACTTTGTTAACAGCTTGGTTTCTTTGGTATCTTAAATATCCTCTGTTCTGCTGTAGCAGTTGCTAAATGGCAAACTTTTTTTCATGACAAATGTGTTGACTGATGCTAATAGATGGTGTTCATGAAAGCATTAAAGGACCAGCAGGGCATAGGGACATCCTAATATGGATATTGTGCATAATGTGAAAGACTTATATAAGGAACCCATATCCTGTGGCTAGAAACCTGTGGCATTAATGGTGTATACCAGCTAATTATCAGCCTTGGAAATAAGGATACTGCTTACTGTTTACTATTTTCCAGGTTTCAATACATGCACATTGTTATTCTTCCTGAGAGTACTGGCATTTCAACAAAGATTGTACAACTACGTCATAACTTTACCAGGGAGAAGTACAATTGCCTGATAGTAGGAACAATTCCTTGGGCAAGTGTGCCTTTTAACACTCCTCAAATCACTCTCTATAAACGGTTCCTACTCTGTTATTTTCAAAGTAATGGTCCTCAACTCCTTGGCCTCACACCAGAATATTCCTGAGCTATGACTGGGCTACAGATTTAACTAATTGTATCAGAACTCCTGGGGGTGTGAGTAAGGCATCAATGATTTTAAAGCTCCCCCAAGTAAGTCCATGATGCATTAGAAGTTGAAAAACTGTTCTAAGCTGCCTCTTTACTGTTCTAAACTGCCTCTGGGAGCTCATTTCTAGACATTTAGGATATTTTCTTAAAAACCTGTGATAAACTTATTTTTCAGATATATTCCTTTCCTCTAGTTGATTCATATCTCTAGAATTTTTTACTTACCAAGGTTTCGTCTATATTGTTTTGCGTGTGTGTGTGTATGTGTGTGTGTGTGTGTGAGGGCGCGATAAGATGTTTTTATAGGTTTTCCACACGTGATCACTTACACAAAATTAAAAACCATATGTTTGGATGAATCACTTATTCATATTGTTCTTTATCTCCTGGTCCACCACATACAATGTGCTTACATATTTTAGAGATTTAGTTGATTCCATAAACTTTATAATTTCTTCTACTTGATCTCTTTTAGTTACAGATCAGACATTGGTTTTGTTGACTATTCACATGTTAAGAAAATTCCAGGGTTTGGGGGAGAATCCTCCCCCAGGCCAGCATTTCCTACAATACATAAGAAAAGAATTAGAAAACCTGGCACAGGGGAACCTGGGTGGCTCAGTCGGTTAAGCGGCCGACTTCAGCTCAGGTCATGATCTCACGGTCCGTGAGTTCAAGCCCGCGTCGGGCTCTGTGCTGACAGCTCAGAGCCTGGAGCCTGTTTCAGATTCTGTGTCTCCCTCTCTCTCTGCCCCTCCCCTGTTCATGCTCTGTCTCTCTCTGTCTCAAAAATAAATAAATGTTAAAAAAATTTAAAAAAGAAAAAGAAAAGAAAACCTGGCATAAGGTCGTGAGTGTGATTCAGGGGGAGTCTTCCCCAAAATACAATCTTGGAAATAAATCCACTCTAGATCCTTTATATATTATGGACTATGATTCTCTAATTTCCTTGTATTTTTCCTCCCTACTTCCTGCTAAACTACAATTTTATTACTGTCAATTTCATGGAGTTTTCTCATTATGCTGATTGGATTTCTTTTCCTCTTACTTCAGATATCTGTAGTCTTAGAATATCTTTAATTCATGATTACTTTTGATTTCCAAAACAGTGATTTCTCTTAGGTCTTATGGTGAGGAAAGTATACTTTATGCAGTGATTCTTCATGTGTTTGAAAGATTACAGGTTTCCTAAAGATTCTGATTCAATTCCAAGGGATGTGGAGACCATGCTCAAGGAGAGACAATGTTTAGTGGGAAATACTGATTGGCCGTAGCAAAGCTGAGAACAGGTATGGGTGGAAAGGAGCTAGTTTCTGACTTTTTTAAAGGACAGGCATTTAATTATCATGTCACCAGGCAAGTTGCTTTTACTTTTTTCTTCCATTGTCTGTAGTTCAATAACTTCTCAAGGGAAGATTCCTCCACCTTTGGAATTTCCCTGAGTGATGAGGTAGACGTTTTGTGCTTTATCTTATGTGCTTCACAACATAGTGTTAAAAATTTAGCAAGATAATCCATTCGATGCAAAAAGCACAACATACTGTCTGATGATGATTGTCTGAGCTCTGGACATCAGTCTTCTGTCTGTATTTTCAAAGCCCTGATGCTGGCATACAACGTACCATGGTGCTATCACATTTCTGTATGGCTGGCTAGCAAAGGAACTGACTGTCTTTTTTGTCAAGACTATGTTTTCAAGGATGTTTGTATAGCAAACAGCCTTTGGAGATATTGTGTCTATGTCCACAGCCAAGGGCAGATTTGTTTACTGTTCAGTATAATGTCAGTGTAAAAATAATGTCTCCCTGTGGGGCAAAGGGCAAGTTTGTTTACTGTCCACTATAAACTCAGGGTTTCTCTTTTATAATGCAGCCCACTGCATGTGCAGGTGTCACCTGGCCCTCTTTACCTCACCCTGTGGGAACTAGAAGTCAGGGAAGCTACAAATGATGATTTTCTGGTCATCGCTATTAATGAGTAACAAACTACCCTCTGTCTCTGACCCGGGAAGCTCACTTGTGTGGAAAGCTCCAGGTCCTTGCTGAATTTTATATAAACCTTATTCTAAAAAATTTACTTTAATGCTTTTAATGATTCTAATAGTCCTGGATAAACCACATTAGGTGAATTTAAGAGAACAAGTATTTCCTGGAATATGCCATATATTAAAAATGCATTTAACTATAAATGAAACATAGGTCTGGATTCAAGTATGCATGTTCAGAGAAAGTAAAACAGGTGCAGGGGATAATTATAGTAAGAAGCTGCTTTAAGAAATACTATAAAATACTTATACTGAAATAAAATAGAAGTTCAAAGGGATTATTTCCTTTTTGAGGGAAATGAGCAAAGGTACACAGATGGTCTATAATGGATAGGCACTGGTCAGGATGTTATAAATATTTGCAAGATAATTGGATATATCTGCCAAAAATGAGTTCATTTTTCTTCCACTTCTCTTTATCTTCTTCTCCCCCCCCCACCCCCGTCCTTGTTCGTCTTCAGATTTCAACATCCAGTGTGTAATGGTAAGGGTGTAACATTTGTAATATTAAGGCAATGATCTTTCTGGACTTAAGAATGTTTGATGAAGCATCAGACTGACTGACTTCAAGCCTGATAATGTTGATTATCAACAAAAACGTGCTTCCTTTGTTTCAAATGCATGCCCATAGCCATTTAAAATCTGTAATTTAGTGAAAGACTGCTTTTTCCACTGAAGTTGTTAATAAACTAAAACCTGAAAAATTCTATGCTCAGAGCATTGCAAATTCTTTTTTATTTTTTTAAAAAAAATTTTTTTTTCAACGTTTTTATTTATTTATGGGACAGACAGAGACAGAGCATGAACGGGGGAGGGGCAGAGAGAGAGGGAGACACAGAATCGGAAACAGGCTCCAGGCTCCGAGCCATCAGCCGAGAGCCTGACGCGGGGCTCGAACTCACGGACCGTAAGATCGTGACCTGGCTGAAGTCGGACGCTTAACCGACTGCGCCACCCAGGCGCCCCACAAATTCTTTTTTATTGCATAGGTTTTATTTTATTGTTTGGTATTATAAGTATGTGACTCTCAAAGTAAAAATCCATGTGTAATCATTTATTTTTGTAGCTATATTATTTACACTGTGACTAAACCAGGCAGGTGCTTAAAAATACTTAGATAAGGCAAGAAATACAATCATCAAAGCAACTTTGGGCGCATATTTCACTAAGGAGTTCATTTACTGAAGAAGAACAACAACAAAAACTTTAAATGATTGTTTTGGCAAAAAAACAAACACAAAAATATCTGAAATTCTGATGGGAAACAGAAAGCCACAGGTGAAGTATTCAATTCATCATCCAGCTGACTTTGGTGACTACATAGCACACATGTGGTAACATACAAAGCACTAAAGAGCATCTGGGTTTTAGAGCCATGCTCTCTCACTCCACTGACCTACTGGATGACCTACTGAAGTCATGACTTACTGAAGAGGCATCATATATAACAGTCCACAGCAGAGCTAATGCAGTCTGCCAGAGTCTAACCCCAGCTCTAGTGCTTATTAGTTTTGTGGCCTGAGAAAGTCATACTACCTCTCCAAGCCTCATTTACCTCACCTACTATAAGCACTTCCTCACAGGGGCTCCTGGGTGGCTCAGTCAGTTAACCATCCAACTTTGGCTCAGGTCACAATCTCATGGTTCGTGAGTTGGAGCCCCACTCAAGCTCTCTGCTGTCAGGTGGGAGCCTGCTTCACATCCTCTGTCCCCCTCTCTTTGTCACTCCCCTACTCGTGTCCTCCCTCTCTGCCTCTCCTTCTCCCTGAAATAACTAAACATTAAAAAATATTATAAAATAAAATGAATATAAAAGATCTTACTCATAATGCTATATGAAATAATATATGGAAACTTCTTTGCAGACTCTCTAGGACATAGAATAACATTTGGTATATATTAGATGCTATAATTAGCCATTAACAAGATATTCTGTGTGTATGCTAAACACATGGCCTTTCCCTTCAAACATACTTACTTCCAAAAGAATATTTCAACTTGAAGAGAATAAAAGATGTATGTACGATGCTAAAGATTGTCTCATAAATATTAAAGGATTGGTTAAAACGGTATATCTAGTTTTGCTAATGCTATATGAGCTATAATTTCTACATTTCCAGTCTTTTATGCATATGAATGCATGTGATAATTCTTTCCTTGATATAAAGATATTCATTTAGTGTGCCTGCAAATACTGATCATTCAGTGGTGTTCAATTTATGGAGAGCTCCCTTCACAATTTCTTTTATACATCTGCTTTCATTCTTCAGGTGGCTGGCCTTATGGATAATATATCATACACCATGCATCCCTATAATTGTTGGATGGCCTGGTTCACCAACAATTCAAATCAAGATAATGCAGTCTAAGAGTTAAGAGAATGAATTGATTTGATGGTGCTCTATTAAATCAATTTAGGCTACCATAAAAGTAGCTGTAAAAGAAATTTCAGTACTTTATGGTTGCTGGAATTCTATGATCAGTATCTCTTGAGAAGACGGCAGCTTCCTCTAGATCAATATATAAATCTGAGTGGTATTCCAAATTTTGTTTCTGCCACTTTCAACTTAGAGGCCATGGGTTTGCTTTCAGCTAAAATCCAATAGAATAAAAAACCTTCCCTATAAAGGATTCTCAAGGAATGCACCTTCTGAAGAACTGAGGCATTTGGTTCTAGTGTATGTCATTGTAGCAGGTGTTCAATAAAACTTTTCTGAATTATTCTGTTTACATTCCTATCCACAAATGACAGCATTTAACTATAGACGTAATGGACTGAAGTAAGGTAGGCTCCAAATTCAAATGCCAACATGGTCTAGGACAGTAATGTACATGATTATATCTTTCTTTCTTTCTTTCTTTCTTTCTTTCTTTCTTTCTTTCTTTAACTAGATGATTTGGAGATTTTTTTTGACTAGATTCTTTGAAGAAGGATAGCTGCTCTTTACCTCTTTCAAGTGTTGCCATATAGGAATATGGATCCAGTTTTTTTCAGATGCATCATCTGAAGATATGTTACATGTCCAGATTTTTATGGGAATTATTTTAACTATTGTGTAAACGTAACAAATGGAGTTTGTTAGTTCTTTTTAGTAAGTTTTGCTGAAGCAAATCAGTCCCCAGTTGGACAAAATGATGTTGGTTAATAAGACTTCATCTCAGTGGATTGATGTTCTTATGAGTTTCACATTTGGCATGGGCAGATATTGTTGCCCGGACACCTCATCTCTGCCCTCCTGGTTGACACCTTGAACAACACAACCATTAAAACACAACCTCAAGGGATGATTATGAAGTCATTATTTACTGAAGACTAATTAGTAAATCTATAAAAATAGATGACTTAAGGCCATGAATGGCAAAAAGTAGTTTATAAATAGATGGTTTTCAATGGAATCTGAATTTCAAAATCTTACTGAGAAACAAATAGGCAGAAGAAATAAAGAATACCAGTGCAGGGGGAATGTATTATTTTTAAAAAATGCCAGAGTTTGGACAAACGTCACAGCCCTCAAAAGTCAACCCTTCTCCCTACAACCCAGCAATTGCACTACTAGGTATTTATCCAAGGGATACAGGTATGCTGTTTTGAAGGGGCACATGCACCCAATGTTTATAGCAGCACTATCAATAATAGCCAAAATATGGAAAGAGCCCAAATATCCATAAACGGATGAATGGATAAAGAAGATGTGGTATATATATACAATGGGGTATTACTCAGCAATCAAAAAGAATGAAATCTTGCCATTTGCAACTATGTGGATGGAACTAGAAGGTATTAGGCTAACCGAAATTAGTCAGAGAAAGACAAATATCATATGACTTCACTCATATAAGGACTTTAAGATACCAAACAGATATAAGGGAAAGGAAGCAAAAATAATATAAAACGGAGGGGGACAAAACATAAGAGACTCTTAAATATGGAGAATAGAGGGTTACTGGAGGGGTTGTGGGAGGGGGGATGGGCTAAATGGGTACGGGGCACTAAGGAATCTATGCCTGAAATCATTGTTGCACTAATATGATAACTAACTTGAATGTAAATTAAAAAAAAATAAATTAAATTAAACAGTTTTTAAAAAGTCAACACACAAATTTGGAGGTTAATCAATAGCTGGAAATGATTATACAAAAAATGGCAATGAAACCAAAGTGAGGTTTTCAGCACCGCACATGAGAGCTGTGTGAATTCAGTTTCTTGGTGACATCTAATTAGCAACCCAAACTGCCTCCCAATTCATTATAATAAAATACTACTCTTCTCTGAATGTATTAAGGTGATAAACCATCAGAATAAAAGAGCATCTGGGGCTCATTCACTCATTTAATAAGAATATATTGATTTTTTTTCTGGGCCAAACACTAGACTAGGGGCTGAAAATATATCAAGGAGCCCCTCCAAGAAGAGGTCTCTATTCTTGAAACAGTTAATTCTGACAAAAAGTATAAATGTAGGTGGTATGGAGATTTGTCTTTATGTCTTCTTTCTAAGGACTCGGTTTTGGAAATAGTACTGACTTATTTTTTTAACCTAAATATCATTTTACCTGAAAGGTAGATCAACCCTATAGACACCTATCATCAAAAAAGCATTATTTGTCTTCTATTGTCTACACAGAAGGTTGGTTAAATGTAGAGATTCATTAGTGATTATGACAAGGTATTGTTTCTGAACAATACCCACAAAGAGTAAGTGAGTATAATGATTGAGAGGGGCTGCTTCCAGAATCATAGTTCTTCCAGAGGTCTGGAAGTTCAAAAAATGCAAATGGATAGATAGACCTTTTTTGCCTAATAAAATTATTAATTTAGATATAAATATGTAATAATATAAAAACAATATTCATATGTAACAAATGAAACAAAGCAAGACAGGTCACAGTGTTTTCCCTTTTTTTATTTTATTTTTAATTTCATTGATTTTGAGAGAGAGAGAGAGAGAAAAAGAGTGAGTGGGAGAGGGGCAGAGAGAATCATAAGCCAGTTCCATGCTGTCAGTGCAGAGACTGACACATGGCTTGAACTCGTGAACCATGAGATCATGACCTGAGTTGAAACCAAGAGTCAGATGCTTAACAGACTGAGCTACCCGGCTACCCAGGCACACAGCACAGTGTTTTTCTAAAACCAATCAAACAGGTTTTGTTTTGTTTTGTTTTGTTTTGTTTTGAGTCTTGGATAGAGAGTGATGTTCTAGGTTTTTTCTAAGCAATTGGGCCATACCAGCCTCCAGGTGATATTTTCATTACCAATCTCTATTGTCCCTTTGAAGCAGGAGGCTGTGATGGTTCCATATCAAGCATGAACAAGTAAATTTATCCTGAGAAAAAAGTTTTGAAAATATTTCTTTAGAACATTAGTGTACTGGCCGGGTGCCTAGGTGGCTCAGTCGGTTAAGCATCAACTCTTGGGTTCAGCTCAGGTCATGAACTTGCAGGTTCTGAGTTCAAGCCCCATGTCGGGCTCTTCACTGACAGTGCAGAGCCTGCTTGGGATTCTCTCTCTCTCCCTTTCTCTCTGTACCCCCCCAATAAATAAATAAAATTTAAAAATCGAAAAAAAAAAAAAAGAAGAACATCAGTGTATTTTCCACTTGGGTTGGCATATTTTTAGTAGGATTTGAGGTCTTATGAGAATCTGCTGATGCTAAAAATAAACCAGTACTTTACTTGATTTATTCACTAACCAGTATTAGTACACACCTGCTTTGTCACAGATAAAAAGAAATCCTTGCACATGTGGATTTTGCTGTTTAGTCAGTAGAGGCAGAAAATAACCAACCAACTAACAGTTATATAAAAATATACAGTATATGAAAAGGGAAATAAGTTAGGAGGGCATATAAAGAAAAATAAGGAGTATATGAGTGCTGGATTGCACAATTCTACATAGGGTGGGAAAGGAATGCATTGCCAAAAAATAAAGATATTTGTGCAGATACTTGAAGATGGGAGGGATAAGTCTGGCAGCCATCAAGGAGAGGGGATCCTGGTCAGAAGGAAAGTAAAAATAAAAGAGCAGGTATGTGCTTGATATGGCCAAAGAACATCAAGGAAGAAAGTGTAATTTGAACGTAGTAAATAGTTAGCACACGGGAGGGTTGTGGGAGATGAAACCAGAAGTGGTGTTGAGCCAGACCATGAGAGGCTTATAAAGCCACTGAAAGCACAGTGACTTTTATGCTGGGGAAGATGGGGAGCTATCGGAGGGTTTTGACATCCCAAGTGACCTCTCCTGACTCATTCTGAAATGATCACTCTGTACTGTGAGGAATTAAACTACAGGGACAAAGCATGAATACGGGACTCCAGTTAGGTTTTTGCATTCATCCAGGTGAGATATATTGGTAGCATCTAAAAGTCTGGGAGCAGCAGAAGATGTTCGTCAGTTCAAGGGCATATTGAGACACTTATTAGACTTTCAAATTGAAGGTCCAATAGATAGAAGTCATACAAGCCCGGCTTTGAGGGAAATTGTCTGGACCAGGGATATAAATTTGGCACATAGCCAGGGTTCACTTAAGTATATTGAATCAGTGAATGAATATCCATGTGGAGACAAGTTAATTTTGCAGTGACTTACCCAACACGGGAAGTAAATAATAACATACCTATGTGTCAAGTTACTGTTGCTGGGTTTTTTGTTGTTTGTTTGTTTGTTTTGTTTTGTTTTGTTTTTAGATGCTGGCCATGAATTTGTTTTAGCAAAAATATAATAAGGAATCTGTCTGGACCATGAGCAGGAAGGGAATCTTTTACATCTCTAATTCTAATCTTAGGACACAACCTGAGAGAGAGAATCAACAAGTAAAAGTGTTTCAAAACACACTGTTAACATAACTTTCATAGTAGAAATATCAAATTATATTGTCACTAGGAGAATACTCAAGTTGTATCTCTACCTTGGCCAGAACTTGGTTTCATTATTCTTGGGTTTTCTTTCATTTATCACTAAATGGATGAGAAAAGTTATTCATTAGGGCAACAGGTGATTAGGACACTTTCTTTATCAACACTCATCAAATGTGGATAGTGTTTGTTTTAGTCATCTTGGGCTATTGTAACAAAATACCAAGGTGCCTTCTGATTCAGTTTCTGGCTTCCAGATGGCTGCCCTCTCATTACATCCTCAACTGAAGAGCCTCACAGACAAAAGACAGTAGAGTTCTGGTCACTACTTGAAGTCAGAGGTTTGTTTAGAATTTCTTGTCCTGAAACTTCCTCCCATACATTTGTAGAAAGGTTGGGAATAGCCTGTGATTAACTGCAGTCTAAGACTATGGCTTGTCCAAACCTCCTTACCTGGGAAAGTGAGAAGAAGCAGAGTCCCAAAACAAGGACCTGAGCACAATACACTGCTGGCTCGCTCCCATCTTCCCCCTTCCCCATTTCTTACATATTTATTTTTACTGTGAGCCACTCACTTCCCATAAAATTGTATTTATGGAAAATCTTTGACATATGAGATAAAGTTGGTTTCTTCTAGAGCTTTGCATTACAGTTTCTAGAAGACAGAAGATACCAGTGCTGGTTCAGTTAAACTAATTTCTCCTCTTGAGTGTTTTTAGACCACTGTGGGAGGTATATTTGGCCTCAGAACTGGTTGAATGCTCACATGCTGCTCCAACTTCTCAGGGTCTCCCTTCTCTGCTTCTTCCTGTTCTTCCTAATCACTGGACTTGAACTTCTATATTGTTCTCATGTTTCTATTTTTTTTTGTTTGTTTGTTTTCTAATTTTAATTTTGGAGACTTTGTAAGACTTTCTCAATATATCATCCAGTTGAGGTTTTCTATATACTATGATACAGAGCAAACCAAAACTCAAGGTCTTATTTTTTTATCACGTGTTTTTAGGGGGATAAACCTGGCACAAAGCTCTTCTTGTCTAGCTGGGTTCCCATGCTCACTTGGTCTTTTGTCTGAGAAATGTTTTTATTCCTGGTAGCTCATTAAATATTGAAAAGTTTTTTTTTCTTTTTAAAAAAATTTTAGGGCGCCTGGGTGGCGCAGTCGGTTAAGCGTCCGACTTCAGCCAGGTCACGATCTCGCGGTCCGTGAGTTCGAGCCCCGCGTCAGGCTCTGGGCTGATGGCTCAGAGCCTGGAGCCTGTTTCCGATTCTGTGTCTCCCTCTCTCTCTGCCCCTCCCCCGTTCATGCTCTGTCTCTCTCTGTCCCAAAAATAAAATAAGAAACTTTGAAAAAAAAATTTAAAAAAATAAAAGGAGCTTTGTTTTTCTAATTTACCTATATTAATTGTATCTTTGGTAGGT
>NW_024412419.1:29173569-29196069 GCF_014898765.1 Herpailurus yagouaroundi
TGGGTGGCGCAGTCGGTTAAGCGTCCGACTTCAGCCAGGTCACGATCTCGCGGTCCGTGAGTTCGAGCCCCGCGTCAGGCTCTGGGCTGATGGCTCAGAGCCTGGAGCCTGTTTCCGATTCTGTGTCTCCCTCTCTCTCTGCCCCTCCCCCGTTCATGCTCTGTCTCTCTCTGTCCCAAAAATAAAATAAAAACGTGGAAAAAAAAATTAAAAAAAATTTTTTTAATGTTTTTATTATTTATTTTTGAGAGAGAAAGAGAAAGAGAGAGAGAGAGCATGAATGGGGGAGAGACAGAGAGAGGGAGACACAAAATCTGAAGCAAGTTCCAGACCCTGAGTTGTCAACACAGAGCCCAATGTGGGTCTTGAACCCACCAACCCTGAGATTATGACTTGATCTGAAGTTGGACATTTACCAACTGAGCCACGCATGTGTCCCTAAAGGTTGCTTGTTTTTAATTTGTACTCTGGATTTAAGGCAATGTCAGTGAAATAATCCAGGTGTTTAGCCCATTGAAACTGAATCCCAAGTTGAGAAGGTAAAAATCACTCTATAGGTATCTGGTTGAACATTTTCTCTTAGAAAAGAATAATGACAACTCTTTTTCTTTTTCTTACGATCTAGTAAGTTTGCTAAAACCTCAAAAAGATGCCCAAATATCAGAAAGAATAACCAAAAAGATGATGGTGATTTTTGATATGATGATGATGATGATGATGATGATGATAAACAGTAAATGTAAAATAATAGTAACCCTTTCTATTGTTGTAACTGTCAGTAAGGATATGATAATATGGTTTGTAATCATCATAATAAGTGTTTGTGTGTTGATGGACTTTTAAGATAGTTGAACTATTTAGGCTATCAGATATATTAGACTTGCAATTTCAGTTGAGTTTTTAGGAGAAATTAAATAAAATTATAGATTTTGACAAGTATGTGAGAAAGCATGAAATCTTTATATTTAAGTCTTGATTTATTACATGTAAGAAAGCACTGCAATATTTAGAAGAGAATCATTTATTGCTTAAAGACATCTGAATTTTTCATTAGTTGTATGAGATTAATACATTGAGCACTAAACAATGCACAAATACTCATGAGTGTTTCCATGCTAGCGTGAACACTGTTGGATGTTAGAAAGGTCAAGAAGACTCAGGAAGACAAAACTCTCTGGAATATCCTCAGAAAGCAATTTTTCATCAGCAGATTTATGAAATTCTTATAACAACAGTGTGCGTGTTTGTGCATGTGTGTGTGTGTGTGTGTGTGTGTGTGTTTGTGTTTGGCTGGTGTTGGTGGGGACTGAATGCAAGTGAGTATTCAGGAGACTTAAGGTAATGAAGACAGACCTTGATAGTATTCAAAAGTTTAAAGTTGGGTAACTTAAAAAATAAATTTTTTGTAGAAAAGTAAATAGTTTTGCTTTAGTTGTTGTTTTTTATATGGCCACCCACCTAAAAAAAAATGCTGGAGTTTTAGATTAACTTCAAATATATGCAGCTCTTCATTTTAAATTGCTGTATGGTTTCTGGGAGAGTTCTTTCAACCCCAATAGACAGCTCTTTACTGCCAGTGGGGATAAGTAAAACATTACCCATCACGGTAAGGGGTTCCCAATAGGAGTGTAGAATCACTCCTTTTTTACTGTTCTAACAGAAGGTGCTATAATAAATATTAAGTAGTTAAACTTAATTCTTCATAATGTGGGCACATTCACAGTATTTCATCTGATGTATCACTACTGAGGAATGCTTTGGTCTTAAATAACATATGGAAAATTAAGAAAAATGCAAACAGGTTCATTATGAGAGGATAATTTGGCTAGGAACAACTTTAAAACTTTAGCTGCCTTTTTTGTGATGCCCAGTTCACTTCCAGTTTCCTCCCTGTATTATTAAGGTTACCTCTGAGCATCTACATTGAATATATCACAAAATATTTGTGTCATTGCTTCCCCTTACAAGGTTTTTTTTTAACTTAAATTCAAGTTAGTTAACATACAGTGTAGTATTAGTTTCAGGAGTAGAACCCAATAATTCATCATTCACATATAACGACACCCACTGTTTATCCCCACAAGTGTCCTCCTTAATATTCACCACCTATTTAGCCATCCCCCTACCATCCTCTCCTCCAGAAATTCTCATTTGTTCTCTATATTTAAGAGTCTCTTATGGTTTGTCTCCCTCTCTGTTTTATCTTATTTTTCCTTCCCTTCACCTATATTCATCTGTTGTGTTTCTTAAATTCCACCTATGAATGAAATCCAAAGCAGTCTACACATTCAATGCAATTCCTATCAAAAGAGCACCAGCACTCTTCACAGAGCTAGAACAAATAATTTTAAAATTTGTCTGAAACCAGAAAAGACCCCAAATAGGCAAAGTAATGTTGAGAAAGAAAACCAAAGGTGGATGCATCACAATTCCGGACTTTAAGCTGTATTACAAAGCTGTAATCATTAAGACCCTAGGGTACTGGCACAAAAACAGAAACCTAGATCAATGAAACAGAATAGAGAACCCAGAAATGGACCCACAAATGCATGGCCAACTAATCTTCAACAAACCAGGAAAAAATATCCAAAGGAGAAAAGAAAATCTCTTCAGCAAATGGTACTGGGAAAACTGAACAGCAATATGCAGAAGAATGAAACTGGATTGCTTTCTTAGACCATATACAAAAATAATTCAAAATGGATCAAAGACCTAAAAGTGAGACAAGAAACACTCAAAATCCTAGAGGAGAAAACAGGCAGCAACCTCTTTGACGTCAGCCACAGCAACCTCTTACTAGACATTTCTCCAGAGGCAAGGGAAACCAAAAACATGGTTAAGAGTTGGATCTATTGCTATTTCAATGAAAATAATAAAAGATAATCAGACTGTCTTGTTATTTTCTGAACAGTAATAATATGGAACATTTATTGACAGCTTACTATATATTAAGGCTTTTGCTCATCTAATAACTTATTTTGTTCTGCCAGGTAGGAAATGACATAAATGCTTATCACTGTATTATAAACTTAAGCTCAAAAAGAGTAACTTGTCCAAGGCCCCACGGTTACCAAGTGAGGAGTATACAAACTTTGGTCTGTATGGACCCAGTGCATTTTTTTTTTTTAGCCACTAGACTATTGTGTTTTTCTTAAACAATGTCAACACAAGGACTTAAACTAGCATGGGGGAGTTTGAGAAGCCGGTCTTCATTTTTATCTCAATCGAAGGGCAACTTTGAGGCTGTGTGTGTCATTGTGTCCCCGTGTCCTGGAGATCCTGCTATGAGTATTCTCCTGATCTTACCCTCTTTTCTCATTAAGTTCCTTTTTTTCAGACAAATATATCTGTTGGTGGATTAATAGTAATCATCTGAAAGAATACCATTGCAAAACTGTTATTACAATGCTTGTATATTGTCTGGGCTCCATAAATGTAATTTGTTAGAATTATTATATTTTAATTAAGAATATCAGTATTTTAATGAGAAACTATCGTTCCTTAATAGTAGAAATAGCATATTTCATACAGTATCTTGAGACAATATGGTCTCTGAATATATTTCTTTAATTTATTAAATTAAGAGTAAATAATGTTAGAAAATTTACAAGTTCTTTTCTTTAACATTTTGAAATTTTCAAGGACAGAAAGTCCTGGATTCCTATGAGAAATCTCTAGAAGAAGTTAATAGTGAAAGATGAAGAACCAATATCTGGAGAGAGAGGGAATACAATATGGAAAATGCAGTGCCCTTTTCCTCAACTTGAGAAACATTTTACTTCTCAGGATTTAGATGACCTTGTGATGCCAAGAATATGGCTCTGAAGGTCAGAGTTGACGTTCATTGTGAGACATAGAAAATAGTTTCTCTTAGAGAAAGTAGCATGCTTCATAAATATTTTCACCATAATGCCTAAAAGTTTAGAAGCAAGAATATTTATCCCCAGAGGTCAAGGAATTTGGACCAAAGCTGTCACATATTAGCATAAAACATCTTTTAATTATCTTTATTTTAACTTTAAAATTAATATAAATTTTACATTCCACTCTATAATAAATATGTCCTTGTCACTACCTTGCTATATCATCTGCCCCCTCCATTGAACTCAAAATAGTGTATCAGAAAGCTATCCTTGGTTTTTACTTCTTCCTATATACTTTCTCAAAGTAAGCTGCCTAATTGAATCCATGTACGCTATTTGTTTATCTGCAGATGACTTCCATAATAATATATGTAGTTAGAGTCCCTGCCATAAGGCTTACAGTCATATATCCAGCTTCTTACAACCACACTTGGATATCCAACAGGTATTTCGAATAAAATATTTCCAGGAAAGAACTCTTGAGCCCCCTCTGTCTTTCATCATCATCCTGGTACTCTTTCCTCAGACCATCAAATTATACGTTTATCGAGCATTCATCCAGTATTCAAGCCAAAGCTCTCTGATTAGTTCTCCTTTTCCCCCAAATCTAACCAGTTATTCTATCAATTCTAAAATAGTGGCATTAGTAACTGATGTATTGACCGATTGCTATGTTTCGGAATCTGTTTCAAGTTCCTGGTGTGAAATGTTTTATTAATCTTCATTAAAAAGTCTAAGAGCTATTATTCTCCCTTTTGCAAAAACAAAACAAAACAAAACAAAATACACAGAAATGGATTAAGTGATTTGCCTAATCACTTGAAATTTTGGTAAGATTCAAAGTCAAAATTTAAACCCAGCCGGTTTGATTTCTAGTTCTATGCTTTTAGCCAGTACACTATTATCATTTCATAAGTATCTCTGGTCCAATCAAAGATATTCACTTTCTTTTTTTTTGCTGTTGCCCTCGTTCACACCATTTATCTGTCAACTGGATTGTTGTAGTTGCTCACAACCAGCTCTCTGTTCTCACTTTTTCTGCCCACTATTTATTCCCCCACTGAGCAAGAATATTTGAAACACAGGTTGTAGGACATCCCCCTTTTAAATCCTTTTGATGGCCTCTAATTCTACTTGGAATAAAATTCAAACTTCTTAGAAAGACCTGCCTAAAAATTTACATGGTTTATTTTCTCCATGATTTATTTTCTACCTTACATGTCAGTACTATCTCACGCATACTGCCACTTTCCCCAGAGTTCACCTACCACCTTCCTTCCTGTTCCTCATTTGACTTAGCACCACAGTTTTCCCATCTACTTACACTTGTTTTATCTTCCTACAAAACTCTATCTTGGCTGCTTTACGGTTCTTTACCATGCTTTACATTTCAGTTCAAACACTACTTCTACCTCAGAAAAGTGTCCTTGCCCAACTTATCTAAAGGAAAGGTACCCCAAACAGCCAGTGCTTAACTATTTTATGCGGCCTTTATTTTTTGGGTTATTTCTCTTCCTAACACTTACAATATTGGAAATGATTTTGCTAATGTAGTTATATATTCATTATCTGGCTCCTGAAACTAAAATTTAAGTTTCCCGAGGGTAACAATGCATCATTTCTATTCTTGGTTTTGTCCCCATTACCTACAGTGTTATCGAATTGTTTTTCTTATTAAGCTATCATGAAATATGGGTTTCGATGTTGAATGCTTGGTCAAATAAAAACATAAAATTGAAGACATGTTTCATTTCATCTTGGTTTATTCTAAATCTATAGATAAGTAGGGAAGGGAAGGGAAGGGAAGGGAAGGGAAGGGAAGGGAAGGAAGAAGGAAGAAAAGAAGGAGGGGAGGGAGGGAGGAAGGAAAGAAGCCAACCAAAATCTTTGTTATAATGTGTATTCTCTGATTTCTTGACTCCTCCAGCAGAGTATAAATTATCTCTAAGGATAATCAATTCCTAATTTAGGAGATTTGACTAAGGAAGTAAAATGGAAAGATGGAGAAGGAAAAGACTCCTTTATTCTGTTAAGAATACACAAACACAGGGGTGCCTGGGTGGCTCGGTCAGTTAGGCATCCAACTCTTGATTTCTGCTCAGGCTGTGATCTCATGGCTCACGGGATGGAGCCCCGTGGTGTGTTTGAGCTCAGTGGTGGGACTGAACCCCATGTCTGGCTCTGTACTAATAGTGTGGAGCTTGCTTGGGATGCTCTCTTTCCTCTCTGCTCCTCCCCTGCTGGTGAGCAGAGCACTTTCTCTCTCTCTCTCTCTCTCCCTCTCTCCCTCTCTCTCTCAAAAATAAACAAAACAAAACAAAATAATACACAAATACATAAACAAAGAGAATTGATGAAGGGATTCTAAAAATACTTGAGACAGTTAAGATTAAGCATAAAGCAAACTAGTAATAAGGAAATTTTTGTCTTTTGTTAATGACAAAGATTCTTAAATTATTCTTTGAGTTTTAAAGACCAATTAACTCTTATTTTGCTGTATTTCTCATGGGCTTATTTATATAGAGGAGTTAATCAAAAACATAATTGAAATTCCAGTAATATGATTTTCACTTACTAAACACATCATTAGGTTAAGATTGTGTCATTAAACCACTTTTCCCACGCTCCAGTCTTGAAACACTCTGCTTTAACCTTCCTTCTGTGTCCTTCCCCTCTTTCACTGGGCACCTGGTGGCAGCCACTGGAATTGCTGGCAGATTGCTGGGGAGTCTTAATGTCCTTCCATTCTTCTTCCAAACTCTTTACGACACTTCAACACCATTTCTGTATCTTTCATAATCACACTATGTAGGTACTCTTATTTCCTCCTCTTTTCCCTCCACAAACATCCATGAAAACAGAATTGCCTCCTTCACTTCCCATTAGCCACAACCAAAGATCTGCTACAAGTATTGCTTCAGCCAAGAAAGGGGATTATTTACATGCAAAACTGTTCCAGGGGAGAAGTGAACTGGGGAGAATGATTAACACATCGTCTTTCTGAATTCTGTTCTCAATGTAAGCTATCAAATAAAACAATACACTTTCCCCCTCTCTACTCTCTTTGAAAAGGAGCACTGTTAAGTTGTCCCCCATTCTTCAGGTTTTATTTCCCATTGACAAGAAAACCTAAAAACACAGGAAGTCATTTCTAAATGCACTCTTCCAACCTTGTAACCCCACCCACCCACCTCACCCCCTTCACACACAGTGTCATTCAGGGAAAGAGACGAAATAGACTTGTGAGTTACACAGAGTTCTGTATTCAGCACACCCTAGCTGGCAAGCTCATCGAGTCACAGCTAAACCTGCTGTCTATGAGGCACAATGATGAGGAAATGAATTATCACTCAGCAGGAATGATGAAGGTACTTGTGTCACAAAGGATAAGATTCATCTCTTTTATGAGTGCTCTAGAAGTTGTAAAGTTCTTATGTGCTAAGTCAAGTGTTAAAATCTATTTCTTCCAAAATGACAACTTCACAATACGTATCATTTGGGTAGGGGAGCATGTATCAACACGCCAAAAATGAAGCGATAACTTATTTTTCATTTTTTAGTCTGATCCATCTATTTGTAAGACATCAAAATAATCATGCCACAATAAAATTTCATTTATCCCATTTTGCTTCTATTTAATTTGGCAACATTTCCAGCGGAAGAATTCTCAATTTCAAAGACAATAAATTAGGAATTGCTTTTAAAAAATATTCTCCCATAGAATGAATCAATTCTCTTGTTCAGCGGATAGCATTCTCCTTGCCAGTAATCCTGAAGTAATGCCAAACAGACAAATAAAAGTGCTTTAACAACAGCTAATATTTCTAGGGGGAATTTTCCCTGAAAACTGCTTTTGTTTGCATCCTAACTAAAATGAATAAAACCAACCACATACTTCTTAAGAAAAAGAACTTTCGGGAAAAAAAAAAAGGAAAATAAAAGACAAAGGTCAGTTATTTGAGGACAGCTACACTGTACTGAAATGATTACAGGCTGTGGAATTCAAACTTGCAATATGTTTTACTTTTTAAAAAATAGGTAATATTATATTATTAAGCACAACAATCTGGCTTCAGAATTTTAAGAGCTGAGCAAAATCACAAGGGAGCTTTAGAAACTATGTGTCACTTACTACTTTCTCAGTCTTTGATAAAAAGTATAATCTTTGGCAAGAAAAAGAAAACATAAAATGCTAAGATTCAGGTTCTGAAGAACATATGCACAAGTTTTCTTAATAGTTTTTCTTTCCTTTATTGTCATTCGTTTTTCCAAGGACAGCAAGATTTTGCAGAATATTGTTCAGTTCAGCACTAACAGAGCACCTGCTGACAAGTTTAAAACATTAAATCTTAGACTTTGAGTTTCTACAAATAATTATTAGCAAGATAAAGTTTTCTTTTCTTTCATGTTTAATTCACATGTGTTTGCAAGTGTGTGTGTGTGTGCGCGCTCGCGCGTGTGTATGTGTGCAAGTATCGTTTAGTCTAAGAACACTGAGTAGTCTCTTGTGCTTTTGTTACTACAGATTTAACAATAATTTACTAAGCAACTGAAGCCATAGGGATTTATGAATAGCTGTACTGTTTAATTCCATATTAACATACACTGAAGAGTATTCGTACCCTATCCTTAGTTCATAATCAGCAAGCAGAGATAGGCATCTTATGGAGGACAGCATCCTGTGAACTTTTGACTCCCTGCTCTGTGACTCAGGGAAAAAAAAAGTATTCATTCAACAACCTTTTCCAGAGAGAGCCTAGCATATGACAGTATCATGCTGAGTCACAAAGCAGAGTACAGATACAGTTGCAGTATGAACATAGGATCCTAAAACTGAATAGATTTGAGACAGTTCTATGATTGGAAGAAACAACTAAATGGTTCCAGGATAATTTCTTCATGCTACTGGGGTGCAAATTGTTTCTGGTAACGTCATAATCTAAAGAAAATGTATTTCAATAAAAAAGAAAGAAAGAAAGAGAGGAGGGAAGGAAAGGGAAGGGAGGAAAGGAGGAAGGAAGGAAGGAAGGAAGGAAGGAAGGAAGGAAGGAAGGAAGAGAGGGAGGAAGGAAAGACAGAAGGAGAGAAAGAGAGAAAGAGAGAGAGAGAGAGAAAGGAAGGAAGGAAGGAAGGAAGGAAGGAAGGAAGGAAGGAAGGAAAGAAGGAAGGAAGAGAGGGAGGAAGGAAAGACAGAAGGAGAGAAAGAGAGAAAGAGAGAGAGAGAGAAAGAAAGGAAGGAAGGAAGGAAGGAAGGAAGGAAGGAAGGAAGAAAAAGATCACTAGAGAATCAGTGATTCTCAGAGGTCTATGACCTCTGATGGGTTACATGCCAATCTCTGTATTAATGGTTTCATAAATCTGTTTCATTTTATTTGTTGTTCATGAAACAAGTAATTTGCAGTATTTGTTGAAGTCTAACTTTATGCCTTTCAGGAGTGTCCTAAAATTCCTCATAGAGATTTTTCATATTTCTTTTAAAATGTGTTTCTAATACCTCAATAAAGCTGTAGAAAAACAATATTGCTTAACATTTAAACACTTTTGTTACTGTTAAAGATCTTTTTCTACCATTATGTCATCTAATAGTTTATTATTTGGGTATATGAAAGCTACAGATTTTTGTACATCAATTTCATTTCTCGTTGCTTCACTGAATTCTTCTATTGTTTGAATTTGTTTTATGATGATTCTTCTGGTGTTTTCCAGGTATAGTATCTTATGATCTTCAAAACCATTCTTAGCTCTTTAGTTGACTTTTATTATCTAGTTGAACTAACTAATGGTGTACAATGGTGAATAGTATTGGAGACAGTGGGCATCCCTGCATGTTTCTTAGTTCCATGGAAATGCCTCCCCTCTAAATAAGATACAGTCTTTAGACTAAAGTAGATACTAAAGAAATTACCCTCCCGAAAGTCATAAATTCCTTTTCCTAAATCACATTTGATCAGTAAAAATAATGGACAGGGGAAAGCATTCAGAGGCTGGATGTAGTCAAAGACCATAGGAAATGACTGGGGGAATTTCTCCCAGGGAAGAGAATTGCGTGAGGAGTGAAGAAGTCTTTGCAAAGGCTGCCTCGCCAAATTTCAGACTTACTACATATGGATGACTACTGCGTCTACCATTCTTTCCTGGTTTGTTGAGAGCTACTATTATTGTTTCACATGCATGCTTTACTACTGTGAGTTGGTTGTATGTTGGAGAGTAATGAAGCCCCATCAAGATCTTGTGGGAAGAAAGTGCTCCTCACTTGGAAATCCTGCACTGTGACACAGGTGCATGGACTTTGGGTGAGATTCAGAGGGAGGTGAGTACAATGATACTTGGCATTTGCAGGCCTCCCCTTGTAGTCACCACCACCCCAAAATACAACCACTTGTTTGATTTCAAGAAATAAGCATATTTAGTTGCAAACATGATTTTCATCTATAGCAGGACAGGAAGTCTGCATTTCAGAAAAGGAAGGACAAGAGTGAGGTTATATAGATTTTGTGGAACTGGAGACAGAAAAGCTTTAGGAACATCTAAGTACCTTTGAAAGCGGTGTGGAAGGTATACTAACACTTTCATTTTCAGTCTAAAAATAGTATCTCCATGTTTTACGGTTATTCACCTGAATGCATTGGCTGGACTCCTGGGGGAGGGGTGATTACAGGAAAGGAAGAGAAAGGGTACTCCACTGGCTGGAGTTATAAGGGCTAGGAAAAAATGGTGCCTGTATATAGAGTGGTTTTCATTTCTGCCCCTTCTACCCATCTCTCAGATAAACTGAAGCAACTTAAATGATATGAGGTCATTTTATAGAATGAATTTTATTGAATACCCTGAAATTCAGAGAGATGCATGACTTCTCTAAGGCCACTCAGCTGGTATGTCACAGAGTGCAGGTTCCGGTTAGGTCTCTTGAGGCCAAAGCTCCTTCCCTTCGCACCGCACTATACTAAATATCCTCATAAGTTTATGTTCAGAGAGCTGACAGTTGGTCTCATCCTGATGAGTTCAAAATACGAAGGGAAACATCAGGTGAAGTGCTAGGATTTTTTTTTTTTTTCATCCTGAATCAATTTAGCTATGGGATCTTAATCTATGTCCATATATGGCATCAAATCATCAATTTTCCAGTCGATGCTTTTCTTGCTGCCATCAACACGCTGCCAAGCAAACTTAGGAAATAGTACAGCTAAATTAGCTGTATGTGGTCATGTTTTTAAATTTTTTTTTCATCTGTCTCACAGAGAAAAACAGATTAACTTCATGACAACTGAGTCCAATAATTTTGCAATGTTACGATCTGTCCAAATGATACAAATAAATAAATCAATGGAAAAGTTTGGGCCTTGCTTTTACAAACAGTAGGACAGGCTTAATTCAAGTCAGGGCAGTTGTCCAGAATCAGAAAAAAAACTGTTGTATACCAAGGAATAATCTGGGCATGTGCAAGCGTCTGAAACAAGACTTGGGAGCCTAGTGTAGCAGAAAGGGAACAAGGAGGATTAGGGACAGTGCGACCTAGAGATGAAAAGCAGTGAGGGAGGGCAGAATGAAGAGAGGAGAGCAGGGAGGGGGACTGTCAGGTGCAGTGTCTGGTGACTTAAAACTCTTGCCATTGTTTGAACACAATTTTATCCCTTAGACTACTGTTTTCCTCTAAGTGCTAAGAAACACAGACTGAGGTAAGTGGTTTTTAAATAAAAAAGGAGAAACAATAACACACCGGTACCATTAATTTTTCATATTTACATTTCCAAAGATTTTTAGAAAGCCACAGTTTCCATTTTATTAGTAATCTTGGTATTCGACTTTTTTTCTGAATTAACTGGTATTTTGGCCCACCATAAATAAATGCACAAATAAACAAGTGTTTGCAAAGATCATCCTACAAGCATAAAATCACACTAGGCATTATGAAGCCAGTAAGAGAAGAGTAAGAGAAAGTTCCTGCCAGTAAAGACCCACAGACTTTGGATAATAAGAAATCAGCTATGTGATACTGATTATGGAATGCGGTATGAAATAATGGAGAGAGTTGATTTGATTGGGTATAATAGTTTTCTTGCTTGATTTGGAACTGGGATTCAGTGAAGATTAGGGAGGCGGGCAATGAAATGAAGGCAAATCAAACAAAGGAATGAATGTATAAAAAAACAGCATCCTAGTCATCCGGGACATGTAAACTTGACTGCCCCATTACACACTACGAATGGATCTTCCTGAGCTTCTCTGATTGTTCATAGACGTGAACCGGAATAAGGAAGGGTCTTCCTCCATCTGGAGGATTATCTTCTTCAAAAGAGAGATGTACAGGAGGACTGAAGTGGGAACAAACCACTGCCTAGCAGTCACTCAAACAGAATCTATTCTGGCACAAATCACACGAAGGCAGTTAATAGACTGTCCTTTCTTAAGGTAGAAAATTCAGACAATTAATTCCACAGTGATGAAAAGACAGACCTCTTGAGAAAGAGAGAGGAGATGCTTGACTAGAGTAATAAGAATGCAATAATGTCAGACTTAGGAGTTGGGATTTGATGCAATTAGCTTTTCTTCCTCCACCCCAGAACAAACAAATAACCCCAGCCCCAAACCCAACCTTTTAAACAAGAAAGCCTGGTCAAGGGTTGTGGAAGGGAAAATGGTTGACTCCACCATAGGCTCCTTTATCTGAATGGATCTATTAATTTCTCAGTGTTCAGTAAGGAAGAATCTTAAGGCTCAATACAGTATATTCTCCCTTTTTCATTTTAAGCTCTCTTTTTAGAAAGCATATCCACTGAAGGCTTCTATTATCGTCTTTATGAAGATTTACAAAAACGTCTCTCCGGGGTAGGGGGTGTACAGCATCTTTATATCTCCAGCTGCTGATGAACAATTCCATTTAAGTAGCCTGACATTTTCTTCAAACTAATAAATTCCAAACTAATAAATTCAGGCGGTTGAATCCAAACATAGCATTTTTAATTATACAAGAGATTTCTATCAATATTCTTCATTTTCTTTTTTTCCTTATAATTTTTACCCTTAACCTCCAAATCTGAAAAGTTTGAGGTCCTTTTTTTATTTTTATTTTTTGAGGGAGACAAAGAGGGTGAGAGAGCATGTGCACGTGGTCTCCCGCTCAAGCGGGGGAGGTATGGAGGGGGGCGGGGAGAGAATTCCAAGGCCCCCACAGAGCCCATCACCAGGTTCAATCTCACCAACAGTGAGACCATGACTTCAGCTGAAATCAAGAGTTGGACGCTCAACCAGCTGAGCCACCCAAGTTCCCCTTGAGGTAGGTACTTTTTGCATTTTCCTTCTCTCTCATCAGATCTGGAATTTTCTACGTTAACATCCCTTATATACACTTTTTCTTTTAATTTCAACTCCTATTACCCTAGAGTGAGTTTGACATCTCACTCTTTTTTTTTTTTTCCAACATTTATTTATTTTGGGGACAGAGAGAGACAGAGCATGAACGGGGGAGGGGCAGAGAGAGAGGGAGACACAGAACTGGAAACAGGCTCCAGGCTCTGAGCCATCAGCCCAGAGCCCGACGCGGGGCTCGAACTCACGCACCGCGAGATCGTGACCTGGCTGAAGTCGGACGCTTAACCGACTGCGCCACCCAGGCGCCCCTGACATCTCACTCTTGATCTAATGATGTTTTGCCAACAATTGGTGACCAATAGATGTTGACTTATAATAATCTTCCAGTTCGTCTCTTTATAACAAACTCCTTTTAATTAAATCTATCCTGTGCTGTTCAGGGCACCTGGGTGGCTCAGTTGGGTAAGTGTCCAACTCTTGATTTAGGCTAGGCCATGATCTCACGATTCGTGAGATTGAGCCCCAGGTTGGGCACTGCATTGACAGCATGGAGTCTGCTTGGGATTCTCTTTCTTCTTCTCTCTCTGCCCCTCCCCCACTATCTCTTTCCCTTTCTATCATAATAAATAAATAAACTTTAAAAAATTAAAAAAAAATCTATCCTGTGCTGTCCCTCTTGATTTCTCTTACCAACATATTACTCTATACTTACTCTATATGCTTCTTTCTACATTCCTGCCCCTTCAACAGAGCTTTTCAGACTTCTTTAAACAAAGCGCACCCTATATTCACATAAAATTTTACTTGGGTTTTCTTTACGCAAAAGATGAATACAGGTGCTGTGAATCAGGTGAAGAATGAAGCTTGGAGAAGCATGCACCCTCCAAAGCCTTTTTCTCATGTATAGCACTCCTTTTTTGCTCAGCTGGGGGCACAGGTAAGAGTGTGCTAAGTGATGTCTGTGGAACAGAATTTGAAAACAACGAGAGTTACAGCTCTAGTGAAATAAGTTGTACCTCTGTTTTACATACACACGCCAGGTACTTGCCTACCTGAAAGCATCTCTCAAATCATTCCTCTTGTTCAATTCTTTCATCCTCTCCCTTATTCTCTGGTCTACCCTTTCTCCAAGAGGCACAACTTTCCTTGCTGTGAAATTGAATGAGGCCATAGAAGCCCTTAGTGACCACTTCCTCCTTCCAAAGCCATATGTGCTGTGTGTGATTATTTGGAGTATGTGTTACTTCACATTGTTATATGTAAAGACAATAAAGAGGTGAGAGATAGATAGATAGACCCAATTTCTACAGTTAATTTCCCTCTGCTTTGAACGGCGGTATTGCATTTTTCAGTTATTTGTAATCCTAACATTCAAAATGACATCAATATAAAAAGTATCGGTAAATGGTATTGTAATAGTGTTGTATAGCGACAGATAGTAGCTACACTTGTGGTGAAGAAAGCATACTACGTAAAGTTGTCTAATCACAATGTTGTGCACCCAAAACTAATGTAACATCGTTTTCAACTATACTTCAATGAAAAAAAACAAAGAAACCAACAGAAGGGACAATGACATTTAAGAACTATCTCCCCCAAATGAACTAATTAGCTAATTAATTAAAAGTGGTTGTTAACTATGGTAGTGATGTTTTCATCAAGATTAGACTAGCAGGAATCAGCATTTTTTTGAAATGGAAAATACAAGTGAGGAAGATTGGATAGGTATGATATTCATCTGTGTATGAATGTCTGACAGCAAAGGGTGCAATTTGACAATATCTACTGTATGAGATTAGGTGACCAAAAAATAAAGTACTCAAGTGAAGAGGTTATATGCAGTTGAAAGTAAAACATAGGAAAGAATGAAAAAGTCACTAAGTACTATACATTTTAAAAAGTGTCATTTTATATTTCTCAAATCAACAAGTGTTTTAGTTAATAATTGGTGCTGAAAATGATGCTGTGGAATGGATAATTTTATATAGTGCAAATGGGAGTGAAAAATTACTGGGAAGACTCTTTGCAGTCTGCACCCAGAACCTTAGAAACTTTACCATTTCTAAAACCTATACTTCTTTTTCCAGAAGTCTGTGCAATGAAAATAACTAGAGATATAGACAAATGTTTAAGCACAAATACAATAGGCTAACATTATTTATATCAGTGACAAAATGATTTAAATATCCAACAATAGAGAAATGGTAAACTATGGGTCTCCAGTTAATAAAATATTATGAGACTATTAAATATTTACTAGGCAATTTTAATGACTTGGGAACAAGTTTATAACAAAATGATAAGTGATAAAAGCCAAATAATACATATTTGTTCAGTATGTTCATGACTATATGAAATGGATAGAATAAAATTTGGAAGGAAATAAGTGAAAATATGAACTGTGATTGCTTCTAGGCCATAGTATCCTGTTTCTTTGTATTTTCTATGCTTTAAATTTTTGTGTAATGCTTTTCCCATCCTAAATACATACTCATTTACATACAAAGTTTGCAACTGGTAATTTTAAATTCTTTTTCCTCCAGAGGACCCTGACAAAAGTAGAAACACCAGCGCTCATGAAACCCGAATCCATTCTGAGTACAGAAAGAGAAATTATGGGACTGAGGCCAGAGACTTTGGACTCACTCCTATTTACACAAATATAGTCTGCAAAGGAGTCAAGGTTGGGACGGATAAAAAGGCATTGGGCTGTGTCAAAAAATATCAAGACATGTGTGCTCTTTTCTGATTATGTATTATACCTAAAAGTTTCAATGAAACACACAAGGATTTCCAGGAAACTCTCAACAGCAGGATTCAAGTGGTACTTGAGGCAGGAACATACAGGGCTGTTTCAACTATGATACGATGTTTACGGATTCTTTTGTACTTCCATGGAGGTTTGACATTTATGGAATTATTTAATTCAATGGCTCCGAACTCTTTCAAACTGTGTTTTCTTACAGAGAAGTCATCAGTGATGGTATTGACATCCATAACAAATTGAGATGGGAGTGGCCAGTGGTACACCCAATTTTAGAATAATACCTATAATTCTGCCCATTTCTCTTTCACTCAAAAAAGAAAAATCACACTGAATGATAAAGATAAAATGTGAGCCTCTTTTTCTCTCATGGTTATAGGACTATAATCTTTTTTTTTATTATTCCAGTTTGTGTTCTTTCTTATTGCACTGGCCAGATTTTTGAACAATGTTATATAATTTTACTGATTACAAGGAATATTTATCTTGCTCTGATTTTTGTAAAGATGATTTTAAGAATGATGTGATAATTTTGGTTTTAGAGAAACATTTCTCTTTATTATTAGAAGTGTATATTTCTATTCTTAGGTATTCAAGGGCTTTGTTTTTATTTTTCTGAAACAAAGACTAAAGCATGGTTAATGTCTTTGCAGCGTATCTTTCAACCATCATTTGTCTACTGTCGCATGCAATATGTAAATACACCACCTTATACACCCATTTGCAACAATCACATACTCCTGTCAGTCAGGTTCCATGCTATATATGCTAACCAAATTATGCCATTTAATTTACTGATTTTTTGCATTAAACAGTGTTTATTCTTCTGTGATCATTTTAAATTAGTTTTAAATTTAGAAGTATGTTATATGTTTCCTTCTAAAAATCTAAGCTTTGTTAGATAAAACTCAAGTCCTCACATTCTTCCAAACTTCTCTCTCAAATTCTTGCAAAGCTGTGTAAGCTTAATATACTTTATTTCTTTCTTTTTAATGTTTTATTTTATTTTTGACAGAGAGACAGAGCATGAGCCGGGGAGGGGCAGAGAGAGAGAGACATAGAATCTGAAGCAGGCTCCAGGCTCTGAGCTGTCAGCTCAGAGCCCGACGCGGGGCTCAAACTCACAGACCGTGAGATCATGACCTGAGCCGAAGTCGGACGCTCAACAGACTGAGCCACCCAGGCGCCCCTAATATGTTTTATTTCTATGTACTTTCTATGTATTTACACACATAGCCATAGGACATATTTTTATCAATGTGATTGTTTATATCTTACACAAAGTATATATATTTTTTCCAAAAAAATATATTTTGGAAATCTTTCCCTGACAGTACACGTACATCTTTTTTTATTGCTGCAAGGCTGTCCATAAACACACTAGGGTTTGTTTAGCCACTCCCATATTTAGGTTGTTTTACATATTTTACTACATCAGATGATACTAAAAATTAACTTCTCTGTTCATGCTTTCTGTGTATGGGAACTAGAATAGATATTAAGAAATAACTTTTCTAGGTCATAGGATATATTCATTTCTAAGGTTATTAAAATCTTGCAAATTGCCTCTAAATTTACAGCACCAGTGGCTGTGAAAGAGACCAGAACCAGTATCCCATATCCTTGCCAATACTGGCATTATGAGACTCTAAAAACTTTTACTAGTCTGATGGATTGAGAAATATCTCACTGATATAATGATTAGCATGATTCTGACTGCTACTAAGTTTCAGTCATACTTTCATTGTCTGTTTGCATTTTCTTATCTGAACTGCTTATTCATACACGTTGTCTATTTTTAAATTGGACTATTTCCCTTCAGTAGATTTTGAACACTAATAATTTGTCTGATATATGTTTTAGGTATTTTTTCAACTCTGTCCTCTCTTACATATTCACAGATGTTTTAAATATTTAAATAGTTTATTTATTCTCATTCTTCATATATTTCCCTTTTTTTTCCTTTAGAAGTTTTTTCCTTCCTTAAGGTTCATGAGCATATTCTCTTATAAATTTATTTGTTTTTTTCTAAATAAATTTCATTTAGAACTTCCATATTAATGTTTGGCTTGTTTTTATTATTATATTTTAAGTTGTTCTTATAGCTAGAATGTATTTTTATGAAAGTAGAAGGTAATAAGCTAATTTAACCTTTTCTATGAAGAGGCAATTATCATACCATATCTTATAGACTAATTCATCTTTTCTATACTAACATTACATGCAGTGTGTATATTAAATTCTTTTATATTTATGAATGTCTAACCTTTATATTATACATTTTAAGTAGATGTAGTTGTTTACCTATGAATATAAATACTAATATTATAACTTTACATATTAAATATTTACAACATATTCAGTTCCTAGGTACAATAAGTCTCCTTGCTTCCAATATACCCAGGCAATCGCTCTCCATAGCATTTTCCCAAATGTTTTTTGGCTATAATTACACATCTATTTTCCCATACATTTTTTTTTTTTTTTTCAAATTGGGCATCAGTTACATGAAACGTCTATCTGGAATTCTTACTGAATATAGCCCACAGTAAAAAAGTTGGGCAGGGAAAATGCAGAAGGAGGGAGGAACATCTTGTCATGCCAGAAAGTAAGAAACAAAAGGATGGGAGTATGTCAAGGGACTCAGGAGCCAACCTGAAAGAGGTCCCAATAGGCAAAGCTGGGAAAATTAAAGGATAAAATAAACAGCACAGTATTGGATTGTATTCAATGTATAAAATAAACATATGAACTCACCCAGATATAAATATATGAAAAGAGAAAGAAATAATTAAAGTGGGGGTGGGGAGAGAGACAAATTTCCTTTACAGAATAATCTCAAATGATATATGCAGATACCTCTGCCTCCATGAGGTTAATTCTCTGTTATGCTTGAGACAAATTTAGACTTTACCATTTTAGCAGGGAATTAGCTTTGTTGGACTCATGTGAACTGTTTCTTGGGGTCAGCTGAAATCTTCCTTCAGTTATTTTGCCCTTAGCTCAAGTCTGCCCACACATGTATGGTTCAGGGTTCATCCAGAAATTTGGGAAGAGTTTATATACCAAATTGGGGCTCTCCTTTTGGCTCTCTTATTTTCAGGATCCTCTGTCTCCTTTTACATTCTAGCAACTGTGGTTTCCTGAACTCTTGTCTTTTGTTTCTTTAAGACCAAAAAGATGGGGCACCTGGGTGGCTCAGTCAGTTAAAGCGTCCGACTTCAGCTCAGGTCACGATCTTGCGGTCCGTGAGTTCGAGCCCCGCATCGGGCTCTGGGCTGATGGCCTGGAGCCTGTTTCCCGTTCTGTGTCTCCCCTGTGATTCCCCGATTCTGTATCTGTGCCCCTGCCCCGTTCATGCTCTGTCTCTCTCTGTCTCAAAAATAAATAAAACGTTAAAAAAATTTTTTTTAAATAAATAAAAAAAAAAAGACCAAAAAGAGATGACTGAGGATTTTCCATTGGAGTGTCAGCCAGCCTGTGCTGTGTCTGTGGCTGGTCCTCAGGATGAAAACTGTAACCATGGGTGATGCTCTGAGTCATCCCGTTTCCAAGTGTTAGCACTCCTAAACCCTGCCTGTATTTGCTCACTTTTTCCAGTATCTTCAGGTAGTCTTTACTTCTTGGTAATTTGGTGCGAGCTCATAGTTATTTAGAGGAGGGTCAATCATACTGGAAATACACTCCATTAATGTATATTTTTAAGTAAACTTTTTAAAAAAAATTTTGGAATAGTTTTAGATTTATAGGAAAGTTGCAAAGACACTATAGAGTTCCCATAACACCCCATCTTGGTTTTCCTTATTGTTAACTTATTTTAAAAATGACGGCTTTGTCACAATGAAGAAACCAACCAGGTACAACTGATAACTAAACTCCAGGATGTATTCATATTTCACTTGATGTTTTAACACATTTTTTTTTCCTCTTCTCAGATTTAAGCCAGGATCCCACATCCCATTTAGTCATTATACGTCCTTAGTTCCCTCTAATCTCTGACAGTTTCTCAGATTTTCCTTGTTTTTCATTCTCTTTACAGTTTAGAGGAGTCCTGGTCAAGTATTTTGCAGCATTTCCCTAAATCTGGATTTGGGTGATATTTTCCTCATGGTTATCCTGGAGGTCTAGGGGGAAGACTTCCATAGAAGTGAAATGCTCTTTTCACCATATTATGTTAGGGGCATGTGTCACTGATATGACTTATCATTAATGATGTTACCATTGATTTTATGGCCAAGATTTCTTCACTGTAGTTTTCTTTTTCCATATGCTAGTCTTTGTAAGTAAGTCGCTAAATGTAGCACCCATTCATGGAGGGAAGGGAGAAAAGGAAATTAACCTTCACCTTGGGATGGGGCTGGGATACACATAAAAATATTTATTTGGAATAATTTAGTTATACAGATTCATGTATATTTATTTTATACTTTAGATTATAATCCAATAATATCTTGCTGCTCAAATTGTCTTGTTTTGGCCACTAGGTGTTCTTCCGGGTTGATTCATATGTTCCTTTGACATGTTCCTGTCCTTTTCTCTTTTTTGAATACTCCTTATTTTCTGATGTTACCTTACCTGTGAAATGGGCTAGGAAAGACACAAAACCTATAGACTGATTATAGGAATAAATAATACCTAAAGAAGAGTCTTTGGTACACAGTAATCCTTCAATAAACTTTATCTATTTTTAACAACTCATGACTACTTCATATCTAATATCTGTTGAATCAGTATTTTCTTTTATTTATTAATTTAATTTAACTTTATTTTATTTATTATTTTTTTTTTGAGAGACAGAGCACGAGTGGGGGAGGGGCAGAGAGTGAAGGAGACACACAATCCGAAGCAGGCTCCAGACTCTGAGCTGTCAGCACAGAGCCTGACGTGGGGCTTGAACCCACGAACCGTGAGATCATGAGCCAAAGTGAGACCTTAACCGACTGAGTCCTGAATCAGCATTTTAATCTTTGTATTTTTTAATTGTAGGATAGGTTCTCCAGTGTGTTATGTCAACCACACAAGGAACAACCTATGTTACACAAGGTTAATCCTACTCCTTTACCTCTCTAATATGGATTATAAATATACTCCATTATTTTGTATTTCATTGCAGTCTGTCATTTCCTCACCTGATATTCTTTTTTGTCTTTTTTGATGTTCTTCTATTTCATAAAAATACTGCCTTCTGGCATTCTTTTGAGGACACCAAAAGATTTCCATAATTCTTGCTGCTCATACCTGAAATAAATAATATTCAGTTTCTGCTGTTCTACCAAGCTGTCAGAAATGATGTTATATTTTCTTACACTATAGTATTGGCTTTTCATAGATCCCACAATATGTCTATTGCTGCTAAATTACCCTGGACACATTATCATCCAGGATGTACAGTTTTCCCTTGGCTATACTTGCTGATGCTTTGGATTTTCTTGTTTCTCTTACTAGATTAATACCTGTAAGGCTAGTAGGTGTATACTGGTTGTAGCCCAATTTCTTGTGCCTAGCATGCATTTGTCTCCTATGGCTGCCCTAGGTTAAAGTGGGCTAACTTTCGTGGGAAACAGTAGAAGCATCAGAGCCTGGAGCCTGCTTCAGTTTCTGTGTCTCCCTCTCTCTCTGCCACTCCAGCGCTCACACTATTTCTGTCTCTCAAAGAATAAATAAATAAAAGAAAATACTGATTCAGCAGATATTGGATATGGAGTAGTCATGTGTTGTTAATCATAGCTAAACTTTAATGAGGGATTACTATGTACCAAAGACTCTTCTTTGTACTTCACATGTATTATTTATTCCTATAATCAGTCGATAGGTTTAGCGTCTTTCCTAGCCCATTTCACAGATAAGGTGACATCAGAAAGACTACAATTTCCAGTAGGTTTTACTCATGAAAAATTTTCAATCTACTATGCTGCCTTTATTTCTTTAACAAACACAAGACAGGAAGTCATCCCTCTCAATTCATCCCTAATCGGTCTTTTATTTACTAACTTTGCACTTTCAGAATGGACATAGAGGGAGAGTATGAATGAACTACAGGGTTGGAGGTAGAGGGAAGCATGAGGGATAATATAAGAGTCTCAAAAAACCGAAATGACGGAATAAAGGGAATCATGTACACTCTTCTGTTGAATCCATTGGGAAGGTGGGCAGGAGGCATAGTTTGTGACAAGTGCCCTTATCTCCAAGTTTAGGCCTCCGATTTACCTTATTTAACAACTTAAGTGCTAGATACCAATATAGCTCAAGTTTCTTAGCTTAATACTCTTTGGCATATGAATAATTGTTGGTACTTTCATAGTGTTGATACAGAATATTCCTATTTCATATTTGAAAATTTTAGTAATCCCAAATAATGTGAAAAAGTTCAATTAAAGACCAATGAGAACCATGTTAGTACTGGAAGGCATGTGGTACATAACATTTGGGATGGGCAACAATACAGCACATAGAAGAAATATTAAGTAACACAAATACACATTAGTATTAAAACTGTCAAATACACAATAGCAGGAATTCTATCATGGGGCTTCTAGGGTTATGGCCTGACCTAAGGCTCCCAGT
>NW_024412419.1:29198569-29274527 GCF_014898765.1 Herpailurus yagouaroundi
GCAAGGGAGTCTGGAAAATAGAATCTCTAATCGTTAACACCATGTGGATGCATCAGAAAGAGAGTCAGATTCCTATTCTTAAAAAGAAGGCGGAACAGTCTGGCCCACGGAGTTGTGGGTGGTTTTGCTGGTGGTTCTGACCTCATTTTTCCTTACAAATTTTCATGTTTGAAAGATAGACTATATCAGACAGGCTATGAAATTACATAGCATCAGAGAAACTAATACAGCAGTGATCAGAAAATAACACTAAAGATCAAAAAATACAATTCCTTGATTGGAATGAATTGCTTTCTTTGGGGGCTTTGCCACAGGAACTATATGTTATCTCAGTGGAGTTGTTTCCGGATAGTTTTGGATCCTGGTTTCTTTTATCTGGCTTTAAAAGACCCTTCCCTCAATGTGATAATATAATCTGATAATAACAATCCCAATGGGAAATAAAAAGAAAGTATTATGCGTCTATGTGCACAATAGGTTTGTTTTAGTAGTCATGTCAAGATGATTGTTGACCATATGAGGTTCAGGCCAATTAAAATTCTCCGCAAACTCACCTAGTTTTTCAGAAACAAAGCAAAGCATATTCTGCTCATTGGACAGTGTTTTATTCAATTTAAATTTAATATATTACATATGTCCTTTTGTATGTCATTGCCTGCCATTTCCCAGTTCATGCAGAGCCTCCTACACACACGCTTTCATGCCCCTTAAAGTTTTACATGTGTCATCATTTTTACCTAAATGCCTTCTTTTTCCATCTAATCAACTTCTACTTATACCTTAAGCCACAAGTATACCTTGCTTTTGGTAGACTCGCATTATGTAATAATAGATGCAAAACTTGTTGAATTCAATTGCATTCTGTCCCAGATTTTATCATTTCAATCCATAGGCACAAGTTGATAGAAATGTACTCTGGTGATCCATGTTGACTTTTCAACCTTGAAGGATGAGTTAGATTCTAAGTAGACTAAAGCAATGGCTGAAGAGAGGTTGGCTCTTGAACTGTACTCTGATAATATGTGATCCAATGATCAAGGAAAAATAGTTGTTTATGTTTAAATAATTATGATACATAACATCACCAGGAAGGAGAGACTTGGAAACTGTCAAAACTGGAAAACTAGAAGAAATTCTGGGATGCATTTATATCAGTAATCAATTCTACCAATAATCACTTTGCTACTTTGAGAGGCAAAAGAAATAAGGGAACCAGCAGTTAATCACATATTCAGACGCTCTAGGCAATTTGCTGGGCACTTTGTTATACATTGCTTCAATTATCGTGATAACTCTATCTTGTAGAGTCCATTATCCACCATGTAGAAAAGGAAAATTGAGAATAATAGAAGTCAAGTAACTTTCTACTATAAAATGTATTCCCTTGGAAGCCCAATCTGAGTCAGAGATTAACATACACAATTTCTTAGGTAGAGCTCTCAAGATCAACATCTTTGGGAGAAGGTAAGAAAGCTGAATTGGCCAAGGAAGAAACTGGGAGCAACTCAGTCTCAACAAGGATCCAGCACCCATGAGGAATTCAAGCTGGATGGCCCTTGAGACAGGACCCAGTTTGGGCTTATGGAGACAGATACTTTGTGCCACTGCTTTGTGCAATTGTTTGATGAAATCTGCCACATAAAATGAGGGTGTGTTTAGCCAAGGTGTCTATCTTCAACTAAGTGAAATTACTAGAAAGGGCTGGGAGCTGAGAGATTTAATTGAAAAATTTCCCAGCAGTATGGACTGAAAAGATATCTGGGAAGTGGAGTTGAGCACCGAGATAGTTCACTCATTGAGCTCTCTTATATACCTGATTTATATATGTCCTAGGAGTTCCTATCTCAGAACTCCAGTGAATCTCTTTTCCTTGGAAAGTTCCCATAAGAAGAGGGATAGTGAATTGAGCTGTAGGCCTTGCCAGTGAAACTAGTCTTGAGGGGGTGCCTGGGTGGCTCAGTCGGTTAAACGTCCAACTTCGGCTCAGGTCATGATCTTAGGGTTCGTGAGTATAAGCCCCGCATCGGGCTCTGTGCTGACAGCTCAGAGCCTGAATCCTGTTTCAGATTCTGTGTCTCCCTCTCTCTCTCTGCCCCTCCCCTGCTCACACTCCTGTCTCTGTCTCAAAAATAAATAAACATTAAAAAAAAAAAAAGAAACTAGTCTTGAGGACAAATTAATATTTAATGTAATTAATGTATATTAATATATAAAATATATTTAATGTAAATATAAACTAATATTTAATATTATAATATAATCAAAATGTCCACTTTAGATTCCATCACTCTTGGCTAGCACCTCTGCTAGGTAGGTTCCCCAGTGAGATCATGCAGATCCTCACTCTTGAGGGGTATGAGCTCTTGCTTAACATGACATCTCAGGTCCACATGATTTAATGTGCGTGTACAGCTAAGAGTGTTTTGCAACATCCCAGGATATTGACTCTGAATTGGGGTTTCAGCTGTACCATCAATAGGTCATGCCATTGCTGTTATAGATTGGGCAGTCCTGGGTTTTATAATACGTGATTGGACCACAGGATTCCGTGATGATGTGCACATTGCGGCACATCCTTTGCTATAGAGTGAGTCCCTTGAACATGAAAATTCTTGGAATTCCATGTAAGGATACCAGATACCTATTAATCCTTGGAGTGTGGCCCTGGGTGAGGCTTTTCCAGCGCAAAACAAAACAAAACAAAACAAAACAAAACCCTCACACCTAAAATATATATCAATTCCCACCAAACAAATCACGATCCCTTCCAAGTGAAAGGAGTCTAATGTAGTAATCCTGCTACTAAGGGAATGATTGGTTTCCTTGAAGGATGAGACTGTATCCAGGGTTTATGTTTAGACTGTTGTTGACAGAGTGAAATCAATCATCTGCAGTATCTGTATCAGATTGGTAAGTGGGAGTTCATGCTCTTGGGCCCATTCCTGCCACCATGACTCTTCTGTTCATTTATTCACTGTGCCAGAAATGGAGAACAGGGAATAGAGGCTGGCTAATGTCAACCACCCACGGCATACTTGGCTATTTAGTGCCTCTTCCATGGTAGATATTCACCAGTGGGCATTAACATGAGATACAAAGATTTTTACACTTTGTGCCCACATCTAACACATCCCATGCTGCTATACAGAAATCCTCACCAATTTTCAATTTGTCTCTTTTCAGTTTCTGACAAACTTGCCAACACATTTATTTTTCTCTCTTTAGCCTCTGATGACTCTCCAAGCCATTTGCTAATGCCCATGAGTCTATATACTGACTCAGTTCATTTCTATTTAACCAAAATGGAATACATTTTTGGCTTGCAGTCCCTTGCACTAAGCATTTTTATCAGAGACACAGCATGGCTCTTTTTTTTTTTTTTTTTTTTTTTTTTTTTTGCCTTCATCATTTGGTTGTAAGGAAATGACCATGTACATGTAGAAATGAGTTCAATAGTATGTATTACATGGAGTCTGGGCAACTTGTTTATGTGATATACTTATGGCTTCTGGTTCTGCTTATGCTCAATCCCAAATGTACAACTTCCATTTTACAATGAATTTCCACTGATCCTCTTTGATTTCATGACTTGGTGGGTTCAACCAAACCAAGCACATGTGGTCATATGCTGACCTGGATTCAATCTTTCTGTCTCTACCAAGGCACGTTAGCCTGATAATTTAAGCTAGGGGCTATCTGTTATCCGTCTGCCACTCTGATGATTTTTTTAAATTTATAGCAGGATTGGAGTACTCTGTCTCCAAAATCTCATCTAAACATGTTCTTTCTCTCTTAGACTACTCCAATTAGTGACTCATCACAAGCAGGGCTGAGGTGGAGATTAACATGCTGGATGGTAATTCAAGGGTGTTCTTGGAATCAATACTTTGGGGAAGGAAGAAAGGATTAGACACAGGGATAATTTGATTGTGGACTTGTCACAAGAAGGCTTCAGCCAACCTTACATGAACTCTGAAGTCTAAATAGCCCTTCAGGGTTGTCTAAAGTTGGGACAAAGGGTCCAGTCCTTTATACAACTTACTGGTCAATCATAAGTGGGGACTGCCCTGGGAAGAAGGCATGGCTTTGGGAGAGGTGGCTCTCTTCAGTTAAAGGCAATTTCTCAAGATGTCTGACAGCTGACCCCTGTAAACCTTCCTTCCATGGGAGTTGAAGGGAAGGATGAGCCTTTTAATCTTGAAGAAGCATCTGAGCCAGTACCCCATCACTTACACTTTCAAACATTACTTCACCAGGATAGGACAGAAATTTTAAGCCAAGTTTGTGTTTTATTTTGTCTTAACTCTAAAACCTTTGCTTTCTACCACAACAAAATTTTATTTGCCATTCTGTATATAGTATTAAATTGTCAAAGTGTTTTCCAAAGGCAGCTATATTACATATAGCTATAATCATTATTTAAATACAATTTTTATTCCACTATTTTCACTTAAAATGATATTTTTCAATATATCCTGTGGCAAAAACAATTGCCTTTGTTTTCCTCTTTGCACTTATGACTGCAGGCAGGTAATTCTGTGAATTATATTTAAATAACTGCTAAAGAGATTATAGCTCCTTGGTGGACATCATCAAAACAAATCAATCATTTTCCAGTCAATCTGTTTCTTTCCTTTTTTAAATTATAATTGCAGATCAATGAACGATTTATTAGATTGCTACATGATCACTTTGGTCATTGAATTGACTAAAATAACATGGGTCACCCAGAATCTTTATTACTCGATACTGATCTTTTTTTTTTTTTTTTCTGAGGCATACAGAGAGCGAGGTAGTGTTCTACTTGAAAGAGTAGGACCAAAAGGCTCCTTCTGACTCAAGACAAGGAAGCATTCACAACCAGTGCTTAATCAGGATCAGGCTGAAGAATGAGTGGAAAAATCTATGGTTTGTCTCTTTTTATCTCTTAACTAAGGAGGTCAGAGGAGACTACACCTGGTCTGAGCCACTTCTGTTCCCCTGAATTTTCAACAGAAACTGATTTGAAGTGTTTTCCTAAGTAAAAGTTTATGTTTCTTCGTTACCAACCCACTAATCCCTGAATTGTCTTTTATGACTGTTTTGAATGTTATTACTTACCTGTCTGCCAGTGGCCAGAGGAATTTCAAATTTTAACATAGGACCTAACTTTTGTTATTACTTTATTTCTTATGATATTTCAATAAAACATTTGCACTTTACTAGACATAGGACATGGGATTATAAACTATTTCTGTAAACAACCAAACAGTAAATATTTTCAGCTTTGTGGGACAAATGATTTCTAGTGCAAGGACCTAATTCTGCTGTAGTAGCAGGAAAGCAGCCACAGCAAATGCCCACATGGGTATAGCTGTGTCCAATAAAACTTTATTTATTAAAATAAGAGGCAGGCCAAACTGACCCATGGAACATAGTATACCCACAGACCATAGTTTGTTTTGCCAAGGTCTGACTTATGTAATGGCGAAGAACAGAGCCAGGTGAAAAGTGAGTCAACCCATTAAATGAATGCTTGGTTTACTGAAACCCTGCCATTTTGATGACTGAAAATACTGAACAGAAGGAGTGAATACCCTTATCTTAAATCTGACTGAGATTATGTAAATAGTGCCACCGGATCCATCACAGACTGTGGGTGAAAGGTGAAGGAAAATCTAATTTTTTGAACTTCTATGTCTCTATGGAATCTAGCAGTAAATTCCACTGAACAAATGTCTGAGTTCTAGAGACCGATTTAGACATAGGAGCCTACAAATATAAAACTTTTATAAAAATATAGGTACTTCCTTTGTGCAGTATTCTACCTGTACATTATATACATTATGTAATTATATTTGAGCACATCTAAAATCAACTTGATAAGGACTCCGTTTTCATCATTCTGGCCTCTCCCCCAGAGAAGGAGAGAAATTAGTTTATTTGTTTTTCTTTTCTGGTCATTTTTCTGGAAATATACATTTGCTAAATATCTAGGAGTTATTTTATTTACCGTAAAAAATCATTTGTCTTAAAAGCTTACCAGCTTTGCATGGATTTTTATTTTTCCTCTACATGATTGGCTGATCTATCAAATCTGAGAATTCAAGAATTTTATTCCATCTTCCTAAAGAAGTCACCCTCTTGAAAAATGGGGGGATTGCTTTTGAGATGGAGTGGTTCTCAGATTTATTCATTATTATATTTAATTTCATATTTTTGGCACATCAAATTCCAAGCTAATGTTTTATGCTGCTTCACACACAACTTGCAGTTCAATTGATGTCTTTAGTATATCATTTCTCTCATCTGCTAAGTGTATCTCAGAATGTTATATGACTTTTCTCTAGATCTCTAAAATCGTCACTGTAGTTTATGTGAAGCATGAAATTTATCCATTTTTGACGAGTTCACCTCTGGAATGTAAAATTTGCTGCTAGACAGCAAAGTCTGAGACAAAATTTTCTCTGACAGTTAATAATACAATCCCTTCTATCCTTATGCCTTGCATATTTTTCTTTGTTTCTGCTTTTAAGTATAATAGGTTATTTATATAGAAATTATTATTACCTGTCGAATGTTGCACCTCTTCACACTATGATTAGGGAATACCAGAATGACACTTAACATAATTAATAGTAATGATTGATCAAAGTCTCATCTTAAATGATGTCTTTGTGTATTTCGCCTAGATCTCTGAGAATTTTATTTAATTGAAATTCCAGAAATGTAGTCCATCTTTCTTGTAGTACTTCACAGATTTTTTTTTCCATATTCAACAATGTGAAACCACTCCATGTATGTTTGTTAGAGCCTGGGGGAGCTACATCATATAATACCCTCTGAGGAAAATAAACTATGTAGATAATGTCAGTTGATCAATCACAGAGAGAAATCTTGAAACAATCAGATGGCCAAAATTTGGCCACACTCTTGTCACTAAGACTAAAATTTAACATGACACAGAAGATAACTACAGAAAATAATCCAAATTTGCATATTCACCTAGGAGAGTTCTGTGGGCACATTGAAACACTTTGAGAGTCTGTCACAGTAGATTTGTCATTGACCTTAAAGAGGTAAAACCATGAAAACTTTTAAAACGAACCATATTGTCGTCCTCATTGTCTACAACAGAGGCCAGACATTGAGCCAGACCGATCCACTGGCTCTAGGACTTTTTGCTGCTTTCTGGTTGAAAGAGATACAAGTGACATGATAAGAGTATTCATGAAAAGAAAGTCCACCATCTTTCAGGTATCGAAGGTGTACGTGTGTGCATGCATGTGTGCGTGCATGTGCATACACATGCAGAATAAGGGATGGGCTTCAGTAAACATTTATTTATTTTTCCCTGTTCAGAAAACTTCTCCCTTATGTGAACTATTCAGGCAGTATTATTAGTGTCTTACAGTCACAAATGCTTCTTTCTTATTCAAAAGAAAACTTACGTGAGTCACTTTGAGACCATCATGGTGTCTCACCCCATTGGTAATGGTAACTTGCTCAAGGACTAGGAACCAAAATTGGTGAAAAAGGGGTTTCTTTCTGAGCCTTAAAAAGTCAAGCTGATTGTCCATCTTTCCTACTGGTCTCTTTCCAGATGGCATATAAATATACTGACCTGTAGAATGGCGCTAATAGAAGTAAGTAGGGATAAGAGAGAAAGAGAAAAATAGAGGGAAAGATAAATTTTTCCTAAAACCTACCAGTATTAGTTTTCTGGAGCTGCCACAAACTGGGTGGTTCAAAATAAGAGCTAGACTGGTCTCATAGTCTAGAACCAGTAAGTCCAAAAGCAAGGTGTCATCAGGGCCACACTCTCTCCGAAGCCTCTAGAGGGAAATCCATCCATTGTCTCTTCTGTTAGCTTTTTCTTAGGGGCAGAGTGAGAGGGAGAGAGAGAATCTTAAGCAGGCTCCACATCCGACACACAGCCTAACATGGAGCTTGATCCCACGACCATGAGATCATTACTTCAGTCAAAATCAAGAGACTGAGCCATCCAGACACCCCATAATTTCTTGATCCAAGAGCCACATCATCAGTCTCTGCCTCCATGATCACATTGTCTCCTCCCCTTATGTATGTCTCTCTCCTCTGTGTTTCTTGGTCTAATCACTCTATCTTTTAAAAGATTACATGTGATTGCACTTAGGGCTCACCTAGATAAACAAGGATAAAGTCCTCCTCTCAAGACCCTTAACTTACTTACAACTCAGAGTATCCCCTTTTCCAAATAAAGTAACATCCAGAGATTCTGACAATCAAATTGTGGACATATCTCTTTAGGGACCATCATCCAACCCAGTACACAATCTTCACATAGCGTGGTTATGTAAGCCAGAATTCTTTCTTGCTGCTTTAATTTTTTTTTAACTTATTAAATTAGCTAAATTTACAGGGCGCCTGGGTGGTTCAGTCGGTTGAGCATCCGACTTTGGCTCAGGTCATGATCTTGTGGTCTGTGAGTTTGGGCCCCATGTCGGGCTCTGTGCTGACAGCTCAGAGCCTGGAGCCTGCTTCAGATTTTGTCTCCCTCTCTCTCAGCCCCTCCCCTACTCATGCTCTGTCTCTCTCTCTCTGTCTCAGAAATAAATAAACATTAAACAAGATTTAAATTAGCTAAATTTAGATTTCTGCCACTAACATATTAGTTTTCCATGTTTCAAAAGTAAAATGGTGGAATAATAGTTATATCTAGTCTTCTATCCTGTTTTACTAGTTCTGTATAGTAGTAAAACTTATTGATGGTCAATATGTCAGTACAGAATCAAGAGTCTTAACTACACGCATGCTATTTTACTGATCAATATCACTCACTGAATTATTCTTATAAATCTATTTAAGATTGTGCACAAAGATTTAGTAGTATTTTCAGTAGAAAATAAATTAACATTCCAACAATAGAGAATTAGACTTTTGTCTCTGGTAGTTTAGAAGACTGGATTATACTGAATGTCTCTCTTGATTAAAACCATTAAAAATGTTGGAAGTACTTTAACTATTTTTAAAAACATCGTTAAACTAGCAAGAAAGTTAGCAACGCTTAGAGGCCAAATATAAAGTGAAAGTTGGAATCCAGACATATAAGTAGAACAGTGAAGCTGTGTTTGCCCTGGGGGCATTTTTCAATTCTAAGCAACTTTAACTTTGATTTTCATGGCTTTGCAAACCATGGGACATAAGCTATAGAGGTGTCTAATAGAAAATGATCTTCACAGACATGGGATCACAAAGGCTTATCTCTTGGTTTATAGGTGAAGCAAAAATCTCATCAACCTCCACACCCACATATAATATATCCTTAGAAGAGGAAAAAGGAATACAAGACCAAGCTCAAGAAAAACCTTGAGTCTGTTCCTGGATAGAAGCAAAAATACATCTTTCCCATGCAGCTACTCCTCCCAAATTCACCCAACCTAGGTGGCAGAAAAAGATCAAGCCAAGAATTTGGTTTCGAGGAGCCCAATTTCGTGTGTTCTTGAGTACTTGGTAGAAAACTAATGCAAATCTTCATGGAATAACCCACCTTCACCTGAAGTCTCAAAGTACTGCCTCATTTAAAACTGCAAATGATATGAGTTTAGCAACTGAAAAAAAAAAAAAAAAAAAAGAGTGAAGACACAAAGCACAAATGAGACCAGGCAGGGAAAACAAATTAACAAAAATTAATCCCTTTAGGCACAGGGTATGAAATGAGCATATTTATTCAATGCAGGAATAAAAAAAAGGAGCATTATTAATACAAAACCAAATAGAGTAATATATGTAGAAACAAAATGACTGAGAAGTCAATAAATGGATCAATAACAGATTACTCTAAGAAAGTCAATTAACTTGTTTGATCCAATTTCTTAATTTATGCAATTAAAATACTTATAATGAGGGGCGCCTGAGTGGCTCAGTCAGTTAAGCATCTGACTCTGGCTCAGGTCATGATCTCAGGGCTAGGGAGTTCAAGGCCCCCGTCAGGCTCTATGCTGACAGCTTGGAGCCTGTAGCCTGCTTCAGATTCTGTATCTCTCTTTTTCTGCTCCTCCCCTTTCTCTCTCTCTCTCTCTCTCTCTCTCTCTCTCTCTCTCTCTCTCTCTCAAAAATAAAAAAACATTTAAATTAAAAAAATACTTACAATAGTATCTTACAGGCTATTGTGTGAATCTAATGTGACAGTGTTAGAGAATAAATAAAACACTGTTTGAATTCAATTGTTTGCTATTATATATCTAGGCTATCACCTGCTACCTATAAGATTCCCATTACCTCCCAATTTGGGCAGAACAATATTCTACTGCTCTCGTCCTAGGAAAGGTACAAGACAACCAGATAATGGAGGAAAAAATCAAATTTAGGTCCTGGGCATGTGACAGAAGACATGAAAGAACATGTGTTTAATCTTAGCCATTCTGATTAATTCTGAGAAAAAGTGCTAAGAACCTAGAACCCACTATTTCTAGCAGAGGAGGGAGAGGGGGATGGAGATGACAGGAGTAGTACTGTATAGACAGAGAGAGACTGAGGCAGTCTCAAAGCATTTCCTTCTTGATCCAGTAATGTGCAATGGGTAGATGACTGGACTCTATTACACTACTATGGGACACAAGAACAACTTGTAATGGCAACGAAGGCTTTAAATGGGGGCAAAGGTGCATAAATGAAGACAAGACTGGATTGCCAATATCAATATGGATTCGAGCACAAACATATGATGACAGAGAGTACCAGATTGATCTCATTTCCACCAAATGACTTGGTGCTTTGCAATTTCAATATAAATTCTCTTTGAGGAAAGAGTAGAAATGACCTTAAGTTGATTGATATTTCCTTGTTTCCAGGCAGAATGAAAGACTGAAGGGATTATTAGGTTTGATTATCATTCTCAGGGAATGAGCTTTATATTGCTAGCATACTTGAGTTGGTGGCTCAAGATTCATATTTACCACATATTCGGTATTCATTAAGTATTTACTGCACTCATGATGGTGTGTGTTCAAACACTATACAAAGATTAAGTGATATAATGACAACTCAGAGCATACTTTCAAGGATTTTATATCTAAGAGAAGAACATACATTATTGCTCACTCAAAGAATTTTATTTACTATTGGAAAAATGTGAACATCGATTCATTGTACCTTTTCAGGTCTAGTATTCTACCTACCTCTTCAGCTCACATTTGATATATTTTTACATGTATCTCATACATTGCATAAGAGTCCTTGCCATGGAAATAGTTTATATTCTGGAAAGCTTTCTGCAAACTACAAAGAAAAAAAAACGGAAAAATAACCAGTGATTGCTTCTGCATGGGCAGTTTTTCAGGGGTCAGCTACCTATATTAAATGCTTAAATATTTATATTAAATAATAAATATTTAAAGACTACAATCAGGTTTAAAAGTTTGTGTGAAATAGAACCTAGAATAAGATTTCAACACAGGTAAATTGAGCAATGTCTCTAGCTCAATGGGAGTTTTAGTGAATTCTTCAACTATGTCCTGTTGTATCTGCGTATAGGAACAGAAAAAAAAATTGGAGAAATAAAATACTCTGTGGGTAGGTGAATGATCAAACAATTTACATGTCATCAAATAGTATTGTCATGGAGAGAGACTATAATGGTCAAATATGCCTGATTAAGGTTAAAAATTTCTCAGAAACATACTGTTCATGTAATTACCTGCCAACATATGAAATGGAAGAAGGCATGTCTACCGTTTTTCTTTATAAAAGAAGTCTAGAGGTAGATAGTCCTGAGTTCAATGCCACATCTCCTTAATCTGTTCTACTATTCTACTCTACCATTCTAGTGCAGAGACGATAGCTTCGAGGTCAAAAATGGCCCAAGGCAGCTAATGGAGCTGTAGCTATCAGGGAGGCAAAGCAGGCAGAAACAAACAAAAAAAGTCAGAAGGAGAAAGAATGTGAGCCTCCTCTTTTTTAGGAGACTTTCTGAAGATTCATCACATCATTTCCACTCTCATCTTATTTCTTAGTCGTGTGGCCACACTCAGAAAATTGCAGTCTGTGGTGGGCGGTGTATTTGTCTAGCAAAATAGGATATTTTAGTAACTAATTAGTAAACAACAGAAGTTAATAAAGTTGTGAGACAAATATCTTTCCTTGATCCAACAATCATCTTTAGCACTTGGTTTCCGGGCTAAGTTTTAAACTGAAATTAGTGAACAACATTTTTATTTTGAAGTTGGAGGAACATTGTCCAATGGCAAGTTAGTTTCCTAGAAATGCATTTTCCTCTCTCTGAATTCAATGCCATGACTCTAGTCTGTGAATAGATTCTTTCTTATATCCAAATGATTGTCTAAAATTATATAGTATCTTAGCTTGCTTCATATGATTTTCTTGTAAGAATTCTGCATTTTCTGGAATTTTAAATTATGTCCATTTGTTTCACATTTGTGTGCCTCTACATGTCCTCCGATAATTTAATTCCACATTTCAATTATGTCCATTGATGACTGTGTTTGATTTCTGATTTACTTATGCCCTTTTTAAAAATCATTTTTATGTTTACTAGGAGTCTAACTCTTCCTACTATCTGGACTTGTTATCTCAGTTTATAATAATGATTTCATCTTAAGACTTTTGATCTTTTGTCTCATGAACCGAATCCTTTGTTTCACAAGATCTGTATTTCTTCTTTCTTGATTTTTTTAATATAATTTTGGAAAAGTATCTTAAGTAACTTCCTTATAAAATCAATGTATAAAGTAATTTTTCTGAGCTGCAGTATGGTTCAAAACATGTAGTAGATCCTCATATAATATGTTCTTACATATTATAATTAAGTTGACAGTGAACAGAATTAGGCATTGAAATTTGTTTCACACAGATTATTCAAGGCATATTTCCTCTGACTTCTAACACCCAATGTTACTCATGAGATGTTCATTGACCATTTAATGTCATTAATTTGTAACAAACCAGTTTACTTAAACAAGAATAAGAATAAAATACACATTGTCTTTTGGTATTCAACTGAGGGAAATCAATTCCATTTTTTAAAATACACATAATCTCTTTTCTTTCCTTCTCTTGGTTCTCTTTGCAAAGTTCCTAGAAATGATGTGTTGAACTTCCTGAACTGATTTTCTATAGGTCTTATATTTTCTCGTTTTAAGTTTTTAATTCTAGTTGATTAACATACAATGTTATATTAATTTCAGGTGTACAATATAGTAATTTAACAGTTCCATACATCCACCTGTGCTCGTCACAACAGTTGTCCTCCTTACTCCCCATTACCTATTTAACCCATCCCCCACACCCCTCCCCTTCTGGTAACTGTCTGTTCTCTATAATTAATAATCTGCTTCTTTCTTTGTCTCTCTCAATCTCATTTTTTCCCTTTGCTTATTTGTTTTGTTTCTTAAATTCTACATATGAGTGAAATCATATGGTATTTGTCTTTGTCTGACTCTGTCTTTCTCTGTCTTATAAGACAGAGATTTGCATTATATTCTCTTGCTCCATCCATGTCATTGAAAATGGTAAGATTGCATTTTTTATGACTGAATAATATTCCATCATTTGTACATATGTACACACACACACACACACACGGCCTCTTCTTGATCTATTCATCAATTGATGGGCAATCAATTATTCATCAATTGATGGCTGCTCCCATACCCTGGCTATTATAAATCTTGCTGATATAAACACAGGGATGCATGTATCTCTTTGAATTAGTGTTTTTGTATCCTTTGGGTAAATACCAAGTAGTGCAATTGCTGCATCATAAAGTAGTTCTATTTTTAACGTTTTGAGAATCCCCCATACTGTTTTCCACAGTGGCTGCACCAGTTTGCATTCCCACCAACAGTGCACGAGTATTCCTTTCTCTCCACATCCTTGCCAACACCTGTTGTTTCTTGTGTTGTTGATTTTAGCCATTGTGACAGGTGGGAGCTGACAGCTCATTGTAGTTTTGATTTGCATTTCCTCTGATGATGAGCGATATTGAGCATCTTTTCATGTGTCTGTTTGCCATCCTTAAGTCTTTTTTAGAGAAATACCTTTTCATCTTTTCTGCCCGTTTTAATTAGATTATTTATTTTTGGGGTGTTGAGTTTTATAAAGTTCTTTATGTATTTTGGATACTAACCCTTTATCTGATATGTCATTTGCAGATATCTTCTCCCATTCTGTTTGTTGCCTATTAGTTTTATTCTTTTGCTATGCAGAAGGTTTTTGTTGTTGTTGTTGGCTTTGTTTTCCTTTTTTTTTTTTTAATGTCGTGCCAATTGTTTATTTTTGTTTTTGTTTCCCTTGCCTCAGGAGACATATCCAGAAAAAAGTTGCTATAGTTAATGCCAAAGAAGTTACCACCTGTGTTCTGTAGGATTTTTGTGGTTTCAGGCTTCAAATTTTGGTCTTTAATCCATTTTGTTTACTTTTGAGTAGAGTGTAAGAAAGTGTCCAGTTCCATTCTTTTACACGTTGCTCTCCAGTTTTCCCAGCACCATTTGCTGAAGAGGCTGCCTTTTTTCCCATTGGATAATTTTTTCCTGCTTTGAAGATTAATTGACCATATAATTGTGTATTTATTTCTGGGTTTTCTATTCTGTTCAATTGATCTATATGTCTGTCTTTGTGCCAGTAACATACTATTTTGATTACCACAGCTTTGAATATAACTTGAAGTCTGGAATTGTGATGCCTCCAGCTTCGCTTCTCTTTTTCAAGATTGCTTTGGCTCTTTGGGGTCTTTTCTGGTTCCAAACAAATTTTAGGATTGTTTGTTCTAGCTCTGTGAAGATTGCTTGTGTTATTTTGATAGGAATTGCATTACATGTGTCGATTGCTTTGGGTATATAGACATTTCAGCAATATTTGTTCTTCCTATCCAGGAGCATGAAATTATTTCCATTTCTTTGTGTTGTCCTGAATTTCTTTCATCAGTTTCTTTTATAGTTACCAGACTACAGGTCTTTCACCTATAGATGAAATTATTCCTAGGCTAGGTTTATTCCTAGGTATCTTATTATTTTGGGAACAAGTATAAATGGGATTGTTTTCTTAATATCTCTTTCTGTTGCTTCATTATTGCTGTATGGAAGTGAAACAGATTTCTGTACATTGATTTTGTATCCTACAACTTTACTAAATTTATCTATCAGTTCTAGCAGTTTTTTATTATTTTATTTTATTTTATTTTTTTTTTATTTATATATGAAATTTATTGTCAAATTGGTTTCCATACAACACCCAGTGCTCATCCCAAAAGGTGCCCTCGTCAATACCCATCACCCACCCTCTCCTCCCTCCCACCCCCCATCAACCCTTAGTTTGTTCTCAGTTCTCAACAGTCTCTTATGTTCTAGCAGTTTTTTAATGGACTCTTTCAGGTTTTCTATATATAGTATCAAGTCATCTGCACATAATGAAAGTTTTCTTCTCCTTCACCAATTTGGATGACTTTTATTACTTTTTGTTGTCCGATTGCTGTGGCCAGGACTTCCAATACTGTATTAAATAAAAGTGATAAGAGTGGACATCATTGTCTTGCTCCTGATGTTAATGGAAAAGTTCTCAGTTTTTCACCATTAAGGATGATGTTAGTTGTGGGTTTTTCACAGATGGACTTTATTATGTTGTGTAATGTGTCTTATCTTTTCTTGTATAATGATTGTCTCTGTGCCTTCTTGTTCTATAGTTGTAGTCTTTATTTTCCAGGCTTCCATTACTTTTTTTCTAATAAACTGTATTTTAACCCTCAATTATTTTTCTGTATTTATTTTCATGATATTTTGTTCCTTTTAATGACTACAATGTGTTTTTGTAACTCTAAGTATGTAATATTACAGATTTCTTTTTCAAGTGATCTTTTATTTACCTAATCTGTATTTACTTGATGTTCCATGTGACTACCAAGTCCATATCCTCTCCCTCTATAGATTCTATGCTATTATAATGAAAAACTCAGCTGTAATTTTGTGGAAATCGACAAAATGTTTCTAAAACTTATACGGAAATGCAAAAGACCAAGAATACATAATATTGAAGAAGAAGAAGAACAGAAAGGATTGACATAAACAGATAATAAAATTTCCAATAGGGATAAAACTTTCATTATTTATGGAAAATATGATTGTATACATAAAAGTAATAAACTACTAAATAATATTAAATATATGTCTCTGGTAAGTTTGCTGGATGCAGGTTATTATAAAAATATGTACCTAAAGACAAGTCCAAGAGTAATAAGACAACATTACTTATAATACAAAAACGAGAAACAATCCAAATGTTTTGTCAGGAATATTATTAAGAAACAAATTGCAGTATGTTCACACAACTGGATGCTATACATCCTTCTCATGCAGCTTTAGTAGACCAGAGAATGCCCAGTCAGTTCAATATAAATGGTCAGTTGGCTTGATTACTTTTTAAGGTATATTTCTGTAGCTGTATTTTATTTTGTCTAGAATAAACAGAAAATTCAGTCTTTTTTAAAATTCATTTATTCATAAAATATTTGTTGAAGACTCTTTCATGCACAATCGTGGCTGAAAATGCCCAGTGGAATATATAGTTTACTGAAAGGGAAATATTAATTTAAAAAAAGACAAATAAATGTTAAATTGTTACTGGAATGAACATCACCAATGGGAAGCACAATAACCTATAATAATTCTTTTTTTTTTTAAGTTTATTTATTTATTTTGAGAGACACAGAGACAGCGTGACCAGGGGAGGGGGCACAGAGAGAGGGAGAGAGAGGTAATGCTGAACAGGCTTCATGCTGCCAAGAGCAGAGCCCAATGCAGGGCTCCAACCTACGAAATCGTGAGATGATCATGAGCTGAGCCAAAACCTAGAACCAGATGCTTAACCAGCTGAGCCACCCAAGCATCCCTAAGAGAACTCTTAGTAGGAAAACAGTACACTTAAAGTGAAGAGAAGTCATGATTGACAAAGTCATTATGGAGCTGAGGTTTCAGAAGAGTGGAAACTCAGCAAGGGAAATGGATTCGTGAGAAAAAATGGTTCCAAGGAGGGTCCCCTGACACATTTGAGAAATGCAGTCTGCTGGGACTATAGCGGAGACTGAAATTAACTATATACTCTGAGATGAAGGTCTAAAAATCAATGGAAGCATAAATATTTAAGACCTTATCAGCCATATGAAAGATTTTGTTCAGGGCCTTATCAGCCATGTCACAGATCTTGCTTTCTTTTCTCCCTAAGAGCAATAAATGTCCATTGATGGAGAGTGACATTTTCTCATTTGCATATTTAACAGACCAACTCTGATACACTGAAACATCTCTTTTTCCTATGATTACAAGGCAAAGGTCCAGACATCAGGCAATGGTAAATTCACAAAGCTAAATGCTACCAATCTTGAAGACAGCTGAATTCCTCAATACCTTCCGTGAAGATGAGGTTTCCATCAGCACCTCCTTTCCTAAGACGCCCTCAATATATCCCAGACACACAAGGCAAAACACTCTTGCAAAGCCACAGCTCTGATTATGCCAATCCACTACTAAAACACCTAACATCTTGCTTTTAATTGACAATGAATTAAGAACAGACTCATAGATCAAGGTCTATTCACACTGTCTCCTGCCTACATCTTAAGCCTAAACTTCCTCTGCTCTCTCTTTGATATCACCAGTAGATTACATGTTACACACATTCCTGAACACATGCTTTTCTGTCTCTTCCTTTGCCATGCTATTCTCTTCCCTGAAGTCTCTGCCTATTGTTGTTTTAGAAGTCCTACTCATTTTCAAGGTCATTCTCAAATGCTTTACTTTTTTATAAAACTCTGTTGACTCATCCCCCATCTAATAAAACTGTAATTGCTTAATCTTGTGAATTTCCATAGCACTAAATTGTTCCTCTCCCAGAGTATTCATCTTTTCCCCTATAATATCACTATTTATTCATTTGCTGCGTATCTTCTACAGGGAACAAATAGCATCTTAGTCTGCTAGGTGCTCAATAAAATGTCATGCAAAATATTTCAAAGAAAATAGGTGTTCAAAAATATTTACATAATGGAAACTAACTAGGGATTTGGATATTTTGCCTATTACTCCTCTCCTTATGTATTTCTGGTGATCAAATCTAGAATATATTCAAAGCATTAAAGTACAAAAAAAGTGAAACTGCTTCAAAAACCGCATTTAAAAATAGGCATTTGATAAAGATCTTGGTGTTTCTTTAAATCTTGCTTATCAGAGAAAAAAAATGTATACACATATCTTCAAACCGTGTTAAAATCACCTATATATACTTTTACTGCCAGAGGATGTCATTTAATATCAACAAAAAGAATCAGCAAATTTTAACTTAAAATATACGTGAGGTCATCAAACAAGGTTACAAAAATGCTGAAGGCTAACACTTACACATTTAGAACTCATTTAAATTGAGACTTCATAACATTTAACACAGATAAATTTCCAATGTTCAAGCCTCATGAAAAATTCTTTGGTTGAATTATTGCTAACATGAAATATAGCCTCTCCTCAGGAACGATAATGAAAAGACAAGGACAGTGATCTACTCCAAAAATGCTACTTGCATTTATGCTAAATCAGAGCTTAAATGTTCATCTCTTTTGATTTGTTGCTTTAATAACTAAATTATTAAATTCCTACTATGTTCCAGGCAATATTTATAAAACCTTAATATTAATTAACATATCAATGCATGCTACTTTAAACATAGTAGGAGAAAGACATATATGTAATATACATATATGAGTATAAGTTTATAAATATATAAGTATACCTATATATAAACGCATAATCACATTTACTCATGCAAGTACTTAAAAGAGGGTTGTGGAGCTGCTACACAATGGAGCAGATTGAAAACCTCATCACACGTTTAAACAATCATTTAAAGAAACTGAAAAGCAAAACGGTAAGTAATGATCAACTAACTAAACTGATATTTTATTAAACAAATAACATAATCAGATTTTTATCTTATTCCATGTGAAGAATCAAATTAGATCACCCAGACAACATCTCAAGTTGTCAGAGAGTAAACCAACTAGAAAGGAAGGTTTATTCCTCGACGTGTTTAGTAAGCTGTTTCGATCTCATTGTACAAATTACAGTATAAAAAGTACCTAGTGAGTTGAGAAGTCTAAGCTTTCATTGTACTTTAAAAAGTATTTCCCCTTCTTTTTTATCCACATGTGATCATTCTATTTCCGCCTTCTCATATATGCCTTCCCTCATCCTCTATGCACATCCACTGTGCAACTCTTCCTTCATAGCAAAATGCATCAAGATCGGAGGCTGTACATAAATAATTGATACCATGATAGAAATGTAGCATAAATGACATTCACAAGGATTATGTTCTCATGCTTGGTCTAAAAACTTTGAAAAGTATTTGCCTTCAGGGTTCTTGATTATCTCAAACTATGACACCGCACAGTTACAATGAGCAAGTGGCACATTTAAGAACTGTGAAAGATTTACTTTTGAAAATAACAGAAGGAAAAATTGTGGGCTGTTGAACTATCATAGAGAAGGAAGAAAAATCCATCCCACTCATTTTGCTATTATATTGTTTGAGAAGTCGCAGTAAATCTTCACTTTGGCTACCATCCTATTTTATTTTACTGTAACTATCATCACTTTTACTATGGAATGCTTTATGGGGCACTTTAGCCCTCAGCTCTTTTGCTAAGCGCTTGTACTGATATCACAGGATCTATCAAGCATTTTAACTAGTTTATTCTTTGCTTCCAGACCATGACCAGAAACCATTATCATGGCTTTAAAAAAGAATATTTGGCCATCATATCCCAAGAAAAAACCCTTATTTTAATCACATTTTAGGATATTTCTCCCCATTCTATCATAATAGAAATGTCTGTGAGAATAAAACAAGCATAGAAAAGGTAAAAGAAGTTTGTGGCTGGAAAGAGCTCCTCCCTCCTCTATGCTGCACCCGCAAAGGAGCAGGTGGCATGAATGGTCCTTTCCTGTTGCTTAGGGGCTGGTCCCACAGGTACACCTCACAAGCGTCAATGAGGGAAGTGCAAACAGAAATGCTCCTCACTCAGACTCACCTCCTTCAATTCTCTATGTTGCTCAATATATTTTCTTTCCTGAGTCCCAGGGAGAAAGTTTCCAGAAAATTTCCATGTTTCCCAACAGAACTGACCCAGAATGTCATCTTTCCTGTTCCCCAGTCAAGTCACTATTCCAATAAACTGTAATTATCCTTAACGTCATGAACTCTATCTTGTTTGTTCCTATATGCCTGGAGGCAGACTATGCTTGCTGCAAAATTGGAACCTAATAAATATCTGTTGATAAATGATCAACTTATGATAAAGATTACTAGAAATTTGAAGTTTTATTTACAGTGTGAACTGCCTTAAGAATTGTCCAAGATATCCAATTAAATATGCACAAATAGTAACTTTAAATAGAGAGAATGACTACTCTCAATTAAGCATTAGGTGATGTTCAGCATCTCTTGAAATCATAGCAACTTCATCATCTGTAACAGGGGCTGGCCAACTATAGCCCATGAGCTAAATCTAATCCACAACACATTTTGATAAATAAGGCTTCATTAGTATATAGCCACACTCATTTATTTATACATTTTTATACTTGCATTGGCACATGCCTACAGGAGAGTTGCAGAGTTGTGACAGAGACCGTCACGACTAATCTAAATATTTATTATCTGGCTCTTTACAAAATGTTTGCCAAATCCTGATCTGTAATAAAGACACAAGTATTTCCACAGGAGGCAGGGCTCAGACTGACAAATATTTTATAGAGATAAATTCCCATGCCACACGAATTATCATGCCAACCTTACCCTAAATTCCTATTTTTCATTCTATGGCTACTGACCTGGTTCTATACCTGTGATCTCCACACACCATTTACGTAATGCTCCTATCACTTCTGTGATGTATTCCACTCTCTGTTCCAACAGTGAAATGCTGGCTCCCTCTCCATGCATTCTGAAGTCTGATGTCTCTGTTCCTCCTATTCCTCAGTTTCCACACTCATCTCCGAGGCCATTGAGTAGCGTAGGCCATTGAGCTCAATGTAGGCCATTGAGCTTTTCTCGGTTCCACCCCCTTTTACTGTCATATACTGGCCATTTTCATTCATTCACATATCTGCTTGATCCCTGAAAATATTTGAGTCTGTACCCCTGTCCTATGACAAGGCTTATCATACCGACTTAAGCCTCAAATGTATTAAGCGAAAGTCTGACACCAACCTTATGTTTTCTGAAAACTCATTCACCCTTATACTGATTCATGAAGCATTGCTCAGTTTCACAGGGAGTCCACAAACTGCTCAAACTCTGGTTTAGGAAGAAAATGTTATACCACCCTTGGGAAAACCTAGAATACAAGAGTCAAGGGAAACTGATAGTTTTACAGCAAGGGATATTCTTGAGAGCAGGGCAAAGACTCAGGCTCATCAGTAAATTTTCACATTACGACAAATCTGCCTGGGACACTCGGTCAGGGTTTTCTGAAGCCTTATGACAACTACTTTGTAAAGTTCTCTGATTTTAACAGAAACACATAGGGTTTGATTGAAAAGAGATTAAAGATAAAGTCCTGGGTGAAATAAAAAACGAAAAGTAGTTGGCAACCCTGGATGCGTTTGTTGTAAAGAGAAAAATATATGGAGAAGCTAGAAAATGTTGCTAATGAGCCCAAGGCCACTGTCTCCACCCCTGTAAGACTTTATTAGCTTTGCACAAAGAAAGATGCAATTTAACAATCAATGTATGAACCCTTCACCTCAATGCATCAGCCTATAAATATATGTCGCTCTTCAGGAAGGAGACCAAGGTCTTGCAATGAGTCACCATCAGCCAACTACCTTACAGTGACTGTAAGAAAATGAGCTCACCTTGCTGGCCAGTATCATGCCACATATACAAGTTGGTCAGAGTTAAACAATCAAGTAAAAATTTAATCTTTACAAGTGACACAGTTTAAAAATTGACATGAAGTATTGTGTGTGCAAACTAGTTTATGCTTTAAAAACATACTGGTCCATGTACTTACCTCTCAAATGGACTATTGGAAAGGCCTCCCTCTGGGCTTCTGCTCCTTGTATGACACTTTCCAATATCTCTGCCATTCAGCTGGTAGAACATCTGCCAAAAATTCAAAACAATACATTATATTTTCCTTCAAATAATTGCTTTGTGGCTCCCGGTCCCTTCAAGATTATATTCATACTACTTCTTACAACAAATTTGAGAAGATTCTTTTTTTTTTCTTTCTCTGTTCTAGCCTCTGTATTTAGACATTTATCTCAAATGTTCCACCAATACCTGCATTTTTAGTGGTTTTAACAACATCATTACTCTTGTTTTATCTAATGGTCAGTTCCCAGGCAACTTGTACTTGACCTACTGATGACCTTGGGTGCAAATGACCACAACCACCTTCCTTAAAGCATTGTCCTTAGTTGACTTCAGGACACATGCATGACTTGCATCTCCTCCTTCTTCTCTGGGCACGTATGTAATCCTGTCAACATACGTGTCACATTGTCCCATTCCTCAGTTCAACACCTTATGTGTCATCCCCTCAGCCATTATGAAAGCCAAGTCATCACTGTGCCCTACAAGCCCCCTCAACTGGGAGCATCATTGCCTCTGTCCAGTCTCTACTCCCATGACTTGGTTCACGCACTTCTGTCCCTATGTCTTTGCATTGGTTTTCTGTATGCCTGGAATGCCCTCTGTCCCCCACCGCATACGATCATATCCACTTGGCTCATGTCTTTCTCCTTATGCCCTTAAATAAAGGTCACTTTCCCCGATTGCCCTCTGATATTTCATGTTCTTCTCACTGCTTTATTTTTCTTTTAGTGTTTACTTTTTGGTTCATCATACTGCATATTTTTTCCCTTTTTTTAAGGTCTGCTTTTACCACTAGGTAAAGACCATAAGGGCAATGATTTGTCTCCACAGCCTCATTGCCAGAATGTAGAATACTGTAGACTCTTGATAAATGTGTGTTGGGTATATTTACACCGAATGACTAAGAGGCCCTGGTCATCTGAGTTTTGTTTGCTTCTACAAGCACCTCTTTTTGTCATGCCTATGACTGGATACTACAGCCCATTCCCAGAAACCCTAAGGAAGGCCAGCTGTTCTTGCCTCCTGGACTTCTGCACTACTTTTCAGCTTTACAAATACCTACTTATCATCCATACCTTCCTGAAGCATTTCTGCTGCTCCTTTGCCTTCATCAGAACCCTCTGCAGATGGCTATCACCCAGTACAAAATATTCTGCAGGTTTTTGTTAACTTGTTTGTCTCCCCCTCTTAGCCTTAAGCTCACTGAGGATATTCAGAAAGCAGATAACAAACATCATGCAAAGCAGAGATATTCTACCCTCTAGCTAACTTGTGCTCACAGAGATAATATATATGCTAAAAGTCTGAATGCCTAAGTATTTAGGATTTAGAATACATAAATAAGTTAGAAGGGGAAAGTACGAAGGTAAAAAGCAGAGAAAATGATTTAATATACTTTTTTAAAACTTTTGGAGAAAAAATTACTCATTCAGTCATTAATCCACTGATCATTTATTGATAGCATATTCTGGGTTGGACACTGTGCCAGGATGAATCAAAGGAGAATCAAAGTTCCACAGCCATCAACTTTGCTGGAACTCACACTATGACCAGAAAGTCTTGTAAGAAGTGGATCTACACCAATTTGACAATAAATTTCATATTAAAAAAAAAGAAGTGCATCTACACCAATTCTCATTTCTCTACTCCATCTTAATCACTGCCATAATACAATTCTCCATTCCTAAGAAGAGCAGTTAAACAATGGAATCATTTTTTTTACCTAAATTTGACAGAAACATTTGGTGCCTGCAATATTCATTAATAATTTCACATCTCCCAAGAATAGTTGAGTCTCACAATTTTTGATAAAATGTTCAATTCTAGGTTACATATAAGTGATGCAAAACATGTACAAGCAAACTTACGTGACATCTTCTCTCCTCTGTATGTCCTGTCTTGCAAAAATGTGTTAATTATTTTAGCAAATATTTATTAGGTGCCTATTACATATCAGAGATTTTTCTGGCATGGAGGTCCCACACAAGACAAAACAGACCATCTGACCACATGAGATTATGCTCTGGTTTAAAGTAAACAAAGACAATACACGTATGATAGATCAAGTGGTAATATTCTCCATGAGGAAAAAGGAAGTGGAATGAGGAACTAAGCAGGTAAAGAGGATAGAAGATGTTTGTGTTGTAGGTGCTGGAGAGAAATACCAGTTATACAGAGGGGCTAGAGAAACTTCTTTTGTATAATCAGACTTCATAAAACACCCGAAAGAACTGAGGGAGTCACCTGGAGGTGGGGAAGCAGAAATCTGAGGGAAGAATTGCGTGTACATGTGTGTTTGTGTGTATGTGTGAATTTCAAACTTCTTCTTGTTATGTGAATTTGAAATTTATTTTATCCACACAAGGAAATTACATAATATTTTATTTCAATTTTTTAAGTTTATTTGATTTGAGAGAGATAAGGAGAGCAAGAAAGGGAGGGGCTGAGAGAGAGGGAGACAGAATCCTAAGCAGGCTCCACGCTGTCAGCACAGAGTCCAATGTGGGGCTCGAACTCACCAACTGTGAGATCATGGCCTGAGCTAAGATCAAGAGTTGGGCACTTAACCTACTGAGCCACCCAGGCAGGCACTCCCATGATATTTTATTTCAAATTAAACTTTTGTTTTCTTTTTTAAAAACTGCTTGTTGCCTTTGGTGTCTTTCTTGCTGTACCCAATAGTAGATTTTCTCAAATGTTGGGAGAATCTACGCTGGACATCCATCTTTATTTTAGAGCTTCTCACAAATACTACTTCAATGTATTGCAGCACACCTCCAGTGATCGTGGGGACGGGAAGAAATATGCATTTGCAGTTCATCTTCTAGGTGTGGGATGCAGTATCCATTTTTTGTCCCCTCCTGGGCATCCGCCTAATTGGAGGTTCAGTCACGCGTCTGGTTCCTCTTGTGGGTACACTGGCCATAACCCTGAGAAATCTCCCCTGCTTTCATGTGCTGCTTCTAAGCAAGCAGCTTCTTTCACCTTTCATACAAACCCCCTCCAGGGGGAAATGGTGTTCACTAGTTCCTTCTGTCTTTTAAGGGATCTTTAGGCTTTTGGGTCAATGGAGTATACATCTTGTGTTCCAGAGCTGTAATTAAGTATTTTTTATGTCTCTCCAAAAAATTTGGAGCAGGAAGCTGATGCATGTGTTCAGTTGTCTTGATTCAATTACACTAAACATGCTTTCACTAAAGGCCATATAAGTACCTTATAAAGTAAATTCAGAATGAATGATGAAACCATTCCATAAAATACACCTAAGAAATACATACATATATGTGTGTGTGTGTATGTGTGTATATATATATGTGTATATGTGTGTATATATATGTGTGTGTGTGTATATATATATATATATGTGTGTGTGTGTGTACACACACACACACACACACACACACACACACACACATATACATACATATATAGCCAAATAGTATAATCTCTGTTTACAGAGATAAGCTACAGATAAAAAAAAATCAGTGAATTTTGGGTCACCTGGGTGGCTCAGTGGGTTAAGCGTCCTACTTCAGCTCAGGTCATGATATCACTGTTTGTGAGTTCAAGCCCTGTGCTGACAGCTCAGGGCCGGAAGCCTGCTCGGATTCTGTGTCTCCCTCTCTCTCTGCCCCTCCCCAGTTCACATTCTGTTTCTCGCTCTCAAGAATAAACATTAAAAAAAAATCAGTGGATTTTGTTATGAAATTTCAATAATTTTGTATCATTTTATACTGTTCATGTGTTTCTTTACCATTCTCTTCTCCCAAATGAGATTCCAGCAGAAATATCTCCCTTCTAAAGTATTACAGAACTCCTTACTTAGCTGTACCTAAGGAAACTCTTATTGAGGCTATTGAGGCTTCTTTCCTTTGTATTTTCTCCATTGCCCAAGGATCGTTTCGGTGCCCTGTGCTGTTCACATCACTTATGAATATCTTACTGTCAGGGTAGACATTCTTTCATGTCAGTTTGTTTTGACTTGTTTTGCTTTACCAATTGTAGAAAATTCATTCATTCTGCAGCTACTAAAAGTTTTTAGTAAAGGTGAAAACAATATAACAATCCTCCAAGCATATTCAATTATTGATGCTTTATACTTAGCACCTTCTATACACAAATCATAACAGCAAAATTTAAGTGAATTTTTCCCCATGCCAGGAAGTGTTCTAAGCATTTCACATATAGTAAGTCATTTAGTCCTGATGACAGCCATGTGAATTAGGCAATATTATTCCTTTTCACAGGTGAAGTAAGTAACTCAAAGAAAGGTTAAGTAATTCACCTAGGAATTAAGCTAGGAATCACCATTGCTAAGACACACACACACAGCAATTGTCTTTAGCATTCCAGCTCTTAACACCCTACTCGGCTTCATGACAGTAGGTAATAAGTGAGGATACAGAGGAGGGTATGATATAGGTTCTGCACCCTAGAATTGTATAACATAACAGTAAGTACTTACTATCCGTTCCCTGAAGCCTCCTCCCATGAAAGCCTATGTGCTATGTCTACTGATCTTTATTGAAGAAGTAAATGTCAAAACATGTTTGCTAATAGGAACATCTAGTACAGGGGTGCCTGGGTGGCTCAATCAGTTAAGGGTCTAACTCTTGGTTTCGGCTCAGGTCATGATCTCACAGTTCTTGAGTTGGAGCCCCAGGCTGGGCTCTGTGCTGACAGGGCAGAGCCTGCTTGGGATTCTCTCCCCCTGTCTCTCTGCCCCTCCCCTCTCAAAATAAATAAATAAACATTTAAAAAAAGAACTTTTAGTACAGTCCTTTCCAGAAGGGTTTACTAGAGCAGCATTGCCCATATTGTGATTTCTAGAACAGGGTCTCTATAGCATGTTAAGTGTAATAACGACAACAAAGGAATTAACGGTGACATGATAAGGGGTGGATTAATATTTTAGGGTGAGGAACTCTTAAAACATAATATAGCAAAAAACATACTCACAATGGGAGTTAGAGATTAATTTGGAAATAAGTTTTGGAATACCAAAGAATGACTAACTTTAGGTTGAGCAGTGTAGATGTGATTTCATAATTTGAAAGAAAGAAAAAGGGGGGAAAAGGTAAGCATGAAAATGAAGTGAAAAGACATCGTTTCTAGTTAACTTGTGTTGCCTATAGGAAACCTTCAAGCATTCTAGGTTGCTGGTCTATTAGTACACAAAAATGCTATATGGCTAATACCTTGTATGGTTCCTTTTACCATTTTGCAAAATCACCTTCAAGATATCAAGTAGAGGACAAAGGCTTTCATTATTTAGTGAAACTATTAGGATCACGGAATAAACAAGCTCTAAAATAAAAACAACTAATTTTGATTGTTATATATGCAAAAGTTGAGGGAGTAATTGTCTTCTATTCAGATGGTATAGTGGGCTGATAATATTTATAAATAAAAATGGAAATGCCCTGCTAGAATATAGTTATGTGACTTTTTCCCCCAAAATAAAAAATGAGAAATGAGAGGTTTAATCCTAGGGTATTACTAAAGCACTTAAATCCTCATAAGGATCATTTGAGAGGCTATAATTATATTACTTTAATATCTGAAAAGAAAAATCTGTATGCATAATTATATCAGTGTCTAAAGATATAGACTGTAATATTTCAATTCATGGAAACAAATTCCCAAGTAAAGTTTGTCGTTCAGGCTCACAAATGTCTATTTGATACTATCAAAATTTTCTTCTAACCCCCAATATATAAAGTCTATGTTAAATTATTTTACTTGTAATCTAAGATATCAAAACATAGTGTACTCCTAATTACTTATATTTGGATTATCTGGTAAATCCATGCACTGTGGCCATCTGTCTATCTGACTTGAGCTCCTACATCCAGACTGAGAAGGACAGTTACTCATGGTGGTGGGAAAAGGTCAAGAAGGGACAGCGTAAAGCTGTTCTTTTTCCAAAACTCATGTTCCACACATCAGTCCAACCCACTCAAATTTTACTTATCAATTTAGGTGCCAGGCTGGCTTTCTTCTGGTGGAAAGTACCAACTCAATCCGAGGTAGAAGACTCAGGTGGTTAGAATTAGAGGAAAGATCATCAAAATACCTTGTAAACAGGTGATTGTAAGTAATTTTGTCAGTAAAGTTCATTCATAGGCAAAGTCTCCTTCATCCATGGGTCTCCCATGGGCATTTTTCCTTACTGAGCAAGATCTCATGTCAAGGAATGTGACTGGGATCAAGTGGGCAAGTGCAGAGAGGAAATGATTTCACTTGGCAGGAAAGAGATTAAATATAGAGTGATAATTTCAGCTAATAAAAGAATATACATAATAATGACAGTGTCTAAAATTACCAGGTGAGGTTGTTCTAAGTATTAAGCAAGTCCCAAGGACACCAACTAATGAGTTTCCACTTCTCTCAACTAACTGCTTTCCACAAAAGCATACAGTATCTATGTGAATCCACATAAACATAACAAACCTAGAATGATTAAATATAGTAAGAATATGAAAAAAGATAAAAAACAAAGGCAATATTATATAACAATAACAAATGTTTCAAGATTAATACTTCACTTAACCATTAAAACATTTATTAAGGTAGATATTTAAAATAATATATTTAGTGTTCAAATTATAATACTGAGATTCAAGGACTGGCAGTTCTATGGTTTTTTGTTGTTGTTGTTTTGTTTTCATTTTTGAGAGACAGAGAGAGACAGAGAGTGAGTGGGGGAGGGGTGGAGAGAGAGGGAGACACAGAATCCGAAGGAGGCTCCAGGCTCTGAGCTGTCAGCACAGAACCTGACGCGGGCTCAAACCCATTGACCATGATATCATGACCTGAAGCCAAAGTTGGCTGCTCAATTGACTGAACCACCCAGGCGCCCTGGCAGTTTTATGTTTAAAGCCATCCTACTTAATAATGCTAAAGCTGCAAAAGTAACCTACTCTCCTAAACTTTTCATCGTCACTGTACCACACCTGAGAACACCTGAGAACAATTATTGATAATATCATGAAATAGAGCAATTTCAAAATATCAAAAGTATTCAAATAGTATTCAAATAGAATCTGAATGAATATCATTATTCAGTTAAGTAAATTTTGTAAAGTCATATTTATAATAATAAAACTACTCAGAAATAGTTAAATATAACACTTTGACCATAATTCCATTCTTTTATAAACCCAAAAAAATGCTTAAACTGAAAAGTGATGTTAATTTTATTTCAATATGTAACAGTGAGTTTTTGAAATTGTAAAGTAATGTTTATTCACTTTCTCATTTATCTGGTACTACTAGCTTCCTTAGCACACAACTTAAAAATAATACTTTATGACAAAGATGGTTTGTGTTTTGCTTTGTTTTGTTTTGTTTTGTTTTGTTTTGTTTTTTGAGAGACAGAGAGAGCAGAACCACAACTGGGGTGAGGCAGAAGGAGAGAGAGAGAGAGAGAAATCTTGAGCAGGTTTCATGCTCAGCACAGAGACCAATGTGGGCTCAATCCCAAGACCCTGGGATCATAACCTAAGCTGAAATCAAGAGCTGGATGCTCAAATGACTGAGCCACCAGGTGCTCCAAGATGGATAGTTTTGCAAAGGATCCGTATTCAGTTGTGGTAGGAGTTTAATAACACTAAGGAGAACTATAAGAACAAATTGAACCAGTAAATAAATACAAGTTGCCCTTTTCGTACCAGAAAAATCATTTATGATAGCCTTAAATTTTCCATTACCTTTATACATCAGAATAAACTTCAAACAGATGATAAATGTAAATGTAATAAAAGGAAATAATATGAAGTTTGAAAGAAAGCTTAAGTGAATTCCTTTATCTGGATTTGAAGGAAGTCTTTCAAAGTATGACTTCAAGATCCAGAAATCTTATCAACCAGAAGAGCCTAGGTAATAAATTTGGTTACAAAAACCCAAAAACACTTCATGGCAAAATGCACCATAAGCAAAGGTAAAAGATAAAGAATAAACTGGGATAAAATTTCACAATCTATATTACAGATAGAAAACCAACCTTCTGTAACACAAAGTAAAATGTCCTGTGGTGCCATTTCTCACCTATCAGAATGGCAGAAATTCAGAAGCTTGGTAACAGTCTATTGGTGAGAGTTGGTAAACAGGAACCCTCATAAGTTGCTACTGAGAGAGCAATACCATAAAACTTTATAGGTTTATGGAGCAGAATTTAGCAATTTTGAACCAACTTATGGATGCATTCCTCTTTGTCCCAACAATCCTTATGTGGAATTTTACCCAAATGACTGACCTCTGCAAACTCAAAATATCATAGGCAAAAGTACATTTTGCCATGTAAACATTTTTCTACCCATATGTGTCAATCTGCCTAGAAAAGAGACAGGAGACAAATAAGGAATAAACATAGATAAATAAAAGTTCCATGCTGTTGGATTTGAACGGGAAGAAAATGGGTCTGAGTTTGGACCATAAAATCACGTAGAGACACTGACACCTCAGTAACAATAAAAACACGTGGTGCTGAGATCTTGCTTGCCCAGTGACACTTCCCAAAAAGAGGACATTGGTAAATGGCTGATTCAGTTCTAATGCTGGAAAAGTACACGGTAAGCCTAGAAGTGTTTAAGACTTAACAAGTTATGGGGAGCCTGGGTGGCTCAGTTGGTTAAGTGTCCCACTGCGGCTGAGGCCATGATCTCATGGCTCGTGAGTTCAAGTGCCACATCAGGCTCTCTGCAGTCAGCACAGAGCCTTCTCTGGATCCTCTGTCCCCTCCTCCTTTCCCCCTCCCCCACTGGTTCTCTCTCTCTTTCTCTTTCTCTCTCTCTCCCCCTATCTCTCAAAATAAATAAATAAATAACACAAAAAGACTTAACAAGTTATGTCAAAATTATGCAAAGAAACCCAAATGCTTTTCCATGGCCAAACCTGAGACGCTTTGAACTTCAGATAAAAACGATTAAAGAATTAAAACCTATTAACAAATCCAACGAAAAGAATTATCAGTTTGTAACGTAATATTTTTTTAAGGTTTGTCGGGGGGAGAGAAAGGAAAAAAAAGAAATGGAAAGAAAGGGAAAAAGAAAGAATGAAAGAAAATTGGAAGGTGACAGGGTATAAGTCACTTTTTACAGAATGATACTTAACTATCAAATAAAACAATAAATGGTAGAATTAAAACTCACCAATTTTTAATTATCAACGAAATAAGTGAAGGGAGTAATAACAGTGGATCCTAAAGGTGTTGGGGTAAAAAATGGTTGTAGCTTCTCAAAGTAGGTCCCAACTAAATACTTATTACAAAAGGAAGAACATCAATTCACATTTGAACCAGTTGGTGATCATCCTCTATGTAATAATATTTAGCATTAGCAGGAGAGAGAGCACAGCATTACCAACACAGGCATTCAGGCATTACCAGCATTCAGAAGGATAATATGTGTCTTCTGATGGGAAGCAATAACCTTGTTTATTAAATTAAAAGTACGCAAATCAGAGATGGTCCTTCTTTTGCTGTTGGATTTGTCTTGCTTCCATTTTGAAGAAAAGACCAATATGTGGCAGGAACACAGAGATGAAAGAATTGTGGCAAATCAGGGCCAAAACCCAATTTCATCGCCATGGAAACATATCCTTATATAGGGACTTTCTGTTATTTGAGATAATAGATCCTTTTATGTTTCAGCCAATTGAGTTGGAGTTTATTATGATCAACAGCTAGATTCTTCACACACAAAAAAGTGAAAAGTGCTCAGTCCTCTGTTGCATGGGTTGTTCCTATTTTATCCCCAAGAATTCTTCAGTTAGTATAGATATCATTTTTTTTAATCTGTAAAAGAGTTAGCACTTGTTCACAGTGATCTTAATATAATATTTTAAAGCGACTTATAAGTTCTCTATGATATCAAGGCTTAAATAACACAGATTTTCTTCACTGTTCCTTGTTCACCTGAATATAGTGACTTTAACTTTCCCTACTCTCAATGATGAAACATAATATGACATCACAAACATTCACTTATCAATTAACCCTAAAATTAATTAAATAATTAAGCAAATGTGATAGTTGCCAGATGTCAACATATTTTGAAACTTTGTAATATTTTAGTCAAAATCATTTAAAAATGTTGAATATAGATAACACAGATACACACACTTTATATTTAAAATATATCAATTATTATATTTTTGTCAGCAATCATTTACTAAATGGTGTTTTAAGATATTGGTAATACATTTTGGTTTAGCATATTTTAAACTTTCTTCCATAAAATATTCATGAAAATAAACACTGAACAAGATATGTCACAAGAGTCATTGCTATTGGACTGAAATTATACCTCAGTTTGAAATACAGATGGTAATTCCTAAAAAAAATAATATTTGGAAATCAGTAGAACTATTTGTGAAAATACCTGCTATCATAGGCAAGCCAAAAAGATTAAGTAGTGGTGCAAGGAAGCAAAAGTGAAATTTATTACTTCCACTTATATGTGGAATAGTAAAATATGCTAATATATAATTCCCTTATTATAATTAATATGACGGAAATATTTGTGATCATAATTATAATTAATTTGCAGCTTATGTGCAGAAAACAATGTGTTTCACATAAGTTTCAATTATTCTTGTCATAAAAAAGGAAAAAGCAGCAAGATTTGCTGATTTTACTCATATGTATAGCTAAGGATGCATTATTACCAGTAAAGATATCTAATTTGAATTCCACACCTTACTCATGCAATCCAATATAAAACTTATTACTTAGAAAAACCTCATTAATAGTATTGATTAGTTCTATGATTACCAAGTTATATATAACCTCGTGACATTCATGAAACATAGAAAAGCACACATGCACACAAATATCATGCATTTGCATTGTCCAAAAATAATCTAGAGTTAACTTTTAACATGTTCATCTTTATGTTTTTAGTTTGTTAAAATTGCTTAATTTAAAACACTTTAAATTAATGACAGCAATACCAATAAGTCCATTTTTCACTTAATATTTTATGTATATTTCATATTCTAAGGTACATAATCAATGACTGTAAAAATTTAATTCTGTAGCTATGTTATTATTTTAATTTTTCTCTTTATTGTATTTTATTACACAAATAATTCACGTTTCTTACCAACCAATTAAAAAAGACTATATACTATAGGAAAATTAGCATAAATTATCCCAAATTATAATCCAAGATATGCCTTAGTATGTAATGCTTTAGTTTCTTATGAAAATATATATGTAATATATAAAATGCTTTAGTTTCTCATGAAAATATATTCACACACATGACTGATAAAAATGAGCCTTCCAAAATACTTGTATTTTCTCATTCAACAACACATTTTAGGATTATTTGCAATTTGACAATACATTGTAGTGGCCACGACGTGGGACACAATGTTCCTAAGTTGTTAAATAGGTCTCTGAGTGATGGTCTCTTGTCACGTCATAATCCCACCTTGATAGCCTGTAATTTAGAGATCAACGTAAAAGTTAATTATCACTTCTTTTTTGCCTCTCTCATCCCTGAAATGCAGCTAGATCAACACCAAATCATCTTGCACACCTAGAAAACTCATTTGAGGATTAACACAACATTCTGCACAACTTAAACCACAAAACTCTGCAGGTACGCGTCATGGAGAGGTGAACTAGGGGAGAGAGAAGCCACGGAGGGCAAAGAGCTGTTTTTGCATGTGGAGAGAGGATGCAGACAGGGTTTGAGGGTAGTACAGGAAAAGCACTCCCCTCCTCCCTCCCCCCACCCTGAAAAGCAGCAGGAAAGAAAAAGAATGGACTGAACAAAAAAGGGAGAAAGGAGAGTGTTTAAATTCCATTAAGATGCTATAAACAGGGGGAGCGCATAATCTGAAATTCCACAGCTTAATACCTGGCAGTGCTCTGGTGGGAAGGGTGAATCCCCAGAAGCAGGCAATGAGGTCCAAGGGGTCCTTAGGCCACACTGAGAGAGGCAGTTTCCCTGCTGGGAAAACATTTGGTAGAGACTGTGTGGCTTCCCTACAGGCAAAGGTCCCAGCAGACCCTGGAGAACAGCCACATTCACTGGTGTTGGAACAAGGACATGTGCCAGATGGGTGTTGTGATTTACCACAATCCCTGAAATGCTGCTGCTACATGATTGGGTGAACTTTTTCTGGGGTGGGCTGGCACAGGGGCACAGTCTCTAGGCATCTGCAGCAGCACAGTCATGTGAACATTCTAGGGGTAGGCGTCACCTGGCCTTTGCTTGGTGAGACCCTCCCCCAAAGAGTCTGAAAAGGTCAAGGCTGCAGGGCTCTCAGAAATGAGGGGTTTTGAAACACAGCCCCATCTAAGATAAAACTCAGGAGGGAGATACCGCCTGGCAGCCGGACGGCTTGGTCACAAGCAGTGTAGAAATGGGGAATGGACGAAAGCTGGAGACAAAGGAAGAGTGCTTGATTGCTAGTGGGCAAGAGCACAGAGTTCTGAGACTAGAGACTGGGTAGCTGGGTAATGCCATTTTCACTCCTCCCACACAGGTACATACACGCGTACATGCACCACAGCTATCCACCCCAGTAAACTAAGCAGTTCCATCTGGTGGAGATCAGAGCCATTACACCAAGCCCTGCCCAACTGGGCCAACCATGCTCTTGAGGAACAACACAAGTCTTTCCACCTGTTTAGTTTACAGACTATAAAGTGCTTCATAGTTTGACTTCCAGGGGAAACTGGATGTAATTTCAATTGTATTTCATTCTGTTTGTGGGTCAATTTAATCAATTTTTTTCTTTTTCTTTTTTTGTTCTTGAATACAGAAAGAGAAAATTTTATTTTTACTTTGTTTTTATAAAAAAAATTTTCTTTAATTTATTCTACTACATTTTTTTGTAAATTTTAAAATTCTACTTTATTTTCATCTACTTCATTTTATTCGATATTATTGTATTAATTTTTTTAAATTTTCAAACATTTTCCTTTTTCTTTTTCTTTTATTTCCTTTTCTTTTATTTCCCTTTTTTCTCTATTCTTTCAAGCTTCTTTCAACAACCAGACCAAAACACACCTAGGAGCTCACATCCTTTGTTTGATTTTTTGTGTTATTTTTAATTTTTTAATTTTAATTTTTAATTTTTAATTTTGTTAATTATTTTTCTTCTTTCAAAATGAGGAAACAAAGGAATTCACCCCACAAGAAAAGAACAGGAAGAAATAACATCCAGGGACTTAATCAACACAGATACAAGCAAGACGTCTGAACCGGAATTTAGAATCACAATAATAAGAACACTAGCTGGGGTTGGAAAAAGCATAGAATCCCTTTCTTCAGAGAGAAAAGAGGTAAAATCTAGTCAGGATGAAATAAAAATGTTGTAACTGAGCTACAGCAACAAAAATTGAATAGATGCCACAGCAACAAAAATTGAAGAAGCAGAGCAGTGAATCAGTGATATAGAGGGCAAATTTATGAAGAATAATGACACAGAAAAAAGAGGAAGACTAAGGCAAAAGAGCACAATATTAGAATTAGACAACTCAGTGAATCATTAAAAAGGAATAACATCCAAGTCATAGGTGTCCCAGAAGATGAAGAGAAAAAAAAAGAGAGAGAGAGAAAAGAACGTTTATGTGAGCAAATCATAGCAGAAAAATTTCTTAACCTGGGGAAAGACACAGACATCAAAATCCAGGAAGCATAGAGAATGCCCGTTAGATTCAACAAAAAATGACCATCAACAAGACATAGAATAGTCAAATTCACAAAATACTCAGGCAAGGTGAGAATCATGAAAAGAACAAGGGAAAAAAGTACTTAACCTACAAGGGAAGACAGATCAGGTTCTTTTTTCTTTTCCAAAGAAAATTGGCAGGCCAGAAAGGAGTGGCAGGATATACTCAATGTTTTGAATCAGAAAAATAAGCAGCCAACAATTCTTTATCCATCCAGGATGTCATTCAAAATAGAAGGAGAGATAAAAAGTTCCCCAGACAAACAAAAACTAAAGGAGTTTGTGAACAGTGAACCAACCCTGCAAGAAATTTTAAGGAGGACTCTCTGAGGGGAGAAAAGATGATAAAAAAAAAATACCAAAAGCAATAAAGACTAGAGAGGACCAGAGAACACCACCAGAAACTCCAACTCTACAGGGAACATAATGGTAATAAATTCATATCTTTCAGTACTCACTCTAAATGCCAGTGGACTAAATGCTCCAATCAAAAGACACAGGGTAGCAGGATGGATAAGAAAACAAGATCCATATATATGCTGTTTATATGAGACCCATTTTAAACCTAAAGTCACCTTCAGATTGAAAGTAAGGAGATGGAGAACCATCTATCATGCTAATGGTCAACAAAAGAAAGTCGGAGTAGCCATACTTATATCAGACGATCTGGATTTTAAAATAAGGACTGTAACAAGAGATGAAGAAGGCATTATATCATAATTAAGGGGTCTATCCACCAAGAAGACCTAACAGTTGTAAGCATTTATTTACCAAATGTGGAACACCCAAATATATAACTCAATCAATCACAAACATAAAGAAACTCATTGATAATAATACCATAATAGTAGGGGACATCAACACCCTATGTACAACAATGGACAGATCAGCTAAACAGAAAATCAACAAAGAAATAATGGCATTGAATGACACACTGGGCCAGATGGACATAACAGATATATTCAGAACATTGCATCCTAAAGCAGCAGAATACACATTCTTCTTGAGTGCACATGGAACATTCTCCAGAATAGACCACATACTGGGACACAAATCAGCCCTCAGCAAGTACAAAAAGATTGAGATCATCCATGCCTATTTTCAGACCACAACACTATGAAACTCGAAATCAACCACAAGAAAAAATTTGGAAAGAAAACAAATACTTGGAGACTAAAGAACATTCTACTAAATAATGAATGGGCTAACCAAGAAGTTAAAGAGGAAATTAAAAAGTAAATTGAAGCCAATGAAAATTATAATATCACAGTTCAAAACCTCTGGGACTCAGCAAAGGCAGTCATAAGAGTGAAGTATATAACAATGGAGGCCTTCCTAAAGAAGCAATAAAGGTCTCAGATACACAACCTAACTTTATACCTTAAAGAGCTGGAGAAAAAAATGCAGATAAAACCCCAAAACAGCAGAAGACAGGAAACAATAAAGATTAGAGCAGAAATCAATGTTATTGAAACCAAAAACACAGTAGAGCAGATCAATGAAACAAGGAGCTGTTTCTTTGAAAGAATTAACAAAATTGATAAACCACTAGCCAGTTTGATCACAAAGAAAAAGGAAAGTACCCAAATAAAATCAAGAATGAAAGAGGCGAGATCACAACCAACACAACAGTAACACAAATAATAATAAGAAAATATTATGAGCAATTATATACCAATAACATGGGCAATCTGGAAGAAATGGACAAACTCCTAGAAACATAAATTACCAAAACTGAAATACGAAGAAATAGAAAATTTGAACTTAACCACAACCAGTAAATCAAATTAGTAATCAAAAATCTCCCAAAACACAAGAGTCCAGGGCTGGATGGCTTTACAGGGGAATTCTACCAAACATTTAAAGAAGAGTTAACACCTGTCCTTTTGAAGCTATTCCAAAAATTAGAAATGGAAGGAAAACTCCCAAACTCTTTCTATGAAACCAGCATTACCTTGATTCCAAAACTAGACAAAGATCCTACTAAAAAGGAGAACTACAGACCAATTTCCCTGATGAACATGGATGCAAAAATCCCCAACAAGATACTAGCCAACTGGATCCAGTAATACATTAAAAGGGTTATTCACCATGACCAAGTGGGATTTATACCTGGAATTCAGAGATGGTTCAATATCCACAAAACAATCCATGTGATACATCACATCAATAAAAGAAAGAACAAGAACCACATGATCCTCTCAATAGATGCAGAGAAAGTGTCTGACAAAACACAGCCTTCTTTCTTGATAAAAACCCTCAAGAATGTAGGGATAGAAGGATTGTACCTCAAGATCATAAAAACCATAGACGAAAGACCCAATGCTAATATCATCCTCAATGGGGAAAAACTGAGATCTTTCCCCTAAGGTCAGGAACAAGACAGGGATATCCACTCTTGCCACTGTTATTCAACACAGTATTGGAAGTCCTAGTCTCAGCACTCAGAAAACAAAGGAATAAAATGCATCCAATCAGCCAGGAGGAAATCAAACTTTCACTTTTTGCAGATGGCATGATACTTTATATGGAAAACCCAAAAGATTCCACACACACACACACACACACACACACACACACACACACACAAACTGCTAGAACTGATCCATGAATTCAGCAAAGCCACAGGTTATAAAATCAATGCACAGAAATCAGTTGCATTTCTATACCATGCATTTCTCAAGAAAAAGAGAAATCAAGGAATCAATCCCATTTATAATTGCACCAAAACCCGTAAAAGACCTAGGAATAAACCTAACCAAAGAGGTGAAAAGTCTATACACTGAAAACTATAGAAAGCTTATGAAAAAAATTGAAGAAGACACAAAAAAAATGGAAAACTATTCCATGTAACAGATTGGAAGAACAAATATTGTTAAAAAGTCGATACTACCCAAAGCAATTTACATATTCAATGCAATCCCTATCAAAATAACACCAGCATTCTTCACAGAGTAGAACAATCCTAAAATTTGTGTGGAACCAGAAAAGAACCTGAATAGCCAAAGCAATCTTGAAAAAGAAAACCAAAGCAGGAGGCATCACAATCCCGGACTTCAAGCTATACTACAAAGCTGTGATCATCAGGACATTATGGTACTGGCACAAAAACAGACACATAGATCAATGGAACAGAATAGAGAACCCAGAAATGGATCCATAAACGTATGGCCAACTAATCTTTGACAAAGCAGGAAAAATATCCAGTGGAAGAAAGACAGTCTCTCCAGCAAGTGGTGCTGGGAAAACTGGATATCAACATGCAGGAAAATGAACCTGGTCCACTTTCTTACACCATCCACAAAAATAAACTCAAAATGGATGAAAGACCTAAATGTAAGACAGAAAGCCATCAAAATCCTCAAGGAGAAAGCAGGCAAAAACCTCTTTGACCTTGGCTGCAACAACTTTTTACTCAACAGGTCTCGGGAGGCAAGGGAAACAAAAAGAAAAATGAACTATTGGGACCTCATGAAAATAAAAAGCTTCTGCACAGTGAAGGAAACAATCAGCCAAACTAAAAGGCAACTGATGGAATGGGAGAAGATATTTGCAAATGACATATCAGATAAAGGGTTAGTATCCAAAATCTGTAAAGAACTTGTCAAACTCAACACCCAAAAGTCAAATAATCCAGTGAAGAAATGGGCAAAAAGTCATGAATAGACACTTCTCCAAAGAAGACATCCAGATGGCTAACAGATATATGAAAAAATACTCAAAATCATTCATCCTCAGGGAAACACAAATCAAAACCACAATGAGATACCACCTCACACCTGTCAGAATGGCTAAAATTAACAACTCAGGCAACAACAGATGTTGGTAAGGATGCAGAGAAAGAGGATCTCTTTTGCACTGCTGGTGGGAATGCAAACTGGTGCCGCCAGTCTGGAAAACAGTGTGGAGGTTCCTCAAAAAGTTAAAAATTGAACTACCTTACGACCCAGCAATTGCATTATGAGGTATTTATGCAAGAAATACAGGTGTCCTGTTTAAAAGGGGCACATGCACCCCAATGTTTATAGCAACGCTATCGACAATAGCTGAAGTATGGAAAGAGCCCAAATGTCCTTTGACAGATGAATGGATAAAGAAGGTGTGGTACATATATATATACAATGGAGTATTACTCAGCAATCAAAAAGAATGAAATCTTGCCATTTGCAACTACGTGGATGAAACTAGAGGGTATTATGCTAAGCGAAACTAGCCAGTCAGAGAAAGACAAATATCATATGACTTCACTCATATGAGGAATTTAAAATACAAAACAAATGAACATAAGGGAAGGGAAGCAAAAATAATATAAAAACCAAGAGGGGGCAAAACATAAGAGACTCTTAAATGCAGAGAACAAACTGAGATTTGCTGAAGGGTTTGGGGTGGGGTGTTGGGCTAAATGGGTAAGGGGCATTAGGGAGGACATTTATTGGGACGAGCACTGGGTGTTATACACAGGGGATGAATCACTGGAATCTACTCTGAAATCATTATAGCACTATATGCTAACTAACTTGGATATAAATTTAAAATAATTAAATAATCAAAACTCAAAATAAGTCAATTATAATCAACACACCTTGTAAAATATAGTAGTATAAAGAGAAAAAAACAGATTAAATTAGGCTACAGATAGAGATATATGCATACAGTCTTACTATAGATTGAATAATAAAATATGGGAAGATATGGCAGACTATTTTCTTTGTTTACCACACAATTCAACTTACTTTTCCCTTCAGCCCAAACTTTCACTAGTTAAGATTTTTTTTAAAACTCTGGGTTCTTGAAAAGAACATTCTTGAAAAAGAAATAATCTTGGTGCACATAACTGCATAGAGGTGCTATGTTTTTTTTTCATTTTCAGTGTACTGGGAGATCTCCTAGGAGCTCTTGTGTTCTGCATACCACTCCAGAAGCAGCTCTATTTCCAATTAATTATAAGAATTAATATCCTAAGGTAATGCTGTTGTTCTCTGTATTGTTTGTAAATTCAGTGCTGTAAGGATTCAATGGCCAAGAAGCATCTTAGTATACAATGAAGTCATTGTTGAATCCCCTGATGGTATTCCGTGTCACTATAGAAGACCAAAGCCTTGAAGATAAGAACCAATTTAAGAGTGGGTTATTAATCTGACATCCTCTCCTTGATTCTCCTTTCCCCTTACTGATTTCTAGAACTTTATATTCTCTTTCGTAGGAGAAAACGTTTCATAGAATGGTAACTGATTCAGATAATAGACTACCTGCTCTACAAGAGAACGACAAACTCACAGGTTTTTTATCCCCCCAGAATTGTCATTTTGTTTTTAGTAGAATATTAAATTGGCTTCCGAGTTGAGCTATTTCTGGAGTAAGGGATACATGATAAGACCTGTGAATTACATAGGCTTGAGCCTGCTTCATTACCTATTTTGCTATAAGGAAATTTCATAGTCAGAAACAATATTTAGTATATCAGACTCATTAAACCAGGGAGTGTTATAGCACTATATTATGGTGTCAGCAGAAAAGTTCAATCTACATTCACAGTATATGGCCATTCTAGTGAAAGCACATTTCTTTTTTTTTTTTTTAATTTTTTTTTCAACATTTATTTATTTTTGGGACAGAGAGAGACAGAGCATGAACGGGGGAGGGGCAGAGAGAGAGGGAGACACACAATCGGAAACAGGCTCCAGGCTCTGAGCCATCAGCCCAGAGCCTGACGCGGGGCTCGAACTCATGGACCTCGAGATCGTGACCTGGCTGAGGTCGGACGCTTAACCGACTGCGCCACCCAGGCGCCCCTGAAAGCACATTTCTAATCTCCCCTCATATAGGAAATTCAATGTAAAGCGCTGTCTACAAGGCAGCTGACTGATATACCCAGGAATGGATGTTATTAGAGTGAGTGTAGAGGAAGTTTTTAAAAATAATGTGGTTAAATGATGTATGTAGTATAGAATTATGCAAATTCTCAAAATTGAACCTTTAAACAGTTGAGAAATTGAACCAGTAATTCAAAATATGCCAGAAAATACCAAAAACTAGAAATAGAAAAGAAAATACCAGATAACTTGACATCATGAACCAACATACAAACAAAAAGAACATAATTCTTGTTTTATACTAATATTTCAGAGGATAGAAAAGAGGAAACAGTCTGCAACTTATAGATGAAGCCAATATAATCTTAACATCAAACTAAAACAAAACAAAATATAGCATGGATAATATAACTATATATCATTTTCAATGCACGTACATGTGAAAATACAGGGCCACCTAGGTGAATCAGTCATTTAGTGCCCGATTCTTTTTTTTGGTTCAGGTTGTGATCTCAATGTTCCTGAAATAGAGCCCCATGAGTGGCTCTGTGCTGGCAGCACAGAGACTGCCTGAGAACTTCTCACTTTCTCTCCCTCTCCCTTTCCCTCTCCCTCCCGCTCTGCCCCTTCTCTGCATTCTCTCTCTCAAAATAAATAAACATAAAATATATATATATATAACCAAACTCATCAATGTATAAAATGACACTAAATATAACGAACTTATACCAGCGTAGCTAGTTTGGTTTATTATTAGAAAATATACTAATATAATAAGCCAAATGAAATATATTTGTTGCAATATGAAAATAATTTGGTAATTTCAACAACAGTTGTAATGAAAAACAAACCAGATAAAAAAAATCTTACATATTTTAAGAAAGAATGTCTACAAAAATTTATAGAAAACAATATGCTTAATTTTAAAATGTTAAATGAATTATCTTTATGTCAGAGATGGTACAAGAAGCCCATTATCAACACTTTCTTCAATATTTTACTAGAGGTCTTATATAACAAAAGATATAAATTAAATTAAAATTCATATGATTTAAAGGGAGAAAGACACTGTATTATTCAAATATGATATGTATATGAATGTTTATAGAAATAAACAAAATTAGTTAATAATGCAAATTAAAGCTAGACTTTTTGGAATTATACTAGAGGTAAGATGAATATACATAAATAAATTGCATTATTGCACACTAACAAACACAGAAAATGTAATTAAAAAGATATTCACCATAGCAATAAGTCATAAATTACATTAAAGTTAAGCTTTAACTGGTTTAAAACTATTTTAAGATATTTTTTAAAATTTAAATAGAAGGGTAAGCACCCAATAATCTTGGATAGGAAGACACACTACCTAGGCAAAATTTGTTCAATGAAACTATATTCATTTTAAAGATCTTAAAACAGACCATAAAATTTACTTGATTTTAAAAGATTAAGAGCAGCTAGGATAGTTTGAAGAAGGATGAAGAGAGTTTAGGACTTCCTAGGTGACAAATACTGTTTAGAAAGCAGTAATAATTAAGTCATCATGCTACTAGACCAAAAGTGGAAAAATAAACTATTGGAATAGAGCTGAGGGCCCAGACTAAACTCACACATACATAAAACCTGAGATATCACAAGAGGTGGATATGTAGATCAGTGAGAAGATAAGAAAACTTTCAATAAAAAATGGAAGGAAAATGAGTTCTCCATTCAGAGGCTTAATATACAAAAGGGCAATGACTGGACCAAGTAGAACAACAGAACTGTGATTCACAACCTCTGCAGAAACCAGGTAAGAAATTAGGCCACAATCTCAGCAGGAACTGTCCTGGCTTCCACATTTTTTCCCCCTCTTCCAACTTTGAACCAACCAGAGAAAGCCAAATATGCTTCCAAAAGCAATCACATGAGGTGTCCCACTTCTAGTTAACTTGCCTCCAACAACTGCCAATCAGAGCATGACTTTAATGAATTTTCGTTCATTATTATGAAGTTTTTTTCCACTCCCTGCCTGCCTGCGACTATCTGCCAATGCAAGTACCTGTGGTAGAGTCCCTTGTTATAGCAAACTCTGAATGGAAAGGCTGTGTTCTTATTTGAGAGATCTTCATTTATCCGCAAACTACATGGAAAGTTTATACATAGTATGAGGTTAATGACTTAAAGGTGAAGGGCAAATCCGGGGGAAGATGGTGGCATAGGAGGACGCTGGGCTCACCATGTCCTGCTGATCACTTAGATTCCACCTACACCTGCCTAAATAACCCAGAAAACCGCCAGAAGACTAGAAGAACAGAGTCTCCAGCGCCAAGCACAGAGGAGAGGCCCACGGAAGAGGGTAGGAAGGGCGGAGAGGCGGTGCGCACTCCATGGACTGGCGGGAGGGAGCCGGGGCGGAGGGGCGGCCCTCCGGCCAAGCAGAGCCCCTGAGTTTGGCTTGCAAAAGTGGAGGGGCCAGACGGAGTGTGTTCCCACAACAAGCGGGACTTAACATCTGGAAGGTTATAAGTTAACAGCTCTGCTCAGAGAGCGGAGAGAGGGAAGGCTGGAGGACAACGGGAGGGAGAGTTGCTGAGCCCCAGGACGACAGAGCTCAGTTTGGCAGGGAACAAAGGCGCTCACCAGCGCCATCTCCCTCGCCTATCCCCTAGCCAAAATCCTGAAGGGAACCAGTTCCTGCCAGGGAACTTATTTGCACCTCGAAAACACCCAACGCTGTGCTTCTGCAGATCCATCCCTCCGGCGGGACTGACTCCCTCCCGCTGCCCCAGGGCCCCTCCTGAAGTGGATCTCCGAGGAAAAGTAAGCTGACCCTGGCCCTCCCGCCCATGTGCACCTTGCCTATCCACCCCAGCTAATATGCCAGATCCCCAGCACCACAAGCCTGGCAGTGTACAAGTAGCCCAGAAGGGCCACGCTACCCCACAGTGAATCCCGCCCCTAGGAGAGGGAAAGAGAAGGCACACACCAGTCTGACTGTGGCCCAGCAGTGGGCTGGGGGCAGACATCAGGTCTGACTGAGGCCCTCCCACCAATGCAAGTTATTCAAGACAGCACAGGGGAAGTGCCCCGTAGTCCCGCACCACTCCAGGGACTATCCAAAATGATGAAACGGAAGAATTCCACTCAAAAGAATCTCCAGGAAATAACAACAGCTAACGAAATGATCAAAAACGATTTAAACAATATAACAGAAAGTGGATTTAGAATAATAGTCATAAAATTAATCCCTGGGCTTGAAAACAGTATAGAGGACAGCAGACAATCTATTGCTACAGAGACCAAGGGACTAAGGAACAGTCAGGAGGAGCTAAAAAATGCGATAAATGAACTGCAAAATAAAATGGAAACAACCACGGCTCAGATTGAAGAGGCAGAGGAGAGAATAGGTGAACTAGAAGATAAAATTATGGAAAAAGAAGAAGCTGAGAAAAAGAGAGATAAAAAAAAAACCAGGAATGGGGCGCCTGGGTGGCGCAATCGGTTAAGCGTCCGACTTCAGCCAGGTCACGATCTCGCGGTCCGTGAGTTCGAGCCCCGCGTCGGGCTCTGGGCTGATGGCTCAGAGCCTGGAGCCTGTTTCCGATTCTGTGTCTCCCTCTCTCTCTGCCCCTCCCCCATTCATGCTCGGTCTCTCTCTGTCCCAAAAATAAATAAACGTTAAAAAAAAAAAAATCTCCCAACAAATAAGAATCCAGGACCAGATGGCTTCCCAGGGGAGTCCTACCAGACGTTTAAAGCAGAGATAATACCTATCCTTCTCAAGCTATTCCAAAAAAGAGAAAGGGAAGGAAAACTTCCAGACTCATTCTATGAAGCCAGTATTACTTTGATTCCTAAACCAGACAGAGACCCGGTACAAAAAGAGAACTACAGGCCAATGTCCCTGATGAATACGGATGCAAAAATTCTCAATAAGATACTAGCAAATCGAATTCAACAGCATATAAAAAGAATTATGCACCATGATCAAGTGGGATTCATTCCTGGGATGCAGGGCTGGTTCAACATTCGCAAATCAATCAACGTGATACATCACATTAATAAAAGAAAAGATAAGAACCATATGATCCTGTCAATCAATGCAGAAAAGGCATTGGACAAAATTCAGCAACATTTCTTTTTTTTTCAACGTTTTTTTTTTTTAACTTATTTTTGGGACAGAGAGAGACAGAGCATGAACAGGGGAGGGGCAGAGAGAGAGGGAGACACAGAATCGGAAACAGGCTCCGAGCCATCAGCCCAGAGCCTGACGCGGGGCTCGAACTCACGGACCGCGAGATCGTGACCTGGCTGAAGTCGGACGCTTAACCAACTGCGCCACCCAGGCGCCCAGCAACATTTCTTAATAAAAAACCCTTGAGAAATTCGGAATAGAAGGAACATACTTAAAGATCATAAAAGCCATTTATGAAAAGCCCACAGCTGACATCATCCTCAATGAGGAAAAACTGAGAGCTTTTTCCCTAGGATCAGGAACACGACAGGGATGCCCACTCTCACCGCTGTTGTTTAACATAGTGCTGGAAGTTCTAGCATCAGCAATCAGACAACAAACGGAAATCAAAGGCATCCAAATTGGCAAAGATGAAGTCAAGCTTTCGCTTTTTGCAGATGACATGATATTATACATGGCAAATCCGATAGACTCCACCAAAAGTCTGCTAGAACTGATACATGAATTCAGCAAAGTTGCAGGATACAAAATCAATGTACAGAAATCAGTTGCATTCTTATACACTAACAATGAAGCAACAGAAAGACAAATAAAGAAACTGATCCCATTCACAATTGCACCCAGAAGCATAAAATACCTAGGAATAAATCTAACCAAAGCTGTAAAAGATCTGTATGCTGAATAGTATAGAAAGCTTATGAAGGAAATTGAAGAAGATATAAAGAAATGGAAAGACATTCCCTGCTCATGGATTGGAAGAATAAATATTGTCAAAATGTCAATACTACCCAAAGCTATCGACACATTCAATGCAATCCCAATCAAAATTGCACCAGCATTCTTCTCGAAACTAGAACAAGCAATCCTAAAATTCATATGGAACCACAAAAGGCCCCGAATAGCCAAAGTAATTTTGAAGAAGAAGACCAAAGCAGGAGGCATCACAATCCCAGACTTTACCCTCTATTACAAAGCTGTCATCATCAAGACAGCATGGTATTGGCACAAAAACAGACACATAGACCAATGGAATAGAATAGAAACCCCAGAACTAGACCCACAAACGTATGGCCAACTCATCTTTGATGAAGCAGGAAAGAACATCCAATGGAAAAAAGACAGTCTCTTTAATAAATGGTTCTGGGAGATCTGGACAGCAACATGCAGCAGATTGAAACTAGACCACTCTCTTACACCATTCACAAAAATAAACTCAAAATGGATCAAGGACCTGAATGTGAGACAGGAAACCATCAAAACCCTGGAGGAGAAAGCGGGAAAAGACCTCTCTGACCTCAGTCGTAGCAATCTCTTACTCAACACATCCCCAAAGGCAAGGGAATTAAAAGTAAAAATGAACTACTGGGACCTTATGCAGATAAAAAGCTTCTGCACAGCAAAGGAAACAACCAACAAAACTAAAAGGCAACCAATGGAATGGGAAAAGATATTTGCAAATGACATCTCGGACAAAGGACTAGTATCCAAAATCTATAAAGAGCTCACCAAACTCCACACCCGAAAAGCAAATAACCCAGTGAAGAAATGGGCAGAAAACATGAGTAGACACTTCTCTAAAGAAGACATCCGGATGGACAACAGGAACATGAAAAGATGCTCAACGTCGCTTCTCATCAGGGAAATACAAATCAAAACCACACTCAGATATCACCTCACGCCAGTCAGAGAGGCCAAAATGAGCAAATCAGGAGACTATAGATGCTGGAGAGGATGCGGAGAAACGGGAACCCTCTTGCACTGCTGGTGGGAATGCAAATTGGTGCAGCCACTCTGGAAAAAAGTGTGGAGGTTCCTCAAAAAATTAATAATAGACCTACCCTATGACCCAGCAATAGTACTGCTGGGAATTTACCCAAGGGATACAGGAGTACTGATGCATAGGGGCACCTGTACCCCAATGTTTATAGCAGCACTCTCAACAATAGCCAAATTATGGAAAGAGCCTAAATGTCCATCAACTGATGAATGGATAAAGAAATTGTGGTTTATATACACAATGGAATATTACGTGGCAATGAGAAAGAATGAAATATGGCACTTTGTAGCAACGTGGATGGAACTGGAGAGTGTGATGCTAAGTGAAATAAGCCATACAGAGAAAGACAGATACCATATGGTTTCACTCTTATGTGGATCCTAAGAAACTTAACAGAAACCCATGGGGGAGGGGAAGAAAAAAAAAAAAAAAGAGGTTAGAGTGGGAGAGAGCCAAAGCATAAGAGACTCTTAAAAACTGAGAACAAACTGAGGGTTGATGGGGGGTGGGTGGGAGGGGAGGGTGGGTGATGGGTAGTGAGGAGGGCACCTTTTGGGATGAGCACTAGGTGTTGTATGGAAACCAATTTGACAATAAATTTCATATATTGAAAAAAAATAAATAAAAATTTTTTTAAAAAGGTGAAGGGCAAAACCTCACAGAAGAATTTTATTTATTTATTTATTTATTTATTTATTTATTTATTTATAATTTTTTTTTTTACATTTATTTATTTTTGAGAAACAGAGTGAGACAAAGCATGAACAGGGGAGGGGCAGAGAGACAAGGAGACAGAGAATCTGAAGCAGGCTCCAGGCTCTGAGCAAGCGGTCAGCACAGAACTTGATGCAGGGCTCGAACCCACAAACTGTGAGATCATGACCTGATCCAAAGTCGGACACTCAACCAACTGAGCCACCCAGGCGCCCCAAAGAATTTTTTATGACATCTGGCTAGGGTCACATTTCACAAATGGGACACAAGGAGCAATTTTAGAGGAGTTAAGATATATAATAAAAGATCTAGAATGTATATTCATAATTTATTTAATTCTGAAAATAAATAAGTCAAATGGAAAACAAATAACAACAACCTCCAAACTGGAAGAATACATCAGCAACACAAACAAACCAACAAACACAAAAGGTAAAAAAGAGTATCTCGAGTTTAAGCAAGAATCCTACAAATCAAAAATTTTACATATTTAAACCAATCAATATGAAAATGGGCAAAGTACAAGAACAGAAGAGGAGATCACATAAGTGCCCAACGATATGTGAAAAAATACACACCCTTATTACTATCAGAAGAATGCAAATTAAAACACAAATGTTTATGAGGATAGAGGATTCATAATTTACAGATATGGCAGATGGTAGCCTCAAAAAGTTACAAAAAGTTACAAAAGTTGTAGAAAAAGTTTCCAAAACAGTAAATATGAAGATGGCCATACCTAAGAATCAACACACATCCTTAGATATACGGAAAACCCACTGCAAATGCATACCAAGATGCAGGCACAAGGATATTCATAGAAGCATTATTTACAATAACACAGACTGAAAACAAACAAAAAAGTTCATCACCAGGAGAATGGATAAATATATTTTGGTATTTATAATAGAGAAACAAATAAATTATAACTAAGTACATCAATATAGATGAACCTAAAAATTTAAACTTGACTGAAAAAAATGCTAGTCACAACAATACGGAGTATATATAACCCCATCTGTATATGTCAAAAAAAGGCAAAATATATCAACATAATGTTTTTAATATGTATACATATGTGGGAAAGCTTTTGACACAACAGCAACGTAACAAACAAGAGGAAAATTAGTGGCAATTTCAGAATAGACTATGTTTTCAGAAAGAAAAGGATGTCTTTCTGGGTAGCTCACAGGGGCTTTATTTTTAAAAAAAATTTTTTTTTCAACGTTTATTTATTTTTGGGACAGAGAGAGACAGAGCATGAATGGGCAAGGGGCAGAGAGAGAGGGAGACACAGAATCGGAAACAGGCTCCAGGCTCTGAGCCATCAGCCCAGAGCCCGACGCTGGGCTCGAACTCACGGACCGCGAGATCGTGACCTGGCTGAAGTCGGACGCTTAACCGACTGCGCCACCCAGGCGCCCCTACAGGGGCTTTAAAGTTACTAGTATTAGTTTATAAATTGAGCTTGATGATGGATAGATATATAGTGCTTATATTATTAATATACTTAAAACTACCTATTAATCTAATGCATTACCTATTGTATGTGCAATATATCTTGCAATAAGAAAATAAAACAAACAAACAAAAAATAATACCTGTACCTCAAAAAACATCCTCCCAAAGGACAGAATTATCAGCTATGGAAGACCATGGACAACAAAGATACTCAAAGATAGAACCAGGCAGCCAAAACAAGACACATCGTTTTCTGCTAAAACAGGGAAGTCACCCTATTTTGACTAGCTGCATTTTATGTGAGCCATAGGTCAGTATATGCTATACGCTTTTGTTCCTTCTTTCTTGAAATGAAGGTTTTGCCATTATTCCCCGCTTTCTCCTTCATTGTGCACTGAGTATTTTGGAAGCAAATACATTGCCTTCTAGCTGATATATATAGTTTACTATCATGTGAAGTATGACAATCTGGATCTCATCGCAAAGAAAACAGAGCACAGACTTCTGGTTGGATACAGAAATGGACTTGATGGGACAGAGGCCAGTGTGTTTGGAAGTGAATCTAAAGTTGTTGAGTAACCAGTGGGGTATCCTAAGGCAGTCATATTAAAACGGATGTTAAAACTTCTCCCTTGCCACTTCCCACCACAGAGGCTAAATTAAAAACAAACAAAGAAGCAAACTCTCCAATTCTGGCTTACCTTGCATCTAGGAGTGGAAGTATGATTCCGTGCTGGTCCATGAGATCTGCACTAAAGTAAAGCTTATCATTTTCTTATCAAAACCCTGTCATTTCCCTCTACATTCTTCCTTAAATGCATATGCGATGTCTGGGTGGGAAGAATACTAAATAAGTCAAATGCATGAGTCAAAATTTAGAAGACGGTGGAAGACAAAAAGTGGGGGCTGGGGGCGGGGCAAGAATTTGATCCCCAATAGCATTGCAGAATAGCTGACGCCAGCACCATCCGCATTTGTATTTTTTAAAACACTACGAGCTGCATTCTTCGTCCTTTCTATGTGACGTCATTCCTAGCTGAAATACAGTAAGATTTTCGTTTTGTTTCATTTTTAATGTCTCCGCCTCACCTCTGCCACAAAGAATTTCACCTTCCCTTCATCACAGATGGTACTAGTCATTACTACCACCACCACCCCATTTACACACATGGTCACCGCAGGGATGTTTCCCTAATGTATTGTAATTGTAGAAATGGATGTAGAACAGTTGAGGTTTGGGAGTGTTTACCAAGAGAGAAAATCTGACGTGGCTACCACAAAAATAGCAACTTCTTTTTGTTCAAAATAATGTATAGTCTGTCTCAATTTAGCTCTATATATTTATAGAGTCCTCTTTGATTCTTACTTTGTTTATATATATAAATATATATATATAAATATATATAAAATAAAATTATATATATAAATATATATATTTATATATATAATTTTATTTGTGGCATTTTTTTCCCTCCCATGCTTCTCTCTTCATGGGTACCATAGAAAGAGCTAGAGAAGTATGCACTGTGAGCTACTAGCCTCTCATTATATACAGATATTATAGCTATTCAAATATCCTCATATATCCTAACTGTGGGCTTGTATATTAAATAGTGGAATTTTGGTCACTGTGAATGAAAAGTTAAAGATGTGTTTGGTTGGGTTTATTGTTTGCATATTTCAGTTACAACTGGATTTTAATCTATTAGCTTAAAACAACTAATTCGATGAGTTGTGGGAAAATGTCAGTGCAATTAATGTATTTTTCTTAATGATTATGTCATTCTAAGGGCTTTCTGATTATCTCTTATGACAATGAAAATTCCTCAGATCAAACTTATTTGGACTTTTGCATTGGAAATGCAAAGGCAAAAAAAAAATCATCTCTAAGCACCCATCTAAAGAGGGTTTTTTTTTGTGATTCATAAATTAATAAAACATTTTAAGGACTCTTCAGTCACTTGTTTATTTAAATTCATTTAAATTCATTTAAAAAGTGATCCTGTACTTACATGGAAATACAATGCCAGACTTAAGAATTCACTGCCAGTTGTGTTTCAAATTTACCTGTAGTCACAAAGAAGTTAGCAGTGAAGACATAAAATTCTTATAAATGTGTATTTGTAGGTATTAAATGTCTAGAAATAGAACAAGTGAAACAAGTATAGGTTACTGTGTTATCAAATTAAGAAACTATACTAACCTAAAGAAACTGAAAACTGCTGTGACGAAAATATTAAATGCATTTTAGTTCTAGATGCATTTAACAGAGGAATATGTTGATGTATATTTTTTTCTTCTATGCTCAAGAGATTTTCAATATAGCCATTGGGTTCTAAGTGGTAATTAGCATTCTGTGTGGCTGGACACCAATATAATAGGCTGGTTATAAATCTTGGATAGTCATTTCATAGTGCTAAATCTAATATATTTATTTGGGATTTTTTATTAGTATGCATTTTTGTATGGCTCAAAAGAGTTAAGTGTTGTCTTTGCCAGACCACAAATATATCTTAGAAAATGTTAGTCTCTGCTAGACAAAGCATAGTTTTAAATGTTATTCAGTAAGATTCTTACCATTGATAGTCAAAAGGGAGTATAAAGTAATATGAGAGAATTTTTACCTCAGAAACTCATTCTTTTATGACCTTTCCTGCATTAAATTGCTTTTTAATAGGTAAACTGCTCTGGATCAATTGTTTTATAATACTGAATTGTAAACATAGTGATTTTCTTGTATGAGAGAGGGATGTTTGGAAATAAAATTTGTCTGAAGGGTGGTGGACAGGTAAGAAATAGCATCATTAACAAGTATTTATTGAGTACCTAGGACCCACAAGGCTGTGTGCCAGAGAAAGGCATAGATAGGCTTTTCTGGAATGAAGTCTGGAAAAGTCCAGGTAACACATGCAAACTCGGATTCAAGCATGATTTTTCCCATTCTTCTCCCTCTTGTCCAGCTTTCTATAGTATTTTAATTTTTCATGTGACCCTCTTTCTCCTTATTCCCCATTCACCTTCACCATCCTTTGCAACATTTAAACAGAATTTAAAATGTATATGCATATCTAAGTATGTAAATTTCCTATGTGGTGATGTAGATCAGTCTGCTTTCTGATGTTTTATATCTTCCACATTCTACTCATGTGAACCCCCTAAAGAATTTAAGATTTTGGAAATTTTCCATTCTATTTCTAAAAAGGCAGATCAAATTTACTAATGGCTTTGTGTATTTCCCCAATTTCCCACAAATGTTCAAGCCAGATCTGAGCAAACATGTTGCTGAAATATCTTTCAGCCGGTATGGTGAAATTCTGTCTCCATTGTGGACTACCTGTCTGTTCTCTGCTTACACAAGTTCTGCCCTTGAACAGGCAGAGGCTCCCTTGTCTTTACACAGTAGATTAAGTAGGTCTTTATTTTATGTTGAGCTTTCTTTCCATTTCCTCTCTGTTCATTCCCTCTCTCTAAGCATTTTCCATTTTAATTAAATGGGTCAAGTACTCATACAAAAGAATATCTCACATATTTAAAGCCAGGAGAGTTTTCCATCCACTGTTTCAAATATGGTCTTTTAACTCAGTTAAGAGGTTTTCAAAAATCACGTCTTCTTTTTATTAAAGATTTTTTTTAATGTTTCTTCATTTTTGACAGAGACAGAATACAAGCAGAGAGACAGGGAGACACAGAATCTGAAGCAGGCTCCAGGCTCTGAGCTGTCAGTGCAGAGCCTGACATGGGGTTTGAACCCATGAACCATGAGATCATGACCTGAGCTGAAGTCAGACGCTTAACCGATTGAGCCACCCAGGTGCCCCTCAAAATCCTGTCTTCTTAAAAGCACAAATAAGGCACTTATTCATACTTGAGATTCTCCTCTCACTCCCATTATGTCTCAAGCAAGCTGTTTCTTTGTGTCATAGTTGGTTATCTTCATCGCTTTCAATATTTTCCTTTTCCATTTTTCCCTGTTTACAATCCCTACTTTCTCTTGTTTAGAAGGCAGAATCCCTGAATGACACTCCAAAGTGCCAAAGGGCACTCCAAACAGTAACTGGAAATTGAGCTTGCTGCAAGAATTCATTAGGTTTAGTTCTTAGGCCATAACTCTGAAGTCAAAAGAATTTACAATACAGTTCAGGATGGTAAAGCAGCCAATCACAGAAGAATTGTAACATTATCAAGTCATGAGTTAAGGCAAATCCTCGAGTACTATGTAGTTAGCTTTAGCTTTTCATAAACCTAACTATTGACCAGCTTACTATTTCCTGAATTCACAGATTAGTATAGAACGTAGATATGCAAAACTTTCAAATCATCCAGGGCATTCCCCAACATGGCCAGGTTATTTCTACCTTGGAAAGCAATATTGTACAACACTTTCAAATGTCAGAGGGGTGTGGCATTGCCTACGGCCAGGAGGAGTCAATACTGACTCCAACCTTCTTACTAGTTGTTCTTTCTCAATGATGTGGTGTTCATCAGTGGGATAACTAATAAAATTAGTCTCAGAGACAACATCCAATTTGGGGCCTTTCCCTTTGCCATAGATGACAACATACCTGAAAAAAAAAAGAGAACATTTCCATATTCTCTTGACATTGATATTGGATTTGACTAAAGGACGATGTGGAGTCCTTGCCAAAAGTAACAATGGCGAGCACTCTAGACTATAAGCAGTACAAATGCACATTGTTTGAGCTCACTACTCAATGTTCTTTGAGATGCTGCCCAGCATGGGGATTTTACAGAAAAGAAGAGGTGATATCAAAAATATTGACAATTTATTTCTCCAAAACCAGAATACAAGAATGCTTTTAGGGGTTCACATAGACACTCATGAAATATATCAGTGACTTTGGCTTAGCTTTACTACTTACATTACTATTCCTTCTCTGTGTCCTTAAATAGAAGGATCCTTCTATTTTCTTTCATATTTAGACACAGCATCACAACAGTAAATTAATGTGGTATTAAAATTTGCATGTTAGCCAACTGCTAACAAATTCATTTACATATAATTAGCCTTTGGAGGAAGAATGAGAACTTACAAAGCTGAAAACTATATACTTTTCTTGGAAGTGGGCAATCAATGGTGAAGTGGAAAGGGGGTAAAAGGGAGGTTACTGGAAATTATATTTTATTTCTAGATATGCCCCTCCATTTCTTTTCTGGTTGAAATGTTGGCATACTCACTTTTCTATCTCTATCATAAAATATTCTGTGATGAAACAGAGAGAAATTTGGAAAGCCAGAAGAGAGTATTTTTTAAAAAGTGTCTAGAAGCTTTGTAGAGGAAGGTTGCAAAAACTAGGTCATCTCATGCATTATGGAAACACTAATGACATTTTCAGACATCAGTTACAGGCCAAAAAACAAATAAACAAATAAAAAAGAATTAAAGATCACAACAGAGGTCAAAAGCAATTCTTTCTTGGTTATTTTTTTCTTTCTGTCATAATTTACAATACATGTAGTGAATTGTGTACTGACTGTGTACTAACGCGTCCAAATTTTTATCATTCATTTTAAGAGACATGTATAGGCAAGAAGGACTTGGTTCACTATCCTTATTATACTTAGCATGAGTAGAAATATTTGTAATTAAGCAGATAGGAAGTTTTATTGTGGAATATAATTGATAGTTTGTATTTCTATCTGTTAAGTCAACTTGTCGTAAGTCAAGTTATCTAACTTGATTTAAATTATGAAATTGACTAAGGCTATGCCTCCTTAATATGAAAGAGTCATTGTTTCTTAGAATGAATGTGGTTGTGGGCAATCATAATCATCTTTTTTTTTATCCATCATAGCAAAAGATATGAGCTGAAATTGCCTGAAGTTTCTTTTACCATATTTTTATAGCAGCGGCATACCTTGATCTGGTCAATGAGCCCGCCACTGCCAATGTGGATAGAGACCCGCTTGGTACCATAATCTTGATTTGGTATGTCAAATGGCAACAAACACAGCTGATTATGCCATAATCCCAAAACAGACACTCCCCCAATGCACCTGACCTTCCCCAGCCAGTCTAGTAATTATCTAACCAACAGATCAGAAACACTCCCTTTGCTTTTGTAATACGGAACAGTCTTCATTCTTCAGTCATTAGAAATCTCTACTTCTCTAGGTTCTGTGGTGAATTATTGGGTGCCTTTGCTTGGCAGTAAATCTTTGCCATTCAACACTCAATCTCTGGCTCTACTTTTCCTCGAATAGTAGCATAATATCTGCCAAAATATCTGTGAAAAGTGTGCTAAATCTCAAGGCCTTGGTAAAGTCTGCAGAGATGATTGTGAGGAATTTGCAGCTCCTTAAGAGATAAATACAAAATGTCATACCATTCTAGAATAATTGCCTCTCATCACAGTAGCCCAATGGAGTATTAAATTATTAAAAACTTGTGCTAAAGATTTATGGGGAACACCAAGATTAACCATGAAAAATTTTTTATATGCCCTGTACGACCAATTTTAACCCTTGAGATGAATTGTCTTTGCAAGCAGCTCTCCTTTCAAAGTTAAATAATCTTCACAGACAGACCGAAAAAATTATCATTATGCTTATGCAGTGGACTGGCTTTCCTGGAGTGAGAATTTTATTTTTTCTTCCCTTTTTCTGGAGGCAAAAAAATAAAATATGAGAGGGATTTGTGCTAACAGTGGCCAGCAATTGTTGAGCAACTTAATTGGTGTTAGGTGCTGTCCTGAGCACTTTATAAGGTTATCTTGTTTAATCCTCAAAATACTGGCATAGTGTAATTAAGTTAAGGTTCTCATATAGGTCATTATATAAGGCCCATAATGCAATTTTTCTGGAATCAGTTTATTCTCCAAATATTTTACTTTAAACAAGATCATGATACAAAAAAGATTTATGAAATGCCACGTTATATACTGGCAATAAGGAGGAGGATGATAGCAAAATTTACAAAACTTTTTTGTGGATTTATTTGTTCACAGTTTATTTTTCAAAAACATATTAATTATAAACATAAGCCAGGCTCCATACATAGAGCTTTAGCTAAGGCAGACATGGTCCCTACTCTTCTAAAGTTTTTCTGATCGTAAAGAGAATAAAGAGATGGCTATAATTATGTGTGCCAAAAGAAGAATACATGAGATGTGGGGTGGGGAAACTAACTTAATTTAGTGGTCAGAGAAGGTTCACATTAGGAAGAGGTATTTCAGCATAAAGTTGAATGACATAAGGGACTGAGCAAAATTCTGTTGTGCAGGAGCAAAAGGGAAAGTGTTGAGAAAGGAATTGGAGACACAGTCCGGAACCAGAATGTTGTAGGGCTTCTCAAGTCAGTAGTTAAAGACTTTGAAATTTATCTTAAGGGATTGCAGAAATGAAAACAACTCCGCTATGGTAAAAAATATAATTACTTGGCATTAATCAACAAAATCTCCACAATACTGACACAGGTACAAAGAGAAAAACTTTTGATTCAACACCCATTTCAAAGCTTGGACACTGACCATAATCTCATCCTATGACCACTCTCCTGATTAGATCTTCCTCTTCTACCACAATTTCAGACTGGAAAGGCTCAGAAAATTGAATCACAGCCTTTCATTTTAGATTTTCCATTTTTAATGCTTCTTTATAGGTTCTCTTTTCTTCAGTTTGAATACTTCAATCTTCAAGTTTTCTCAAGCGAAAATCTTAAAACAGGAAATTTCTCTGCCTCTAGCAGTTATCCTTTTCTTATTTTGTCACATTCCTGTTCAGGGGTTGGAAAACTTTGTCTGCAAAGGGCCATATAATAAATGTTTTAGATGTTTCTGTCCATATGATCTCAACTCTGCCATAGTAGCAGAAGCAGCCATAGATAATATGCAAATAAATGGGTGTGGCTATATGCCAACAAAACTTTATTTGCAAAAACAAGTAGCTAAATTTGGACAGTAGTTTGCAAACTCCTATTCAGAACGAATTCGTCTATCCCCAGGCTATGTAGGTTCTCTCAATATGTTCTTGTTCAGAGAATCCATCTGGGCTCTGTATGCTACCATAATTCAAACATCATTTCTCCTAGATAAATTGTCCATGTAAGAGTGTACCCTGTTAGTGTTTTAGATAGTGGATTAATATTTAAGAACAGGAAAGAGTCCTAGTTCTTATTGGGTTGACTATGCATTTACATTACTATTCATGACAAAGCCCCAAATTTCTGTCCAGTGAAGGTTTTGGCAGACTCCCTACCTAATGTACAATTGTCTTCAGTTCTGGTTTCTGCTTTCCCTCCCAAACTCATTCCTTTGCTATAGTTCCCATGGTTGGTCAACCTCCTGGAATTTAGTCAATTATCTATGGCTGGTTGAATAAAGTATTGCCTTCAGTTGTTCTTTTTGACAGAGATAATGTAGGTATTTTATATATGTAAATTTCTGTATTTTGCACTAAGTTGGCAAGTTTTTTTTTCCTTGAAATTTTGAAACTATTATGTTTTGTTTAATTTTTCTACCTCTGCCTATAGCATGAAATCTTAATCTGATTGCAATTGAATCTAGCTCTGATCTCCCAGAATGGCATCAAACTTCACTGCACCCTAGGGGACAATTTCCTATGCTTCAGCTCCAGACCATGGCATCCAAGAGTGTTCCTCTTCCAACTACAGACACACTCTGTCCAATGAAGATTCATTGAGGTTGGGGTGGGGGGTGGAGACCCTTACAAGTTTGTTTCTTCCTTGAATACTCTCCTTCACCCTTAAAGTTAGTATATAGTACCCTTTATTGCTATTTCTGTATTCTTTGGAGTTCTCATTTACCATTTTTTGTAGTTACTTTCCTTAACTACCTAATAATATTTTACATCAGGGGCCTGCAAACAATTGTCCACAGGCCAAATCCTGTTTGCTACCTGTTTATAAGTAAAGTTTTACTGGAACACAACTCCCATTTGTTTGCATATTGTCTACGGCTGCTTTTACTCCACAAGGATAGAGTTAAGTTGTTGAGTTGAATAGTTGAAAAACAGCATGGGCCTTATAACCTGAAAAACCTAAAATATTTACTAACCTCGAAAAAAAAAAATTCCCCATCGTTCTTTATATTAAACTTTCCCTGTTCAAATTATTAGGGACCTTTGTATGACTGGTACAGATTTGGTAACAAGTAAACTTATGAGACAGACCTTCAAAGATCAGATGTTTTAGATTGCTTTGGTCATTTCCTTGGGCATATCAATAGGAAATGCATTCTAGTAATTAATAAAATGTGGCAATGTCTCAATGAATCAAGCTATCTATCTCTCGGCATACTGCTTAGATAGTTCCAGCTAAACAGAATGAATGTCTAATCTTGTTGACAGAAAGTTTTGCATACTTGATAGTATATTTGTTACTATGCACTTCAATACCTCATTTAATCCCCATGAAAGCCTCTGAAGTGGGTAGATATTGTTATAATTCTATATAAAGGAAAGTGAGACAAACCATATAACCAGCAAGTATAAGAGTCAGGACTGAACTCATTGTTTTATGACTCAAACTGTGGGGTGTTATCTACGACAAGAATCTTGTCTTCCATATTTCTTTCATTGTTTCTCTATTGGCATAGTCTAATAAGTCCTGATAATAAAGACTGCTATGTAAATTCATTTTCTAAAATGAACACCTCCATATTTTGCATAAAAATAAGGAAATTCATTAATGGCTTCAGATCACAAGAATGTAATAGATTTATAAGAAAAATGAATTTATTGTCAACTCAGTTATTTAATAAGCTTTGAATAAGTTTCTTAGAATGTTCAAGTTAATGTGAAATTGTGAAATATACATACTATATAGTGTATAGTCCATGCTGTCAGGCTTTTTACAATCTGGTGATGCTATTTCTGGGGTGTTTTTCCAACACCAACAATTAATTCTCTGATTCTTCAGACACCAACTTGGTGTCCAACAATGTAATTCAACTCTGACACTAACAGAGTTGGCACGCAGTCCCACAGGATGGTGCCCCTACTTCATATGCCAATCACAAGTCCTGGGCCACCCATATTTCTGATTAACTGGCTACAATTCAAGAGTTACCAGGATCTCCTCCTCAGGTTCAATAATTTGCAATCAAACCCACAGAACTCAGGGGAGCACTTTACCTAGGTTTGCTGGTTTATTTTAAAAGATACAACCCAGGAATAGTCAGATGGAGGATATGCATAAGGCCAGGCAAGGGAGGGGAAGTGAGGAGTTTCCATTCCCTCTCTGGGCACACCAACTCTCAGTACTTCCATGAGTGCACCAACCCAGAAACTTATTACATCTCCTTATTCAAGAGGTTTTATAGAGCTGAAATTCCAAATCTCCTTCCCCTGTTCTATCTATTGTGGGGCCTCACACTAAGTCACATCATTGGCAAAAACTTAGGTCTAAAGGTGATTTTTATGAAAAACAAGTGACATTCCTCTCACTTGGGAAATTCCAAGGGATTTAGGAACTCTTTGACAAGACCAAATATATCTTGTGTTAGCCCACACTATTTATCTGTACCGTATCTATATTCTGGCTGAGAGGTCTTTTGACCCATCCTAAATGTAGTGACAATTTGCATGAGTTTTAAATATCCAGTAGCCAGTCGAGTATCCTTAGCTATAGAATGTTTGATTCTGAGGATAATAATGTAGCACCTTAAAAACAAAGCTAAAACTATGTTATTAAATCGACGATAATATATAAACCATAAATATGATAAGTTTTGCTATTTAAAAAAGTGATTGCTATTATTTTGTTTCTGATCTCACCTTTTAGATCTTAATATTAATTACTTAATAGTTTTTCAGTTATTCCCATGGTATGTCCAACTAAACATAGTATTCCCGCCTATTTCCACGTTATTGAGTTTGTCTCTCATATGTGCTGCAAAAGAAATAGCCCATTCACAAAAGGGCTAGGTTTCGTCAAGTATTTCTAATTAACCAATTAATAAACCAGGAAAAGAGTCAGGGAAAATATGCCTCAAATAGACATTCAAAAAATATATTTTCAAAGAATATGTGTCTGATACGTAGTAGAAGATTGCAATATATGGAATGGATGAATGAATTAAGTTTTACACTCAGAAGGAAAAGAATCACAGCCAGCTTCTGATTAAAAGACATTTTAACTCCATCTTGGTACATATTATATTTCGTTAGTAAGGGCTGTAATTATTAACCCAGATATTTTTTATGAAATAAAGTATTATAGAACAATATACATTATTATCAAATGAAGAACAAAAAATAGGAAAATATTCAACACAGGGCTATTTTTACATGCTTCTGATAATTATATGAATCTTCTAATTGACTTCTTCCTCCCACCCCCTTCACAGGAGGGTGCCAATTAAAATAAACTACAATTTTGCTATTTGGTCTTTAGCATCAGAGCAGATGTGTTTGAGTTTATGACCAGTTTTCTCAATGTGTTGTCCAATTAACCTCAATGGGAGTGATTCACAGCAAATCCCTGGGGTTCTCTATGAAAGGAAAAGTCAGACAGGCTACTACAGGGGAAAGAGCTTTTATATGTGCTTTAAAGCTCACTTGTGGGCAACTCTGGTGAAAAACCAGTGCCAGTGGAAACATTTAACTATTGAGGTAAAAGCCCCCCAGAGTTTCTTTTTAGTTGTCACTAAGGGAGAAGAGATGAACTATAACTGAGACAAAGGGAAATTGGGTACAGTCCTAGTGGGATCTGACTCATTCCACTAAAAGGCTGAGAAAATGTATATAATTCCCCACAAACAAAAAAGAGTCTGGAGGGCTCAAATTAGAGGAATTTGTAACACATAGTGGGTAAAGACCTTTTAAACAGACTATTCTATCAGATATAGAAGGAGATTATTTATCAAACTTAAATATCCACTTAATTTCTTAATATATTTGATAGAGTCAAATGCAACTATATTTCAATCATCAGGATTATTTAATTTGTAATTACTAATATTAACCCAAGAGGCTGATTAACATTGACTATGAAGTAAAACAACAGAAAACATTCACTTATAGAATGTTTTGACTATAGTGTAATATCAGTGAGGTAAATTAATATATTTATATCAACTTGAGAATGAGAGAATGTTTTTGTATTAGTTCACACTAAATTCTAGATTATTGAAACACTTAAAATAATTCTGAACATTAGCCAATTAACAAATGTTCATTCACTCAACAAATAATATTGAGAATTATTATGAACCATGTACTATACTGGGGGAAAAATGTTGACTGCTTTCAAGAAGCACTTATACAAATAGAGAAGAAAATAACAGATAAATGGGCAATGAAATAAGATTGGAGATACAAATTTTGACGTGTCCAACAACAAGGTTATGTGAAAACAAAACAGACAAAAAGAAAGTAAATCATTTGGGAATAACATAGCTATACATTTGATCTAATAAATACATGGAGAATTCTGAATCCAAAGAAACATAAATAACTCTTTTCAGTGAAACATTGTCCTAATCCACCGGGGCTGCTATAACAAAATATCACAGACTAAGTAGTTTGTAAAAACAGAAATTTCTTTCTCACAGTTGTAGAGAATGGAAATCCAAAATCAGCGGGCCAGCACTGTTGAGTGTTTTCTGGATATCAGACTTTTCAGTGTATCCTCACATGGTAGAAGGAGCTAGGTAGCTCTGTAGGATCTCTCCTATTAGAGTATTGATCCCATTCATGAGGGCTCCAATCTCATGACCTACTCATTTCCCAAAGGCCTCACCTCCTATCACCATGATATTGGGCAATAGGATTCCACATGAAAATTTTGAGATAGCATACATATAGAATTGGAAAATTTTGATGAAAAGGTTAAGCCACAAAGGAAATACTGGCTTAATATTAGAAAAAAATAACTAAATAGATCTTAAAAGATTGGCTAAGCAACCTAAATTCATGCACATGTGTATGTCTACAATTTGGTCATTTATTTATGTATCTGTGTGTGTATTCAAATATACATATGTATGAAAAACATGGTATCAAAACCAAAAGAATATCAAAGGTATTCTCAAAAGACAATCTAGGAAGAAATAGACCATTTGCATAGGACTTTATTAGAGTAATTGAATCAATAATTAATGAACTTCCAAAATAGAAAGCACCAAACCCTGATGGGTTTATGGGTGAATTCTACCAAGTATTGAAGGAAGAAATTACACCAGTTCTCTACAATCTATTTCAGAAAATAGAAGCAGAGATACTTCCTTATTCATTTAATGAGGACAACATTACGCTAACAACCAAAGCCAGACAAAGATATTACAAGAAAACTACATACCGATATTTCTCATGAACATAGACACATAAATCCTCAACAAAATATGAGCAAATTGAATCGAATAATGTTTAAAAAGGTATACACCACAAGCAAATGGGATATATCTCAGGTATTCAAAGATGAGTCAACATTAAAATATCACTTAATATAATCCATAATATAATATAAATATCAATGGATTAAAAGGAAAAATCACAGAATTATATCAATAGATGGAGAATAAACATCTGACAATATCCAACAACCATTCTCAGTAAACTAGCGATGAAAGAAAACAAATTACTAAATTGTTTGAGAGATAGTCCATGCTTAAAGATACAAAGACTCAATATTGTCAAGGCATCAGTTCTCCCTAACTTTGATCTATAGATTTAATCTACATTTTAATCAAAATATCAGCTTATTTTATGGATATCAACAAACTGATTCTAAAGTTTATACAGAGAGACAAAATACCTGGAATAGCCAACATAATATTGAAGGAGAAGAAAAAGTTGGAGGACTGATACTACCTGACTTTAAGACTTTCATTAAAGCTACAGTATTCATGATGACAGCTTTGTAGTAGAGGCTAAAGTCAGTCAGAGAAAGACAAAAATCCTATCACTTCACTCATATGAGGATTTTAAGAGACAAAACACATGAACATAAAGGAAGGGAAACAAAAATAATATAAAAACAGGAAGGGGGACAAAACAGAAGAGACTCATAAATATGGAGAACAAACTGAGGGTTACTGGAGGGGTTGAGGGAGGCAGATGGGCTAAATGGGTAAGGGGCAGTAAAGAATCTACCCCTGAAATCATTGTTGTACTATATGCCAACTAATTTGGATGTAAATTTTAAAAAATTAAAAATTAAAAATTAAATAAATAAATAAAGTTCAGGCGTGGGGAAAAAAAAAAAAAAGCTACAGTATTCAGTACGGTGTGGTGTTGACAAAAGAACAGACAGACAAGTGGAATAGAAGAAACAGCCCAGAAATAAGCCCACAAAAACAGTCAACTGACCTTTGACAAAGGAGCAAAAGCAATGCAATGGAGCAAAGATTGTCTCTGCAACAAATGATGCTGGAACAACAACTGGACATCCACATGCAAAAAAATAAACCTGGACACCGCCCTTGTACCCTTCTCTCAGATTAACTCAAAAGGGATCACAGACTTAAATGTAACACAAACAGTTATAAACATTCTAAAAGATAAGACAGAAAGAAGAAAACCTAGGGCAACGTAATGACTTTTTAGATACAACACCAAAGGCAGGATCCATGAAATCAATAGCTGATAAACTGAACTTAATTAAATTTTTTTAAAAAATCTGTGGAGGAAAATATAAACAGAATTAGAAGACAAGTCACAGACTTGGAGAAAATATTTTTTTTTAATTTTTTTACATTCATTTATTTTTGAGAGATAGAGACAGAACACAAATGGGGGGTGGGGAGGGACAGAGAGAGAGAATGAGACAAAGAATCCAAAGCAGGCTCCAGGCTCTGAGCTGTCAGCACAGAGCCTGAAGCAGGGCTCACAAACCTTGAGATCATGACCTGAGCCAAAGTCGGACGCTTAACCAACTGAGCCACCCAGGCAACCCTGAAGAAAATATTTGTAAAGGGCACATCTGAAAAGAACTGTTATCAAAAATATAGAAAGAACTTTTAACGCTCAATGATAATAAATAAAAACCCAATTAAAAAATGGGCTGAAGACCTTAACAGACACCTCACCAAATAATATATACAGATGGAGATATATGAAAATACGTCCCATATCATATATCATCAATGAAATGAAAATTAAAACAAGATACCAGTATAGACCTATTAGAAGAGCCAAAATCCACAACACTGACAATACGAAATGCTAGTGAGAATGTGCAACAAAAAAACCCTCACTTGGGGAAAGTGCAAAAATAATACAGCCATTTTGGAAGACAGTTTGGCATTTTCACACAAAAGTAAACATAGTCATACCATATGATCCAGAAATTACATTGTTTGGTATCCATACAATGAAGTTAAAAATATTTCCACACAAAATCTGCACATGGATGTTTAAAGAAACTTTATTCATAATGTCAAAACTTCGAAGCAACCAAGATGTCCTTCAGTGGGTGAATGGATAATCAACCTGTGGTAGAGCTAGACAATAGAATATTATTCAGGACTAAAAAATAAATAAGCTATCAAGCCACAAAAAGATATAGAGGAAAATCAAATGCATATTACTAACTCAAAGAGGCCAATCTAAAAAGGACACATACTGTATGATTCCAACTATTTTACATTCTAGAAAAGGCAAAACTATCAGTACAATAAAAGGATCAGTGTTGCCAGGACTGGGCCTAGGAAGAGATGAGTAGGTTGAATACAGAGCATTTTTAGGGCAATGAAAATATTCTGTATGATACTATAATAGTGGATGCATATCATTATATTTTTGTCCAAACCCACAGAATGTACAACACCAAGAATGAACCCTAATGTAAACTCTGAACTACAGGTGATCATGAAGTGTCAATGAAGGTTCATAGATTGTAACAAATGTACCACTCCAGAAGTAAAGGTTCATAATGGGGAAGGATATGTACATATGGGGTTAGGAGTATATGGGATATCTCTGTATCTTCCACTTAATTTTACTGTGAAACTAAAATTGCTTTAAAAAATGTGTGTGTGTGTGTGTGTGTGTGTGTGTGTGTGTATACACACACACACACACACATATGGACTATAGGCAAAAAAACAATTTATAACCTTTAAAGCCAAAGATACTAAAAAAGGGGAGGGGACAGAAAACATTTTATTTCCACTTTAGATATTATAAAAAATCATTAAACTTTGAAAATAATAAAAATAACAGAAATTGATGACAAAAAATAATCAGAAAAGTTAATACATAAATTCAAAACTGGTTCTTTGAAAAGCCCAGTAAATTGGTCTATGTTTTTAAAAAGTCTTTAAAAAACAGGTATTTCCTTCATGTATCTGTTCTAGAACAGAGAGAAATCATGAGACATGAGAAATAAGATAACTTGTTTTTAGAGTCTAGAATCAACTCCATACAAAACCAAATTTGCAAAGCAAAACAATTAAAAACTACAAGACAATGTCACCTATGAGCATAAATGCAAATAATCAAAGTAGAAAAGGTATTAAAAAATTAAATAGTCTTCATATAAGTATACCTTTGGACCAACCAGTGTTTATTGCTGACATTAAGAAAAGGTAAAGATTTTTTTAAAAAATCTAACTGCAATTCACTATATTAATCACACTGGGAATAAATCAACTAAAAAATTCCCTCCCTAAGGCATTTCTATCAAAACCCACTATATTATCTCAGATCCAATTAAAAGATTTTGAAAATCATTACCATTAATCAACTCTTAGCTAGCTAATGGAAGGCAACTCCTTAGTTTTATAAACTAAGGGAATCCTCCACAAACTCTATCACACTCATAATGAAATTCTGAAGCACTCTTTATACCCCCAGGAGATGACTGGTGTTGCTTTATTATTATTTTTTAATCAACTTATTTAAATTCAAGTTAGTTAACATAGAGTGTAGTATTAGTTTCAGGATTAGAACCCAGTGATTCAAAACTTACATACGACATTCAGTGCCCTCCTTAATGCCCATCACCCATGTAGCCCATCCCCCCACTCATCTCCCCTCCAGCAACCCTCTGTTCTCTGCACTTAAGAGTCTCTTATGGTTTTCCTCCCTCTCTGTTTATACCTTATTTTTCCTTCCACTTCCCTCTGTTCATCTGTTTTGTTTCTTAAGTTCCACATATGAGTGAAATCATATGATATTTGTCTTTCTCTGACTTACTCATTTCTCTTAGCCTCATACACTCTAGCTCTATGCAGGCTGTTGTAAATGGCAAGATGCCATTCTTTTTGATCACCAAGTGGTATTCCATTGTATACAAATACGACATCTTTATCCATTCATCAGCTGATGGATATGTAATATGTGGGGTCTTTCCATACTTTGGTTATTGTCAATAGTCTGCTCTAAACATTGGGGTGCATGTAGCCATTCAAATCAGCATTTTTTGTATTCTTTGGATAAATAGCTAGTAGTGCAATTGCTGGATTGTAGGGTAGTTCTGTTTATAATTGTCTGAGGAAACTCCATACTGTTTTCCAGAGTGGCTGCACCAGTTTGCATTCCCACCACAGGGCGAAAGTGTTCCCCCATCTCTGCTTCCTTGTCAACATCTGTTGCTTCCTGAATTAATTTTAGTCATTGTGACAGGTGTGATATCGTTGTAGTTTGGATCTGTATTTTCCTGATGGTGAGTGATGTTGAGCATCTTTTCATGTGTCTGTTAGCCATCTGGATGTCTTCTTTGGAAAAGTGTCTATTCATGTCCTCTGCCCATTTCTTCACTGGATTATTTGTTTTTTGGGGGGGTTGAGTTTGATAGTTTCCTTTTAGATTTTGTATACTAACCCGTATCTGATATATCATTTGCAAATATCTTCTCCCACTCCATTGGTTGCCTTTTGGTTTTGTTGATTGTTTCCTTTGCTGTGCAGAAGCTTTTTATCTTGATGAGTTTACAATAGATCATTTTTGCTTTTATTTCCCTTGCCTCTGGAGACATGTTAAGTACAAAGTTGCTGTGGACGAGGTCAGAGGTTGCTGCTTATTTTCTCCCGTAGGTTTTTGATGATTTCCTGTTTGTCATTTAGGTCTTTCATCCATTTTGAATTTATTTTTGTGTATGGTGTAAGAAAGTGGTTCAGTTTCATTCTTCTACATGTCTCTGTCCAGTTTTCCCAGCACCATGTGTTGAAGAGACTGTCTTTTTTACATTTGATATTTTTTCCCACTTTGTCAAAGATTAGAAGCACTCTTGAAGTTGGGAACAGGAGAAGGATGCCCTTTTTCACAATTTCGATTCAGCATTGTTTTGTAGTACCTCATCATAAAATGAGAAAAAGTTATAGATACTTAAATCATGCACACACAATGTTTAAAAATTGCAATTTTTTATTCCAAAAGCTAACATAGTCAACTGTGATAAAAATAATTTATAAGAGAGTTTTTATAAACTGGGATCAAAACAATAATTGTCACATGTTTGCCAGCTATAATGGATGGCTGTGGGAAGAAGGAAAACTGTTCATAATGACAAATGATAATTTTTAGCTTTTCACTATATGTTAACATTGTGTTTCCTTTTTGAAAGGTACATATATGTATGTATTGCTCAGATAAGAAAGTCTGGCTCCTGTGTGGAGAACAAAAACTATGGAGAGAAAATGAAGATGAAGAGACTGTTAGATGGTTCTTTTAAAAGCCCACAGACCGAACTAAGGTGAAGGCATGAAGAGAGAGACAAGGGGGTGTTTTGTACTTTCAAATTAGAATTGACTTGTTAAAGACAAAACAAAACAAAACAAAAAGACTAGTGGGGCACCTGGTGTCTCAGTTGGTTGAGCTCAGATGGTTGATCTCATGGTTCATGGGTTAGAACCCCACATCAGGCTTTGCACTGACAATGTGAGCCTGCTTCAGATTTTCTGTCTCCCTTTGTCTCTGCCCGTCCCCTGCTCGTGCTCTTGCTCTCTCTTTCAAGAATAAATAAACATCAAAAAAAATTTAACAGAAGAACTGACATCTTTTACTTACATGGGTGATGAACAAGAATTATTTGGGATAACTCATACATTGGGAAGGAAACAACCATACAGATGTTAAGGTATTTGGCAGGCAGCTTAATACAACGTTGTGATGCTGAAAACACTAGGAATGTATTAACTATTTGGAAACAGCTGTCCCACAGAAAGAAAGCAGAGCACAATTACAGAAAGTGGGAATAGATATGTGAAAGTAATTTCTTTTTTTTTAATTTTTAAAGGTTTATTTATTTTTGAAAGAGAGAGAGAAACGGAGCATAAGCTGGGGAGAGGCAGAGAAGGAGACAGAATCCGAAGCAGGCTCCAGGCTCTGAGCCGTCAGCACAACGCCCAACGCGGGGCTCGAACCCACAAGCTGTAAGATCATGACCTGAGCTGGAGTCAGAGGCTCAACTGACTGAGCCACCCAGGCGCCCCAGTAATTGCTCCCTTTGTGATATGTAGAGAGTAGGTAAGGATGGCTACTGATTTATGTCATGTCTAACAATGTGGGTACCCATGGAAGGCAAAAAGCTATGCATTACAACAACAGAAATATTAATTCATTAGAGGTGCAGGGTTTAGAGGGAAACACACCTGGGTTCCACTAGCAACACTGCTCTTAATAGCCGGGGGAGTGACTTGGGACAAATTACTTAATCTCTCCAAGCATCCATTTCTTCCTATCTAATGAAAAAAAAAAATAATAACTTTTTATCTTCCTCATCAGAGGCTTGCTGTGAAGATTACTAAACACAGTGTAAGAGAAGGATAAATTATGGTCAGTGACACATTGTTACTATTGAGTGAAAATTTCATATGACTTTATTAAAGTTCTCTGTGTTAGTATGATGCAGGAAGTCCACAACAGGTTGTAATCAGTATCTTTAAACCATCAGTTATGAAACTTAAATCAAACCGTACAGCGTGTTTGACATTATGCTTGACCCCATTGAATGAGTACACTGCTCCAGAATGATTCTAGAGTGAATCCTAAAGCACAACTGTTTAGTAATCCATTGAAAAGGTTTCTGTTCCATGATTAAAGACAGCATATCATAAAATAAATACCTATTCCTATGTGATAGCCTGATAATTTTAAGAATCCTTAGATTTTCTTAATAATATGTGAATCACGAGGAAATCATTTTTACATTCGGATATAAATTTGGTTCTATTTATAACAAAATATCAGTGGGTCATACTCGCTTCTTTATCTTAGCTGAGATGATTACTCCTATTGGTAATTCCTTTCAAAATCAGTCAACTTTCTCTGGAAAAAAGAAGAATGAAATAAAGGGCAAAAAGAAACAATATTTTTACCCTGAAATAGAAAAATAAAATGGTAGTAGCCACCCTATTACAGTCTTACTTGTTTGGTATATCACAAGATAATGAGGGTCTAACTAGTATCTGATTTACATATTGCTCTATATTTTTCTGCTTCACAATTGTTTGACATATACACGTTCTTGATTCAATTTTAGATATTTGCATAACTTCTTAATTTTCTATTTGATATTGCTTAGAGAATCTTTCATAGGGTTGTTTCATAGGGAAGGATATTCTCATTCATTCATTCATTCATTCATTCATTCATTCTTCATTCTTCATTCATTTGGTCTATTTGTATCCTGGATGACTTATCTTGGAATCTCCAAGAGATTATTTTTCTGGTTCTCAAATTCTAAAATTTTTGGTATAGATTTACAGTGCTCATGCTTTTTAACTCAGCTAATAAACAGACCTAGCTGTTTAACACTGGTCAATATTCTGTCTACTTTCATTCTCTTGCCACATTATGCTGCTATTCTTACAAAACTGTACAAAATCATCATAGGAATCTCATTTTACTATGGACATATTGCAAGTGACGAAGTTATTTCTTCAAGGAAGTTCAAATCAGGATCTCATTTCTTAACTTCAAACATTACAAAACAAACAAAAAAACAACTCTGTTGAATTTCTTGTTCATTTCATGTGGGATTGGGCTGTACTATTTGTAATGTTTAAGTTATCAAAGTAATTTGTTAAATTGTTTGATCTTTTCTTTCTTCTGCTTTTTCCATTTAAAAAAATTTTAATGTTTTTGTTTATTTTTGAGAGACAGAGAATGAGCAGGGGAGGGGTAGAGAGAGAGAGAGAGAGAGAGAGAATCCAAAGCAGGCTCCAGGCTCTGAGCTGTCAGCACAGAGCCCAACTCAGGACTGGAACTCACAAGCTGTGAGATCATGACCTGAGACAAAGTCAGACGCTTAACCAACCAAGGCATCCAGGCACCCCTGCTTTTTCCATTTGAGGTAATATCATGTATTAGTGTCAATACTTTTTTTTTTAACGTTTATTTATTTTTGAGACAGAGAGAGACAGAGCATGAATGGGGGAGGGTCAGAGAGAGAGGGAGACACAGAATCTGAAACAGGCTCCAGGATCTGAGCGGTCAGCACAGAGCCCGATGCGGGGCTCGAACTAACTGACCGCGAGATCATGACCTGAGCCGAAGTCGGCCGCTTAACCGACTGAGCCACCCAGGCGCCCCAGTGTCAATACTTTTTAATCCAACAGTTATAATAATTGAAGTGCCTTAGATTTTAAGTAGGTATGTTTCTGTGCCTTTTTTTTTAATATATAAGCTGGCTAATGTCACGCTCTGTATAAATAAGTGTCATTAAAATTATGTTTGTTTATTGTCAGGCTTTGGAAACAGGAATTCTGGATCTGAACTTAACCTTTTTTCATAATGCCCTGAGTTTTCCATAGTATTTTTTCCCTTAGAATTTCAAATCAAATTATTTAAGAAGGCTTCTATTATTTGAAATATATGAATATTATCCTAGAAGCAGGAGGCATGGATTATAGTCCTATATTTACTATTATTTAGTCACATGTCCTTGCCAAACTCAATCTCTCTGGAAGGTGGTTTTCTCATTTGTAAAAACTTTGAATAGATGGCTTCTAACTTTAATTAGATCTAAAAATCTTTGATTATTTATTCAAGGAAGTTTCTTGCTAGATACATGAATTTTACCAACTTAAAAAAATACTTAGGGATGAAAACTATTACAGTCTTCATTTTAAATCAACATCCTACTTTGTATGTATTATTGATCACTAGTTTCTCTGAATTATTTAAAATTTTGTATCTTGCTTAATATCTACTCAAATTTAAGATTTTTTTGGTCACTTATATGACTATGTGAGTTTTTCTGCCCATAATCTGCTAGCATAAATTCTAGGTCACAGCAGATTCTATTACAACATACAAAGAGAATCTCATTTCTTAGTGTGGCTTTCTTAATGACTTTTTTAGTATTAAAATTAAATATGCCATATAAAATGGAACAATTTTCTCTTAGATATCTTATTTTTACTAAATATCAAAGTAAAAAATATAAGACATGATTATCTGTAATAATTAAAATGTTTATTTTTTCTCAATTGAATTTTATTTCTTAAGTCTATCGTGTTATGAACTTGTAGGTGTATAATTCTTTGCTTGTTTCATAAAATATACTCCTATATGTAAGAGAAATATGTAAAAAACAATAATGCATCTTAGTTGACAGGTTTTTTTTTGCCAAAAGACAAAGTTTGTTAAATAAAAACCTGGGACAATTATTTTAAATTATGGTTTGAAAGAGATAATATAACTAGTTGAAAGATAACTAGAAGTCAGACAGTCTGGATGATTAGAAATCAGAAACTTCCATCTTTTAACTTTCACCTTAGGCAAAGATTGCTTGGTAATTTAATCTATGAAATTGGGTCTTGGTTTTTTCATCTATAAAATTAGAATAGTAGTATCTATTTTGGAGACTGCAAAATGTTATTTTGAAGAACATATGAGTTAATGGGTGGGAAGACATGATAGAAAAACTTAGTGTTATACAAATTAAGATAAAATGTTTTCTGTTGTTGGCATATCTCAAATATTTCAGATGAACTCTAGTAGATTTGTAGGACAAATATATTTTTTTCAATCCAGCTAAACTTATTTGTCCCTCAATATTTTTAATAAAGTTTATTTATTTTTGAGAGAGAGAGAGAGACAGTGAGCCTGAGCAGGGGAGAGGTAGAGAGAGAAAGACAGAGAATCCCAAGCAGGGTCTGTGTTGTCAGCACAGAGCGTGATGCAGGGCTAGAACTCACAAATGGGAATATAATGACCCCAGCCAAAATCAAGAGTTCCATGGTTAACCCATTGAGCCACCCAGGTGCCCTGTCCCTCATTATTTTTAATGGTTCTAAAAAAACATGAACTATTAATTTCTTTTCTTTTTTTTTAACGATTTATTTTTTGAGAGAGAGAGAGAGCACAAGTGGGGAAGGGGCAGAAAGGGAGGAGGACAGTGGGCTCTGAGCTGACAGCAGTGAGCCCAATGCAGGGCTTGAACTCATGAACCTTGAGATCATGACCTGAACGGAAGTCAGATGCTCCATCAACTAAGCCACCCAAGTGCCCTCTGAACTATTAATTTCTAATAGCTGTTTGAATTTATAGCAAATTGCATCTATAGAATTATTTGCATCTATACACAGGTTTTAATGTAAGATGAAACCCTCTATTTTTGAAATTGTATTAGGATATATTCTCATTTACCCCATATTTCACAGTACTGTGGGTTTTTGAAAAATAGTTTGAATTAAATAATTTATTAACATAATTAGTTAGCTTTTTATATTTTATTATAAAATTTAAATATAAAAATATGTATAAAGTAATATGACACTGATGTACCTGTGCTGAAAAAAAACAATTGTTTACAATTTGTCATATTTGCCTCACCTATTTTAAGAAATTCAATGGTAGAGATTCTGATAAAGCCCTAGTGTATTCCTTTGACTCATCAGTCCCCAGAAATTGATAATACCTAACGTTAATACACATCATATTCGTATGTGTTTTGAACTTTTAACTCATTTAGTAGTATCATTAATTAAATATTCATCTTAATGTATTTTTAAACAAACATAAGTGATGCTACATAGAATATATTATTAACTGCTTTACATTTTCACAAACATTAGAGTTCTAAGATATATATGTGCGTAAACATCTAGAATAAGTTATTTCAGGGGCTCCTGGGTGGCTCAGTTGGTTAAGTCTCAGACTTTAGCTCAGATTATGATCTCACGGTTCATGGGTTCCAGCCCCGCGTTGGTTCTGGGCTGACATTTCAGAGCCTAGAGTCTACTTCAGATTCTGTCTCCCTCTCTCTCTGCCCCTCCCCAACTCACGCTCTGTCTCTGTCTGTCAAAAATGAAAACATGTTTAAAAATTAAAATAGAGTAAGTTATTTCAACTGTCCTTTATTCTCATTTATGAAAAAGACAATCCTTCTGCATACTTCTATTGTACAAGTTGGGTGCTTGTCACCATTTCAAAGAGTGATTCAGTTTTCATCCTGTATGTTTTCTTGTGTATGTATGTCTAGAGTAGATCCCAAAAAATGGTATGACTGAGAACAAAATCAAAAAACAAAACAAAACAAAACAAAACTTTTTAGGTTTAACAGATGTTACTGAATCATCCTCCCAAGTGGTTCTAAGAATAAACATACCCTTAACAAATATCTAACAAATCTTATTTTTTAAACACTTACAACAGAATTTAGCAATTTTAAATATTTACATTTTTTGCCAATCTCAGAGTTTGCAAACACATTTCATTTTTATTTTAATTCATATTTCTTTGACTAGAGAAGTGAATATTCTCTCCCGAGTTTATTGCCAAACCAACTTTCCTCCTCAGAGAATTTTCAAGTTATATAAACAATCTTGTTAGATCTTTATTGGATTTACTTTCAGTTTATAATTTTATTTGGACAGAATGTCCATTTTTATGATATTAAGACTTCCTATGCATGGCCACACTATCTATTTATTTCGCCTTTTTTTATATATTTCAATAAACTTTTATAATTTTCTCTATGAAGCTCTTACACACCTTTTGTTTTAAATTTATGTCTAGTTTTTATTATTCATTTTAGTTGCTGTAATAAATGGTATCTTTTTTTTAACTACACTTTAAAGTGTTACAGGTATAACACAATTATTTTCATTTTTAACTAGCAAGTTTTGTTTAACTTCTATTAGATTTTATTTGATGAGAGATAATTCTTCTCTATTTATCTGACTTCCCAGGGGAGGAATTCTTCCTAAAATCTCTTGCCTCTACTTCCATCATTTATTCTTTTATGAAGAGGAGAAGATTACTTTTTCATGGACAACAGCTATTGGAATACAGTTTCCATTGACTTGACTCTACCAAAGTCCTAAACACAGCTTCACCTCCCTCCCACCTTTTCACTACTTTCTCCATCTCAGACTATTGTGTCTATTCAGGAGGCAAACTTTTCCTTATGTGAGCCCTCTGGACAGAGACATAGAGAAAAGCAGCCTCTTTGACTCACTTCTATCCATAAAAACTTACCAGCAAAAAAAAGAGATAGTTGACTTTTACCTATCAATCTCTTTGGCTCTAAAAATTTGTCACTTCATAAACACCAAGAGCTCTAGAAATTAAAGGGTTTTTCTGAAATTTTCTATTTAGAAATACCTTACCATCTGCCACTAATGAACATCGTGTTTCTCCGTTTTGATCACAGTACATTTTATTTATCCTTGCTATTCTTCACATGGTTAAAACTTTCCGGTAAATGCTGAAGACAGGTGAAAGGATGTTCTATGTCTTTTTCCTGACTTAAAAATGAATCGTAATGTTCATCATTAAGTATGACCTTTACTACTATATTTTATAGCTCAACCTTACTTCTTTAAGGAAATTCCCATCATTTCCTAGTTTTCTAGGAAGTTTTTAATACAGTTCAACTTGATCAAATAAATTGTGGTCATATGTTCACACTGGCATAATGAAATCTTATTTAAAACTTTCATATGGGAAGTTATATTAAGGGTACTCCACTGCTACATCTTCTTTGTATCCCTGGAATAAAGCCTATGTCATCAGGATGTATTTTTAAAAAATGGTTACATTCAGTTTATTAAAAATTTTATTTAGAATTTTTGTATCTATATTTATAGTCAGGATAAGCTTATGGCATTTCTGTTTCTACTGTCCTTGACCGCTTTTGCTATGAAGTATACTTGCATCTTAAAATGAGTTATGGAATGTTACCTCATTTTTTAATTACTGACATTTTGTTTATGAAATATACAAGATGTCTTCACTCAAAATAATGAAAAATATGCCTTTATTTCTTTTTATTTCTTTTATTTATATATGAAATTTATTGTCAAATTGGTTTCCATACAACACCCA
>NW_024412419.1:29279527-29296375 GCF_014898765.1 Herpailurus yagouaroundi
TCTCCTTAGGTGATCCACTTCAGGAGGGGCCCTGTGGCAGCAGGAGGGAGTCAGATCCGCTGCCGGAGGTTTGGCTCCGCAGAAGCGCAGAGTTGGGTGTTTGCGCGGAGGGAGCAAGTTCCCTGGCAGGAACTGGTTCTCTTTGGGATTTTGGCTGGGGGATGGGCGGGGGAGATGGCCCTGGCGAGCGCCTCTGTTCCCCACCAAACCAGGCTCTGTTGTCCGGGGGCTCAGCGGCTCTCCTTCCCTTTGTCCTCCAGCCTTCCCGCTTTCTGAGCAGAGCTGTTAACTTATGACCTCCCAGATGCAAAGTCGCGCTTGCTGTCGGAACACAGTCCGTCGGGCCCCTCCGCTTTTTGCAAGCCAGACTCAGGGGCTCTTCTTGGCCGGCGAGCCGCCCCTCTGCCCTGGCTCCCTCCCGCCAGTCCGTGGAGCGCGCACCGCCTCGCCGCCCTTCCTACCCTCTTCCGTGGGCCTCTCGTCTGCGCTTGACTCAGGCGACTCTGTTCTGCTAATCCTCTGGCGGTTTTCTGGGTTATTTAGGCAGGTGTAGGTGGAATCTAAGTGATCAGCAGGACGCGCGGTGAGCCCAGCGTCCTCCTAGGCCGCCATCTTCCGATATCGAAAAATAAGCCTTTAAAATAAGCCCTATATTTTATAGGGAAATATTTCTAAAAAAGATTAATTTATAATGATTTTCAGTTTATTGAATTTTCCTTTTTCCCTGGATCTTCATCTAGAAAAAACGTCCATTTTGTTTGTATCCTTAGTTACGTTATTTTGTCAAGTCTGCTAACATAACACTATTCATAAGACTTTACTTTTTACTACATATGTGTTAATATTGTACTACTCATCTAAAGTTTATTCCTTTCATCTCTGCCCTCTCTTTCTTGAACTATCTTGTTAGAAATGTGTTATTCTATCAGTTTTCATAAAACCTACTTTTGATTTTCTTGACCTTCTCTATTGCTCATGTATTTTCTTCTTGTAAATCTTCTGTTATATATTTTCTTTCCCTTGTCTACATGTATGTATTATTCCTCTTCTAAATCTTGGGTTACAAAGCCAACACACTAGTTATTGTCTTTTTAACATACTACTGTCTCTCTATAAGTACTCCTTTTTAGCATAGTGTAAGTTTAGCAATGTACTGCTTTGTGAGTGCTGACACTGAGATCTAAGTATTTCTTTTTTTTTTAATTTTTTTTAACGTTTTATTTATTTTTGAGACAGGGAGAGACAGAGCATGAACAGGGGAAGGTCAGAGAGAGGGAGACACAGAATCTGAAACAGGCTCCAGGCTCTGAGCTGTCAGCACAGAGCCCGACGCGGGCTGGAACTCACGGACCGCGAGATCATGACCTGAGCTGAAGTCGGCCGCTTAACTGACTGAGCCACCCAGGCACCCCTAGATCTAAGTATTTCAAGACTTCCCTAGCTAATTATTTCTGATCCACAAACAATGAAAAAAATGTGTTTTTAAATTTCAAACTTATACAGGGATATTTGGTTACTTATCACTATTAAATTCTATTTTTATTCATGGATGTCAAAGGATGAAGTGTAAGCTATTGATTATCTGATAATTATTAAAGTTTATATTTGCTTCATATCATAGAAAAAGTTAGTTTTTCTAATTATTCTGAAATATTGTAAAGTATATGCATTCTCTAAATAGTGAATAGAAAAAATATGGTTTCACTCATGTGGAATTCAAGAAACAAAACAAATGAGCAAAGGGGGGGGGAGAGAGAGAGAGATGTGAACCAAGAAACAGACTCTTACCTTTAGAGAACAAACTGATGGTTACCAGAGGGGACATGAGAGGGGGAATGGGGGAAATTGGGGATAGAGATTGTTGATGAGTACTGGGTGTTGTATGGAACTGTTGAATCACTAAACTGTATACATGAGACTAATATTACACCGTATGTAAACTAACTGGAATTTAAATAAAAACTTTTAAAAAAGAAAAATATATACATAATTTTATATCTCTATTGATATTCATTCTATTAGGTTCTTGATGATGTTTGTTCTTCATTATTTTTCAATACCAGAGACGGGTGTGTTAATGTTTTACACTATGATTATATATCTATTCATTTCTATTAGAAATTCTGTATTTTTATGTACATATTGTGGGGATATGCAAGTTCAGCATTTTTGTACCATACTGATTATTTTATTTCCTTTGAATAATACACCTCTTCCTATCGACACATTAACTTAATTGCATGTAATTTCAACTTATATCTGTGGATTTATTTCTGCCAACATATTTTGTACTATGTATTGTTACCTTTTTCTCATTTGCATCACTTGGATTAATTCCAGAGTTATTTATTCTCTTCCTAACATAGTGTTTTTAAAATCATGCATTCTATTTCTTTTGATGTTTATTCACCTTTAAATGTTCAACAAGCATATTAACAACATCTAAAGTTGATTAATATTTCTATCTTTGCTTTGATTACATGGAATTCAGTATGCCTCAGAGGCCACTATTTCCATCATCTGTACTCTTCATATTTTGGATATTATTATTATCATTATTATTAAATTAAAACTTATTTAGAAATAACTTCTATTTGCTAATTTCTTTGTAAAGCTTTATATTTTGCATTCCGCTATGTTTTTTACAAGGAACATATGTGTCAAAATAAAAACAAGACCTTATTTCCATTGATGAAACATATGGAAGTTTTCAAACATTCCCCCATATTCTTTGATACTTCTTCTACCCGGTGTAATGGTCTATCTCCACTTACCTCATATCTGAGCTCTGTTACTGATTGACCGATAGAATACAGCAGAAGTGAGGCATACCAGTTTCTAGGCCCAGGACATTAAAAAAAATAAACACAAAAATAATAAAATGAAAACAAAAAAAATGCCAGCATCGATCATCTCTTTCTTAGAACACTTGCTCATGGAACCCAGCCATCACTCTGTAAGAAAGTTCAAGTAACCAACAGAGAGGATCAAATGGAAAAGAACTAAGTTACCTAGCCCTCAACCCCTGTGAAGCTTCCCACAAACAATCAAAAGCAACTGTGGGCCAAGAGAGTGAATCATACTAGAAATGGATCAACCAGCCCTCAGTCAAGACACCCCAGCTGACACTGGGTAGAACAGATATGAACCTCCTTCACTGATTCCTACAGCCATGGGAGCAAAATAAATTACTGGTTTTGTTTTTAGGCAAAAACAACAACAGATACTGTTAAGGGAACTAAAAAATAAACTATGGACTGGAAAGAGAAAACCAATCAGCAGATCGTATATCCAACAAGGGACTTGTATTTAGACTATATCGAGAACACTCAAAACCATACAACAAATAACTAAAATATTTAAATGGTAAAAGATAACAGATAATTCAGCAAGGGATGCATATGTAAGGCAAATAAGAACATGAAAAGATATTCAACATCATTTGTCATCAGGAGAATGCAAGTTAAAGTCACAGTGATACACCACTATGCAACTGTTAGAATGTCTAAGAGAAAATGTAATTAATTAATATGATAATTTCAAGTGCTGAAAGGGAAGCAGACCAACTACTATAGAAAATCTGGATTTTATCTTTTTCTGAAGAATACTTATTTTTATTTTTATTTTTATTTTTAAGTAGGCAGTTAACTTGCTGATCTCAAACTGCAAAATGGTCTTCCATAGCAGCAGATCAAATTTTGGTTTATTTCTTTTATCCTTGACTGAGTTGACTGGAGGCTGCCCTACACCGTATTATATCACAGGAGTCATCCAGAGACTGAGGCAGAATTCATACATAGAATTTGTGGTTCTACCTTTCTGACTGTCTCCTTTCTTGGATTATCCTCTTAAGTTTCCAGCTGCTATACTTGTCCTAAATAAACTCTGTTCTCTGGTTCTCCAAGCCAGTAAGACTACAGATTTTCTCTTGGGTTTTTAGCCACCTCAAATGGTGCAAACTGGTGCAGATCTTTAATAGCCAGAGGGGGGAAAAAAAGAAATTCATATTATAGCATTTCCTTCTTCAAAGTATTAACTTCCATACATTACCTTCCAGTTTTACTCTTCAGATAGTTTTTTTTTTAATGTTTTGTCCTCAGTTTATAACTGTGGGAGGGCTAATTTGGTAGATTCTATCTCAGCCATACTAAAAGTAGAACTTCAAAACTGTTTGTTTTCTATACCTGAGCCTTCATCACTTTAGTATGATGATCTCATTCCTTTTTACTCCAAGTGCCTGAATAATATGATATTTTCATCTGAAGGAATTGTATCTTTTTAAACAAAAAAGTTCTGTTAGATTCTACAAACCTGCTTTGCATATTTTAAAATGCTTTAGCAAATCATTTGAAGGATTGTAAAATCTTGTATACACTTACTGTTCCAGACTTGCTTCTTCTTTTTTTTTAAGTTTTTTTTTAACGTTTATTCATTTTTGAGAGACGGAGAGAGACAGAGCATGAGTAGGGGACGGGCAGAGAGAGGGGGAGACACAGAATCTGAAACAGGCTCCAGGCTCTGAGCCGTCAGCCCAAAGCCCAACACGAGGCTCGAACCCATGAGCTAGGAGATCATGACCTGAGCTGAAGTCAGATGCTCAACCGACTGAGCCACCCAGGCAGGCGCCCCTAGACTTGCTTCTTAATACTCTCTACCATAATGGCTATTTTTCGTTTTTGAGAAATCACTGCTTTTAGATTCACGGTATAATTTTACACACCTCCTCTCTGATGATTAGTCTTTCTCTAGTTAAAATGATACGTCAACATGATAAAAACCCATTTATTTGGTTCAGATATAAATATCCTAGCAGTAAGAATATTTCTCTTGTATATGCCCCCAATGAATATTTCTGTTTCTTCATTAGGAATTTATGACATTGTATTATGGTTTGTAGTAAGTGTGTCCATCTTCTTCAATACATTGTCCTCTCCTGGAGTAGTTATTTGTCTTTGTGCCCAAAAGCACCTAGTGGAATTTGTGCCAGATGACAACTGTCTGATAAATGACTATTTCCACATATATTCAGACATGTTTTCTCCCATGAGCCTTTTAGCTAGGCAGGTTTCGATCTTCCTTCCAGAAAGGGCTTATGCCTTTTACTAGATACTCTGATATCACAACTACTGGCTTGCAGTCTACCCTTCTGGCTCTGATACAATGTTTTTCTTTGTTTATATACTTAGGCATACACCTAGCCTCTGAAACTGAGCAAAACATGACCTTTGTCTGGCTGCCGGTATATAACTGTTCTTCTAACCCAGAACTCAGCTTCCGGTGATCCAACAATTTTATTTGTAGAGTAGTTCAACACTCCCCACATCCCTCCAAAAATAAGACAAGGCTCTGGGAACTTTGACATAATCACAGCTCAAAGCATTCATAATGAAAGCAATCCATAGTCTCTCTGAGCCAATATAGAGCTTAAACACAGTTGACAAGTTTTTTTTTAATAGGGTGGGGTTATTAAGTCATCCAGGTATATTAAAAGGATTATTGCAATTACCATGTTCAGTCATGTTTGTTCTCTCAGTAGTTTTCTCATGTTCACACAGTCAGATAGGTTCTAATTTTTTGTTGGTGGTGGTGGTGTTCATCAGAGGTACTAATTGAATAATCAATGCTTTTGATGAAAAAAGCCTGTCTTTGTGTCATGTGAATGAACATTCACATTGTAAAGTGAATCATAGATATTTAATTCTCTGAATGGAGACATTTCTATGGTAGAATTTAACTCCCCTGGACAATTTAAGCAAATAAGTATGCCATTTTCATTAAGTCACTTGAAGGAATTGTTGTCAGTGATATGAATGGCCTTCTCATAACAGTTTGGTTCCTGGAGTCTAGGTGAGCAGGAAAAGACTGCATATTTTAGACTGGGAGGAGGCCAGAACACCTGGAAGGACTGACCTGGTGCCTTGGGTTAGGCATGAGAGTCAGTTAATATGACAGCAGTCTAGTCAATAGGGTGTAATTCCATCAGACAAGGGGTAAGTTCAAGAAATAGATTGCAAATATGGTCCTAATTATTCCCCTTCTTTGTACACATACCTTATAATGTGTCTTGGTAGATCTTTCCACTAAGAGGTGGAGGCTGTTTATCTATCCGTTTCATCTGAAATGACATTTGGACAATAAAATGTGGCAGAGGCAATACTGTGCCAGTTCTGAGCTTAGGCCCTAAGAGACTTCCTCTTCTCCTTACTATCTAGGAAGCCCAATAAGTCACCATGAGAACAACAGACCAACCAGTTAGATGAGAGAAATATGGCCCAGTCACCCTCTGGACCCCAGACAATAGCCACCAAAATTCCAGAGTTCCTATGCCAACCTAGAGCAGCCATGCCCCAGCCATCCTGCCAGCTGATTACAGAGGAACGAATGAACTCAAAGAAAATAGAGCCTGGTGTGGATTATCAGAACCTTCTAGTTGATACGAATAATTGGAAATACATAGGTACATGTATACATAAATACATAAATACATCTGTGTTCTCTTGCAGCATTATGACTCTTTTATGTAGAAATAACTAAACTATTCAATTCTCTCCTTAATTAGGACATGGACTTTACTTTACTGACTTTACTTCTTCACATATTGCAAGCCCAGCTGCATTTGGTAAGGTGAGTTTTTGAAGGAAGTACACAGATAGAGGAGACTAGATTCATGCCAAAATCAGGTAGCGGGGCTGGTAGAGGCAGGTTACCTTACTGGGTTATTAATCTAAAGAATTATAGTGACAGGAGGGAGAATATATAGTATGGTAAGAAAGCAAATTAAGTATTTACTGAGTTTACCAAACTAAGTAGGTACATCATTTAGAAGTATGTAGCAAAGATAATAAAGGGAAAGGTAGATTCAGAATCCAGGTCCACATAAATTGAAGACTTTCTGGGTTTCTTTTACTGAAACCACATTCACATGGAACAAAAAAAAAAAAATCACATGATTTTAAAATAAAGGCATACAATGATAATCAAGGTATAACTGCTGATAATGAAGTGGGCAAACATAACAAATTCCTGTAGTCTGATGAAAAATTCTAAAGATCAGCCTCAAGGTAACTGTTGAATATCATCCTTCATATAAAGATGAGAGTAGGTAACTTTGCAGAGTACTATATCTGAGCTGACTTTTATTCACAAGCAACAGTGATCGTTTCATAAAGGTCCACTTAAAAGTACCTCTTTGATATTCCTTTTGATATATGTTACATGCCAGCAAAGAGGGCTGGCCATTTGTTAAGGAGGGTTTTCTGACTATGGAATTATTTTCCTCCTCGCTACCCATGTGGCAAATCTCACTACTTGTCCTCTCAGCCACTGATCTTTATCTCTTTCTTGCCAATGATGAGATTGGCACCACCTCCAGTATTCATACGCATTTCAATACATCTGCTTCTATAGTAATTATTCCAGTCTTCTAGTCTGAAAGGAAGAGAATTGCTGCTTACTGTAAAAGAGAAAATAATCTTCTAGCTTTCCTTTCTGTATCCCGTCATTTTCATGACTTCTGAAGGAAATTTGATTTTTCTTCTCTACTGTTTCTTCATTCTTAACCTTCAAATGTGCAGATAACGTAGATGAGACAGATAATGTCATTTGCAAACTACTGCCTTTGAAATGTCATCGAACCTTTATGAATCTCCCTCATCCTGCATAAATGGGGAGAGGTAATAATGTCTACCTAATATGTCTGCTTTCTCCCAGAGTTGAGACCCTACAGGAAAAGGATGACACAGACAAATGAAGTAATTAAGGAGAATTTAATGAGGAATCAATTGACAAAAGTGTAAGCAGAGTAAGGGGAAAAACAAGAAGATATGACGTCATTTAGGCACTAGCATAAGCAGGGACATGTTACCTACCACCCTGAGTGTGAAGGCAAGAAAACAGTTACGGGAACCCAAAGACAGAGCTGTTAACTCTAAGACAGTGCTACCTGAAAGGAGATGGAACAACTCTCTATGTTTACAGCTCTCACCAGATAACACCTATTTGACAGGTGACTTTATTTCCTTTCACTGCCCATTCAGCCAAGGGCTGGGTATGGAAAAGGAGATGCTTCTCACTGCCGCTAATATCTGGGTAACTTGCCATCTTTTGTTCCCTACCTCAACTCACACATCTGTAATTATCCACTTCATTAAAATCTATGCCCATGAAATATCCGGAATTCTGCAAATAAAGTGCATCATTGTATTTTTGAAGATATTTTCGCTTGTTCCATTTGAAGCATTTTTTTTTTCATGGCATTTTCCCTTTCGGGTTTATGATTGTATATTAGTTTTGCTCTTTGTTAATTCATGTGAGCACACTTCTTTTCTCCCTCCCCAAAGTTGAGTGTACCCCAGTATGAAAGCTGCTTTCAAATAGTCCATGGATATCCAATGCAGAAATTATTCTTTTGAAATCATGACTCGAAAATATTTATCTTCAGATCTGTCTTTGACTTGAGTGAGTCTTGAAATATGGTTATGACATATGTTCAAAGAATGTCTGTTGGAATACATGAAATCCTAACTTGTTACCATAACTTTGGATATTCTACCCTAATTTTGAATTCAACTTGGGCAAACTTGCATACATATTATCTATTATAAGGGTGATCATTTTATTGTAATTTCTCTATGATTATATATTTGTTTCCTCAGTTATTAAGTAAGGACCTCAAGGCTATTCTATCTAGTATTTCTATGAACTACAGTTTCTAGCACATAAGTGCTTAAAAAATATTTGTTAACAATAACAATTCTAACTGTTCCATTAACTTCCACAGAAATCATACTCCCCACCATTTCTCATGCCTGCCAAATTTTTCTACGCACTCAAACTTGAAATATTGGAATTATTCAAGATAGTTATCATATAGATCCAATTAGTCACCAAATCATATTGATACATTCTTAAATGAGATGTGTGCTTCTTATTTTGTCTTTTTTGGCCATTTCCCTTGATAAAAAGTGTTACTGCAAAACATGTGGATTACTTCTTCGATTATAGGTATTTTTTTTTTTCATTTTCCTCCTGGAATTGCTGTTGTACCAAACTTTCTGAAATATTATGCATATTACATCATTCCCAGTCACTGGCTATTCTGCGACTGCTTTGAGTGCTGTGAAAATTAATGAGAGTCATTTTGAACCTCCGTAGGTGTTATGAGTCACTTCCTGATTGAAAATTGAGCTTAAAAGGTCATACACTCATGCATCCTTCCATGACTGGGTAGTAACAAGATTCTTCCTAAGTAAAATCATTAACGTTATTTATTCCATATTCATGCCCTAACCATATAATGAGATAAAAAGCAAGATTATTTGTTCACATTACTTCCAGTAATCTTTAAATTACATAACTATGCAGGTATTATGCCTCTTACTAGGGATTTTTAATATTATACCTTATGTTTAAACTAAATGGTTTGGTACCATTTAGTAGAGGTAGAAATTTAAATATTTACCTTATTAGCAAAAGTATCTAATCAATTCACAAATAATAATCCAATACTAGATTTTTATTGCTACCTACTCTGTGCCTTGAAATCACTTTCAGCTTTTAATAATGTAATATTACAGTGTCTATTCAAGTAGATATTATCTCAGGATTGAACAGTATGTTCCTACATACTATAAATTTATTTTGATACTAATAGAAAACAATATCAAATTCCTTGTTTTTTAAGATAGAACAAATTATTACTTGAAATGCACTGCTTGGTACTTCACATAAATAACTGAAGTTTTTAAAAAAGTGTATTACTTTCCTAGACATTTTCATTTATAATATACTATAAATTTATATATATAAATTGTTTACATAATTTAAGGTGGTCATAATGAGCTATTCTCGGTTGGTAACATGAGAAAATATGAATTTTAGATTCTGTTTAAACTTCAAGGACTATATTCTATTTCAGTGGATACCTCAAAAAAATTCACCAAAAGCAAATCACCAAATGCTCATGGTAAGATTGATAAATAAATATATATACATATATAATGAGGGACAGCCATACCCTGGATATGTGGGGAAATTTCTGTGACACAGATTAGGAGAGAAATGAGTCTTTAGAAGTACAAGGTGCTTTATTGTTTCTGCTATATATTTTGGGAATATACAAAATACACTGTAAAATGGACAGGACCTGATGTATCTCTATACTATCTGTCCACTATACAAAACACTAAGTGAATCAGTTAGGAGTAGAAATATGGCTAGCATTTTACCATCCAAGCTGTACTTGGACATAGTTTATATCTGCCCAGAATAACACTCCTTCTATCTTAAAAGAACTTTGAATCTAAACTGACAAAATAAAAACAGAGAAAACACAAATATCCAGTATAAAGGATATTGGAACAATAGGAAATAGGGACATTACTACAGATCCTACAGACATTGTGAAGACATTAGAAAGATATTATAAATAAATTTATGTCAATATTTTAAAATTAAGATAAAATAGGCAAATTACCTTAAAAACTTACTAAAATGAGACAAAAGGATATATAAAACTTGAAAAATCCTACACTTATTAAAGAAATTGAACCTGTAATTAAAGACATTAAATTTGGGGGGTTCCTGCGTGGCTCAGTCAGTTAAGTGTCCAACTTTGGCTCAGGTCATGATCTTGCCATTTGCGGGTTTGAGCCCCACATTGGGCTCTGTGCTAACAGCTGAGAGCCTGGAGCCTGCTTCGGATTCTGTGTCTACTTTTCTCTCTGCCCCTTTGTCTCTCTCTCAAAAATAAACAAAACAGTAAAAAGCATTTTTAAAGAAACTAAATTCTTTCTACTATGATGAATTCAGACAAAATTGACTTCACCAGTAAATCCTTTAAATGTTGCTCATGAATATAAGTCTTAGTAAACTATTAGCAAATGTAATTCCATGATGCACAGAAGTAAATAGCCAAGGTGCATATCTTACAGTTAAGAATATAAGCTTAAAAATTAAAAATAAAGTCATATAATCCACCGAATTAATATAAAAAAGAAGAAAAGTCATATAACCATCTAAATAGATGTAGAAAAACGACCAAAGAGCAGCAATGTGCCTGATAAAAATTCCTAATAACCTTTGAATGAAATTGAGTTTCCTTAATCTGACAAGGAATATCTATAAATAAATAAATACATAAATAAATAAATAACCAACCTACAGTAAACATCCTATTTTTGGTAAATTATTGAACAATCCCCCTGAGATTGAGGAAAAAAAATATCTACATCACAGTTATTAAATTTTATTAATTATACTATATAATCTTCTCAGTAAAATCAGTGAGAAAATATGTTCTAAATTTTAGGGGAATAAATCATTAGTTGCAATGATTTGCAAAAAGAGGTATTTATAATTAATTTCAATAAAATTGTTATTTGCAAATTTTTACCTATAAACTACATTTTAGCTTAAAAAGTAGTTTAAAATCTGAACAATCCATATAAACTATTAGATTCAAGCAAATGCAGAAAATTATAATTACCCAAGGCTAAAAGCAAATCCTCTTTTTCTATATAATAAAAACAATTATTTGGACAATTAAAAACCACATAGATTTATAGTAACACCAAAACAGTAAACAGTAATAAATCTGCTAAAAGAAGTATCAATAGCTAGAAAGCATTATTGAAAGAAATTCAAGGCCTAAATAAATTGGGGAATATACATGTCTAGGGATTCGAGAGTTTAATATTATACAAATGACAATTATTTATTGTCAACAAACACAATTAAATTGACAAGATTATTTGAAAATATATATGGAGATGCAAAAGGCCAGAAAAGCCAAAGGAATCTTGAAGGGAAGGAACAAAGTTAAAAGTCTTACAATAAGAGATGTCAAATATTTTTAAAAGTTAAAATATAATAAAAAGCCATGCAGTATTAGCTTAGAATGGACAAATAGATGACAAAGTTAGAAAATAAATTCTATAAATAGGCCAAAATATGATAGAATTTATGACAAAGTGTTCATTAAAACTCAGTAGAGATTGAATACTCTTTTTAATAAATGATACTAGAAAAATTGGTTATCTGTGTGGAAAAAGAAGTTGGACCTCTCTTAGAGAAAATAGATAAAAAATCAATTTCTTATTAAATGTATGTATAAATATGAAAGGTAAAAAAATTAAAAATTAAAATAAAGTATAGGAGACTATCTTCCTATCCCTTAGCTTAGGAAAATGTTTTTAAACAAGATGCAAAAGGCAGCAAACACAAATAAAATTTTAAAAATTTACTTTATCAGAATTCCTGTTTGTCAAATCACACAATTAAGAAAATACGATGTTCATGTAGATTTCAAAGGAATATTTACAATACGAATATCCAACAACGACAAAATATCCACTCAAAGATTCAGAATATCCAGAATTAATTTTTATCTATCTATCTATCTATCTATCTATCTATCTATCTATCTATCTAATCTTTCTATCCATCCATCCATCCATCCATCCATCCAGAATATATGAAGAACTTCTAAAAAACCAAGAAATGGTAGTAACCAACTGCCCCTTCCTCAGAATCATGTGGTTTTGCTTCAGTGAGAAGAATTTTAGCTGGGGATGAGAGCTATGCCAGTTTTTAACCCCTCCCTTAAAATGCATACTTGAATTTTCACCTAAAGATTTCAAGAGAAGGAAATTGTATGTATAAACATGCTCTTATGGTCATCTTTAATTTTTTCTCTTCTGATAGCACTTGAGTTATCCAGACCCACTTACAGCACTTTTCTTCTCTAACTGGAACTCTTGAAAAGATGGAACACAATAACTTGCAGAAAAACAAAATAAAAAACAAAAAACAACAACAAAAAAGGAGGAGGAGGAGAGCAAACTGGAAGAGGAGAAGGCTGAGGAGGAGGAAGGAAGAAGGGGTAAAGAAATAGGCCTAAAGAACCAAGAGGATTGGTATTTTGAAAGTTCTGTGAAATTGTTGTGTGAATTTTAGGGGAAAAAGAATATGCTTATGTGAGTAAACTCTCTTAGTAAACTTGGCCCAGGTTTTAAAACTTTGTAGTAAATACACTGCAGAAAATGCCTTCACTACTTTCTACTCTTTTCTGGCAACTTGCTCTTATCTAAGTTTCTTGTTCACTGCTATTACTAATTTATGAAGCTGAACCATCAAACATCCTTGCCTAATGTATCTCCAGGGAGGTCTCATTGTTTTTCAAGTTCACTGTGACACTTTTAACCTCTTACTCGTTATATTCCCTTACCCTGTCTTAGTCTTAAATTTAGTTTATCAACTAACTCTGTCTAATCCTTACCTCTTTTGGATTTAGAGTCCTCCTTATGATGCACATATTTAATACTTGATAATTTGCATTGTTCTTTATTTTGTTTTACCAAAAACACACCACATCCAATATCCTATAATTTCAGCCACTTCATAAGGCTTTACTATATGCTAAATGTTTTACCTGTGAATCTTAAAAGATTGTATTCATCATACATTAACTTTAACATTAACATCAAACATTAACTATTCTTTATCCATTTCAATATTCTCTTTTCTGTTTTCCTCAAGGTTTTAAGTATTTATCATTTCAACATAGCCTCCCCTGATACATGAGAATACATATGCTCTTTCAATATACTTTATTGAATCTGTACATTAAATCTGTTGATTTAAGAGAGCCTAATAAAAACAATAAAATGATATAACATTTATTGAGTTTCTTGTGTCAAAATAGCACATTTAAAAATATTCTTGGATAGCAATATTATTCCACTTCTTGTTTTATTCCACAGCTCTCAACCTGGCAACATTTTATTTACAAAAGTATTCCTCCACTTACATGAATTGGCCTATTTTTTGTTTTTAGTAAAGACAGAGTACAAGCTGGGGAGAAGGACTGAGGGAAAAGGAGAGAGAGAATCCTAAGCCCACATGGGGCTCAGTCCCACAAACCTGGGATTATGACCTGAGCCAAAATCAAGAGTTGTATGCTCAACTGACTGAACCACCTAGGTGCTCCTAATTGGCCTATTCTTAATTGTAATGTCCTCAGGGACCTATACCAGTCTTCATTTTCTGTACCCTCTCCTCCTGTAACTTTTTATTTTTAAAAATGAGATATATTTCTCTGTGCATGATTCGTCTTGCCTTGTTAGTGGCTGCAAAGTGTCCTTCACATTCTGTACCACTTTTAAGAATTGCTAACTCTACATGTTACTATGTTCACCCAACACCCAACATTGACCCCGGAATGAAAACTCCTTTCACTTATGCAGTATTTGGCAATTATGACACAACATACATCCATTTAATTGAATCTGCAAATTTTCATTGACCTGTATAGCTGACATATTATAAACCTAAATGGCATGCCCATGGCATGATACAAAGTGACAAGGTATGGATGTGTTACAGCCTTTTATGAAGTGGCATTTCCATAGTTTATAATAGGAGCATGTTAAGGGAATTGTTTAGTCCCCAGTCCTAAAATATCTCCTTCCATGTTAAGGGAGCTCAGTTATTAAGACATATTTGCCCTTCTTCCACTCCTCTATGTTTTCTGGTCTTGGGGAAATGGAGTTATTCACCTGAATTGTTCATTCAATTCAATTAATTCAGTTAATGCAATTGCCACAAACTGTTAATTTGTGGGGGGAAATGATCTGGACATTCAGCTCAGGTCTTCTTTCTTTCTTAGCAAGTGTGTATTTTACGAAACATTTCCATGTACGGAAAGTGTGCTCTGATCCACAGCTGCCTCTGAGAGATGCATGGTCTTTACAATTTTGAGGTTTAGGGTATATAGCTCTCTTATTTTACTATAAGCTGAAAATTAGATTTAATCAGTCATAAAACTAATCTTTACCTCTATATGTATTCTGTTGTTTTGTTCAATTTAGAAGATTGTCCTGAAGTTTAATTAGCATAACAGTCGAACCACGTAGTTTTAACTTAGATTGTATGTTTATTTGTGGTCCTGTAAATATGTAATTGGGGAGGGATGGGCTGTATCTACAAATCTGGGGACAGTGGCTGAGTCCTGAGTTCTAGTACTAAAAATGTTCCCCCTCAATTCTATCACTAAAAACAGTCAAAGGGCTCTGGCTGCTAGTGCCTTCTATGAAGACCCCTTATCATGATATAGGATTCTATGTAAGTTTCCCCATTCCATGGAAAAAAGTGTTATATCACTTATTAACGACTCGTTTAAGCTAGAGACAGAGCCAACACTTGTATTTAGGAGCTGGAGACACACAGATCCTCCTAAATTACATTTGATTAACTGTCCTTCAAATCTTCAGTGATTACTTTCACAGTGAAGCCTTCCCTGATTATCCTATTTAAACGCCAACTCTCCACCCTGCTCTAACAGATCATCCTTCCCACTTTTATTTCCATTGGACTTAACACCTTCTAAAACATTAATTTAAAGTATTTATATTTTTATTATCTCTTTCTTTTTACTAGAGGATAAGTTAGCACAGTGTCTACTAATTAATATCTTTAATAAGTGTTTGTTAAATAAATGATGGTTCAGTTTACTGAATTTGGATAAAACTCTTTGGGCAATGGTTAAAATTTCTCAATTGATGGTTGCATATCAATTCTCAGACAATGTGAATTACTAATCAGGTCTGACTGTCATGCCTTACAAAGATTTGAATGATTTTTCAGAAGGGGGGGGGAGGCCTTAAGGTTTTATTAGGTCTCAGAATGCTACAGATAAGAGTAAGTAGCAGGGCACCTGGGTGATTCAGTAGATTAAGTGTCAGACTCTCAATTTCATCTCAGGCCATGATGTCGTGGTTGGTCGTGAGATACAGCCCCAGGTCGGGCTCTGCGCTGGGCAAAGAGCCTGCTTAAGATTCTCTCTCCCTCTCCCTCTGCCCCTACCCCACTGACATGATCTGTCTGTCTCTCTCTCTCTCCCAAAAGAAAAAAAAAAGTAATTAGAAACCCCAGATTACTTCCAAGTAATTCAATGTTAATAGTCATCTGATCTGAGATGACTGAGATGACCTGATTGAGCTCATTTAAACCTACTACTTAGTGAAATGTTCTGTCCTTTACAGCATGATCAGGTGGTCTTTACATCGTATCAGGTGTTTTCAAGTAGCCAATTACAAAATCATTAGTTTCACATAGAGTTTAATACGTGGTAGAAAGCTACTACTTATAATGCCCTTCCTTCCATACATGGATTTTGAAATACGGAACAAGTACCATAAATGTCTAGAAAAAGGCCCACCTCTTTTTTGGAGAGGGAAGATGGAGGCGTAGGAGGACGCTGGGCTCACCGCGCGTCCTGCTGATCACTTAGATTCCACCTACACCTGCCTAAATAACCCAGAAAACCACCAGAGGATTAGCAGAATGGAGTCGCCGGAGCCAAGCGCAGACTAGAGGCCCACGGAAGAGGGTAGGAAGGGCAGCGAGGCGGTGCGCGCTCCACAGACTGGCGGGAGGGAGCCGGGGCGGAGGGGCGGCTCGCCGGCCAAACAGAGCCCCCGAGTCTGGCTTGCAAAAAGCGGAGGGGCCTGACGGACTGTGTTCCGACAGCAAGCGCGACTTAGCGGCTGGGAAGTCATAAGTTAACAGCTCTGCTCAGAAAGCGGGAAGGCTGGAGGTAAAAGGGAAGGAGAGCTGCTGAGCCCCTGGACGACAGAGCTCAGTTTGGTGGGGAACAAAGGCGCTCGCCAGCGCCATCTCCCCCGCCCATCCCCCAGCCAAAATCCCAAAGGGAACCAGTTCCTGCCAGGGAACTTGCTTGCTCCGCGCAAACACCCAACTCTGCTCTTCTGCGGAGCCAAACCTCAGGCAGCGGATCTGAATTCCTCCTGCTGCCACAGGGCCCCTCCTGAAGTGGATCACCTAAGGAGA
>NW_024412419.1:29301375-29354663 GCF_014898765.1 Herpailurus yagouaroundi
TGGGTGTTGTATGGAAACCAATTTGACAATAAATTTCATATATAAATTAAAAAAAAAAAAAAAAGAAAAAGGCCCACCTCAACCTCCAACTTTCACTTTCTTTAGGGTTAGAAAGAACAGTTTACAGTGAGAGTATAAAAATCAGCCATATTTGAAACATGAAGATTAGAAAGTCCCCTAAGATTGCAGAGGGTGGAGTTTTGGGTTTCTGATAATTAAAAATCTTGCTCCCCCACTCAGAACATGACTATCAAACACTGAGAAGATGGCCCAGATAAATCTCCTCACCTAATGATTTTATCACCCATGCTTTTGCTTTAAGAGCTGGCAATTTCACTGTATAAATTTACCCTTGAGTTTGGGGTCATTACTTTTACTTCACTGCTTTGTTTAATTAATTCAGCAATATTAGATATGGGAATCAATAGCTTGAAAAATTTCTTTAAAGAAAGTGATTCTCAATAAGAAAATATGGTTTCTAGTTAGGAGTTCACTAAACTCTCATGTTTCATTATTACATAAAATTCCATTAGCAAATATGAAGACAATAAAAATGTATTATTTTAGTCCTCATTTCAGTCATCAGTTTTACTACAGGTCTCAATTAATGGCCTTCAACTCAACTATTATGAACTTTTGTGGGACAAGTGACCCAACAGTCCATCTGCCCTATTCATTCCCACTTTAAATTGGAATAGAGCTCAAATTCTAGAGGAACAAAGATAAAAATTGTAGGAAACCTCTGGGTATAAATACCTATAAATCATTGAATTATTCAGAATAGAACAGGAAAAAGAACACATATAACAGATTTGATAGTCTACAGTAGGAGTTGGAAAAGTTTTTCTTGAAAGCCCAGAGTAAATATTTTAGGTTTTGTGAGCCATAAAGTCTTTGTGGCAATTATAACTCTACTATTATAGCACAAAAACAGTCATAGATAATATTTAAACAAATATGACTCCATTCCAAATAAAACCCCACTTTATAGCCATAGTCTTCCATTACCTGGATTTAAAAAAATATATCCTAGAAAGAAAAATTATGGCACAACTTTAATTCATCTACCCAAATGTATAGCTCTAATTATGTGGCAATCATATATTATATGTTAATTCTAAGTACTTGATAAATATTAGCTTGATATTGGTCAGAACTTTTCTACTTGTCCCACTTAACACATGGAAAATTGGTTAGATAGAGAAGGTAGGTAACCTGTCTCCATTAGTTTCCAAGAGCTGCAATGACAAATTATTATAAACTTGAGTGGATTAAAATAACAGTAATTTATTCTCTCATAGGTTTGGAGGCTAGAATTCTGTAATAAAGGAGTTGGCAGTGCTTTGCCTTCTCTGAAGGCTTTAGAACATGATCATTCCTTTCATTTTTCTTTTTTTTTTATTTTTTTAACCTTTATTTATTTTTGAGACAGAAAGAGACAGAGCATGAATGGGGGAGGTCAGAGAGAGGGAGACACAGAATCTGAAATAGGCTCCAGGCTCTGAGCTGTCAGCACAGAGCCCGATGTGGGGCTCAAACTCACAGACTGCAAGATCAAGACCTGAGCCGAAGTCAGACGCTTAACCAACTGAGCCACCCAGGCGCCCCTTGCCTTTTTCTATTTCTGAGAGTTACCTGCAGTCCTTGGTATTCACTCCAATCTCTGCCTCTATCACCACATGGCATTATCTCAATGTGACTCCCCTGTCTTTTCTCCTGTTCTTAAGAGGACATCAGCCATATTAATTAGAGCCCACCCTAATCCTGTATGGCCTCATCTTAACTTGATCACATCTACAAATACCCCATTTCTAAAGGTCAAAGTACTGAGGGTTAGAATTTCAGCATGTCTTTTCGGGGGGGACACAATTCAACCCACAACACTGCCTAATAATATTTCACATTTTCATAATAGTATACAGTCATAGGTACACAATATCAATGATGTTTTTAGTAGAAGCACAATTAGAAGAATATTAATATCTTACTGTCTTATAAAATATCATTGATTTATATTTTACCAATATATTATTTAGTAACACAAATATGTTTTATTAAGAAATAAAGAGCCCATGTTCTTCTGTGCAGATTTTGGAATTAAGTAAATAATACACCACAACTTTTATTGATATTAATTAGTAAACTAATTTTTTCAACCAGATGCAATAATACCCATTTAGATAACACATGAGAATAGTTGGGGATGATTCTTGATCATCAGCTGTTGGGATGCATTGTTAGCATTTAGAGGGGCACGGACACCCTCATCTTTACAATGCAGGAAACAATTACACCCAACCAAGAATTGTCTTTCTCAAAATTCCGGTAGAAACAATGATGCACTAGCCATACTTTGCTATTCATTCTAAGGCAAAACTAGTGCCTTATGCAAATTGCAAGTAGCTAGTAGCTTCTGAAAATCAACGAAACACTGGTAACTCACAGAAAATCAGGGGAATTCCAATTACAGAAATAAAGGTGTCATAGAAGCATTGTAATTATGTAACTTAATAGAATACTAACTAATACTAGTTTGGGTGTACCAACTTGCAATATCCAATATGGGTAGTCCTTGATTTTAACCTCAAATAGACTGGACTTGTACATTTTTTATATATAATAATCCAAGGAAACACTTGTGTTTCTGAATAAACTCCTGACCTATTAGGAAGGCCCTCTTGGCTCACCAGTGGGCTTTGAGCTGTAACTTGAAAAATACTGGTCTAGTCTTTTAGATTGTTAAAAACTAAGCTGATGGGATACTCTGGTTTCTCTTCAGATCGCATAAATCTTTCGCCTTTTACTAAAGATTTCCGTGGAGAAAAACTAAGCTGATGGTTTCTAAGGGCCTGCTTTATTCCTTGACCAAACAATTAAAGATTAAAGAAGTCATGAAGAATTATCAGGCAAGCATGAAATCAAAAGAAGTTTATCATCACTTCTTACCTCACTGATAAAATCTAGCAGAGGTGGGATGGAACAGAAGGTCCCTACTCCATATGAGAAAAAAACTTACTTATTCTTTTCTCATCAGGGCACACAAAAGTTTGTGGGGTAGTAAAAGGTGGACATGAGTCATCTGTCTCCTATGGATTCCTGAGTCACTTTGAAACTTTTCTGGTCAGCAAAGAACTTTACCATAGTTGGGGGTTATAGTAAGTTAGTAGCAGTGATGTACCATAGCATACCATGCCAGAGCACATGTACTGTTTTGTCAGGCTTTAATAAAAATGAAATGAATGTGCATCTTTCCTTATGGGACTGTGAATACTTAGGGCTCTCATTTACAGTGCTCAGATATTCACAGTGCAGGTCACAAATACAAAAGAAACCCACTTCTCTGCTCAAATTGTACCACTGAAAATCAACCAGACTCATAATTCAAACAAAGCATTACATGTGATTGTACATTACTGTGTTAAAGCAAAGCTGCATATATTTGGCGGTAACTTTGAGCAAGCTGACTTCAAATAATTCACGGGCATAGTCTGTTCACTGGATGAAAGTCCCATTAGCAAAAGTGGCATTTGCTTGGAGCATTGAGGGTCCTCAAGAATTATTGCAAGGCTTATCATCAATATATCTGAACAATGTCTAAAGAGGGTATCTGATTATCTATTGTTTGAAGGACCCTTCAAAAACCAGGTCAAAAGCAACTTCTGATCCAAAAATATAATAACCAATACTCCTCTCCCATATACTCACATACACATGTGATTATGTACATGTATACACAGAGTCTAAATTAGGGGGGGAAAGGCTTAGCCAGCAATGAATCAAGCGATATCTCACCTTTATATCTTCTACTGTCTCCAAATATTCACAGATAGCCAATGCAAAGGCTTTTGGGCTTAATTTAAATAGCTGGGGTGGGGAGGAAGAAACTCCTGTCTCACATAGAGCCATCCTTTTCATTCTCTGGTACAAAGGAGGCTGTCAGAATGCTCAGTGGGCAGAGCAAACATTGTTGAGAATGTGCCACCATCAATTACTATTGATTAAGAGTGATACTCAGTGTAGTAAAGACCCTGTGATCTAAGATAACCTACTCATAAACCTTAGCGACACTTTCTTTTTCTTTTTTTAATCTTGCAATCTGTAGCACATTTTTTTCCGTTTTTGTTTTTATTTTGATGTTACAGAAGAGCAGAGGGCAAAAGAATTTTGTCCATTAATTCAGCATTAATAAGGAGTGTTCTGTGCTTTCACATATCCTCCATGCACACTGATGTTCCTATTTTCTTTGCTTTCTTCTCCTTAGTGGAAAGCTGTCTTCTTCGCTAATTAAAATGCATTACCTGCTCCTGAAATGAAGTAGCTGAGAAATCACTGGCTGCCTGCCTCCATCATGTTTAATAAACCCCTGGAGAACAAAAATGTCCCTTTGTTGGGGGGAGGGGGGAGGAGGGGTTCTTCTTTAGCTTCCAGTCTCTGGCAACACAGTGGCTCAGCTATTTCAACTGGTTTGCTTTTTGTGGCATCCAGCTAGGGACGTGAAGTGGCTGGATGTTCACTATGCTTTCAGTCGTACTTTGTCTAGATGCTGCAATGCTACCCCCAAATTCTTACACTATCAGTCTATCTCTGTGAGTGAAAACTCTTAGTGAGGCATGATCTTATTATCCAACATTAATAATCCGAAACACAGTGTTTTAGGCAAGAGGCCGGGCAACCCACCTTACCTTGCCTCTTCTTCAGTTGACATAAGTGTATTTGTTGCATTTATTTTTATTGTTTCTTCCTTGCTCCCTGTAGGTCTCTTGTGAGCTTTCTTTATCTGGCTGGTCTGCATTCACCGGGTTTAAGTGCTTAGTGTGAGCTTGAGTGTTCGGAGGAGAGAAACTCCTACTAAGCAAAGGTTGTTAAAGCTGCAGGACAAGAACCCTTTACCTACCTGTCTTGATCCACAGGATTCTATTTTTCTGGGTTAAATTATCCACTGTTTTAACTTTGTAACATCGTTAGTGTTAACAAAGTCAGCATTTACATGAGATATAAAGTAATTAAGTTTAAGACCATTGGCTTTGAAGTCAGATGACCTCAAAGTTTTTACAGTTCTTATGACCTGTAAAACTTTAGGCTACTTAACTGTCTAGACCTGTTTCCTCATCTTGCAGTTCAAAGGATTGTTTTAAATTAATTTGAATAATGCACATAAGGTACTTAGTTTAGTGGCTACAATAAGCTATAAAATAATCACACTCTACTCTTTTTTTGAAAGAGAGCATGCACACATGCATGCACACACACACATATGCACACACACACACACACACACACACACACACACACACACACACGAGTGAGCAGGGGAGGGGGAGAGGCAGAGGAAGAGACAGAATATTAAGCAGGTTCCATGCCCAGCGCAGAGCCCAAAGTGGGGTTCCATCTCATGACAGTAAGATCATGACCTGAGCCGAAATCAAGAGTTGGACGCTTAACCGACTGAGCCACCCAGGTGCCCCTGAAATAATCATACTCTTCTTAACAATAACTTGTTTTGAGTGACTATTATATTTCTAATAATCAGTGATTTTTATGTCTTCCGTATGCTTGAGGAGAAAGCAAGTTGTCTGTGGGAACTTAAAATATATCAGACTCTTGGATGTCCCAGGATACATACAAAAAAGGATGTGGCCTGGGAAAATGATAAATGCGAGATTTGATGATTCCATATGGAAAGAGAAAGTCCACACACATGTGAGAGCTTACTGCCTTCTTTCTACTTCTCAGAGATATCACTATTAAACTGACAGGTTTATTTTCTACTCTTCTTCCTAGTTTCTGTGTCTCAATAAAGCACTTGAAAATTTACTTATTACCTAAAGTGGATGGGACGTGTCTTTTGAAGAGATACTTCTGTATCAACTTGTCTCTGAGTATATTTGGTGGTCCTGGTTCAGTATCTCCAGCAATCTGGTTTTAGTCAAACAATGTGTTGAGGGGTTTTATTAACATATAACTTAAGAGTAATTCAACAGGACTTTATTACTCATTCCCTTACATCCGCACTAAAATCAACCCATTTTTGTCACTGTCACTGCTTTCTTGTTATGCTTTTTTTCAAAGTCTGTCCTATAGGATTATAATTTATATTTCCCCAATCATCTGGTTTTGTCACACTTGTTCAAGGAAAGAATGAGTCTCAACTCAGTACCTAACATCATGGCAAACTTAATACTGTCCCTGTGCAAGTCTGGAGGCTTTGATAAGTCCATAGATGCACACATACCTTTGAATCAGGCAAACAGGGTCTACCGTGTCAGCTGTGGTGGGCCTATATTTGAAGGAACAGCATGCTCTGATAGTCACTTTTTCCTACTCCAAATCCAATGTTACTAGCCTCTTACAATATTTTGGCCCCTCTCTCCGCCTGGGACTTTATCTTTGAATGCGTGTTGATAGAATGAGGTAACAGGTGTTCCAACAATAGACCCTTTTTTGGCATTACATACCAAATACATTAGTGGTTTTTGTTTTTGTTTTAAATCCATATCTGGATTCAGTTGGTTGTGATGCCAGAGGACTGGTTCTCATTCTCTGCTCTCACACTTCTCTGGCCCTCCTCCTCCTCCCTTTTTGCAGGCTCTGCCTACTTCCTCAAAGCAAATGCTCTCATCTTCTGCCTCTCCTCTTCTTAGTTCCTAAAGCTCTTTTTGAGCATTTTCGTTCACACAACTTCTTTCACGTCATATTTACACTGATGACTTCTGTATCCATGCCTCTGGGGATTTGAGTTGTTAAATCACAATGTTTCCCTTTGAGTTGCAGTAGAAAAATATGAAATATCTCCAGGGGTTAGTTTTTAGGAGGACATTTTCAGTAGTGCTGCTGGTAAACTTGGAGAATTGAAACAGCTTGGCTCTGAGGTTAAGTTGGGCTCCCTATTTGTTCTCACCTCAAATTGAATTACTCACCCATTTCCAGGCAGAACAGTCAAAGATTCCAGGCATCCCCACCGTGCAGGAGATCTGCCCTAGTGAATTACCTAATGAAAAGAAATAGAAGCAGTGGTAAGTCTAGTGCGTGTGGACCAATGTCAAAAGGACAAGTAGAAAATGAGAAAGAGAGAGAGAGAAAATAAAGACTAAGGGGAGAAGGAAGAGCCTGAGGGCTGAGCTGTACTCACTGGGCTCCCATTTCTCCACCCATCTACTTGGAGAAAAGAGTAAAGAGAGGGCAGGACGTGCCCGTCTAATATTATTCCCTCATAAAAACAGAAGTCCATTGAAGAATAGACAACTAGAGGCCAATGAGGAAGAAAAGAATAAACGCTTCTCGAGAACAATACTCTCAGTTAAGTTTCATACATTCTGCACACCCACATATCCAAACGTCCATGGGGCACCTCCACCTGATTTTCCCACAAGTAATTCAAATTACACATATCCAGAATTGAAACCATACCCCTCCAAACCTGATGTTCTATAAGTGAGCTGTAGGCAACTTGGCAACTTCTTCCTTGTTCTCCTCTGCCTAATCAAATGCAAGAAAATACACTCTAGACTACCACTTAAATACTAATCATCGAAAACGCATTACTTCCTTGTTACTATATTAAGTACTTTACATACACTATCTTGTTCAATATTTTTTTCCCAACTCTGTAGGGTAAGTAGAATAATCTCTATGAGAAAACAGAAAATTAGAAAGGTTAAGCATGTTACTAAAGCATATACCTCTCAAGGACATGATCTTAGTGTGGACAGGAACCCCCCACACCCGGGCTGGGCCCTTCTCTTTACACATTCTGCTGCCCATTGTTCTCTTTTGCCTGGAGACTGTTTGCACTAGCCCAGAAAATGGACCCTCTAACTTCAGATTTGACTCCTTACAATTTAGCCTCTACAAGACCTTCCTACAGAGTGCTATTTCTAAATGCAAATCTGAACAAGTAAAATTTTCTGCTATAAACATTTCAGACGCCCCATCATGACGCAGCTGTCGCCTATCTGTCGAATCTAATCTTCTACCCTTCTCCCACACACATTCTAGGCTCTGCTGATGCTGAACTGTCATTCCCAAGAAATGCCAGCCTCGTTCCTGGTTCCTTACTTGTATACATGTCATTTCTTTCCTCTGACTAAAATGAAATTATCTCATCTACCCCACCCCAGTCTTTGAAAGGCGAACTCTAACTTAATTATGAGCTTAAATTTTACCCCTGAGTGAATCCTTCCTTAAGCACACTTCAACACATACCTGTCATATTGCAGGCATTTTATTACATTGCATTGTAACTGTTATGCAGTAGGTCTGTCTGATTATAAAAGCTGCCTTGTACAGTACAGAGAATCCTTATGTTTGTGTCTAACATATCCAGCACAGCAACTGACACATATTAGGTGCTCAATGCACACTTTTTTTTTCCCAGTTGAATAAGGCACTCTGTATATCCAGGACTATAATATATTTCTCTTGTGAAGGGAGTAAGGGAGCACAATATGGTATTCGACTCACCAACATTCTACAGATGACATCGTGGGCTTTACATAATTATTCATTTGAGAATGCTAAGTAGAAATTAACAACAAGAAAAAAAAAACTTTGACTCTCTTGCTTGAGGCAACAAGAATCACCCTCCAGGGAAAAACTTTCTTATTCACATAAAAATAAGTAAATTGTATTAAAAAAAAAGAAAAGCACAAGTATATACAATGATTGAATTCTGCCTATCCGAAGAAGAGGATAAAAGAGGTGATGATTTGCCAGATTAGACCTTGAGGAATTACAGCTAGATTTTCAGGGAACCATGAAGAATAAAATCATTAGGAAGCAAAATTTTCCAAAGAGCTTATTGGGTGCAGACTTTACAACATAAGCTATAGTTCCAGGACAGAAAGAAGGATGCAGAGGAAGCATCAAATTTATAATGCCTGCTGGCCTCTTTAACTTCCACAGGGTGCTGTGAAGTCAAGAGGATATTGAGTTTCAGAGGGTTTAACTACCTAAAGTCACACAGCTGTTAAGTATCTTCCAGCCTAGCTTGAAATTCTACATTGCTTCCAGATCACTACCTGTTCTTAAGTGAGTGCTCCTATCTCCAACCAAACCAAAGGCTTTTGTATTGTATGTTTGACAAAGGAAGTTACAGACTAAAAGCTATCTAAGCAAAATGTCAAACTATAACTTCCCTAAATGCACATACCACGAACAGTTAACAAATGACCCTCATTCACTCACAGATTCATGCCTCAGGCATTCATGTCAGATCAATACATGCCAGATTCACTCTAGCTGAATAATAAAGTGGAATTCAGAAATGGGCACAGAGGAGACTGACCTGGGATTTGCAGCTCCTCGCTACTCTCACTCACGAGTTGTTTTGGTTCACCTTTGTTTGTCCATTAAAATCATAGAAAATGTTTTTAAAGATCTTTAGGGAAAAAATTCAATTTCATTATTTAATGGTTGTGATAATTGAAAGCAACTAACAGAAACTGTTAGATTTGTTAGACTAATGTGAAAATATATTTGTGTCAATTGTGGAGCAGTTTATAACATAACTCACTAAAAAATATACCATACATGTGTTTTATGAAGTAATTCCACCCCTGACTTTTTCAGTAAGATGTTAATAATTAGAAAATAAATCAGCATGCCTAACATTAACATATAATTCAAAACGATGTAGTGGCACTTTGGTAATAACAACAACAACAAAAAATAGCAGAAATGCTACTATTACTACTTTTTATCATCCCCCAAGTGTGATTACACCCATAAAACATCTATACAGACAAATCTTCATTCAAACATCTCATTCCAATTTAGACACAGTTTTCCTTCCGAACATACACTCCGACACATAAAAATGGTGTTTGTAATCTGGAGAAAATCACTAAAAGTTATTCACTGATCCTCTACCAGTTTAGTAGCAGGGATGAAGACAAATGAAGTCTTTCCATCTCTCTCTGTTCATTTCCCAGCTTTGTTGACCTTGAAGCCAATTTGTCATGATGCTTTCTTTACTGTTGCTATTCAAGATCTTCCTTTCCATCCGTTGGATTAACAGTATTACCAGGTATGTTGGCATTCATCAGTAAAGGCTGTGTTCCAGGTCAAGCCCACCCGTCATCACTATCCAGAATGAGCTCATTGAACATGTTTGCAAATAAATTTTAACACTTAAGGTCCAAGTAGTAGATACGTAGGCTCAAAAGCCACAGAGGAGGCCATAAGTTTTCAAAAAACAACTTCCCTGAAATAGTGTGCAACATGTCAGCAAATGTAAGAACAGAGGTGCCTGGGTGACTCCGACAGTTAAACATCTGATTCTTGATATCAGTTCAGGCCATAATCTCAAGGTTTGTGGGATTGAGCTCAGCGTCAGGCTCTGTGCTGACAGCGCACAGTCTGCATGAGATTCTCTCTTTCTCTCTCTCTCCCCCTCCCTCGCTCATGCTATCTCAAAAATAAATAAAAAAAAAAAGAAAAGTGAAGAAGAGCAGATTTCAAGGGACAATCTCTTCCTTTGACTAAGGTTTGCCTGCACAATCTCTTATGAGATAGGGGTAAGGAAAAGAAAGTTAAGAAATTTACTTGGTTATATTAATAACATTGTTAAAAGATCTAGCATAACGTTTTTTTCTTTGGGGGAACCCAATGTCTTTGTGTACTCTCCTGGTTTATTAACCATGATTTGTAGCCTTATAGAAAATATGTTCTAAGTAGTTAATATATAGAACAACTTTCAGAAATCAATTTTTATGTTGAAACTTTCTTTATTTGGCTTCCTGGAGTTTCTAAACAACTCTATGAATTCCAAATTTATTACAATGTAAACTGGTGCTTTTATAGAAGTTAGTTTTTCTAAGCCACAATAGAGACTTTCTTCTTTCTGCTAATTTAGAATTTTGACTTTGTACATGACTGAAAGATTTTATCGAAAATAATAATTTGGTTTAAAGAATATTTTTAAACATTACCTTATGGAAAATAACCAAATTATGGCTTGTAGAATTTGGGGGGAGATGAAGAGAGGCCATTTCCATCTGAATATCAACTGTTGGGGTGTCAAATATCCAATTGAATTCAAAAAATGAAGTTTCTGTTCACCAATAATTTTGTAAATAGATTCCTCATAAATCTGCTTTTTATCAGTGCAATGATATATTTCTTATCCTCTCAGAGGGATAGAGTCTTTAAATACCATTATCTTCACTATTTAACTCTGGGAATTTCTCTACTTTCTCTACTTTCGACTTTCTTAATCTCTATCATTTTTGTTATTTTTAATTGTGATTCTTTTTAGATTCTCTTTGCAAGCTGTCGGGCAGTGATTAGAGTGAAGGCAGTCATAATAAAAACCATTTAAAATTTTTAGTGCATTCAGAAATAGCTAGTGAAACTGCACTAACATTTTCATGGGGCAATCATGCATTTATTGTATCTATGAGTTTTACTTCCACTAGGTCCAAGATGGCAAAATAAAAAAAGGACAGGTTGAAGTAGGAAGAAAAGGGGAAAGAGGGATGGACATAGCAAACACCAGAATTAGTGGAGAAAGATCAAGAAACAGAAAAGTGTGAAAAACCAAGTGGTACTAGAAGTCCTAACATATGTGGAATTGAGTCATATATTCATTCATTCATTCATTCAACTACCGCTGAGCAAATATTTGCTGAACGTGTACTCAGAACACTGCGGTAGAAACACTAAAGATATTAGACTAAGCCAGATAGACACAGACCCTGCTTTCATGAAACTTACATCAAATATTAAGAGACTGACAGAAAGTGTTCAGTTACCAAATTAGTAAGCTCTAAGGCAGAGATTATGTTCATAACCCTTTTCCTAATGTACCTATCACCACCCTCTTCCCCTACCCCTCAAAAGAGCACCTAACCTTAATTCTTACCCAAAGATTGGGATCAAATATACCTACTTTATGGGATTTTTCCTAACTATTCACCCGTGTGAATAGATTGCTCTATCTTTTAAGACTCTACCGTTTTCTAAAGTAATTAATATGTTCTCCAAAGTGCATGGGTTACAGCCTACTGAATTCTGCATTTTGCTGAATTTATTATATATATATATATATATATATGTGTGTGTGTGTGTGTGTGTGTGTGTATACATATATATATATGTATATATATATGTCTTATTAAATTGTAAGCTTTATCTCCCAACAGTACTAACAAGGTCAGGTTCATTATTCACTTTTGACTCTTCAGTGTGTAGTACAAAGCCTAATGTGCACATACACACACACACACACACACACACACACACAACAATTAATAAGTCATTGTCAAATGAATTAAGGAACAAAACATTTTTCAGAGTCCACATTGAATTTTGTACAGCAAAGTGTTAACCTGAGTCCAGAATGTAGGCAAATAGGAGTCAGAATTTAGATAATAGTATTTGTTGTAACTGACTCACAGACTACAGTCCCCATATGCAATGTTGTGATTTGTGAAATGTGTTTAAGATTCAGTGTGAAATGTGTTAAGATGTTATAAATATCTTTCAGTAGTGTCTTGTCCAAAGAAGGAACAGTTCAACCATTAGTAGTGATTATTGGCCATGAGGATAGGAAAGTAAGTGACATGCGGACAATTCAATTCAGTTGCTGAGTAGTAACTGGGAGATACAAAAAGGTAAACAATCACACATCTTAATCCACAATAAAAGGCAAGTAGAAATAAATAGCTGAACTAGAGGAATAATTGAGGAAGTTCCTTACATTAAACAGCATTTGTTTTGAAAGATTTGAAAGTTTTCTAATTTTTATTTTCAATAAAAAAGTTTCTATCAATGTTTGATTTTATTGGAGAATGCTAGCTTGTTTTCTTATTAGCAAAAAGCTTTTATAAGTAGCATGGGACAGAACCAACCCGCGAAACTGTACTAAGTAAACTACTTCTGGAAACCAAAATGCATTACTACTTATTAAAGATAATACCTATAAAATGAAAATATGTAGGTTGTAAGTCCTCTCGTCTGAATACTGGTAAGTCTGCCAATCATTTATCGTGGATGTGAGAGATTTTTCCAGATGGCAGAATAAATTCTCCAGTGACAAACAAAAACCAAAGTTCCTTAATTACTTAATATTTTAGTGATAAATCCCGGTTTCTTGAATGATGTACTTTCCACTCAGTCAAGGAAGAAAAATGGAATCATCTTTGACCAGCCTCTCACTTCTCATATTCAATCAGTCTGAAAGATCAGGAATTTCTACAACCTCTTGCTTCCTTGAGATGATTTTCCCTTTATTCCCAGGTAGGGGTACAGATATCATTAACATTAGCAGTCCAACAAGTCAGTACCTTCACTGGCTCCTCTCCATGGAAAAAAGATGTGGCTTACTCAACTGGTGAAGTGGACAGAGTCCAATATACAGGGTATATTATTCTATTGAATGTGTTAATATATTGAAAAACACTACTTATGCATGATCCTACCTAACAATGCTTGCTCTTTCACTCTTTTTGACCTCTTGGGTCTAATTGTACTCAGGTGTGATAAACTCATCTTACTAATGTGGAAGACATTAAAGAAAAGCTTAGTTCTAAAAGGTCTGGTTAAGATCTTTCTCTTAGTTCCAGCTTCTCTGACTCTGGTTAAATAAGTCATGGAAATTCTTACCTATGTCACTGAATGCCTTTATTTGCAGTGAAAAAAGTCAAGAATCGTCATTTTAGCATCTGGTCTTTGTCTCATCCTCTTATTTTACTTCTTATGGAGTGGTACACTTCGCATATCAAAGCAGATAGTTCATTTTGAGCTCCAGGTTTCTTTGTGGTTACTCTCTCTTTGTTAAGAACCAGGGAGGAGGGAGAGGAGGTGGTTATTATACTATATTGAGCCTCCAACAATATATTTGTTCTGCTAATTCTGTGTTTTAAAACATTATTTATCCTGTATTCCTTGCCTTGTTTTGAAATATCAGCATCCCTAGGTTGAATAAGTACAGTAATATTCTAATCAGTCTCGTCGTTTCTGTCATCCTTCCCTAAAGACATCATACCGTTTGTAAGATATACCTTCATAGGTCAGCTTCATGGACAGGTGACTGTGCAGTCAACACAGGCTCTGCACATAGAAGGGCCCTTCATTTGGTTTAATCACCTGTTAATTTTATCTTTAAATTTGTATTTTGTAAGTGAAGTTCGGTAGGTATAAAAGGAATGTGTGCTTTTTGCCTATATGCAGAACTATAGAGTCTAACCAAATGAACAAAATATAGTTTCTAAGACCAGTATACTATCATTTATTATATTTGAACATATTTTTATAGTCTACATTCAAGCGAGTTCTTGGAATCTTATTCATCTGTTTCTGCACCTATTATTTATTGAGCTCAGTGTAAGTGGTTGGCTAACACAAAGAAGTGCCACTACTAAAAAAAGATATGATAAAGTTCCTTGGTCATTTGTGTTTCTTAGGACTGCATTAATGACCTTCAGTATGTATTCTAAACAAGTTGTGGTTCAAAAAGAAAGCTTGCTCTCTTGGGGCCATTAGTGCCTTGACTTACTCAGTTGTAGAATTAATATACTTACTTTAAACTCACTTTGAGGGGCGCCTGGGTGGCGCAGTCGGTTAAGCGTCCGACTTCAGCCAGGTCACGATCTCGCAGTTCGTGAGTTCGAGCCCCGCGTCGGGCTCTGGGCTGATGGCTCAGAGCCTGGAGCCTGTTTCCGATTCTGTGTCTCCCTCTCTCTCTGCCCCTCCCCTGTTCATGCTCTGTCTCTCTCTGTCCCAAAAATAAATAAACGTTGAAAAAAAAATTTTTTTTTAATAAAAAGAAAACTCACTTTGAAATGTCACTGAACTCCCATGCATCATGGATCTGCTGGCATTTTGTATTCATGGGCATCATTGACAGGGAATATGAATAAGGCAGCAAGAAAACGAGGGCACACATATTGGATGTGTTTTTTCTGCTTCCATGAACGATCTAAGGATTTAGGAAACTTGTACAAGTCATGTGTAAACTAAAGAAACAGAACCAATAGGAGTCATGTATTCATATATAAGAGATTTATTACAAGAGATAGGTATACACACTCATAGAAGTAGGATAGATGAGCCCATTTATAGGCTAGATAAATCCATACGGCACGACACCAGGAAGGGTAGGTAGCCACTCTTGGGCATAAACTTAAGATCCTACTCATTTCTTCAAGGAAGTCTTGGCTCTTCCCTTGATGCCATTGAAACTGATTGAATCTGGCCCACCTGAATTGTCTAGGATAAACTTCCTTACATAAAGAAAACTAATTATGGACATCAATCATGTTTACAAAATACCTTCACAAGATTAATGTTTGATTAAGTGGAGACTGTAGAGTAGCTAAGCTTATACATAAAACTTTTTTCATCTTTTTTTCTTTCTTTTATCTTTTTGCTTCTCTGACTAGATAATTTCCTATGACCTCTCTTGGAGTGTGCTGATTCTTTCTTCTACCTGATCAAATCTGTTTTCGAAACCCTCTAGTGAATTTTTCAGTCGAGTTACTGTATTCTTCAGCTCCAAAATTTCCATTTGGTTCTTTTTTTATGTTTTCTTTCTTTCTGTAGATATCTCCCCTCCCCCTTTCATTTTTAAATTTTAACGTTTATTTATTATTGACAGACAGAGAGACACAGAGCATGAGCAGGGGAGGGGTATAGAGAGGGGGAGACACAGAATCCGAAGCAGGCTCCAGACTCTGAGCTGTCAGCACAAGAGCCCAACGCCGGGCTGGAACTCATGAACTGTGAGATCATGACCTAAGCTGAAGTCGGCCGCCCAACCAACTGAACCACCCAGGCACCCCCCCCCCTTTTTCTTATGCACCATTTTCTTGAACTTATGGAGCATCTTTGTGATGATTATTTTGAATTTTTAGATAATTCATATACTTCCATTTCTATAGGGTTGATTTCTGGAGATTTCTTTTTTTCCTTTGATTGGGTCACGTTTTCTTGTCTGTTGATGTGTTCTGTTACTTTGTGTTGGGGTCTGCACGCTTGAAAGAACAACACATCTACCAGTTTTTATGAACTGGCTTCATACAGGGAAAGACCTTCACTAATCAGTTCAGAGATTCTTCAGGCCTTTTAAATTTTTCTTGTTGATGCATTTTCTCTGGACTGGTGCCTGTAAATTTGCAGGGTCTTTGCTTAGGAGCTCATAATCTCTTGCTCCCTCTTGTGTCTGTAGGGAGTTCTGCAGGTTCTCTGAAGCTGCCACAAGCCACCCAGTTTCCCTTTGTTCACAATAACATCCAGATTTCTAGAGTATCCTGAGTCCTATCAGTATGCAAAGGTGAGACAAAATCTAGTCCCTCAAGCAGTCCCCATTGAAAAGCTATACAATTGCTTAGATGCTCCTTTTTTCTTTTTCTACCAACGGGGAGGCCACCTATACCACAAGTCCTCTGGAGCAGCAGCAAGCCACCCAGATTTCTTTTGTTCTCAGTTGCACCCTGGCCATCTAGAGCATACAGATCCTTTCAATGCTCCCATACAGGTGAGAATAAAACAAATTCTTTGAGCAGCCTCCTGAAGAGCCAAAATGTTGGATGCAGTCAAGAATTGGGGATTCTCTCCTGCTCATTTTGCACTGGGCTGGGGAGAGGAACCAAGGCGAGTAAGGGTATATTAAAGCAAATCACTACCTTTGATCTCAGTTGCCTCCAACCCAGCATTTTTTTTTGTCAGTTCTTGGATTCATAGAAAACAGAAACAAATCTCTCAGGCAGTCTCCTCAACGGTCTGAACATTGGACTTAGGTTTAATTTTTTCTTTCTCTCCCCACGGAGAATCCAGGAGTTGGGACTTTTCTCCTGTGTGCACTGTGCAAAGAGGAGGAACTATGGCAAATGAGTGCTATGATTTTTCTTACCAGTTTCAGTGTGGCTGGCTGTGCACTTGCTTTGGGGACAGGAATCTTTCAAATGGTTTCTGAATTTCTCACAAAGGCAATTGTTGTTGACCTGGTGTCTTCATGGGAAGAAGGAGGGTCTGGGGCTTACTGTTCTGCCATCTTGCTGATGTCACTTTCCTATTACTAATTTTACAGGTAAAATTTTAGAAGCATCCTCTCTAAATCTGGAATGTGGAAGATCAGGGTGCGATTTTCATGGCTTTTAATCAACATTTTATTTGATTAGAAAGAATAAGAATAATTATTTGAATATGAAAGAATTGTCTATGTAGAACCACTCCTTGCCCACCATCTCTAAACACAAAATATTAGAAGAAGAGAGTTTGCAAAGTGGGCATATACATAATTAATACCTGAAAATTATCTTTATTTCAATATGTGATCAACCATAATTACAACATGTAAAATTAGATATTTAGGCTGCATAACAGACCATCATAAAATTTAGTGGCTTAAAGCAACAGTAATCATTTATTTTGTTTGCTTGTGACTCTACAATTATGGCACAGTTTTCTGGGGAGAGTTGCCTTTTCTCCAGGTGGCATCTGTTGGAACATTTTCACTGGAAGATAGAGGGAGGATCCACTTTCAAGGTGACCAGTTGGTCTGGATGCTTAATTATGTACTGGCAGTCTAATTTATTTTATACATGGCCCTTTCTGTGGCATGCTTGGACTTCCTTATGACATGATAGCTGACTTCTAACAGCGAGCATCCAAAGAACATAAGGAGAGAGGAATTATATTTTGTGAAAACTTAATATATTATTTAGTATCATTTTGTCAATATTTATGACTTAAGGCAGTCCTCTCTGTTTCAAAGAAAAGGGATCACGCTGGAGAGAGTGTCAAAGGAGCGGTGTATCATTGTAAGAAAGTCAAGTGGTCATTTTTGGAAAATACAATCTTCCTAATAAAAGATATCATTGTAAACAGCAACCAAAATGTAAAGGTATAGGGACACGTGGGTGTTAATACTCCGACTTCGGCTCAGGTCATGATATTACAGTTCATGAGTTCAAGCCTCCTATCGGACTCTCTGCCATCAGCACAGAGCCTCCCTTGGATCCTCTGTCCCTCTCTCTCTGCCCCTCTGCTGTTCGCACTCTCACTGTAGCTCTCTGTCTCAAAATAAAACTATTTAAAAATTGAAAAAAATGTAAAGGTATACCATGCTTATAAATAAGAAGATTAAACATCATTAAAGTGTCCATTTTTCCCTCATTAAATTCTCTAATTTCACCAATCAAAATCACGACAGGATTTTAAGGTACTTGTAGAAATGATTTTACACTTTATTTGGAGGTGTGCAAATCTTCAAATGGCCATGCTTGAGAAAAAACAAGTAGGGAGATTTGGCCTACATATATAAGGACTTATTTTAAAGTTTCAGTAAAGAAGATATGACATTTGTATGGAAATATAGTGACCAGTATAACAGAATAGAAAGCCAAGAGAGTCCCTGTTATGTTCAAAAAATTTATATATGGCTGATGTGGCATTAAAGATGATTGAAGAAATTAAGAACTAAATGGTGCTGGAAAAAACTAGTTATTCATATAATAAAAAATTTATGTTCCAACTTTCAATCTTGTGTAAAACTTATTTCAGGTCAGGGTGCCTGGTGGCTCAGTCGGTTAAACGGCCAACTTCGGCTCAGATCATGATCTCGTGGCTGGTGGGTTCGAGTCCTGCATTGGACTCCGTGCTGATAGCTCAGAGCCTGGAGCCTGCTTCGGATCCTGTATCTCCCTCTTTCTCTCTGCCCTTTCCCCACTCGCACTCTATCTCTCTGTCCTTAAAAATAAATAAATAATTAAAAAATTTTTTAAAGTTATTTCAGGTGAATTAAATACCTGTTAATGGCAAAATATTCAAAATTTTAGAAGAAAATATGCAAAAAGCCTTAATGATTTCTGGAATAAAGAGTATTTCTTTAATTTTTTTAATGTTTTTATTTATTTTTGAGACAGAGAGAGACAGATCATGATCAGGGGAGGGGCAGAGAGAGAGGGAGACACAGAATCTGAAGCAGGCTCCAGGCTCTGAGCTGTCAGCACAGAGCCCGACGCAGGGCTCGAACTCAGGGAGTGTGAGATCATGACCTGAGCTAAAGTCAGACGCTCAACTGACTGAGCCACCCAGGCACCCCAAGAGTATTTCTTATATAATATTTTTTTAAATGCTTACTTTGGATAAAAATAATTTGTTTACCATAAAATTAAGAATTACTCTTTAGTAACTAAAACAGTTAAAGGAATGCCAAATACTGAGGATGTATAAGTGATAAACAATTAGAATCAAGAATATAAAAAAAAATAACCTCCCCAAAAACAGTAAGAGTTACCTAAAAGGAAAAAAAAAGGAAATGTATGAATAGTTATGAAACTAGAGCAAAATGAATGATGAATAAAATATGAAAAATTTCTCAATATGTTTAATGTAAGGAGAAATATAGTTAATATTAAGTTATATATAATACAATATATCAATATATTCAATAAATATATATATTAATATGTTTAGTGTTAAGCTATATAACTTAGGGAATGGCTTCTATGTTTGTACCAGGAACCACTTTTGACAATGCTTATTCATATCACAAAAAAGAAGAAGAAATAGAAACAATCCTAATTTCCAAGTTCTGGAAAAAAATTATGCAATAGTCACTTATCAGCGTAATGCACAGTAATAAAATTAAAAGAAATACCTCCATAAGAAAGCTATGCTTGAATTTTAGATATAGTCTTGAATTTAACAGACAAATGAATACATAATAAAATGCACAAGTAAAAGAAATCCTAGAAGACTACCTTCGTTTGACACCATATTTATTAAACCCAAAAAAACAATGAAAGCCCAACTATGTGTTGCTTAGGGATAAATTGATTATCCTAAAAAGATTAAGCAAACTCAATATTTAAAAAGTATGTGAATGATAAAAATAAAATGCAAGACAATAAGTACTTCTGGAATGAGCCAGTGTGATGATATTGGGAAGAAGTATGCAAGTGCCTTCTTTCCCAAATTGACAATGTTTTTAAAATAATTTGTGTGGTTGGTTTACATACACATTACATACAGTGTGTGTGTGTGTCTGTGTGTGTGTGTATGTATATGTGTGTGTAATAAACTAAAATTTTAGATGTTTGGAAAAGTTCTTCCAAACTTTTACATAGGTAAATAGAAACTCCTAGCTTTCCTATATTGTATACATAACTTCATATCTGACAAACATTATGGAAGCATGTAGTTAAGTAGAAGTGAATCACTTGTTTTACTTTGAACTTCTATGCATTTATTTGATCATATTCACAGAGGTGTAGAGACCACACAGGGCCCAGTGGCCACAGAAACGGAATATCTCAGGAACTTAGTTTTATAATCATAATCATAATCAGGTGCCTGGGTGGCTCAATTGGTTGAGTGTCTGACTTTGGCTCAGGTCATGATCTTGTGGTTTGTGGGCTTGAGCCCCACAATGGGCTCTGTGCTGACAGCTCAGAACCTGGAACCTGCTTTGGATTCTGTCTGTCTGTCTGTCTGTCTCTCTCTGCTTCTCCCCTTTTCACACTCTGTCTCTTTCTCCCTCTGTGAAAAATGAATAAACATTAAAAATAATTTTATAATCATAATCTTATCCTGTTTTCCAGGCAAAACGTACAGTTGTCATACATTTAACAGAGCATTCTATTCATAACTGAAAAACTTCCAAAGAAATCTTCAGATTCCCTCAGATAACTTACAGTTTACTTGGAGTAAAGAGAAAGAGACCCTACCAGGTATCCCCCCTGTGACTGGAGCTAAGAGCACAATCCGCAGGGGACACCTTTTTATTTCAGGTTGTTCTGCAATTTCCACAATCAACCAACCCTTTCAGAAAAACCTAGTGTGTGCCCATGTGTGCGATTCCAGAGCAGTGTGAAAGTTGTTAATGATTGGATTGCTTTTTGGTGTTTTGTGCTTCTTAGATTTCTGCATGAATATGCTGCTGGAAATTGAACACCTTTCACAATACAGTTCTTCACAGTAATAAAATTCTATGTTGGAATCCATAACCCTTTAACTTTCATAAATCATATAAGATCAAATTTACACAAATATTTGAAAATTATTCTGAAGCAGCATGGTAACAGCTGAGTGAAGATACAAGTGAAAAATAAAAGTAATATTTCCTTCAAAATGCAGGTAGTATTCCAGAAAATGTTGTGAGTAGGGTAGAGTAGAATTCGTTTTCACCATTTTTTTTTTCAGCGTGCTGGATACTTAATGACTTAATATACTATTTGCAAGTTATTGCAGAAGATGCAGAGGCAAATTAAACATGAATGCTGACCTCGGAGAATCCTATACCTTGCCAAACGTGCTAAGAGGCATCAACATTATCATACAAGGGGTCCTAGAAATGACAAGGCCCTACTGCTACCATTTCAGTGCTTAATACCCCAGCCCGACACATGGATTTTTAATAGCCAGTCCCAGTGATCCGTATTGAAGGACTTCCCTTCAGCTGTTAGAAGTACTCACTCCAAATGGATGGAACTCAATGTTCTATGGGACAAATGCCTGGGATCTCACCGTCATTTGGCTGTGAGCTAACTTTCACTAACTTGAGCTTCCCACCCTTGGTTCTCGCCAGAAGAACTCTTTAATAAGTGACTTACACAAGAATCTTCAACTCAGGATCTGACCCTAGTAACTCCATCTAAGTTAAACACAGGATAAATCCGCAGTTCCTGAGAGGGGATCTCATTGGGAAATGACCCCCCTGTCTGGTTGTGGGTGCCACGTAGGGCAAGAGCGTCCTAAAACCAGGAAGGTTTCACTGTGAGATATCAGTGTTGGGTATCAGTTTACACAGAGATTATCTGGTCCGTGTACCTAATTTTAAACATGTTTTTTTTTTTTCCTTTCCTTAAATGTAGTACAATCTCGCGATTCTCATATTCAATTACTAGAAGAATGAATCACATGGATCAAGTGACGAACATTCATAGGAAATTGCCATTTTTTTTCCCACAATGATTATTTAGCCTGTCCGTGTGAAATGTAATTCAGGAGACTTTCAGCACTTTTGCTACTTCAATTACAGTTTACAAAGTTTAGCTTGATTAATTAACACTAGGTTCATGTAAACAACAATGTTACATTTGCTACACTTTTATCAAAAAAGGAAATTCACACCATCCATTGGAAGGAAGAGGGGTTTTTCATCCTCCTCTCTTTTTAAAATTAAAAAAAAAATGTTTATTTTTGAGAGGGGGAGGGGGCAGAGAGAAATGCTGACACAGAATCTGAAGCTCTGAGCTGTAGGCACAGAGCCCGACGTGGAGCTCAAACTCATGAGCTGTGAGATCATGACTTGAGCTAAAGTCAGACGCTTAACTGACTCTTCTCTCTTTTTTCCTTCTCTTCAAAAATATGAATTGACTTAAATTCTAAAAAACAGTTTAAGAAATGATATCATACATTTAAATATTTGGAAGGCCACAGGAAAAAACTAGTTACCGTCATTCAGAAAATATAAAATTGTTATATTTAAAATTGATGGTAGAGCAGGTTTGTTTTGTTTTGTTTTGTTTTGTTGTTGTTTAAGTGAGAAAGGAGAATTTGTTAAGTGAGAACTGGACCAGTTCACTCTGTTACCACAAATTAATGTTTCAAGAGGATGGAGTACATGCTTTGGGACCAGAGGGTCAATAATATATCCTTTGAAAAGAACTGCACATCCACTAGTCACAAGGACAGCATACGTAGGATAATATCAGTGCTCCACGAGAAGCTGGCTAATCTTCAACTCTGGGCTGAAGCTCCAACTAAACGCTAGTAATTAAATCTAGGGTGTGTGGTTTGATAGTTTCTGAGACAGTTAAGCATGCCATTTTTGGTTGCCTGCAACCCAACTACATCAGATTAATCAGACAGAAATTTAAAGAATGAAATATGGTTAATCGGCCTGATCCACACGAATCAGAATGAAGTCAAGTGGATTAAGTGACTTTCTGCAGATCAGGCCAACTGGGATACTTACAGATTACATTTCCACAAGTGAAATCTTTTATGAGGGGAAAGCTGAGACTTTTTACTGTAACAAAAGGCCACTGATAAGACAAAGTATTGATACATTTCAAAAGACTTTGTATTTATTTTCCCACACAGCAAGAAATTTCTAGCTGCTCTGGATTTGACTTCTATCATATAACAGAAAGCTTTCTAGTTGTCACATCAGGGCAAAAGGAGCATGAGGAGAGAGAGGGGGGTACAATGTGATAATGTGGCTTAATGCCAAGTGGGGGGTGGAGAAGTAATAAGGCTTTCCTTTCTTCCCTTCTCTCTCTTTCCCTCCCTCCCTCCCTTCCTCCCTTCCTTCCTTCCTTCCTTCCTTCCTTCCTTCCTTCCTTCCCTCCTTCCTTCCTTCCTTTGAGAACAATAGGAAATTGTGTCAGTGTACGGAGAAGGAACCAAACCCCTAAATAGCAGAAGGAAGATGTGAAGCAATAGAGATGAGGGGATGGTGGAGGCCAGTAGATGGTACAGACGTAACATTACATTAGTAGCCAAGTGTTGACAAGTCTTAGCCACTGTGTATATAAAATAGGGTTTCCTATTTTCCTAAGAAATAGATTTAATAGATTAATAGATTCAGCATCAAACTTGGTCTTTGTCAAACTCCTACAAACATGGAAGTCTTTTTAGTTCATTCATTCATTTATTCATTCATTCAAAAGGCATTTGAGTATCTTCTATGTGCAAAGTTAGCTGCCAGGTGTGTGACAATTGGGTTAGCAGGACAAAATACCTATCTATATATGTTAGATATTATCTTTGTTTTCCAGATACATATAACCATAGCACAATGCACAGAGGCAAGAATTACTTCAAATTATCCGAATGACAGACATCTATGGACTTGAGTTGTCAGTAAAATCTTGGCTATAAGAACTGGCAGTTCAACTGGCTTTCTGAAAAAATAACAAGAACTCCTTCAATTAGAATCACTGTGAATAATTTCTGAGCACCGAAGATACTAATATTGAGCGAGCCTGGAAGAAAAGAAGAGGAAGGAGAAACCAATTTGCCAGGCAATACCAGCACAATCATTCCTTTAAAAATTGATAATAGGGGTGCCTGGGTGGCTCAGTCAGTTGGGCATCTGACTTCAGCTCAGGTCATGATCTCACAGTCTGTGAGTTGAAGCCCCATGTTGGGGTCTGTGCTGACTGCTCAAAGCCTGGAGCCTGCTTCAGAGTCTGTCTCCGTCTTTCTCTGCCCCTTCCCCATTCTCACTATGTCTCTCTCTCAAAAGTAAAATAAAAACATTAAAAGTAAATATAAATAAATAAATAAATAAATAAATAAATAAATAAATATTGATAATAAAAGAATTCATTCCTCATATCTGAAAGCCATCCAATTTACAGTAAGTGGCTGATATTTGTATTAGTCACTTGGACCATTTACCTATCTAAATAATGTCCCTTTATTATGCATTAAATTAAATGCATACTTCTAATGACAGAATAACATTATTTGAGGGTACTAGATACAGATGTCTTTACTATTGCAAAATCTTTTGATTATATGTTTTCATCATGTGTCTCAGAAGCCCCACTCTTTTTGAGAAGAAACCTTCTGTGGGTGGGTCTTTGGCAAAGTGTATCTGGGTCTCTGGGTCATTTGGATGTCTCTTTCCAGGTGAGAGCCATTGTTGTAGAAGGAGCCTTCCAGGTCTTCCCTTAGAGTCTAAACACATTTTATCCACACCACAAGTCCAATATTTTTATTTCTCCATCCAATCTACTTGATTTTTCATCCACAAAATAGCAACAATAGCACTTACAGTTAATGTGGCATGACATTTTACCATGATAGGTTTCCACAAAGATGGATTTTCCCTAAGAATAACACTGACTTCTTTTCACTTCTTTACTCATGTTGCTAGTCGGAAGTAGAGTGCCTGGGAAAGCCTATGTGGGCATGTTTGATATTACTCTATTCTTCCTTCACTTGGGAGGAAGTCTCCCACAGAGGGTACTTCATGGGTTAAGTCTTACCAAGGCAGGCGCGTTAAATGATATAGATGAAATCTGGTATGTAATACTAATAGTTCATAATGTTATCACTTATATGTATTAGCACATTGTTGTTTGGACTGGTCATGTACAAACTGCCTATAGGCAAAATAAGTTGCCATTTCTCTCTCATACCTCTTTAAAGGTGGCTACTATCCTACAAACAGGATGTGCATTATCAATCCCTCATTGAGGGATTTAAAATCCACTCTCCTTAACAGTCATTATAAGATATGAAGAGAACTGGTAATGAGAACAATAAACAAATAAATGATTTGCCCACATGAGAGCAAGTTCACATAATTTGAATGAGTCACGAACTGCATTTAGGAAAGTAAAAATTATCAGTGCAGCTTTTAATAAAGAGCCCTTGGGGAAGAAAGTGGGTTCTCACCACAGAGATGTTCTTTACACCACAAAATAAAGCAATGTTCACAATGTACATGACCAGAGCTCTCTGAAATTTCTGCTCAGGCCCCAAATTAAAAATTGCTCCAGTGAAGGTACATGGTGTTACCCAGTCCCCTGCTCTTCCGGGAGAAAGTGAGTTTGATAGACATACGGCATAAAGGCTATTAGATACTGATAAATCCATTTAACAAGAGGAAGAGACATAAGAAAGCCTGATGTAGGAGAGATGCTACAGGGAAACAAATTAGATGGAACCAGTTGCTAGGAAACAGGGCAAACTAAGTGCATTGGAGCGGTTAGATGGGGCAACTCTGAAGGACTAACAGCACTACATTTCCAGGCAGAGACTAATGCAGACCAGGTTTGCAGCCCATGTTTGAGAATAACACAAGCTGTGAAACTGGGCCTTACAGGTACACAGAAATTCTCATTGTACACCTACCCGGAGCCAAAAAATTGAGAAAATAATCAAAGAACCTTATTAGCCCATATCCACCATATACTACCAAAGCAGATCTGAATGTGGTCCAACTTTATTTCCAAGTAATATCTTTTCTTACAAGCTCTTTATAAACAACTTTATGCATAAGAATACCTTATACCCAGAACATGAGTACACAGAACCTTGAATCATGCATGGTTTAAGCGATGGGAGGTATTTGGGATTCATGAACTGATACACTGTATTTCCAGTTTTTATGGGAGATTGTCTACACTGTCCAGACAAAAAATTCCTATGCCATGTCCTCCTTGGGTTTCATCTTTAGTATGTCTTCCTCATTAGTGCTGACCACTCTTATTTTCTGTTCAGTGCATTTGGGGCATGTGCTTAAAATATAAGCTCATAGAGAGAGACAGACAAAGAAGCAGACGCTTAATTTTAGAGAACAAACTGATGGTTACCAGAGGGGAGGTGGGTAAGGGGATGGGTGGAATAGGGGATGAGGGTTAAGGAGTGCCCTTGGCTTTGATGAACATCAGGTGTTGCACGGAAGTGTTGAATCACTGTATTTTATACCTGAAACGAATATTACACTGTATGTTGACAACTTACATTTCAGTAAAAACTTTCAAAAAGAGAACACAAAAATAAATAAGATAAAATAAAATACAAGTTCCGAAAGGTCAGTCTCCTCTTCATAGATTTATATGCATGACATCTAGATTGGACAGTGGGTTAGAATAACTGCCCAATCAATGTTTATTCAACATTTGAAAGAATGACTGAATATCTATTTTATTATTCATGCATTTTAGTTCATTTCATTATAGGTATATTCTGACTCCCTGAAAATATTTAAGCTCTTTAAGAATACATAACATTTATATTATTTATCCCCTCTAATCAAAGAAGTAGGTAAGTATGAAGATGAATAAATATTCAAAGGGTACTTATTATGTTAAACTAAATGTCCATAGTTAGGTGATACATTTGGAGAAAGGGTAAAGCTATGCTAGCAGGACATGAAATAGACTTTGAAAGCAGTTTAAATATGTTATAGATTATGTAGTTCAAAACAGTGACAGCAGCAAAAACAACAAAAATAAACACAGTAATAATAAACATGCATTAAATACCTGCACACCATTCTAAGGACCAGGAATATAGAAATAAACAAAACCTTCAAGGGGCATCCGGATGGCTCAGGTGCTTAAGCATCTGACTCTTGATTTTGGCTCAGGTCATGACCTCACAGTTTGTGGGTCCAAACCCCATGTCTGGCTCCACTCTGTCAGCATGGAGCCTGCTTGGGATTCTCTCTCTCCATTCTCTCTTCCTCTCCCCTGATCATGCTGTCTCTTTCTTTCTCTCTCAAAATAAATAGATAAACCTTTTTTTATTTTTTATTTTATTTTTTTTGATAAACCTTTTTTTTTTTTTAAAGAAGTTTAGAAAACAAGAACCTCTGCCTTCATCGAGTTTACATTCTTGTCAGGAGAGACAAACAATAAATAATCAAATACGTAGTGTAAGGTGATGATAACTGTTCTAGAGAACAATGAAGCAGGAAAGGGAATATGGAGCAGTGGGATGTTGCAATCTTCAACAGCATCATCAGGTGAGATGATAACATTTGACTACAGACCTAGTACACTAGGGAAGGACCTAGTACACTTCCTTACACTAGATAAGGAAGGGAGCCATGGGAATAATTAGGCAGAGGGAACAACAATGTCCTGAAATGGACTATGCCTCCTGTTTAAGAAAGAGCAAGGCGGACAGTGTGGCTCTCACTGAGTGAACAAAAGGAGAACTAACATGAGAATTAACAAGAGACAGGTATCCTATAGATCCTTGATGTTCACAGTAATGCCCTTGCTTTCTGTTTCAGGGAAGTGGTAAGTAATGGAAAGGTACTGAGAACAGCCATGTAATACTCTGATTTCATTTAATAGAATCACTCTGGCTGTTATTTAAAAAAAAAAAAAAAAAAGGCTAAAGGAAGCCAAAGACAGAAGCAGCTAGACCAATACAGGGGTTGCAGCAATAACCAGGATGTCGCTTGGATTAGAGCATCATCATGGAACTGATGAGAAGTGGTTAGATCCTGGACATACTCTAGGTAGAACAAGTGGATTTTCTGATGGTGTGTGAATGTGAAGATTTCGGCCTGAGCAACTGGAATGATGGCACCATCTTTGACCAAGAAAAAATTAACGGAGTGGAGTGTTGGGGGCTGCTTGAGGGATGGATTGGGATCTTGGCTGTGGATACTTAAAGACTGAAAGCTTATTAGACAACTTAGTGGACCTGGCCAGGAGGCAGTTAGATATATGGGTCTGAAGTTTGGGGAAGAGGCTGTAGATCTAAAGTTGAGTTGGGGCTCCTGGGTGGCTCAGTCGGTTGAGCCTCCGACTTCGGCTCAGGTGATGATCTCACGGTGCGACCGTTTGTGCCCTGCGTCGGGCTCCGTGCAGGCAGCTCAGAGCCTGGAGCCTGCTTCGGATTCTGTGTCTCCCTCTCTCTCTCTCTGCCCCTCTCCAGCTTGTACTCTGTCTCTCCCTCTCTCAAAAATAAATAAACATTGAGATTGGAGGGAAGATGGCGGCGTAGGAGGACGCTGGGCTCACCTCGCGTCCTGCTGATCACTTAGATTCCACCTACACCTGCCTAAATAACCCAGAAAACCACCAGAGGATTAGCAGAACGGAGTCGCCGGAGCCAAGCGCAGACGAGAGGCCCACGGAAGAGGGTAGGAAGGGCGGCGAGGCGGTGCACGCTCCACGGACTGGCGGGAGGGAGCCGGGGCGGAGGGGCGGCTCGCCGGCCAAGCAGAGCCCCCGAGTCTGGCTTGCAAAAAGCGGAGGGGCCTGACGGACTGTGTTCCGACAGCAAGCGCGACTTAGCGGCTGGGAGGTCATAAGTTAACAGCTCTGCTCAGAAAGCTGGAAGGCTGGAGGACAAAGGGAAGGAAAGCTGCTGAGCCCCCGGACCACAGAGCTCAGTTTGGCGGGGAACAAAGGCGCTCGCCAGCGCCATCTTCCCCGCCCATCCCCCAGCCAAAATCCCAAAGAGAACCAGTTCCTGCCAGGGAACTTGCTCACTCCGCGCAAACACCCAACTCTGCGCTTCTGCGGAGCCAAACCTCCGGCAGCGGATCTGACTCCCTGCTGCTGCCACAGGGCCCCTCCTGAAGTGGATCACCTAAGGAGAAGCAAGCTAAGCCTGCCCCTCCTGCCCCTGTGCACCTTGCCTACCCACCCCAGCTAAGACGCCAGATCCCCAGCATCACAAGCCTGGCAGTGTGCAAGTAGCCCAGACAGGCCACCCCACCCCACAGTGAATCCCGCCCCTAGGAGAGGGGAAGAGAAGGCACGCACCAGTCTGACTGTGGCCCCAGCGGTGGGCTGGGGGCAGACATCAGGTCTGACTGCGGCTCTGCCCACCAACTCCAGTTATACACCACAGCACAGGGGAAGTGCCCTGCAGGTCCTCACCACGCCAGGGACTATCCAAAATGACCAAGCGGAAGAATTCCCCTCAGAAGAATCTCCAGGAAATAACAACAGCTAATGAGCTGATCAAAAAGGATTTAAATAATATAACAGAAAGTGAATTTAGAATAATAGTCATAAAATTAATCGCTGGGCTTGAAAACAGTATAGCTGACAGCAGAGAATCTCTTGCTACAGAGATCAAGGGACTAAGGAACAGTCACGAGGAGCTGAAAAACGCTTTAAATGAAATGCATAACAAAATGGAAACCACGACAGCTCAGATTGAAGAGGCAGAGGAGAGAATAGGTGAACTAGAAGATAAAGTTATGGAAAAAGAGGAAGCTGAGAAAAAGAGAGATAAAAAAATCCAGGAGTATGAGGGGAAAATTAGAGAACTAAATGATACACTAAAAAGAAATAATATACGCATCATTGGTATCCCAGAGGAGGAAGAGAGAGGGAAAGGTGCTGAAGGGGTACTTGAAGAAATCATAGCTGAGAACTTCCCTGAAGTGGGGAAGGAAAAAGGCATTGAAATCCAAGAGGCACAGAGAACTCCCTTCAGACGTAACTTGAATCGATCTTCTGCACGACATATCATAGTGAAACTGGCAAAATACAAGGATAAAGAGAAAATTCTGAAAGGAGCAAGGGGTAAACGTGCCCTCACATATAAAGGGAGACCTATAAGACTTGTGACTGATCTCTCTTTTGAAACTTGGCAGGCCAGAAAGAGTTGGCACGAGATTTTCAGTGTGCTAGACAGGAAAAATATGCAGCCGAGAATCCTTTATCCAGCAAGCCTGTCATTTAGAATAGAAGGAGAGATAAAGGTCTTCCCAAACAAACAAAAACTGAAGGAATTTGTCACCACTAAACCAGCCCTACAAGAGATCCTAAGGGGGACCCTGTGAGACAAAGTACCAGAGACATCACTACAAGCATAAAACATACAGACATCACAATGACTCTAAACCCATATCTTTCTATAATAACACTGAATGTAAATGGATTAAATGCGCCAACCAAAAGACATAGGGTATCAGAATGGATAAAAAAACAAGACCCATCTATTTGCTGTCTACAAGAGACTCATTTTAGACCTGAGCACACCTTTAGATTGAGAGTGAGGGGATGGAGAACTATTTATCATGCTACTGGAAGCCAAAAGAAAGCTGGAGTAGCCATACTTATATCAGACAAACTAGACTTTCAATTAAAGGCTGTAACAAGAGATGAAGAAGGACATTATATAATAGTGACAGGGTCTATCCATCAGGAAGAGCTAACAATTATAAATGTCTATGCGCCGAATACTGGAGCGCCCAAATATATAAAACAATTACTCATAAACACAAGCAACCTTATTGATAAGAATGTGGTAATTGCAGGGGACTTTAACACCCCACTTACAGAAATGGATAGATCATCTAGACACACGGTCAATAAAGAAACAAGGGCCCTGAATGAGACATTGGATCAGATGGACTTGACAGATATATTTAGAACTCTGCATCCCAAAGCAACAGAATATACTTTCTTCTTGAGCGCACATGGAACATTCTCCAAGATAGATCATATACTGGGTCACAAAACAGCCCTTCATAAGTTTACAAGAATTGAAATCATACCATGCATACTTTCAGACCACAATGCTATGAAGCTTGAAATCAACCACAGGAAAAAGTGTGGAAAACCTCCAAAAGCATGGAGGTTAAAGAACACCCTACTAATGAATGAGTGGGTCAACCAGGCAATTAGAGAAGAAATTAAAAAATATATGGAAACAAACGAAAATGAAAATACAACAATCCAAATGCTTTGGGACGCAGCGAAGGCAGTCCTGAGAGGAAAATACATTGCAATCCAGGCCTATCTCCAGAAACAAGAAAAATCCCAAATACAAAATCTAACAGCACACCTAAAGGAAATAGAAGCAGAACAGCAAAGGCAGCCTAAACCCAGCAGAAGAAGAGAAATAATAAAGATCAGAGCAGAAATAAACAATATAGAATCTAAAAAAACTGTAGAGCAGATCAACGAAACCAAGAGTTGGTTTTTTGAAAAAATAAACAAAATTGACAAACCTCTAGCCAGGCTTCTCAAAAAGAAACGGGAGATGACCCAAATAGATAAAATCATGAATGAAAATGGAATGATTACAACCAATCCCTCAGAGATACAAACAATTATCAGGGAATACTAGGAAAAATTATATGCCAACAAATTGGACAACCTGGAAGAAATGGACAAATTCCTGAACACCCACACTCTTCCAAAACTCAATCAGGAGGAAATAGAAAGCTTGAACAGACCCATCACCAGCGAAGAAATTGAATCGGTTATCAAAACTCTCCCAACAAATAAGAGTCCAGGACCAGATGGCTTCCCAGGGGAGTTCTACCAGACGTTTAAAGCAGAGATAATACCTATCCTTCTCAAGCTATTCCAAGAAATAGAAAGGGAAGGAAAACTTCCAGACTCATTCTATGAAGCCAGTATTACTTTGATTCCTAAACCAGACAGAGACCCAGTAAAAAAAGAGAACTACAGGCCAATATCCCTGATGAATATGGATGCAAAAATTCTCAATAAGATACTAGCAAATCGAATTCAACGACATATAAAAAGAATTATTCACCATGATCAAGTGGGATTCATTCCTGGGATGCAGGGCTGGTTCAACATTCGCAAATCAATCAACGTGATACATCACATTAACAAAAAAAAAGAGAAAAACCATATGATCCTGTCAATCGATGCAGAAAAGGCCTTTGACAAAATCCAGCACCCTTTCTTAATAAAAACCCTTGAGAAAGTCGGGATAGAAGGAACATACTTAAACATCATAAAAGCCATTTATGAAAAGCCCACAGCTAACATCATCCTCAACGGGGGAAAAACTGAGAACTTTTTCCCTGAGATCAGGAACACGACAGGGATGCCCACTCTCACCGCTGTTGTTTAACATAGTGCTGGAAGTTCTAGCATCAGCAATCAGACAACAAAAGGAAATCAAAGGCATCCAAATTGGCAAAGATGAAGTCAAGCTTTCGCTTTTTGCAGATGACATGATATTATACATGGAAAATCCGATAGACTCCACCAAAAGTCTGCTAGAACTGATACATGAATTCAGCAAAGTTGCAGGATACAAAATCAATGTACAGAAATCAGTTGCATTCTTATACACTAACAATGAAGCAACAGAAAGACGAATAAAGAAACTGATCCCATTCACAATTGCACCCAGAAGCATAAAATACCTAGGAATAAATCTAACCAAAGCTGTAAAAGATCTGTATGCTGAATAGTATAGAAAGCTTATGAAGGAAATTGAAGAAGATATAAAGAAATGGAAAGACATTCCCTGCTCATGGATTGGAAGAATAAATATTGTCAAAATGTCAGTACTACCCAAAGCTATCGACACATTCAATGCAATCCCAATCAAAATTGCACCAGCATTCTTCTCGAAACTAGAACAAGCCATCCTAAAATTCATATGGAACCACAAAAGGCCCCGAATAGCCAAAGGAATTTTGAAGAAGAAGACCAAAGCAGGAGGCATCACAATCCCAGACTTTAGCCTCTACTACAAAGCTGTCATCATCAAGACAGCATGGTATTGGCACAAAAACAGACACATAGACCAATGGAATAGAATAGAAACCCCAGAACTAGACCCACAAACGTATGGCCAACTCATCTTTGACAAAGCAGGAAAGAACATCCAATGGAAAAAAGACAGTCTCTTTAACAAATGGTGCTGGGAGAACTGGACAGCAACATGCAGAAGGTTGAAACTAGACCACTTTCTCACACCATTCACAAAAATAAACTCAAAATGGATAAAGGACCTGAATGTGAGACAGGAAACCATCAAAACCCTAGAGGAGAAAGCAGGAAAAGACCTCTCTGACCTCAGCCGTAGCAATCTCTTACTCGACACATCCCCAAAGGCAAGGGAATTAAAAGCAAAAGTGAATTACTGGGACCTTATGAAGATAAAAAGCTTCTGCACAGCAAAGGAAACAACCAACAAAACGAAAAGGCAACCAACGGAATGGGAAAAGATCTTTGCAAATGACATATCGGACAAAGGGCTAGTCTCCAAAATCTATAAAGAGCTCACCAAACTCCACACCCGAAAAGCAAATAACCCAGTGAAGAAATGGGCAGAAAACATGAATAGACACTTCTCTAAAGAAGACATCCGGATGGCCAACAGGCACATGAAAAGATGTTCAGCGTCGCTCCTTATCAGGGAAATACAAATCAAAACCACACTCAGATATCACCTCACGCCAGTCAGAGTGGCCAAAATGAACAAATCAGGAGACTATAGATGCTGGAGAGGATGTGGAGAAACGGGAACCCTCTTGCACTGTTGGTGGGAATGCAAATTGGTGCAGCCGCTCTGGAAAGCAGTGTGGAGGTTCCTCAGAAAATTAAAAATAGACCTACCCTATGACCCAGCAATAGCACTGCTAGGAATTTATCCAAGGGACACAGGAGTACTGATGCATAGGGGCACTTGTACCCCAATGTTCATAGCAGCACTCTCAACAATAGCCAAATTATGGAAAGAGCCTAAATGTCCATCAACTGATGAATGGATAAAGAAATTGTGGTTTATATACACTATGGAATACTACGTGGCAATGAGAAAAAATGAAATATGGCCTTTTGTAGCAACGTGGATGGAACTGGAGAGTGTGATGCTAAGTGAAATAAGCCATACAGAGAAAGACAGATACCATATGGTTTCACTCTTATGTGGATCCTGAGAAACTCAACAGGAACCCATGGGGGAGGGGAAGGAAAAAAAAAAAAAGAGGTTAGAGTGGGAGAGAGCCAAAGCATAAGAGACTGTTGAGAACTGAGAGCAAACTGAGGGTTGATGGGGGGTGGGAGGGAGGAGAGGGTGGGTGATGGGTATTGAGGAGGGCACCTTTTGGGATGAGCACTGGGTGTTGTAAGGAAACCAATTTGACAATAAATTTCATATATAAATAAAAAAAATAAAATAAATAAAAAAAAACAAAAAAAAAATAAATAAACATTGAAAAAAATTTTAAAGTTGAGAAAAAGAAGAGAAGTGATTAAATTATGCCTTTGTTTATATAAGAGGTGATGAGATCTATTAAGTAAATAAAATTGTTTGCCTTTATTAGGTGCACAGAGAATTTATCTTTATTATTAAGTGGGGAAAAGTCAGGATATATGGGAACAGATTTATCTAAGTGGGCAGAAGTGGTAAGCTAGTTTTGTGGAAGTTCTCTTTTATCTGCTTTATTTTCTCAATGAAATAGAGATCAAAATTAACAACTAAGAGTGATGATGAAGGATGAGGGCTAGGGTTGCTAGGTGTCTTCTCTATACCAAACACGTTCCATATCGAAAATAATCTTACCCTGTGTCCTCTATTGACTTTGTTAGGGTATCCTAAATGAGCTTTTTTCAATAAATAACAAGAATTGGCTGCTAGAGCTATTTTTCTACCACACTAATTGGTAGTTTACATCACTTACATGGCAATGCTAACTGTAACTCATACCTCCACAAATAAATATCTGGATAAGCCTCCGTGGTCCTTCTTGCAGGTTTGGCTGAGAGAAGGCCAAGAGACACAGAATTAATAGGACTTATTTTTCATATTCAGGAACTGCTAAGATTGCTCCGTGGCCAAAGTTCCATGCTGTGACTAAGTAATCACCTTTAGAGGTAACTTCAGATTAGCAGAGATGGTTTGACAATCAGCCAGTTAATAACAGCCCTACTCAAGTAATTATACTTCTGAAAGTCAGCTAATCAATAAGAAAACTCCAGTCTTGAAAGTCAGCCAATCAGTGACAACACCACGCTTCTAAACATTAGCCAATCAGCAAGTGCCTCGGTCGCTTTCTGTTTCTGAAAGGCAACGGGTCAATATCAGCCTTATTACAGTGATCATACTAACACTCCTGAAAGTCCTGTTATCCTCTAAACACTCTTTCTTCTCAAAGTCTGCCATTCTCTGAAAATAAGGCTTCCTAAAATCTTATATAACATCAACTCTGGCTTTACTCACAGAGATGATGCCCTACAAGTACCCCCTTACCCGCAGACAAACTGAAAGTTCACATATTTTTGCATCAGTTCAATTTATTGTTTGCAAGTTTACAACCCTTTCAATAGCTGTTTATGGCTACATTTGAGTGGAGACCTGGGGATGATGGAGGCAATGTGGCTGAGAGATTATCAAATTCAATTTTTTCATTTCTTGTTATGATTCTAGTATGTACTTCTAAATTTTTTAAAAAAATTTTTTTTCAACGTTTATTTATTTTTGCGACAGAGAGAGACAGAGCATGAGCGGGGGAGGGGCAGAGAGAGAGGGAGACACAGAATCCGAAGCAGGCTCCAGGCTCTGAGCTGTCAGCACAGAGCTCGATTCCGGGCTTGAACTCACAGACTAGGAGATCATGACCTGCGCCGAAGTCGGACGCTCAACTGACTGAGCCACCCAGGCGCCCCTCTAGTATGTACTTTTTAAATTTAACTCCCAAAAGTCAAAACGCAGATCTAATTATTGTGATAAATCTTCTTAATAGTGGACATTCACTAAATAAATAAATAGTCCTTTGAGGGAGTCTTTGTGCACAATACAGCTATTCATTCAATATTGAAAATGTTGGAAAGTCGGATATGAACTGCCATATTGACATAAGAGATGTGTGATTTCCTCATCTAGGACCAAAATACTGATGAAGTAACAAAAAATTTAAATAAAATTCATATGAAGAAAAAATAAATGCAATAGAAGTAGAATAGCCTTCCACACTGGATATCAACATCTGTCAGCTCAAATGCCTTTTGAATGTACAACTACCAAAAGTATTTTGTGATTCTAAAATTCCAAGCAAATTTTCAAGTTCTGGAATTAAATCTATAATAATAATTTTTAAATGGCTATATTCACTATTACAGGTTATCAAAGACCTAACTTCTTTACTTACACAATAACCATGGTGCAAACAATCACAATGCAGAAAAAAAAAATTCTTTTGCCTATGCAATACTTTTCTTATAAAAATATCTTCCTTATAAGGCTATGGGGAATAAAATTTATTTGAGACTTCAAAAGCAGTAACAAATTTTTGCAGAGACACTCTTTTTGAATTAGGGGGTAATGAGAAAAATTTTACTCCTTTTGATAGAATAAAAATACAAATTTTCATAAATGTCTGTGTAAATTGCAAAAAAAAAAAAAAAGATTCATTCCAAGCTGAAGCCAAGAATGAATAATTCTATGGAAGGTGTTAGTTCTTCTGCTTATGTTCTACATGGTGTTACTTAAAGAGCATACCCCATGTCCTTTCTGTTGACATGAAGTGATTCCATGAAATTGTTCTCTAATATCATCATTTTCTCTGTCAAACTGAGTAAAGGATTTTTTTATTTTGTTGGAAATTCAGTATTCTTCAGTTCTCTTACATTCGAAAGCCCATTGACTTTATTTAGCAAATAGTTGATAAGATTTCCATTTTATTTGAAGCACTAAAATTAAACTTTAATTATATAGAAGAGGCCTCAAAATTCTTGTTGACTTTTTAAATAATACACTGAGTGGTTTCTACTTATTTCTTGTTCATAGTTTTCAATATCTCTTTAGCAATAGGATTATACAAATTGAAAGAAGAGCAAATATCATTCTAATAATTGGATATGTTATCTAATATGGATAACATTATTCTAATAACTGAAGTATTTTATTACGTGAAGAAACCTGTGGAATGTGTTAAACAAAGAAATGATGAAAACTTTATCCCTATGTAAGTGTCAAGGTTATTTTTAAAAAAGACAATATTACTATGAAAGGAACAGGAATTCTATCTTTAGATGTATAATTATTATGGCACTTGCTATGACTACCTTTTGAGATGTATTTCCTACCTTGAAGAATTTGATTTCTTTACGTGTATATTTCATGGGGAAGAAGTGGAAACATATGCAGTGTTGAAGAACAAGGGAATGAAAACTGAAGAAATACTGTTTCTATTCAGGCCACAGCATTTGAAAAGTCATCGATTAAGAGACACTACTTAATCCTAAAAAACAGTTAAGCAAGTTATGCCAGGGAAGAAGGTATTATGTGCTCCAACAAATCAAATTTGAAGGGCAATTCTCAGACTTGTTAACTTTATGCCAGTACATGATTGTATACTGGCTTATAGTGCTAATGTTGAGTGTTTTCCCATTAATAAGTTTTCAGTGACCAAAAGGACGAAATAAGTTGCATGTGACCACTGTAAAAGCTATGTTACGATGTAAATGGAATATGGACTGCAAGGCATTTTATAAGAAAATTCTGTGAAATAAAGAACTGTTCAGAAGAGCCAAATCATCAGGAAAAATATTATTTTTTAAACATATATATATATTTCAGGTGAGTAATTTTCTAGTAAAACTATGCCCAATGAGTCTTTTATCTCAAAGTACATATGCATAGTGCTTAGAAATTATTCAAGTTTACCTGGGTATCTTGTTTCATTTGCTGTATCTGGCAACTTCAATAAAGATTGAGATTTTGAGGAGAGATTAGAAGACATGAATCACCATGGAGAGTGGCAGAATGAATGAACCAGGAAAACGTAGTGTGATGTCAGGCGGCATTTTAGGACGTGTAGAAGTTTAAAGTCACAAAGTGAAAGTGAGACTAGTCAGAGTGGGTATGTGTTTATCTCCAATCACCTTCAGCTGTGTGGGCATAGACATGGAGTGGATAGAGAGATACATTTAATTAGGGTTATGTTTTATGGATTACATTATTCTAATAAAAATATTTCCATTAAAAATAATTGCTATGTGATTCCAGTCCATTCTTTTAACCAATATGCTAAACTCCCTCTCAATGAGAAGTGATTATTCAAGATAAACTCTTGTTTCCCTATAAGATCTGCAATAAAATACAAAGAAAAGTCAAGTTGCATTCAATTAAAAAAATTGGTAAACCAAGCATGCCATAAATGGTAATCTCCAACACTCAAAGATGGCTGTCATTTCATTTAGCCTGTTTCTATCTTTGCTTTTGTTCTTCCTCAAGAATGTAAGGAGAGTCACATTTATGAGGATATGGCAAAGAAAAAGAAAATTGAATGATCTTTAGAAGAGGCAGAAATGGAAGATAGCTAGAAGCAAGGATTTAGGAAATAAAGGTCCTGATTTCGATCCAATCACCAAATCTGCATCATAGACCTATTTCTGTGATCTCACCTGCAAGTGTGGTGTCATTCCCCAAACAATACCAAGGTGGAAGAGATACAGACAATCTTACTTATCACACCTTGAGCTCTTCTGAAGGTGGAACAAAGCACCCACAAGCAGAAAGAATCACCTGGCCAAAAGTGTCCCCCCCAACCCCACCCCAGAACACTATCTAGCTAGGGTTGTCATTTCTTATTATTATGATAATAAGGTTGGAGGCTTCTGTTATTCTTTAATTTTTTTTTGTTCTTATATATCTGAGTTTATATTTCCCAAAGGATTTTGACTATAAGCAATATATATTTCCCATCTAAAATGCGTCTGCTGTATTGCAGAGACAGAAAACGTTCTCTATTTTTCTACTAGTCCCGTAACACAAATGCTTTTAGACATTCAATGATCTATTTCTTTAGTAAGTCTCTTTCTATTTCAGTGTTTATGCATGAGATTGATCTAATGCCCAGAAGAGAAATATCATCGTCAGCTGTTACAACGTTTTCAGAAAGGCACATATGCATTTTGCTTCTCCTGTTTTATGAAGCTCTTTTTACTGCATTCTCTTAAGAACATATTATGAAAAATCCAATTTCCCTGCAGATATGTCGGACTGTGCTGTTTCTTGAAAGCTGGAACAAAATCTGCTTTCCAGATGACTTATGTAATTTGGAACCAAATAGGTGGGTGTTCAGCTTGAGAAATTTTCATAGAATTATCATTTGCAATATTTCCACAGTCTGGAACAGGAACTCATTGATTGTTTTTAATCTGATGTACATCCAGTAATGAGGACCCAGGCATCACGCTGAGCATATATTTCAATAATCTCATGAATTGTTTTGTACTAAATGGCTCAGCGAGCCAAAGAGAAATCTGAAGCAAATATGGCTCTAGAATGCAGATGTGCAACAGGAAGGAAAAAGGATGGTCAAGGAGTAAGGGGAAGTTTCCAAAGAAAAAACAAGTGTCATCTTTCTCCTCAACTCACCATTTCTTTGTATGCTTATTTGTATATTTACTTGCTTTTAATGTAATAGTATTTGATAGATGAAAAAGAATAAATGTAATATATGTGTATAAACTAAAACAGAATCATAAAATGAATCTCCATGAACTCACTTTCCGACTTAAGAAGTAAAAGTGTATAACACCATGGTGTGTATTCTTCCTTATCCAGTAACTCCCCCACAAAAGTGACTACACTATGAATGCTATTTAAATTTAAGTTTATTTATTTACTTAGAGAGATACAGAGACAGGAGGGTAGGGGAAGAGAGAGAGGGAGAGAGAAAATCTCAAGCAGGCTCCACACTGTCAGCTCAGAGCCGGACATAGGGCTAGAACCCACAAAACCGTGAGATCATGACCTGAACCCAAACCAAGAATCGGACGCTTAACCAGCTGAGATGACCAGGCACCCGTAAATGTTATTTTTATGTCCTTCTTTGTGTATCCTTACATATTATACTACTATATTCATTGAGAAGCTCTCGGTTGTCAATTTCCTTTCTTTCTGACCTTTGAAACACAGCATCATACTGTAGGTGGAATTCTTGGATTGCTTATTCATGCACATTGTGGCATACAGGTTTATTTCATCCATTTCCATAGCCAAAACATCTGAGTGGGTGAATAAATCATTCTGTTTATCCATTTTTCTGCATATTTGAAGTCTTTCCCTCTTCCTCTTTCCCTATGTCTTTTCTTTCCATCTTTCTTTTCTATCCCCCTCCCCCATCCTTCCATTCCTTCTACCCCTATCGCTTCTTTACTTTCTCCTGCCCTTCCTTCCTTCTCCCGTTTCCTCCTTTCTTCTTACCTTTCATTCTTATTTTCTATTACAGTACTTTTGCCACAAAATTTTTAGGAATTTGTCTTTTAGAGCAGTTTTGTCTTTACAGCAAAATTGAGAGGAAGGTACAGAGATGTCCCATATACTCCCTTCCTCCACACATGCACAACCTCCCCTGTTATCAATATACCCCACCAAAGGGTACATTTGTTGCCATCAATGAACCTACACTGACATATCATAATCACCCAGAGTCCATGGTTTACATTACAGCTCACTCTTGATGCTTTACATTCTATGAATTTGGACAAATATGTAATAACATGTATCTAACATTATTGTATCATGCAGAGCATTTTCACTGACTGAAAAGTCCTCTGCCCTAACCATTCTTCTCTCCCCACACCCCCTCAACCAAATTTCTATAGCTCTCTCTTGGCACTTGACACAAAGAAAGCATCTGACATGTGTACGTGGAAGTGAAATTGTTCGATCATAGCTTACAGAAATGTTCAATGTTAATGTATATGTCCTCATATTTATACTTCCACCAGCAATTGGTTGATTCATCTCCTCTCTAAAACCCTGATTTGTCTGACTTCTTAATTGTTGTGAGAATATCATCTGTGGGAATAAAATCATGTCAACGGGTTTAAAATAGTAATTTGTATTTCCCTTATTGCTAATGAGGTTAAACATCTTTTCATGTGTTTATTCTCTCATCATGTTTCGTCTTCTGTGAGATGCCTGTTTGTGCCTTTTACCTAATTTTCTATTGAGTTTTATCCTTTTCTAATTGATTTGTGAGAGTGCTACTAATCCCTTGTAAATTACATGTATTGTAAATATTTCTCAGTTTGTGTCTCGTCTTTTCACTGTCTCTAGCCTGTCTTTTGTTGAGGTTTTTAATTAGCAAGCAGTGGAATTTTTCCATCTCTTAACGTTTAGTATGTATTTTAATGTAAGGTATCTTTCACTAGCTCAAATTTGGAATAAAAATAAGTATTATTCCTTATATTCTTCTGAGACATCAGAGATTCTCCTTGAATTTTTAAGTCCTCAGCCCATCTGAAATTGACATTTGTGTATGGTGGGAAGCAAGAATTCAATTTAAGGATCCATTCTTTTGTGGGCAATTAATTGTTCAATCACCTTTATTGATAGTCCCTCCATTCCACAATGATCTTCAGTCCCATGTTTGTAATATATCAAGTTGTAAAACACAGTCTGTTTCCCAGATCTTCACTTTGTTCCATCAGTCAATATTTTTCAATTCCTGTGCCAATTTCATATTGACTTTATCATTACAGCCTTATAATATGCCTTGATATCTGGCAGGGCACATCTCTTACGTTCCTTTCTCAGAAATGTTTTAGCTATTCCTTTTTCTTCCCCCCTCCTTCACATATTTTTTTTTAGAATTAGCTTGTCAAGATTCATGAAAAACCCCATTGGGATTTTGGTTGAAATTTCATTGAATTCAGATAAATTGGAGGAAAATTGGTATTTATACATGATTTTGAACTTCCATTTCTGTAAGAAAAATATAGGTCTCCATTTATTTAACTTTTTCAGAAAAAGGTTGATTGGGCATGGAGGTTCATCTTCTCTCTCAATTTTGTAGCGCAGCAAAATGCTGGCTCAGCTGGTCTGAATTTGATGAAGTTCCAAATCAGCACTATACTTTCCAATAGATATGAAATGAAAACCACACATGTAACCTAAAATTTTCTAGTAGCTATAGTAAGAAAAAAATACAAAGGCACAGGTGCAGTTAATTTTAATATGTATCTAAACTATTGTCATTTTGACATGAAAGCCATATAAAAGCTAGGAATGAGATATATTTTACACATTTTCTCCCTGGCTTCAAAGTCTAGTGTGTGTTTTATACCTAAAACGCAACTCAGTTAGGACTAACCTCATTTTAAGCACTCAAGAGCCCTATGTGACTAGTGGCTGCTGTATTGGGCAATGTAGCTGTAGAGTTTTCCCATTTCTTTGACCAGGAAGTGTGATTGAGCACATAATTACCTAGATGTTTCTTGGCCCTTCTAACTGTAAATACGTAATGCAGTACGAGGAAAGAGTGTTCTACCATCACCCCCCTCACGAAGCACTCCAGCGATGTCCGTGCTTGAGAGAACGTTCCTTTTCCAACTGTTGGATGCTGAGATCTACATATGTCTGTGTCATTAAGCGCATTGATTACATCGTTCATATCACGTGTAGTTATGATCTTTTGTCTGCTTGATCGATTACTAATCGGGAGAGATGAGCTGCAATATTAACACTGTGATAGGTGACTCAGGATTTTGGTGCTGCTACAGGCATTTTCCTACAGCACCACACTATTTCTTCTTTTTGCTTCAATTCAAAGCATCCCGCATCAGTTTCGGTCTTTTTTGTTTTGTTTTGTTTTATTTTGTTTTACTTTTTGAGGAGATTTCTTGGTAAAGAAAATGGGGTGTCGTGTGTTTGAAATGTCCCTTACTTCAGCAAGCCCAGTTGGTAATATATTAAAAGTATGCTTTATTCAGGAATCTGCTTGTTTTGCAGCAGGAGCTTCCTTCAGTATCAGCTACCTTTCCAGAAGTAAAACTTTATTTGTATTTTTATTTTTTAAAATTTTTTACATTTATTTATTTTTGAAAGACAGAGTGAGAGTGGAGGAGGGACAGAGAGAAGGAGACACAGAATCCGAAACAGGCTCCAGGCTCTGAGCAAGCGTTCAGCACAGAGCCTGATGCAGGGCTCGAACCCACGAACCTTGAGATCATGACCTGGGCCGAAGTCATACACTTAACCGACTGAGCCACCTAGGCACCCCTTTATTTGTATTTTTAAAAGCACTTTTCCTTCCATTATTTTTTTACTACCTAAAAATCCTGTAGGAAATCAATTAATGTCTGTATGTTTGCAGAGAAATTATTTTCCAATTTGTCTTTTGAATTTTTTTAACTGAGGTTTTTCTTTGTTTCACAAGTGTTTTAAACGTTCAGGTTGCCAAACCGGCTCACTGTCACTTCAAGTTTTCTGACTCTGTTTCCATATTTACAAATATCTACTTCAATAAAGATTCCATAAGTAATTGTCAATATTTTTCTAATATATTTATGGCTTTCTAGTAATCTTTGCCTTTATCTGAAGTTGATTGTACAAGAAAGACTGTGTAGGAATCTCATTTACTTTTTACTTCAATGATTATCCAATTTCCCTGAAATCGTTAATGAATAATCCATTCTTTTTCTGCAAACTTAAAATGCTACTTTTATCACAGAGTAAATTATCTTGATTTCTTGAACATTTTTCTGATTCTGCTATTCCAATAATCTGTTAGGTTTCAGTGTTTTAGTGTTTTAATTAATCCAGGTTTATTGCAAAGAATGATATGTATTAGCATGAATATTTCTTTATTGCTTTGCTTATTTGTGGGTTTTTCTCATGTAATTACTGTTCTCTGTTTTAAACTTTAAACTTTTAATACTTTAAACATCGTTGGATGCAAAAAATGTGCTAAGATTATAATTGTTAAATCTTTTATATGAATTTTGGGATTTTTTTATTATTAAAATTTCCATTCAAGTAATTTTTTCTCAGCTTATTCAACTTGTTAGTGTCCATTATTGGAATTTTAAACTTCTCTTCACATGGGTCCTATAAAAGTTTATTCCTAAGACAAGTAATTTTATTTTTTGAAACGTTTTTATTAGGAAAAACTGCAGACATAACTAAAACTAGAGAGAATAGTAAAATGAATGTCTGTTTATCTATTATCTAGAGACAACAGTTATCAACTAATGGATATTTTTGCTTCATTTGTGACCTCATCTGAGTCCAAATTACCCATTTTATTTTGAAGCAAACTCCAGAAATCATGTTATTTTATATATGCCAATATTTCAGGAAAGATAAGGACCCATTGTTTTAAACATAATCACATTACTATTAACACAGCTCAAAAATTAACTATAATTCCAGGATAGGTCAACTAAAGTTTATCAATTTCAGTGTCCTCATCTGGAAAATGGGGAATATAGTACTATCTCTCTCTTTTATAAAATGTTTATTTTTGAGAGAGAGAGAGAGAGAGAGAGAGAGAGAGAGAGATAAAGTACATATGAATGGTGGGAGGCAGGGAGCATCCAAAGTGGGCTCTGCTCTGACAGGAGGAAGCCTGATGTGGGGCTTTGACTCACAACCCCTGAGATCATGACCTAAGCTGAAGTCAGAGGCTTAACCAGCTTAGCCACCCAGGTGCCCCAGTACTATCTCTTAAGTTGAAAAAAAAAAAAAAACAACAATGTTATTATTAATAATTTAAAAGATCATTTGGTCTACTATATACCTTTTATTGATGCATTCTTTATGTTTGTTTTTCATGCATTTTTAGAATGAAAGCTCTCTGGTAATTATATACTGATATTTTAATATATTTTTGGAATTGAGTGATAAGTATCATACTTTGTATTGTTTGCATCTCTTGCATGAGTAAGATTACTTTCTAGCGCGTAATTCGTTTTTCTCAGCTGTTTCAAATTTCAACTGCTAATGGAAGCATTTGGTCTTGACATTTGGGGAAGTCATTCTTTTTTGGTTTCTTCACCTGGCTTTCTCCCATCTCGTTCTTAAAATCTGAGTCCAGGTTACATGGCCCTTTCCTAATCTCCTAAGGAATATTATGCATTAAGATTGTACTTGTTTTATAATTTTTCTACATGGTCATTCTCTCCCATAAAGTGCAGCCTTTCAACAGTAAGAACCATTCCTGATAATATTCAACAAATATTGACTAAAGAAATGAAGTAATTAATTAATATGTATGTAAAGCACTGAAAACACTAACTGACTGAGGTATCAACTGCTCTTTTTCATTTATCAAAAAGAAAAAAAACTAATCATGGATTTGGGGGATGAAGATGATAATCCCATTGTGCCCTAAAATAATTCTATTCTTGGGGAGCCTGGGTGGCTCAGTCTGTTAAGCGTTCCACTTCAGCTCAGGTCACGATCTCGCAGTCCCTGAGTTCTAGCTCCGCGTCGGGCTCTGGGCTGATGGCTCAGAGCCTGGAGCCTGCTTCCCATTCTGTGTCTCCCTCTCTCTCTCTGCCCCTCCCCGTTCATGCTCTGTCTCTGTCTCAAAAATAAACAAACGTTGGGGCGCCTGGGTGGCGCAGTCGGTTAAGCGTTCCACTTCAGCCAGGTCACGATCTCACGGTCGGTGAGTTCAAGCCCCCGTCAGGCTCTGGGCTGATGGCTCAGAGCCTGGAGCCTGTTTCCGATTCTGTGTCTCCCTCTCTCCCTGCCCCTCCCCCGTTCATGCTCTGTCTCTCTCTGTCCCAAAAATAAATAAAAAAAAAAAAGCTGAAAAACAAAATTAAAAAAATAAATAAATAAATAAACGTTAAAAATAAAAATAATAATAATAATAATTCTGTTCTTTTGGAGTCTATGTGAAATAATGGGTATTGAGGCAACTACCCTCCAAGAGTTCCCAGAATACGTGAATTACCTGTCTTTGGTTTTCTTTTTCTACAACCTCCACTCCCTGTTTGATATTTCCTAAGGAATCTAAATTGACGAAGAATACCACGCACTGAGAATAAAAGAGACAAAATATTTGATAGGACAAATGAGAAACAAACTTTCTCAAAGTCATAAATTATATGGTAATGCCATCAAGCATTTTTCACGCAGATAGAAAAAGGATAAACTCAGCAGGTGATGACGATAAAGGCTATAAACATTCATTTTTGGTCTGCAGGAAACTTGCTGTCATCCCTTAGGGAAACCATTTAATATGTGTGAGACTCAGTGTTTTTATCTCTTACAATGATAGCTTGTTTTACAGGAATTTAACCCAAGAACTTAATAATAATTAAAACTCCAAAAGGAAAATAAAAAAAAATAATTAATAGCCATTAAAATAACTGTAGATATTGGAAAACAATAATGTGAGAATTTTAAACCATCTAAAAGCTATGTTTAAAAAAAAAGGGTTTAGAGTTGATCATGAAATCATGAAGTGTTTCAGATTTCTGTTTTAGACTGAAAATGAATTTATATCCACCAGGAGTTTTTGTCAGCTTTATGGCTCAGTGTAAAAGTTAATCTTGGACAGACAGGGCTGTTCCTCAATTTTAACTGTCCTGGAAAGAAAACCAGGTTTTTTTTTTTTCAATGAGTTATACATATTTTGCTTCCATTCAATGTCAAAATCTAGTTCATGTCCTATACATCTGAAACATGTTCATGCTTGGATGATGTTCTGGGTATTTCTTTCATATTTTGTTTGGTTTCATTGTGCTTAATTTTTTGTTTGGCTTTTCACAATATATACATTTGGAAGTTTTGTACTTGGATGGATTTTGTTTTGTTTTCTTTTCTGTTCCAATTTTGAGGAAGTTGGTAGAAAGGATGTACTGTGCCTTGTATATGAAACAACTATTATAATATTCCAGAACAAAACGGAAGTTTCCAGGTACCCACCGAACGTTATTTTATTTTTAATGAGGATTCTCATTTATATGTTTATTCTCTCCTACAGACTTTTTCAGGAGGCTTTCTGTCTTGAACCAGGAGCCCCCCACCACCTACCCTCACCAACCCTCCCCCCCCCCATATAATGTACATATACTAATCTAACACCTTTTGACCTTTTGGACATTTTAAAGAGATCCCTGGGAGTCTGACTGCAGAGATTCAATTCCTCTCATCAAATTGTAATCATCTAGTGCACATCTGTTCATGTCAATATAATAGACATTCTGCAGAACACATAAAACAAAATCTACTCTGCTCACGGCTATGCTAGAGAACAGTGGGTCTCTAACATAGCAGTCAGTATCACACCTCCACTAGACTAATTCTGTGTTTCACCCTGGAAGTTTAATAAATCAAAGCCCTCTTCCATATCACCTGATCCATCCATTTTAACACTCCTCTATTTTGTTTTTTTTCTTCACAAAGCATTTGCATCTTGAGCCCAACAATGCAAAATGCAACATTGTATTTTTATAGTGTTAATTTGCTCAAATCCTGCCTTCATCCATGCACAGCACTGTGAAATGTGGATGTCCCTTCCTTTTGGATATAAAGAGTTTTCCTCTTGCCAGTTCCGAACAGTTTTCCTGACTTAAAATACAAACACACAGTTGGAAGTTCCGGGTTCCCTCTTAGGGAAAGTGGAATCAAAGCTAAAGCAATTACCATATAGGTCTGAAGTAGGAGACTTAAAAGAAGCCTTTCACCTATAATTAGCTTCTCCTCCATTATTGTATTACCATCAGTAGTCTTTGTTTTGAGATTTATCAGGAGATATCAGGTATCAGATATTTTGAGAATATCAGGAGAGGCTTAATTTACAGAAGTAGTTGTTGATTCACAGATAGCACCCTAACTAGACAAGATGACTTTTGATATAATTATTACCATAACTGAAAACATGTCTGAAGATCTTGATACAGTTATTCCTGTTTTTAAATCATATTCAACTTCACCAATAAGATTATGGTATTATGAAAATTGCCCAAAGACCAATTACAAGATTCAACAGTTAAATACCACAATTATAAAGGAATTAACTATTGAAAAGTGTGTTAATCCCTAATACCAATTTTACAGGGCCATTATTAACTTCTGAGGAAAGATCAGCATACTCAGTAAATCTCTAAAGTCTAATGTTTTTAGATATCAGAACATAAGTAGCTGTGTGTGTATGTGTGTATGTGTGTATATAATCTTCTTTGCACCTAAGAGCTATATGAAAAAAGCATGTGGCATGGCACATTAGAAGGGAGGTGTTTTTTTTTTTTTCCAAAACCTCTATAAAATGAGTTTTTAAAACAAACAAACACTACCTCCAACTGGACAATCTACCACTGGGTACACCCAGAATAGAATCACATCTGGAAAACCAGTCGGGAAATTATCAGTAGCCCAGGAAAGAAAACAATAATGACTTGCATTAAAGAAATAGTGATAAGGGAGGAAGAAAAGGGAAAATTAACAGGGATATAGCAGTTAAAATTGAAAAGCTTGGAAACTTAGAAAGATCTGGAGTGTGGTGTAAGGAAGAAACAGGCATCCACAAGGTACATTATTATAGCCATTGTAACAGAAGCTCCAGCAGGAAAGAAAGACAAATGTTATTAAACCACTGTCATAAGTGGGCAGTCAAATTTCATGCAATTTCTAGAATCCCAACACAAGGAATCCCAAATTGTTATCCGGAGCAATTTACAATATTCCAAGGATCTGGATCAATGATGCCAAGCCAAAATACTGTTGTTGTTGTTGTTGTTGTTTTTTAGTGTTTGTTTGTTTGTGTATGTATGTATGTATGTATGTATGTATGTATGTATTTACTAAGAGAGAGCAAGACAGGGAGGGGCCAAGAAAGAAAGGGAGAGAAAAATCCCAAGCAGACTCAATGCTGTCAGCATAGAACCCGACACTGGGGTGGAAAACACACCAAGATCATGCCCTGAGCCAAAACCAAGAGTCAGACACTTAACCAACTCAACCACCCAGGCACCCCTGAAATATTGTTTCAGTGCTGTAACAGTCACTTGTTATCTAATGAGTTTCATGATAGGTAAGTTTGGCAAAATACCCTTGTGGCTTCCGTGGTCTCACAGGTCTTCCTAGTTTCAGGGATCCTTAAATGATTAGCTGAGGCCTTTGCTGTGACTACATTGTATTTCAGTTTCATCCTCTGCACAACCCTTTTTCCTTCTCTCTCCCCACAAGTGTTAATTCTGAAAGCACTCCCCAGTAAAGTTCCTTCTGGCAAATCTTCATCTCAAAGTCTGCTTCCTGGAGGAACCAACCAGTACATGACTTCAGCAAGTCCTCATTTTCTGTCTTTTCAATTTGAGATACAGGCAAAATTTCCCAAGTGTATATCTATTATTATATATATATAATCTATATATAGATATTATATATACATAGATTACATATATTATATAGATTATATATAAGTTATATATATATGTGTGTGTGTGTGTATATATATATATATATGTATAATATGTCTATTATAGCAAGAAGATTTTAAGAAAACAGTAAGATATTCTGCCACAAGGTCCACTGTTGTACCAATTACTATTATGAACCAGAGACAAGCCACAACGCAAAGGACCCTGAGTTTTATGTCATTCCAGGGATGTAGAGTCATTGAACAGAGTATCACCAAAAGTCACTGCTAGAATTTAGAACAAACAGTCTTAGATTGAATGATCTTAACGTGGTCGAGACAGGCTCTTTGAATCTGTTATAAGATTGCAGGAGAGACGAGCCCAAAATAGAAAGCAGACTAGAATTCTACAGCTAAATGTAGAGTTGTCTAGCCTATACTGATCCTGCTTTTCTATAACCTAAACCAGATTATCTCTCTGCCCCTATCTCTTTCCTTCATGTTCCATCTACAATGTGTTTTCTCATGTTGAATATCTACCAATCCAGAGAATGAAGTCTTTCCCTTTTGACAGAATATTTCTCAATTCTTTTCATTTAGAGACCAAATTATTTTATTCTATCAGTTTAATAATACCATATGCTCCCAACCAGATTAAAATAAAACAGAAGTTGTTCATCAGAAGATATCTAGAAGTATTGATCTCAAATACACTCTATGTCATTAACAATGATGATACAAATGATGAAGGTATATTCTGCATTATGTGCACTATTAAAAGTAGTTCCCATGCTTAGCAGTTTTGAATAATCCTCAAAAATCACAGATTATAATAAATTAGGTCAAAACCCTAACCCTAAACCAAACCTTAAGCCAAACACTAATCCTCATTCTTGATCATAAATGTTTTCTTTTCAAACAAATCTGCCTGTAGCCTTTAACATTTCTCCTAAATCACTAGGAACTTTCCTCTATTTGCCATTTCACCTGAGAGCATCCACATGTTAACATCTGCACAAATGAATGTCAGTCAGCCTGCCTGCCTTGACCTCCATGTTATTCAATGTTACAATTTGTTAAAACACCTCTCATTCAGCTCCAACAGCATAGTTAGCATCACTTAAACCACAAAGCATAAAAAAATTATGCAAATGCACACAGTCAACATGAAAGTCCATTGATTTCCTGCGGTTAAATATAATGAGTTCTCATCACAAATTTTATGTTTATGAACTAATGGAAAAGGACTAATAGTAGTAACCAGGGGCAGAGAAAAAATTTGGGATAATTGCACACAGAAGTTTACAAAATATCAGTATCACAGTAATGCGATCAAGGAACCAAATCAGTCATTCAGTGTATTGCTTTAAAATGGCACTGAGGCCAGATCATATATGTTTGGAAAGATGATGAACTTCATGTCTATTATTGTAAGAAAAAAAAAGTATGACTAGGTAAATGAGACTGGGCATAAAGAAAGCATGACTCAGAAAGAAAACAAGATTTTACAATTATTAGTAAAATTGGTTCCTATCCCATTTTGGTGTCCACTCTCACCAAATGGAAATGTGGCAACAAGTGTGGGGAAGGGCACACGCACGGTATGGGCAGGAATGTAAGATAAGTATCCAGAAAACTCAGTCTGATTTCCAGCTGCTTCATCGCTGCATGCAAAACTTTGAGCAACTTTCAGTAACACCCTATACATCAGTAGTCACAGAAGCATATTATCTATATATTTTTATTGTCTAATGTGTTAGATAATATAAATAAAAGTGCTTAATACCATGACAAGAAAGTAGGAACCCTTAAATCAGTGTTAATTGAATTTGATCTCTTTTGGTCCTTAGGGGTATTGATAGAGTCATTCTATAATAAAAAGTAAATTTAAAACATCTTCTATATTTGTAGAGCCTTCACTATTTTCTATTTAAGATAATTAAACTGTGGGAGATGTTATGGAGTGGAAATTTGCTTAAATACCATAGTGTTAGGGGTCAAATCAGGAGACAGAAACCACAGAGCAATTTGAACAATGAATGCTTAATATAAAGGATTATTAACTTGAAATAGGGGAGCAGCTACTAAGGGGATAAAGAGAAATCTAAAGAATGCAGGAGCAGAAGATACAGGGTGAGGCAAAGTATCAAAGAAGGAACACCTTGGGAGAAGGACTCTCACCTCCAAGGGTCACATTCAGATCCCATAGTAGAGGGTCTGGCTGTAGCCTACGAGTCCATAATGCAGTTCACTGACCTGTCATAGGCTAAGATTTGCACACAGGAAACTACCCACCATAGTGCTGAAAAGCCTTGCCCGGCAGCTGCTTGGGAAGGTGCTGTTGAACTTACTAGTGCGCTGAGACACCAGCAGTCTTCATCAGGAAGCCGCCTGCAAAAAGACCCTTGGCTGGGATATTAGCTGGGGTGTCCATGGAACTCCCCAAGGAGTTGTTCATGGGGAAATGCAACAATACTCTAAAAGTGAGAACCACTAAGTGTCTGCCTCTATGTGTCCCACATGCCAACTAAATGCCGCAATAGCAAGAAGAAACAAATATACGCCAGGACAAGGAAGAGAAACCCCTTTTTACTACAGTGTGCCTCAATGCCCCATACTGACAAAGATTACCAGAATTCAACTAAGGAAAAACGTTTACAAGGTCTAGCTGAAGTCCCATAAGCAGGGCAATAAAGGGCAGAGTTGGAGCTGAGAGGCACTAATTGCACACACATGCATACGTATCTCCACAATGTGTACACATCCACCTCTTGGGAAAATGGGGTATTATTTCCTGTCTGTTGGCTCTTATAACTCAGTATCAGAAGGCTGGTATTCATTTAGGAAGTAGAATACCACTATTTATCCTTAGACATCCAGTCACTTATCATTTAGAGACTATGAACAGGTACCCAGCTGCTACCACTTTGCCTTCAGAAGCAAGACCTAAGAGCATTGCTGGAGACTCCCGTTTCCTTTCTATAAGGTAAAACTGTAGTGAATGGTCAGCTTTTACCAAACATGCTTGCCCCCGTGTACATAAAGAGCTATTAATCCCCAACAGTGGAGGGAGAGAAATACAATGTCATTCACTTGGTTCCCAGAGGAGCGGGTGACTGAGACTGTGTGATATCAACAGGAAATAGACACGTGGGCCTGTTTCTTTGGTCAAAAAGTGTCAGTGACATGCATCAGGGAAACTCTTCTATCCTGCTGGTGGATGCATATATTTGCATAGCCAATTTGAAGAACAACCAACAATATATAGTAAAAATGAAGACACACATCCCATTGTTGGTTTAAATCTCAGAGAAAATTTTACAATTTTTTCTAACTTTTTAAAGTGTTTATTTATATTTTAGAGAGAGAGACAGATCATGAGTGGGTGAAGGGCAGAGAGTGAGGGAGACACAGAATCCGAAGCAGGCTCCAGGCTCTGAGCTGTCAGCACAGAGCCCGATGCAGGGCTTGAACTCACGAACTGTGAGGTCATGACCCAAGCCAAAGTTGGACACTTAATTGACTGAGCCACCCAGGTGCCTCTTACATGTTTTTTTTAAAGACATGTACAAGAAAGTACAGAAAACATTGCTATAGCAAAAACAAAATTGGGTAACAATATAAATGTTTGTCAGTAGAAAAATGGATAAATAATTTGTTGTATTCTCATACAGTGAAAGACTCTAGAGCAGCAGGGACAAATTAACTAGAGCTATTCATGGCAGTAGGGATGAATGTCAGAATTATTTTTAGCCAAAAAAATTCAATTGTAAAATAATGCATATAATATTTATATAAAGTTCAAAGTAAATATATATACATACATAGATATACACATATATATACATATATAGATAGATATAGATATAGATATAGATGATATAGATATAGATAGATATAGATATAGATGATATAGATATAGATACAGATATAGATATAGATGATATAGATATAGATACATACAGATATAGATAGATATAGATATAGATATAGATATAGATATAGATATAGATATAGA
>NW_024412419.1:29354673-29399702 GCF_014898765.1 Herpailurus yagouaroundi
ATAGATATAGATATAGATATAGATATAGATATAGATATAGATATAGATATAGATATAGATATACACACACACATTCACACTCATATGTATAGTGTAGGATTACATGGATTGGTGATAAATATATTAAATACATATAAATGATATGCACAAATTTCAACATAATGGTTGCCTCTGGGAGTGGATAGACAGGAATGGTATCAAGAAAGGATTCACAGGGAGCTTTAACTTTTCATGTGGTATTTTATGTCTTAAGCTCGGGGTAAATACATTGACATCCAGTCAATGCTTCTTTTACTTACGTAATGTTTTTGAAAATTTTAATACTATACTTTCTTAATTGGAGAAAGTTTTGACACAGGTGTATGGCCTTATTGATCCTGACTACTAAGGATGCTTTAGAAGACCATGATGGAGGGGTGCTTGGGGGTTCAGTTGGTTAAGTGTCCAACTCTTGACATTGGCTCAGGTCATGATCTCACGTTTCATGAGTTTGAGCCCAGCATTGGGTTCTATGCTGGCAGAGTGGATCCTGCTTGGGATTCATTCTCTCCCTCTACCCCTCCCCAACTTGTCTTCTCTCTCCCTCATTAGCTCTCTCAAAATGAATAATAAACTTTTTTTTTTAAAGAAGACAATGGTGGAGGAAAATTTTTATTCACAGCTTCTAAGATAAAATCCTTGGAAACCATTTTTACATAGGGAGGAAAATGAAGTTTTAGAGCTTGAGGTAAATAAATTTTATTTCATAGTAGAGAAAATATTTTCATATGACAAATGAGGGGGGGGGGAATGGGATCAAGAATAAAAAGTGATTCTAGAGCCCAATTTCCAGAGAACCAAGGAGGCACTTCAGAAATTAGACTAGTGGTCCAACACTTATTTCGTTTCAGATTTCTTTCATAGTACAAAAGTAAGATCTCACTACTCTAGTTGAAGAAATTTAATGGACAAGCAGACTTTATTACAACGAACTGCATCAGCTGAGGAAGTCTATGTAGATTTTATAGCATCTTCAGTCATGAGTCAGGTATTACAGCAAAGTAAACAAAAAAATTCATGAATACGTGTGCAAATATGTGGGTGGGTAGTGTGCTAAACGAATGAAAATGTAATGTTAGATAAGATGTAGCTCAGGATATGGAAGTAGATCAAACCATATATATAGTTACTTTTCTTACATTTTAGTTATCAAAACCAAGATGCAACTTGCAGAAAATATATCCTATTAAAAATGTTATTTCAGCTACTCTTTCCTTTGAAGCAAAGTCCATATAGGACTCCTACATGTAAACTATATCATGCCTGCAGATACGTTTTTGTCATCTGATCTGACAAAATACCATTCGGCCCACCTAATCTGTATTTATTTACTAATATTATCAATGTCAAACTTGGCTGATGGGCATCTCAAACTCCCTTCACTGTTCCCCCAATGAACAGGTTTAGAATATAGGAATCTATTTAGAAAGCTAGAACTGGAAGCCATGCTCTGATATTAATTTCCATAAAATTTAAAGGCATACAAAAAATGGTATGAGAATGATGTATTCTTTACTTTGTGCTTTTTTTTTTTTTACATCTTTCATTATTACATATGTACTACTTGACTTTTTCAGTCTTTTTTTTTTCCTACTTCCAACCAATTTTAAGTTTTGAGTATATTCTTACTTAATAAATCAAACGTTTATGGTCAATCCAGAAGGAAAACTGGAGGTGCCTGGATGACTCAGTCAGTTAAGTGTCTGACTCTGGATTTCTGCTCAGGTCATGATCCCAGGGTTGTGGGATTGAGCCCCTCATTGGGCTCAGTGCTGTGCATGGAGATTGCTTAAGATTCTCTCTCCCTCTCCCTCTGTCCCTCCCCTGCTTGAGCTCTCTCTCTCTCAAAAAAAAAAAAAAAAAAAAGAAAAAAAAAAAACCACACACAATTAGGAGTAAGCAATAAAAACTTAGTTAAATAAAAATAATTATCCTCTGTCATGAGATGCAAACAAACTTGACTTTGTTTAGAGCAGAAAGGGAATTCATTCTGGAAATGAATGTTCTACCCTTAAGACATTAGATTCATGGCCTCGAGATAAAATACAACAATTTTATTTCAATGTAAGCAGAGAAAGAAAATCTTGGGCCACTTTCCTGATAGTACAAAGAGGGGGTAAAATCACAAAGGAAGCTGGGACGACTCTATTAACTAAGAAACAGAGATAGGAACACTCAAAGACCTCACCCACTAGCCTCCCCCTCCTCCCTTTCTCCCACCCCACTTGATCTTATGATCAGGTAGTTAATCAATGTTAAGAGAAGAAATTTTGCACACAGTGGGTAGCAGATTTGCATGAGACAAGTGTTGATCATGTTTTTTGGCAAAACAATTTCTGTTACATGTAATATTACTTTTGAATTAATTTAATTCTCAATATTCTCTATTAATTCAGTATTTACTGGGCAGCAAAGTTTTATATTATTCTGCCTTTTAATGATTTATTAAGGCATATACAAATGTACATAGAGTTTTGGGGAAATCTGTGTTAACTAGTGATCTCTAACAATATAGGGAGTTTGATAACAAACCAAAAGCATCTGCTGTAAGTGAAGTACATCAATGAAAATAACTTACTTTGAAAATAAGAATTATGATCAAAACACTTTGGCCCAATTTCCATTTATGGGTCCTTCCCTACCTCTCTCACTTGCCCTGAATTTTTCACCCCATCCATTGTCTCCCACTAATCCTTCCCCCAATAAAAGAATAAAAGTTGCATTAAAAAAAAAACCAAAACATTAGTTTTTGTGCAAAACATTCAAAGATTTGAAAGAGTTTTAGTAATCATTAAACCACTGGCCTTGTCTAAGAAATAAATAAAGGGTACAATCCAAGGAGGGAAGGGTATTTGAGTAAGTCAGAAGGCAACAGAGGAGGGATAACAAATAACACCCTGAGATACAAACAATGAATTGAAAGGGAAGGGAGGACTGTTAGGATAAATAACCTGTTCATGAGTTTTGTAGACGAACCTAATCAATTACCAGTAGAGCTCACACATTTGACCTTCAAAACTAAACCATTTCTATAGCCTCTGTAATACTAAATAAATTCAGTTATCTTCAATTTCCTTAATAAATTGGAAATAGTGCTATTGCTGTCCAATTATGGGAAATGATTATAATAGAGGTTGTCTCCTACACTGATCTTAAAAATATTTAATGACTAAAAATTGTATAAAACTTCATGTTAGAATATAAAAATTCACATCTGTGTTTCAAATTCTATTATGGCTCGAAATAAAAGACACCCAGTTTCAAATCTTCCAACAACAAATTGTTTCCCTAAGTTATCTGTGATTGTGGTGCCTACAATATAGAGAGATATTGACCAATACAGTTGACCAATACAGTTGACCAAGCATTGTAACAGTGGCCAATCTAAGCTGAGACATACTACAAGTATAAAATACACACATCTCAAAAACTTAGAATGACAAAGAAATTTATCTTTAATAAGCCTCTATGTGATTACATAATCCTTTGGATATATTTGGTTAAATAAAATATATTATTAAAATGAATTTCACTTTTTTTTAATGTGGCTACCAGAAAATACAAAATCACATATGTGGCTCATATTTATGGTTTGTGTCATTTCTCTATTAGACGGCACCAGCATAGAGAACATATAAATGTCACAGGATAGGCACGTTTATTCATTGTTCATTGTGTGTCCCATGCAAACATACTGTATCTGTTACACTGGATGCATTAAACAGTTGTTGAATGAATGACAAGAGTTGAATGTTTGTGCCCCCTGCCCCCCCATCACTCATTGACCTTGCAAATATTTTAAATGCACTACAGAGAACACTGGTATTTATGTGAATACCAGAATAATTTGTATTTCTGTGATTATTTTAACAAGGAGTATTTTGTCTAATGGTTAAATTATGCTTCTATTAACAAATAAAAAATATACTGACTTCTGAGACCTAACTGAAAACACATCATAAACCTAAAAACTAGAACTTACCTGATACATTGAAAATGGATGCAAAAATAACTTAATTTCTGATAGCAAAATATAATAAACAGATCACAGGATATATAGCCTGGAATAAGATTCTGTGGTATCAAAGGACAGATCAATTATAATAAAATAGTTTTTACTTGAATTATGCACAGTTCAAAATTCTTTTCTAAATGATGCATTTTAAAGATTATTGTGGAAGGAGTTTAACCAACTACTAGACAATGCGAAATTTCTTTGCTATGTAAGGTAATGTAATTAAGGTTCATTTTCTATTAGATTCACACCTTTTTTAATATAGCAGGCACAGACTTGCAGGTTCAAGCATTAAGTATTTATGTGCTTATAAAACACACACACTGTGAGGTCTAAATGAAAAAAATAACATAATGCAGCATTCAAATGCTTATAGTAGGCATCAAACAAAGGTAAATATTCAACTTAAGTGCTACTTTGTGCATTACGTTTATTGACACAGAAAAACACAGAAAATCTAAAATTGTCCCCAGAATAGGGATTTAAGAATTACAAGAGTACATACAATGTCCTCTCTCTCCAAAAAGTGGATGTAAAAAACACAAGAAAAATATGGCAGATGGATGCAAGAGTCAACTGAAACAGTTACCAAATAGCCAAAGTTGGAATGATTTGAGCAATAAAATAAATAATATGGGATTATAAACCAAAGTATGAAATAAATTGCATGAGTCCACACTAATATAAGTAACTGATTAAAGGAGGGAAGTAAAGAAGGAAGGAAGGAAGGAAGGAAGGAAGGAAGGAAGGAAGGAAGGAAGGAAGGGAGGGAGGGAGGGAGAAAAGGAGGAAGGGAGGAAAGGAGGAAGGGAGGGAGGGCGGGCAAATTATTTCTTTCTGTATTTTCTCTCTGAAAGGAGGTAGAGCATAACTTCAACTCCTTAACTGTAGAGTGTATATGGTGACTTCATTCCAAAGTGTACAATAGGGAAAGGGGAAAAAAATAACTTCAGAGAAGTCTGACAAACACTACCTTAACCAAGTGATCAAAGTCGACATCAACAATGATAAATCATGTTGACAGTATGTACCCTTGATATGATGTGGTGAGAATGGCACTTTATCTCTTTGATATTATTTCCAAAAATCCATAACCCCAGTATAATCTGAGGACAAAAAAATCAACAAAACCCAAAAGGCATTCTACATGCCACAAAATATCTGACAAGCATTACCTCAACACTTGTCAAGGTCATAAGAAATAAAGACTGAGAAATTATCACGGTTTAGAGGAGTCTAAGGAGGTATGTTAACTAAATGTTATGTGGAATCTTGCATGGGATCCTAAAATAGAAAAAGAATATTAGGTAAACCTTGAAGAAGTCTGAGTAATATATGAAGTAATGTATCAATATGGATTCGTTAAATATGACCGTTGTCCTATACTAATGTGAGATGTTAACAGTAAAGGAAACTGAACGTGGGATATATGGGAACTTTGTATACTATCTTCATCCAACTTTTCTGTAAATATAAAATCATTCTAAAATTAAAAATCTATTTTTAAAAATGAGAATATAGTTGTCTATCTTTCACCACTGCATGGCAAGTAGTAACAGCAAGAAGTGAAAGAAACCATCTGAATTGTTAAGGCATTTGTGTACATAACAATCATTCCTTGGGTGCATTTGTAAAATGGGGACAAAAATAGTACTTTCCTCACAGGGCTGTAAAATTTGGGTTAGCATGGCTAAAACACTAAAAATTAGAGGCACCTGGGTGACTCAGTTGGCTAAGGGTCTGGCTTCGGCTCAGGTCATGATCTCACAGTTGTGAGTTCGAGCCCCACGTTGGGCTCTGTGCTGACAGCTCAGAGCCTGGAGCCTGCTTCGGATTCTGTGTCTCCCTCTCTCTCTGCCCCTTCCCCTGCTCATGCTTGCTCTCTCTCTCTCTCTCTCTCTCTCTCTCTCTCTCTCTCTCAAAAATAAACAGAAACATTTTAAAAACACTAAACATGAACACTTGATTTATCTAGAATGAGCTCAAAATTGTTACTATTAATCATAGTAGCAGTAGTACCACTTTCCCACAGTCTTTCAAAAATTGGAATTTTCTACAAAATCTGAAGTAAATTTTTTATAGAAACATAATATTAGAGCCATGGATCCTTAGTTGATGATACCAGAATGAAGGTCTTCTGAGCAAGGTTAGAAGGGTCTTAAAAGTCTGAGGCAGAGGTGTTTAGTAGAAGACTCACAATGATCTGATTAAAAAACATTTGAGGGGTGCTTTGGTGGCTCAGTGGATTGAGCATCTGACTCTTGATTTTGGCTCAGGTCATGATCCCAGGGTTGGGGGTTCAAGTCCAGTACTTAGGATTCTCCCTCTCTCTCTCTCCCTCTCCCTCTGCCCCTCCCCAACTCGTGTGCTTGCTCTCTCTCTCTCTCTCAAAAATAAATTAATGAATTTTTTTAAAAAAATATGAAACTTAAAAATTAGGTGAAGATAGAGAAGAATGTAAGTAGACTTGTAAAACTCTGAACTTCGAAGCCTATCAAACGTAAGAAAATGACGGTGTTCAATTCAATGTAATTATTATTTATTGAGGTTTTGAATCACCGGTATATCCTGCTAGACTCTGAAGAACACACAAAGTTGAGCGTAAAGATGTGGTCATTCCACAAGGAGACTTTTGCTACTGCTGCATTATGTACTAATCCATGAAATCTCAACTTTTCAGCATTTTATAAAATTCAAAAGATATATAGTACCCAATACCCCTGGTCAGTTATAGATCTTTGGAAAACAAAGGGATGAGAAAATTCTGTTTCCAGGAATTTCCATAGTTTGAATGATTTATACTTAGACTATGTCAATGCGATGCACCTCTGTCCACAGTAAAGCTGTGTATACCTTAATCTGTCTGCCTGCAGACCATTTTTTGTCCTTCCTTTGTCCTTCCTTCTTAATGCATCTGGAGATCTAGCTGTAGACCTAAAGTTCTAAGATTAGGGATCAACTCCTCCTTCCCCTTTCTCGCTCCACAAGCGTGATTTTCTTACTGCTTGCTCTATACCCACTTTCAGAACCCCATAGAGAACAAAATGTGGGAGTTTGTATATAAAGTTAAGGAAACTTAGAATCAAGCACTTACAGTAGTTACTAGCAGATTGCCAACTACTAAGAGTATTGTCTTGCTTGCAGTTAACTGGAAAGTCAATGCTATTTTGTTCTCCTGCTTCCTACTTCTGCATGACCACACATAAGCGACAGAGTCATAAGGCGATTTGATTAGAGTCTATGGAAATAAATCTTACCCTTCCCTCTTCAGGTCTCAGTTGCTGCTTGGCCACGGTTCTAAACAGATTTTTATTCCTTGTCAACATTATTCAATATGCCTATTCCAAAGCTTGCCCATTTACGAAAGCCTCCAAATCCCTGATTCTCCGCAGAGCGCACTGCATTCATTCCTCTACATGAAAATCTTCAGCTTCTTTTCTCTAAGTTCAGAACTTTTTTCTAGCTCCCTTCTCACATCTCAAAGGACGGAGCTCCCCTCCTTCCTGTGGGCTTAGCCTCTTACCTCTGATTTCATGCTCCCTGCTTACCTTGTCAGTTTTCCTTTATTCTTGCATTTTTTCTTCCTCTACTAAATTACACAGGCATACTTAAATCCGTACAGAACTATATGCCTGAATACAGCATACACATTTATGTAAAAACGATACAGCAGAGCCACCTCCTTCTCCACCCTCACTAGGATGTGGTCTTATAAAATAATTAATTCATCATTCAGAGTAACTGCTCATTATTAACACTCTTAATAGGATATGGTATTATAGAAAAATTAATTTAGCATTCAAAGTAATTGCTAATTTTTAAATTTTTACTGAATACTTCTCATGAAATCACAAAGAAGGAACATCTTCATAAGACACATGAGTTCTTCTTGAAAGGCCTCTTTTCCCAGTGATTTCTTTCTGAATGCCTCACAAACTGTAGGCATCTCCAATCACTCACATGTAGGCTTTTGCTTTTCTCAGTTCTCAATCTGGCTCACATCTTTATTTAATATATTATTTTAGCCTTTTAAAAAAAATTTTACAACTTCTCTATTTCCTCATTATCCAGGTTCTAGAGGATGAAGAGAAATTAGGAGGTTAAAGAACAAGCCAGGATCCTTTCACACTAGAAAGGTTGGGCTGGGGTAAAAAGGTACAAAACTTATAACTTAGTCTTGTTTTGTGCATCCTAACTCTTAAATATCTCTTAAATATTCTTTGTTTGAATGAGTAACCCCCTAAAACTTTGACCCAATCTCCTTTTTTTTTTTTTTTACTATCTAATTTCTAAAAGCCCAAACTATATTGACTCCTTTAACTTATTCATATCTACTCAAAACTTAACCCAGTGCATTTATGTCCCCCTGACCCTACTGGGATCTTTCTTTTGAAATTCACTGATGACTCCTTATTTATTTATTTTTGTTAATTTTTTTTACTGAGATATTATTGACCTTTAACATTGTGTAGGTTTAAGGTAAACAATGCATCGATTTGATACATCCATATATTCCAATATGGTTACTCCTGCGGCTTAGCTAACAGTATATATTATACACTCCAAAACTGCTAAGCAACTAGACCTTAAGTGTTCTTACCACAAAAAAGAAATTATAATTATGTGACATGATAGAGGTGTTAACTAATGACCTCTTAAGGATCAAACCAACAACTTCTCTTCAGACTATAATCTTCTTAATCTATAACTCAATTTTTGATTCTCTGGATAGCAGATTTCTTGATAAGACTTTTCTTGTCCGTGCAGTTTTGATCTCCGATTGTCCTCTGACTCTCTAATCATGACCTGTCCGGCTCCTCTCTATTCTCTCACCTTCTGAACAAGCGCATTCCATTGTCAGGTATCTTCTTCCTTTTAGCTTTGGCCCTGAGCAGCCTCCCAGACTACATCCTTTCACTATCATTCCACATATATCTCTCAAAACTCAGCATTTGCTGTCAAACTAGACTGTTTCTCCTGAGACATACGCCAAACCTTTCAACCTTTATTCTCCAGCTTTCCGTTTCCTCTCTTCCCTTACATTTTACATGCTTACTTCCATCTCACTGTCTCCCTTTCTTCCCAGAAACCTTCATTACCCTGACAAGAAGAAATATCTCCTTCCTCTGATATTCCATAGAACTTTATCTCTACTTCTATCTTACAGTATTGTAAGCATGTGCGCAACGTAGCTACCGTGACAGCTTGCACGTTGAAGCTCCTCAACTGGACAAAAGTAAACTCGTATACTCATATACTCCCTTTGTCAAGGAAAGGGGGCTGGAGAGTAATATTGGTAATACTAAAATCAAAAGCAGCATCAGACAAGTAGAAAATACTCTCCATTTTCTACGATACGAAGGCAGTAACAGGAAGGATGTCCTCCTATCTGAGAGAAGTTTTTAGGGAAATGTGTCAAGAGGAAAGGGAAGTTGTGATTTGTCGGGAGTGGTAGTGAGGGTTCAAGGCAAGGAAGGGACAAAGCAGGGACGAGGCAAGGAAGGGAAGATGACATGGAAATGGTATAAGCTGCCAGAATGGAAGATTATACATTGGGAAACAATGGAATAGACCTATATAGACAGGAGAAAGCAGAGAAAGAAATGATACCTACAGATGGGGAAGGGGCACTCAGTAGAAATAGAATATTGAAAGAAAATCCCAAGATAATGGAGAAAATCCCTTCTTCAGTGATGAGGACACAGAAGAAAGAGTGAAAAGGATTGGTTGAAGAGGCTGGTGTTTCTCACTGATGATAATATTTCAATGCTCAAACTAGCTTAGCCAGTTTTTTCTCCTTTCTTTTCAGGTGTTGGTTTCAGCTGTTTGTTTTCAGCAGTGTTTTGCCTCCTCAGGGAAAGTTTCCAGATAAATTTCTCCTGATGGGCTGCCAATGGGTCAGGTTTACATCCTGCCTTATCTTTAGCAGTACAGATAATACCTTTTGAAAAGTGGAAAATATTTTCCTTTTGCTAAGGGGAGCTGTAGCTCTCCCAGATGGAAACATAGCTACGAGCGAGTGCCAGAGAATTCTCAGGTGCACACACATCCACGTCCATGCAGGAAGGGCATGGATGGAACCTGTCCTCCTTTCCATACCTGGAAGGTTTAATTACCAGCATCCCTTCACCTGCAACCAGAACTGCACTTCGCTCCCTTTTCTGGAGTGAGGTAAAGCAAATTATAGCTTAAAAAATAGTTCTTTATATAAAGAATTAAAAAAAAACAACTATGATGAGCACATCAACACATGTCTATCACTATGAAGCAGAGACAAATACACAACTCCCTCTTTGAGTAGTGTTTTCCCTTATCAGAGGGATACCGGAGTCATTCTGTTATGCCATCATACTTCTCTCAGTATACGGTGTGTGTCTATACAACGTGTGGGTGTGTGGGTGTGGGCGGTATTGGTGGGCAACATTTGCAATTTGACAATAAACTTCTCCAAAGAGTCTGTTGTTTGTAAACATCACTCTAATACCACTCTCTTTGTGGCATGGATTATTTTCAGTGCCCAAATGGGACCAGGATGGCATTTATTTTTGTCCTGTGCCCTAAGTGTCCACGTTGCATTAGTAAGAAATGGGCATTTTATTACATCTTCTTAGAAAGGCTGTTTTTTACAAATTGTGTAAAATCCCTCTGAAAAAAATCCTCTTCAAACATCTCTTCGGGGAGTGCCAGCTCCTTTTGGCCTATTTTGTAAATCTCCTGTATCTGTGAGTCATCAGAACTTCCACTCTGTAGAGCTCTATTTAATTCCATCGTGATATCGCCTTTACATTCAGAGCAATTTAGTTACCTCTCAATTTCATTCATTTTGCATCCCCACTTGGGACTCAGTGACTCAACTCTTTTCTAATGAGATGTGAAGGTGAGGGACATTTTAACATATACAATATACCACAATATTAAATATTATATTAAAATATAAACATTAATTTTTTTTTTGAGAAGGGGGCGTTCCATGTCAGTATCTTCCTTGTTTCCCAACCCATCTCCTTCTGGTCTCTAATGAGGAATGTCCTCAGTAGTTTCAGGCTCTGAGACTATGCTTGACCTGCGACTCAGAGCCCTAGGCTTAGCCTCCATCCCATATTTATTTGCTGAAGTATAACCATTCTGGTTATGCAGACTTCTTGAGACCCAGAGTCTCTGGTAGCCCAAGATCACACAAGGTTTTGTGTTATGATTCTTGCTTTGTGTTCTCTTGTTTTACCAGCTTCTGAACTTCTTAGCCACTGGGCCTTGTATGCTCTGACCTGCCTGGGCTGCCAAGTCTTGACTTGATCTTTCTCTCACATGCATTCTTCTTGGCATCAACCATATTCATCTCATCTAATTGTTTCCCAATGTTGTCTGTTCTTGGCTTGCCCAGTGCTGCTGTTACTGAGTTTAATTCTGATACTTTTCTCCATTTGACATCGATCGATCCCCTAAGCCCTCAGGAATGCAGTCATTGACTACTCTTTTTAATCCTAGTGTGACTTTAACTTCAGATTTTGGACTTTTAAATTGAAAGGGAACTTAATGACAACACAACCTATCTCTTTTTTTCAAGATATTAGGAACCAGATGTATAAAAACTATTTGTCATAGCTAGAAATAAAACTAGAGCTTTCTAATTCCCAAGCCAATGCTGTTGCCACTAAATCATGCTTCTCCTTGTCAAAGACACTTGACTTCTTGTGGCCTTAGTTTTTCATCTTTATAGTAGAGATAGCTTCTAAGATCTCCCTTGAATCAGATTTTGTGATTCATTATTATATTAATGGCACAACTCTTTTTTTACCTCCAAATATATGGAGATTGAGTCTGTGAATGAATGAACTGTATTTTTTTAAATACTACAGAGAATTATTTGCATATTTATTTCAAATATTTTGCTAAAAAAGTTTAAGATAAAAAGAAATATAATCACTTTCTTTTGGTGATAGAGAACCTAGAATGAATATTTTAGGACTATCCATGTTTATCACTGCATATAGGTGTCTAATAAAGTAAATAAAATTGTTTCCAACCAAAACCCCTTTTTAGTGATGAATTAGCCCTATTGCTCCAAAATTTCAAACAATTTCAATTTCATCAGCAAAACTGAAAATATTAAAGCAGTATGAGCTAATGAATGAGGCTCTGCTGGATGCTATAGAGTAATGTAGATGGAATTCTTGTCCTCTGAGGGCTTAAAATTTAAAGTGGTCATATAAAAATTGACACGAACGTAAGTAAATGGCATAAAGAAAGCAGGGCATAATTAGGTCAATTCCCACTGCTCTAAATAGCATTCCCCTAAAGATCTCTGCATGAGTAATTTCTATGTCATAAATGATAGCTTATTTATTTCAACTAGTATTTAATAATAAAGTTTTATTTGCTTAAGAAAGGAGGGGTCATCGGAGTGCGAAAGCTAATCGCCACAGTTTCTAAAGCTCCTCCCTATTTAGCAGAAGTCTCAGTGGCAGGGAAGAAAGCAGCACAGAGGCTTCAAAACCTCCTCAGACGCTGCTGCAGGAAAAGGGCATGAAAATATGAAGTTATTTGCAAGGGGACACAGAAAATGATCAGAGATGACTGCAAAGAAATGAGAAAGTGAAAGAATGAAGACCAGGAAGAAGACTGCGATGCCTTTTGTATTATGTTTGTCTCCCTGATAAGAACACATAATGTATGGTGCAAATTAAGCTGGTCTTTCAGAATAAAAGGCTAAAGATGTGAGGAATATATCTGTCTATTTTAACGGCACCCCAACTGAACTTCCACCATCAAGCGTCCAGGTTTCAAATATCATCTTCCAAGGATATGGTCAGGGAATGAAATTTATTAAATTCATTATTTCGGAAGCATGGGAATCTGGATGACAATAATATTCAGGATGACTGTGTGCAAATGGGCGGTTCAGAAGGAACTGCCATGCAGGTCATTGCAGGTAAGAACATATTCTTTGCCAGACACATATGAAATACTTCAATGCTGATATGTAGAAATAAAAGAAAACAAAGCCAAGAAATAACCCTGGGGTATATCAATTAAAGAGTCAGCATTTGGCATGAATCCAGAATCTAAGGTTACAATTTTTTTATGGCATTCTCTTAGGAGCATTGCCTATCAGAAAATTAAACCTTTACAGTTGTTGTTTCTTTATATGTCTGATATCCTGCTAGGTTATAAAGTACTTACAGGTAGAGATCTAATGTCTTTATGATATTTTTCACAGTATAGTCCCCAATGGATAGCAGCTTATCAATGACTTTGCTGGTTTCTCTCTCCTGTGCCTTTCGAATTCATCTCCGATGTCAATGCTTTGATGATGTACTTCAGAGTCACATTGTCTCTTGCCTAGACTACAATAGCCTATGGTCTCATTCTTCTCAAATCCGTTCTCACTTCTCCAACAAGAGTAATTTTTCAAACACAAATATTATCACTCCACTCCCCCACTTAAAACCCTAAGAAGCTCCCCTTTTCCTATAAGAAAAATTGCAAGTTCCTCAGAATGGAATTAAAAGCTCCTCAGGTTGACTCTCAAAGACATCAAATCCTGCCTCTTCTTTCCCTTGAATGTGGTGCCATTTCAATCATCATCCCTCCTCCCTGGACAGCCGTTTTCACTGGACAGATGCCTAATCATTCTTCAAGATATCCTTTAGACTATCCTCTAAATAATACCTCCTCTGTTTTGGTAATATTTTAAAAAAAAATCCTATTTCTACCACTTTTGGCACTTTATCTGAAATTTCATATTAAGATAACAGACATTAGTGAACACTGTATCATGAACCCTTTCCTTCCGGGATGTATTACCCCCTGCCTCCCACCACCATACATTTGAAAGTAAGTATGGCCTGTAACTATGTGAAGAAGTGACTTAGATGAAGCATTTCATCCTAATGTCTTCCTCTCTATTTCTCTCTTTTCTGTTAAGGCAATAGTAAAAGCACATTTTGATAAGGAATTGCAAGAGTGAGCCCTCTCATGGAATAAAGTTTTCCTAGAGTATATGTTGCCTAGAATTTGAGCAGACTGCATTTAAGGCCCTCAAAGTTGGGAGCCAGTTTTTTTTTTTTTTTTTTTTTTCTTAAGAGTGCTTTATTTATTTATTTAGAGAGAAATAGAGAACAAGTGGGGGACAGGCAGAGAGGGAGGCAGTCAGAGAATCCCAAGCAGGCTCTGTGCTATCAGCACAGAGCCCAGTGCGGGGCTTGAACTCACGAACCAGAAGATCCTGACCTGAGATGAAGTCAAGAGTCGGATGCTTTGGGGCGCCTGGGTGGCGCAGTCGGTTAAGCGTCCGACTTCAGCCAGGTCACGATCTCGCGGTCCCTGAGTTCGAGCCCCGCGTCAGGCTCTGGGCTGATGGCTCGGAGCCTGGAGCCTGTTTCCGATTCTGTGTCTCCCTCTCTCTCTGCCCCTCCTCCGTTCATGCTCTGTCTCTCTCTGTCCCAAAAATAAATAAACGTTGGAAAAAAAAAATTAAAAAAAAAAAAAAAAAAAAAAAAAGAGTCGGATGCTTAACCCACTGAGCTACCCAGGCACCCCAAAGGAGTCAGTTTTTTATTAGTATATCCTTAACCGTTTATTAGCTTCCATTCCTTTTTCCATACTAGACTGAAATTCTTGAGAGTAAGTACTATCCTACTGTTTTTTATACAGGAAAAAGGGGGAAAACAAAGGAAAAAGGTGAAACTGAATGATAGGATAGCCTGAGTGTGACTAATCGATTTTTATCGGCTACAAAACCTCTTGTAGTTTTATTCTTTTCCGTCCACACTTGTTCCTGATGATATGAAGTCAGCCTGACGATACCAATATAAAATATGCAGTTCTTTATTTCCTAGGTTGCTACCTTAGGGTATTACGTTATTATGAAATTAGGTACGTGAGGAACCAATTTCACAAGACCGACTGTAGCGATACATATGCATTGTAAAAGAGTAATCAAGGTAAATTGAGTTCATTTTCCATGGAAATTTCATGCACAGCTACTAAAAGAAATTGTTCTAGAAGAGGCACTTTAAGGGCAAAAATTCTAGGTGCAGATAATACAAACGGTAAATGTATTTGCTCTCTCATCTTGAAGGTAAATTTCATGTTTTCAGCACTAAAAATTCATTAGTACTATATTTTCCCTCTTTCTTAGCTCAAGAGGACACCAGCAAACCTTTGCATAAAATTTTGAACTATCACCAAAGCAAATGCATCTTTGATTGACTCTCAGTTCTGCTTGATTCAGGATTTTTCATATAGAGGAGTTTGGGATTCCTCCCACAAACCACTCTCAGGATTGGAACTCATTTATCTAAAGATGCTAATTGGGGTCTCTGTGCTCCAGTTTTAACCCTATAGTTTCAACCGGGAGTCCACACCTCATTAAGAAGCCTTGTCCATTGTGTTTGGCAATTTGTCAGAAATTTAAATGCCCAGTAAAAATTCTACATCTGAAAATAAGTAAAGGCAGTGTTGAATTAAGTTGTCAATCTTAAGACACATTCTAATTTGCTCTGAAACTTTAATAAGCATCTTGTAGCTTACTTTTCTTCATCTGTAAAATAAAAAAATCTGAGGAATTTTTTCCTAATATGATAGAGACACCAAAATGTATAATATCATTATTCCTTTGATGTGATGAAAGTCACACTATCTAATATTATAATCTAATAAGTTTCCTGTTAAGAACAATATTAAATAAATCAAAAATAAATGTTGGGATGCCCCTCAATACCTTGTAACACCAATGACTATGTTTTAAAGACAGTGACTGTAATTTTCATTTTCAATACATATATTTGAAATAGCAATATAAATTAAAAAATTAAATTTCACCAGTTATACATGACACTGGTATATACACTAGAATATGATATTCTATGATATTCTATGATTTAAAATGGTTATGTTTAATTGAATTTGTGATGAGACTATTTGAAATATGTTTTAAATCTTTAGTTCATTTAAATTTCAGTATTAAACACCGGCAATCCAGGGAAGGTGATGTGGCAGTTTACAAGAACTGAATTGAATTGGTTTGTAAAACAAGCCCCTGGATGGGTACAACTTCAGATTAATTCTAAGGATTGTATTTGGTTTTTGAATGATACTTTGTCATCTTTTGGGAGAGAATAGGTTCTCTTTTCTGTCAAGGCAGAATGAAAAGCATGCTTTTAAAATGTAGAAAATGTAGTCAAGTTGATTTAAGTGACTTGTTTTCTTGCTTTAAATTCTATTACATATGCATATCCTCTTACACTGCATCTATAGTGAAATGAGAGTTGGAGAAATGGCAAAATTAATTTGCTCTTTAAAAGACCAGAAGCCCCACCTAAGTCCATCCTTTTCATTTTCTGACAATTTTAGGTATGTAAAAGACCTATTTGTAGCTGCATAAAGAAATACTACTACCACAGGAAAGACTTTGGGCTATCTAAACCTGTGCTGTCCATCCTGCATAGTATTTTATTTCAAGGTATAGATAAGGGTGAGTTACAAACTTCCTTCAGTGAAGTCAAAGGATTAAGCCAGGCATAAACAAATTAGATTTAAAAAATATTACATAATATGAAAAGTATGGAGGTAACCCAATGTTTTCTTGGGTGCTTATTCATTTTTAAATAGTATTCCATAGGAATTTTTTTTATTAGGTTAGCATTTGGTAATCTTCATAAAGGTACCTACTTTGATGAACTCTCTCTATAACTGATTTGGAAAATGTACGCATTCTTCTCAGTTATGTTCCCTGTCTGTTGTTTATGCCTGGCACAGTTAACTAAATGACCAAACAAATGCTAGCCACGGATGTCAGCCTTGTGACTGCAGCCTTACCTTTACTAAGATATCTAAACCCCTCGAAATAAGAGGCATCTGGTGATTAAAATTCACATACAGAATTAGGTTTTAAATGAGTGCTGTATTGTAGCTTTCTACTCTGGATTAAAGGAAGCAAGGTCTAACTTGCAGAAATAAAGGAGCAGAAATAAATGATAATGCAAACCCGCTAGAGAATAGGATTATGGTCCCTTGGAGGGTTGGCACCGTGTGTGTGTGTGTGTGTGTGTGTGTGTGTGTGTGAGTGTGTGTGTTTATTTAGGGAAAAGTCCTAAATTTAAGATTTAAACAAGGGTCATTAGATTGAATATGAACAAAACGTTGGTTATATTTACAAAATAGGTTATGATGACAGTTGTATAATTAGATTCTAAAATCCCTAGGAATTCAGGGGAAGGTGGTATACTGAATGAAATTTGGGTCACAATATTTTGCAGCTCCTCTCAGCAAAAGATGAAGTCTATTTTTCTAATCCTTTATAGTGGCCTTGGCCCTGTGACTTTATTTGGCCAGCAGGGTATTAGTATATGTAAAGCTGGCAAAAGTTTAAAAATTGCTGACACTGGGTCTTTCCCTCCCCGACTTCTTCTAGGAAACTTGAGACCATCATATATGGAAGGCTAGCCTAGCAGAGGAGGAGAGATACACGTAGCAATGGCAAGCTGCCTCAACTGAGACCCACTAGAACAACTTTGCCAACTGCCAAGGTCATCCTAGACTATCTAGCTCGAGGCGAGCTACTAAATGATCACAAAACGGCTTAGACCAGAAAAAAAATGCAAGAACACAAGTAAGACACAGTGGACCAATAGAACAGAATCATAAGCAAATAAGATAATGGTTGTTTCATGCCAGTTTTGAAAGGCTACTTATGTAGAAAAAGAGAAGATCATGGTAATTTATCAGAAATATTATCTATAAACAATGAGTTATATTAGAATTCAAAATGAAAAATGAAATTTGATCTCTTCCTTTTTTAAGTGTATTTACTTTTTTATTTTAATTTTTTTGATGTTTAATTATTTTTTTTTCAACGTTTTTTATTTATTTTTTTGGGACAGAGAGAGACAGAGCATGAATGGGGGAGGGGCAGAGAGAGAGGGAGACACAGAATCGGAAACAGACTCCAGGCTCTGAGCCATCAGCCCAGAGCCTGACGCGGGGCTCGAACTCACGGACCGTGAGATCGTGACCTGGCTGAAGTCGGACGCTTAACCGACTGCGCCACCCAGGCTCCCCAATGTTTACTTATTTTTGAGAGACAGACAAAGTGCAAGTGGGGGAGAGGCAGAGAGAGAGGGAGCCGCAGAATCTGAAGTAGGCTCCAGGCTCTAAGCTGTTAGCACAAAGCTCAATGCAGGTCTCGAACCCATGAACCGTGAGATCATGACCTGAGGTGAAGTCAGATGTTTAACCGACTGAGCCACCCAGGCGCTCCTCTTTATTTATTTTTGATGAGTGAGTGAGAGAGAGACAGAGAGACAGAGAGAGAGAGCATGAGTGGGTGAGGGGCAGTGAGAGAGCGAGAGAGAGAATCCCAAGCAGGCTTGATGCTGTCAGCAGAGAACCCAATGTGGGGCTTAAATTCACCAACTATGAGAGCCGAAATCCAGAGTTGGATGCTTTAATGACTGAGCCACCCAGTTGCCCCCAAATTTGATCTCTTAAGGTTAAGTCTTGGAACTACTTTAGAAAATCCTGTTGCTTCAGAGGAGGTTGGTGAGGAGAGGATAATGAACACATAGTATGGTACACCTCTATTAGAAAGTGGCAAATACATATGAATTCAGATACATTGGGAGTGGATACTTGGATTGCTGGTCTAAGACAGGTTCAGTAATCAATAGAAAGGAGTATCATAATTGACTAGTATTGTCAGTCAAGGAACGTTCTGGTAAATCAGGAAGAAAGGGATACTGAAGCACCAGAGGTTGGTGTAGAAAAGAGACTGAGGAGTGGTCTTCCTGCTTCATAAATACAGTAGTTCTTAATTCTAACAACCACAGCACTGTTTATAGCAGATGCTTTGCAAATCCTGCCTCACTATCCCAAGTTAAATTCAAGGAAACACAATCTCCCCACATGTATAATTAAAAAGCTCTCAGTAAAAAACTTTAACCTAAATATAAACAGGAAATAAAAGAAAGTAATTAACAGTAAGAATCAGTTAGAGATTTCATCATTGGCCAATGCTCCAGTAACATAATACAGAAGGTATTGTTGCAGCTAAAAATATGAACTAATCTATGCATGCTGTATTGGTCAGCATAATGCCACAAACAGTACTGTCATCTCTTGATTTACATGGTCATTTCATTCCCAGGAATTTCAAAGTTTATTAAAACCAAGCAAACAATGCTTTTTGTTTCTATACAATATGGAGCTAAATTCCAGGCCCAAAAAGTTATAGATTTTTGTTATCTCACCTGTATAAATTCTAATCAAGTTATTTGAATGTGAGATGTTTGAGACACATCAGTATTCAGTGTCTATTATTATGTCTCTGTAAATATTGTTCATTGCTGAATGTCTTGTAGAATACTTTTTGTCCTGTGGCTAATTTCTCCCCTAGAAGTAATTATAGTTTCATTTTATTTACTTATTTATTTATTTTTTTCATTTGTTTGCTTTTCTTTGCGTATCCTCATCAATTTTCCTGCCTCCTCTAATTGTTCCATGAGAGTCCATCGAAAATGTATCAATTCCATATTTCTTCTTTTTCCTAGAGATACCCTTTCAGTGCCCTCCTTTTAGGTTCCTGGATACAACTCCAACGTGTGTGTGTGTGTGTGTGTGTGTGTGTGTGTGTGTGTGTGTGTAGGCTTCTCCATGCTAACAAGCAATTCTTGGACACCAGTAGGGTATTTGAGAATTCAACTCAACTCAATTTTGATACTAATTACCTGAAGATAGCATCAAATTCCACAGGTTGAGAGCTCAGTTAAACAACTGAGCCACCCAGGCTACCCATCATCCTAGCTTCTGATCAACTGGCTATAAATAAGAGATTTCCATGACTCTGTACTTGGGCTTGGTTAATTTTCTAGATAGGCTTACAGAACTCAGGAAACCCATTTATTTATCACTAGATTACTGATTGACTAGAAAGGAGATCAAAGGATATGGATCAACAGCCAGAGGAAGAGACACATAGGGCCAATTCCCAAAAAAGGAGCTTCTGTCCTCCTGGAGCTTGGTGTCTGGCACTCTGATATGCAGAAGGATTCTGGTTCCTTAACGTGGAAGCTCCCAAATCCCATCCTTTGGGGGTTTTATGGAAGTTCCATTACATAGGTTTGATTGATCAATTCATTGGCCATTGTTGATTGATTTAACCTCCAGCCCCTCTTACTGGCCTAGAAATTAGGGGATAGGACTGAAAATTCCAACCCTCTATCATGGTTGATGCCCCTGGCAATCTGCTTCCACCCTCAGGTGCATTCCAAAAGTCACCTCTTTAACATAAACCCAGTCGTGTTGGAAAGGGGCTTATAATGAGTAAGGACATTTTTTTCACCTTGATGGTTCTGAACCATTTTCAAGAACTGAGTACCAGAAACCAATTAGAAAAAAAGACGTTCCCATTGCTCTTATTGTGGAGGAAATTCCAAGGGTTTGGGGAGGTGTGAGCCAGGAACTATGGATGAAAACCAAATATATCTGACAAATGTATTTTGGTCATCTGAATAACCAAATACATGTATTGTTAAAAAGAAAACCACAGGCCTAAAACAGTGTCACTTCCGAGTCACCAAACTGGGACTTCATACCAACCTAATTGTTTCAACCTCTCCCAGAAAGGTAGTCTTAACTGGTCAGTTGGAAATTTTCTCCAAGTACCATTGACATAATCTGTCACCTGTTCCCTCTTTGTCCCCCAAAGGAATGTGAGGTAATCTGAATGAAAAGACTCCCTGCCCTTCCTCCTAAGGGAAGGTGACCTTGCCTAAAACAATCCTTTCTTTTCTTTTGCTAATAACTCCTTGCCCCACCCTCCTCCTATAAAATCCTTCCATTTTGTACAACTCCTCAGAGCAAACTCTACTTGCTAGATGGGATACTACCCCATTTGTGAATTGCTTAATTAAGCCATTAGATCTTCAAATTTACTCAGCTGAATTTCTGTGGTTTAACGTGTTTCTCATAAATTGCAATATCGCACCCTCCAGTTCTGCTTCTCCTTTTGGATTGATTACTCTCTTGGCTTTGTACAAGTATCACTATGGGATTTCCCTTTCTCATCATTGGGGAGATTTCGTCACCCTGCCTCTGGGTTGATTCCCCAATGTCCTGCTTCTTCTTGATTTACTGCCTCATTCTAGTGCAGAGACCTTACACTAGCTCCATGAAAAATAATGGAAAGGGGTAAAATTTTAAAGACTTAGCTCTCAAATCTTGGTTGAAGTTCATATTCGCTCAGAATTTCGACATTGCTTCCAATTCTGCTATGGAGAATCCACTGACATTTTTATTTCATATACTTTTATACATGATTTTCAAAGTAAACACATCAATGTACTTTTTTGCTCTGGAAGCTTTTAGCAGTTTCTCTATATCCTTGGTGTTTTAAAATCTCCTGTGATGTGCCTTAATGTGGATATATTGTTTTCATTCATTTTGCTGGACTTTTTAGATGGACATTTTTTTTTTTTCTGGAGAAGCATGCATGTCAGCATCGATAATTTAAAATATATATATTTATTAGGTAATTTCCTCTCTCGTTTTCCCATTTCTCTCCTTTCAGAATTTCTGTATTTTCTATTACAACTCTTGGCACAATAATCTTATTTTTTTTTTTTTTTGGACTCTATCCATGCATTGTCTCCATTTCCTTTGTATCCCTTTTTCTTTTTATTTGTTTTCTGCTATCCATGGTGCAGGTTTACTCCAAATATCTGATGATCTTTGTTTATGCACATTTAAGAGCAAGTAAGACACTAAAAACTGCCTGGGACATGAGGCTATATAAACCATGGAGTTTCATTCTAGTGACAAGGGTGTGCTAGCAAGACCTTCCATCCCAACCCATCCACATAGGACTGTGGATCTTGTCTCTGGAACTTTCAGTTTATCAAAAAAGATGGACAGTCTCTTCTTTAGAGATGGCTAGTAGTGTTAGGGGCACAAGTCTCTCCCTTGCTTAGGAGCCAGCCTGGGGAATAGACTGGAAACTCATCCTTCAGCACAAAGATGTTTATAATGACATCTCTTTACGTCTCTTTGGCAACGGTGTCTTAGAGTCAGAAATCTCTGGTTCATTTTCTCCTGAAAACAGACTTCTTCCCTCCTGCAAGTGTAGAGGATGGCTATCCATCTGATTATGCAAGGTGGAGGTGGAGACCTGGGGTTCTAACTGCTGCACACCATATGTGTAGTTCCAAATGTCCGTTCTGTTTTTAGTCCTCTCCTTTTCGTGATACACACTGACTTGATTTCTGAGCAATTTCAGGATTTTTCTGTGCAAACAGACTTTCTTCTAAATATGATACTTCCTAGTGCAGACTCACAGATTTGCACTTCTTCTCTGCTGTGTCATTTAACATCCATACATTCCCTTTTTTATCTTCACATAATCTGATACAGAGACACATAGGTCCTCTATTTCATCAAATAGGTAGCTTTATGGGAACTATTTACAAGGACAATAATTTCTTTCCAAAGGCACCGTCTTTCAGGTGTGACTGATCCTAGACACTAAGATATGAGCGTGGAAATTGAGATGTGATCATCTGCAACCATACACATGAACTAATAGGGGTTAAAATCAAATGAGAATAAACTGAGGATTTATACTTATAATGAGATAATAGCCAAATATTCATTCTTCCCCTAAGAAAATAGAGATGATTTATTTGAGGTAAAAAGGGAAAGAAAAAAATGGAAAAAGAACTGTGACTAAATGCTTGAAAAATAAATGAACACTTTTTTTTTCTTTAGTATTTATACCATTAATCCTTAGGAAATGGAAGCAAGAATCTGACATATAAAGCAAGAATTAGTTGGAGTTTCTTGAAAGAACAATGCTTTCTATAAAATGAGATGATATCAAATTGCTAGTTTTCAAACTTGTTTAGGTAGCAAAATGCCTGGATGTTATGTTTTTTGAGAAAACACGTGGAACACTAATAAATTTTACCTTATGAAATGGTGTGAAGTTTTTAAAAATCACAGTTACTTTTTCTAGTTTGCTAAGAGTTTTAATATGAATGTTAAATTTTTCCAAATATTTTGTGTAGCTACTGAAATTATTATAGGACTGCTCTCCTTTAGTTTGTTAATCTAGTGGATAGTCTTTGTAGTTTTTTTTTAAGTTAAAGCCTCCTTTCATTTCTAAAATGAACCCAATTTTGTCATTATATAACCCTTTTAATATATTGCCCTAGATCTTAATTTGCAAATATTTTGTGTTATGTTGATGTACCTGAATAGAATTAATTTGTAGTTTCCTTTTTTTTTTTTTTTTTTGCACAGAATTTGTATTTGTTATCGATTTAGTTGGAATAATCTCTTTACGTCCTTCCTTTTTTCCTACAATAGAATTTAAGTTTCATATATTACTGATACCATTCATTAGTGAAGCTGTCTGATCCTGGAGTAAACTTGTGGGAATATCTATTTTTTTAAGTTTATTTATTTATTTTTGAGAGAGTACAAATGGAGAAGGAGCAGAGAGAGGGAGAGACCGAATCCCAAGCAGGCTCTGCGTTGTCAGCACAGAGCCAGATGATGGGCTCAATCCCAGGAACTGTGAGATCATGACTTGAGCCAAGATCAAGACTCAGATGCTTGACTAACTGAGCCACCCAGGTGCCTCAAAGTTGTGGGAATATTCTCAACCATTGGTTAGGTTTCTTTAATATTATTCATTCATATTTCTTCCTGAATAGGTTTTAATGTTATGTTTTCTGTATAATGTCTCTATTACATATGTATTTCTATATATATTGGCAAAAAATTATTGTTAAAAACTCTTACTATCTTTTTAATACATAACATCTATTTTGGTTTTCCGTTGTTTTAGTCCTAACATTGTAACTTGAGATTTATCTTTTTCTTGATTGGTGTCACCGAAAGTCCATCAATTTTCTTTTCTTTTCAAAGGATTAACTTTTCTTTCAATTACTTATTTGATTTCTATCTTATTAATGTATACTTATATTCCTTTCTGTATCTTTTCCTTGCCTTCATCTTTATGTGTGTGTATATACTATGCACTATGCTATATGTAATACATTTTTAATAGATGCTGTACTGATTAATTTTTCACCCTTCTATTTTTTTAATATACTCATTAATCGTCCTTTGTTTTTATGCATTATTTTAACTGTATTCCAAAACTTTTAAAATGTGGCATTTTTTATCATTGAGATCAAAAATTTTGATTTCCATTATAAATCTGTCTTTGGCTTATGTGTTTTGAGTACTGAAATTATTTCTTAGCCTGTAATGTTTTTCTAATTATCTCTTAAATATGAATTTGTAGCCTGATCATACTATGGTCACAGAAAGTAATCTGTATTATATTTCTTTTGAAAGTTCTTAAGATTTTCTTTGTAGACAGTATATGGTTAGATTTTGGAAATATTTTATATATACTGGAAAAATATATTCTCTACATATATGTCAGGTAAAATTCTTTAATGATCTTGTTTAAAACCTTTACACCATTCCCTTATTATTATTAACTGAAGTCCGTATTTTGTTCAAATTTCCTTTTTTTTTTTTTTCCTTTTCCAGGATCCCATTCAGCATCCACATTACACTTAATCGTCATGTTTCCTTAGGCACTTCTTGGACATGACAGTTTCCCAGATGTTATTTTTGATCATCTTGACAACTTTTGATAAGTACTGGGCAGATATTTTATAGGATGCCTATCCATTGAAATCTGTCCTATGTTTTTCTCAGGATTAGACTGGGTGCTATGGTCTAAATATTTCTGTCCTCCTCACCAACCACCCCACCCCCTAAATTCATATGTTGAAAGCAGAATGCCCAAGGTGACAATATTAGGAGGTGAGACCATTGGGAGGTGATAAGGTGATGAAGGTGGAGCTCTCATGAACGGGATTAAAGCCCTTATGAAAAAGAGGCCTGAGATCTCCCTTACCCCTTCTATCATGTGAAGTTGAACCATAAAGTCAGCAGGCTGCAAACTGGAAGAAGCAGAACCATGCTGGCAGCCAGATCTTTGACTTCCAGCTTCCAGAATTGTGAGAAATAAACGCACATTATTTATAAGCCATTTTGCCTGTGGTATTTTGTAACAGCAGCCTGATTGGACTAAAGCACTTGGTTTATGTGCTAAGGGTGACTTTGGTGAACCCAGGTCTTAATTTTAGTGAAGTCTAATTTATCAAGTTTTACTTTTATGGTTAATGTTTTTAGTGTCCTTCATGAGAAATTGTAGCCTACTCTAAGGACATAAAGACGGTCTCCTACGGTTTACTTTATTTTTTACTGTATTTACTCCTATTATTTTACCTTTCACATTTAGCTCTGTGATCCACTGGAATTGATTTTTCTGTACCACGTGAAGCATGGTCAAGGTTCATTTCCCCCCCAAATAGATAGCCAATCAATTTAGCAACTTTTATTAAACAATATTTTTTCACTACTGTGTCACTGTGTCATTTGTCTTAAGCCATTTGACTATGAAAGTTCTACTTTGTGTCTGAACTCTTTACTTTGTTTTATTGGTCTTTTTGTCTATGTTTACACTAAGACACTTTCTTAATTATTTGGCCCCTGCAATAAAACCTAATATGCAGTAGTGTAAGCCTGCCAATTTTTATCCTCTTTAAAAGTTGTGTTTTCTTTTTTTCAATATTGTCTTGGGTATATTTAGCACTTTATATTTCTGTACAAATTTTAGAATTAATTTGAATAAATTTGTTAATTTCCACAATAAAATAGATTCTCATTTTGATTCGAATTACATCGGTATATGGGAATCTATAGATATATTTGGGTAGAATTGATAGGCATAGTATAATCAGTCTTCCAATCCATGAGCACGGGGTACCCCTTCATTTGTGTAAATTTTCTTGATTTTTTCCATGGTTTTTTTATAGTTTTCTGATTGCTGCCACTATATAGAAATGGAACGGAATTGTTATATTGAGTTCTGTCCAGGGACTCTTTAAAATTTACTTGTTAAATATAGCAAGTTCTTCATGGCCACTGTTAGGTTTTTCATTTATAAAATGAAGCCACCCATACATAATAAAAATTTTATTTTTCATCTTTAATACTTAGAACTGTTTTTTTTCCTTACTTATTGCATAGGCCAAGACATCTAGTAAAATGCTGAGGAGAAGTGATTATTGTAGGCATCTTTATGTTCTCCCAATTTTGGAATAAATACTAAATATTTTATCAAATGTAATGCTTAATGCAGATTTTTATAGATAACCTTTATTGGAATAAAGGAGTTTTTGAGATTCCTGGTTTGCTGAGTTTTACCATAAATGAGTACTAAACGTTTAATGTTATCAAATACCCTTTCTGAATCTATAGAAATAAATGTATATTTTCCTCCTTTAATCTGTGTGATAATACTAAATAATTTTTAAACTTTATGCCAACCTATCTCTCCTGGATAAATCTATCTGATTATGGTATATTTATTATTTTTGAATATTGCTAAACTCAATTTGCTAATACTTGTTTTAGAATTTTTCTATTTTCATATCTATTTTCCTGAGAGAAACTGCCTTATAATTTTCTTCTAATATCCTTGTCATATTTTGATAAAAAGGTTATGATAGCCCTTTAAAATGATTGCAATTTCTCCTCTTTCATGCATGATTTTATTTATTGGGGTCCTTTCCATTTTCTTTTTGATAAATCTGTCTGGGGGTTATTAATTTTGTTAAATCTTTCAAAGAACCAGCTCCTAGTTTTGTTGATCTGTGCTACTATATATATATGTATATATATACGTATATGTACGTATATATATATATATATTTTTTTTTTTAATATCTTGACTTCTGCTCTAATATTTGTTATTTCCTTCTGCTGCTGTTTTGGGTCTTTATGTGTTGTTCTTTTTCCAGCTCTTTGAGGTGCAAGGTTAGGTTGTGTATCTGAGAACTTCCTTCCTTCTTTAGGAAGGCCTGAATTGCTACATACTTCCCTCTTAGGACCACCTTTGCTGCATCCCAAAGGTTTTGGACTGTCATGTTCTCATTTTCAATGGCTTCCGTGTTCTTTTTGATTTCCTCTTTAATTTGTTGGTTAGCCCATTCATCCTTTAATAGGATGTTTTTTAATCTCCAAGTATTTGTGATCTTCCCAAAATTTTTCTTGTGGTTGATTTCAACCACATGTCAAGTTTCATAGTGTTGTGGTCTGAAAATATGCATGATTAAAATCAATCTTTTTTAACTTATTGGGCGCAGATTTGTGACCCAGCATGTAATCTATTCTGAGAATGTTCCATGAGTGCTCCAGAAGAATGTGTATTTTGGAACTTTAGATGAAATGTTCTGAATATATCTTTTAAGTCCATCCGATCCAGGGTGTCATTCAAAACCAGTTTCCTTGTTGATTTTCTGCTTAGATGATCTGTCCATTGTTATAAGTGGGGTGTTAAAGTCCCCTGCTGTTATTGTATAATTATTAATAAGTTTCTTTATTTTTGTGACTAATTGATTTATATATTTGGGTTATCCTAATTTGGGGACATAGATATTTATAATTGTTAGATCTTCTTGGTGGATAGGTCCCTTAATTATGATATAATGACTTTCTTCATCTTTTGTTACAGTCTTTGTTCTGAAATCTAGTTTGTCTGATAGAAGTATGGCTATTCTGGCTTTCTTTTGATGTCCATTAGCATGATAGATGGTTCCCCATCCCCTTACTTTCAATCTGCAGGTGGCTTTAGGTCTAAAATGAGTCTCTTGTAGGCAACATATAAGATGGATCTTGTGTGTGTGTTGTTTTGTTTTTGTTTTTGTTTTTTACTCTATTCTGATACCCTATGCCTTTTTGATTCAGGGAAATGCAAATCAAAACCACAATGAGATACCACCTCACATCTGTCAGAATGGCTAAAATTAACTCAGGAAACAAGAGATGTTGGCGAGGATACAGAGAAAGAGGAACACTTTTGCGGTGTTGGTGGGGATGAAAACTGGTGCAACCACTCTGGAGAACAGTATGGAAGTTCCCCCCAAAATTAAAAATAGGGTTACCCTACCATCCAGAGGTTGCAGTGCTAGGTATTTATCCAAAGGATAAAAACATGGTGATGTGAAGGAGCACATACACCCCAATGTTTATAGTAGCACTATCAACAATAGCCAAAGTATGGAAAGAGCCAAAATATCCATCGACTGATGAATGGATAAAGAAGAGGTGATTTATATATACAATGGAATGCTACTCAGCTGTCAAAAAGAATGACATCTTACCATTTACAGCAACATGGAAGGAAATAGAGAGTATTATGCTAAGTAAAATAAGTCAGTCAGAGAAAGACAAATACCATATGATTCACTCATATGTGGAATTTAAGAAATATAACAAATGAATGTAGGGGAAGGGAAGGAAAAATAAGATAAAAACAGGAGGCAAACTTAAGAGACCCTTAAGTACAGGATACAAACTCAGAGTTACTGGAGGGGTGTTGGGTAGGGAGATGGGCCAAATGGGTGATGGACATTAAGGAGGGCACTTGTTTGGATGAGCACTGGGTACAACATGTAAGTGATGAATCACTAAATTTTACTCCTAAAACCATTATTACATTAAATGCTAATTAACTGGGATTTAATTTTTAAAAGTGGTACCAGGGGGCGCCTGGGTGGCTCAGTCGGTTGAGCGTCCGACTTCAGCTCAGGTCACGATCTGGCAATCTCGCAGTCCGTGAGTTCGAGCCCCGTGTCGGGCTCTGGGTGGATGGCTCAGAGCCTGGAGCCTGCTTCTGATTCTGTGTCTCCCTCTCTCTCTGCTCCTCCCCTGTTCATGCTCTGTCTCTCTCTGTGTCAAAAATAAATAAACATTAAAAAAAATTTTTTAAAGTGGTACCGGGATAGCTTAGTCCATTAAGGATCTGACTCTTGATTTTGGTTCAGGTCATGATCTCACAGTTTGTGAGTTTGATCCGCGTTGGGCTCTGTCCTGGCAGTTCAGGGCCTGCTTGGGATTCTCTGTCTCCCCTTACTTCTGCCCTTCTCCAGCTCATGCTTGCTCTCTCACTCTCTCGCTCTCTCTCTCTCCTCTCTCTCGAAAATAAATAAATAAGCATTAAATAAATAAATAAATAAATAAATAGTTTCTATTTTCTTTGCTCTGGATATTTTTGCATAAAATTAGTGTTTAGGAAAGTTCACCATAAAGGTATATGGACTGAAATTTCCATGAATTTAATATGATAACATTATGTGTTTTTTTTTAATTCTTGTTTGTTTTGGATATTTTATTTTTTTAGGATGTTATCTATTCTGTGCAGAGTTTCAAACTGACTGGCAAAATATCCTTTATCATATACTCTTATTTTATTTTCAGTATCTATAGGACCTTTATTGATATTCTTTTTTCACTCTTAAGAATGCTAATTTTTGTGTACCTCTCTCTTGGTCAGTCTTACCATGGGTGTGAACATTTTACATATTTTCAAATAACTTTCTCTATTAGTTGATTTCTTATTATACATTTATTTTCAATTTTACAATTCTGCACTTGTTTATATTTTCTTCCTTGTACTTTATTATATTTAATTTGCTCTTTTTTCAATTGCTAGAGTGACTATTTAAATATAATGGATACTTATAAACAGAATATATTAATTTTACAATGTGAATTTTTCTTGAAGCATAGATTTAGTCACATCCATTCTTTGATATGTGATATTTCCATGATTAATTATTTTAAAATATTTTCTAACTTTCATTAATATTTCTTCTTTGGCTTATGGATTTCTTTGAATTGCATTTCTTAGTATCTAAATAATAACTGAGGGGCGCCTGGGTGGCGCAGTCGGTTAAGCGTCCGACTTCAGCCAGGTCACGATCTTGCGGTCCGTGAGTTCGAGCCCCGCGTCAGGCTCTGGGCTGATGGCTCAGAGCCTGGAGCCTGCTTCGGATTCTGTGTCTCCCTCTCTCTCTGCCCCTCCCCCGTTCATGCTCTGTCTCTCTCTATCCCAAAAATAAACGTTGAAAAAAAAATTTAAATAATAACTGAATACATAAATATTACACATGCACATGAAACATTTTCCAAAACTGAGTACACTCATATTCTGTGTGCACTTGAGAATGTTGTATATTCTACCATTGTTGGAGGCAGTGATCTACTCACGTCAACTATGGTAATTATGCTTACCACAATATTTGTATTCCTCATATACTTGCTGATTTTTAAAAATCTGCCTGTACTACCAGTCATTGGGAGTGGTCTATTAAAGTCTTTATTATTTTAGATTTGTCATTTTTAAAGTAATTCTATCTATATTTATCTTATATCTTTGAATCCCTGTGAAGTTCATATGAATGGAACACTGTTATGTCTTTCTAGTACGTTGACCTTTGCATCATTAGGAAGTTCTCCTAATTACCTTGTTATATTTCTTGTCATACATTGTTTCTCTTACTGATATATCAGCTTTCTTTTTGCCTAATAGATCTTTTCCCAGCCTTTTATTTTTAACCTTTCTGTGTTTAAAGTGTTTTTGTCAGTAAATTTGAGCATTTTTAAAAATCTAGTCTTATAGTACTATTTTAATTGGAGCATTGTGTCTACTTATACTAAATGTATTATTTGACATAGTTGATTTTATATTTAGCTTTTACTATTTCTTTCTATTTGTTCCACTTGTTTTATGTTCTTTTGTCTCCTCTTGGAAATTAATTATTTCATTATTGATTCATTTTGTTTTAATTAGCTTATTAGTTATATATTCTTTACAATGAATTTCATGATTACAATATGTAACTGTGATTTATTAAAGTCAGAAATAAATTATTTCTTTACGTCTTGGCTGAAAACGCACTGACTTTATAACACATTTAACCTAGTTACCCCATTCCTCTTATTGTTATTTCTGTCATGCATTTTAACTCCACATAAATTTTATGCATCATAATACATTAATACCATTGTTTTGTACAATAGGTATCTACCCACATACTTAGTTTTTCTAGGGCTTTATTCCCTCATGCATTTCTTAGCTACCAAATGTGACCAATCACCTGTCAAAGGAATTTCTTTTTAATGCTGTTTTTTTTTTTTTAATTTTAAGTGTGGGTTTGTTGGTAATAACTTCTTTAGTTTTTGTTAGAATGAAAGTAAATTTATGTAACCTTTTTTTTTGAGGATATTTTCAGTTATGATGAATTCTATAGAGTCAGTTATTTCTTTAATTTCTTTCAAGATGTCATTCCACTGTATTACCACATTTCTTTTGTTTCTCCTTAAAAGCCAGGTATCAGTCTCAATATTCCTGTACCTCTCTCCTTCCAAGACTTTTTCCTTTGTCTTTGTCTCTGTTTCCAAGTTTCACTGGGATATTTGGACGTATGAATTTCTTCATATTTAATTTGCTTTGGATTCATATTGAGTTTTCATACGGTGGGGGAATTCTCAACCATTATCTCTTAAAATATTGCTTCTGCCTCTATCTTCTCTTCTGTGACACCAATTACATGTGTATTAGTGGTTTTAACAGTATCCTGTATGTCTTTAACACTTTCTTCTATACTTTCCACATACATTTTTCTCCTTCTTCGGCCCAGATTAATTTTACTCACCTACTATTTTACTCGTCATTTTAATCATCTGTTCAATCTGTAGGTAACTCCATATGTTGAATCATTGGTTCCCATTATCGCATTTTAGCTCAGAAATTTCCATTTGTTTCTTTTCCACTAGATAACAGCTATCTGATGAAATTCTTCCTTTTGTTATCTATGCTCTTGGACATATTAAGTTGTAAGTCTCTAGTCTTATAGCTACAACACCAGGATCATCTGTGCTTTGTTGCTATTGCTGGTTTTGCTGTTCCTTTTTTTTTTTTTTTTTTTTGGTATGCTTAGTTTTGTCTCTTTTTTTTATTAAGCGCTGACTATTATTCATGAAACATTTAGAGCCAATGAATAATATTCTCTTCTTTCAGATAGAATTGAGCCTGTCCTTTCTTAGGCAGGCTATGATGGAATGGATCCTTTATTCAATTAGGGAGTGAAGTGACCCAAAGGTGTGGTACAGTTTGGGGGAAGCTATGGGTATTCCTGTTCGACCAGAGCTTCCCATTTTAGCTCTTAGAGATCTCAGCCAAGGGCCTGTGTTTAGTAAAGGCCCACCTTCTTTGCCGGTCAAGAACTCCCACTTTTGTCTTCTTTGCACCAGGAGACTCATGATAACTGTATAAATTTTCAAGTATTCTTTTAGGTTCTTAGTCCCTTTCTCCAAGCACCTTAACAATTCACTAAATGCTATACAGGGAGAAAAAGAGAGGATTTGGCTCACTTCTCAGCACCTCCCCTCTCTCCTCAAATGTTGGCACCTCAAATCCTGCCTGCCCTGAAAAGTTTGTACCTTAAAACTGTCTGATTGCTAAAGCTCTGCTTACTTCTCTGGTTCTTGGCAGCTAGCTATCCTCAGCCTGGTTTTCTGCTTCTCACCCAGCATGAAGATTTGGCAAATTCTTTTTGGGATAAACTATGACAGAGAGCTGGGCTCTTCTCTCTATGACTTCCATTTCTCCAGAATCTTGGTCTCTTAATGTCATTACCTCAATAGGTCTGGATGATTTCAAACAGATCTTAAAGTATGTTTTACCTAGCTTTTCCCATTCTTTCTAGTGGCAACTTCGGTCTGCTCTAGGCTATTTAATAACTTCTTCTATATTCTTAAGAACATATTTGTTATTTTCAGAGCTATGTAAATTGTTTTTAGCCAGTAAGTTGATCCAAATACTCTAGCCTGTTCTATTTATTCTAGTGCATTTCTATGCACACATAAATTGCTGTGTGCTAGTTCCAATATGTAATGGAAGAGTTTCAGATATTCTGAGTTGCATCTTTTACATAGTAAATGGCAGAATTTACAGTAAAGAAAATCCATTCTAACACCAAGTCTGAATAGTGCAAGAAACTTATAAACATTCATGATTACCAAAACACTCAAGAAGTAGAAACATTAATTATTGGCTATTTCCAATTTTATTAATATCAATAAGCTACTTTTTCAACACATGGTAATCTCCTGCACTCACTATAGGATAAACGGTAGCAGATGTCTTCATTTTAAAGTCCAAATAAAAAAAGAAAAACTTTAAAGTGAGAAAATTCTACTCATCTATCCTTTTCTAGACAGCAGAATTTTCTTTACTTGATATAATTAATACACGATATCTGGCCAATTCTTACAACCCACTGTAGAAAAAAACTGACGAACTCTTTTGCTATATTAAAGCAGGAATCTACATATTCCATTTATTTACTTGTTTATGTATTTATTTATGGAGAAAGTGAGATGAAGATATATTTAAAGTTTCATAGCCAGATCTGGGACTAGAATTTTTCATGCATGTTTGGATATGATCATGAATACCAGAAATGCCATGGTTGGTCCTTGCTCTCTGAGAGATTTCCATGTATATATTTAGTGCCAAAAGAGTAGTTAAACCGAAAGATATGCGAGGCTCTGTAAGGTCTCAAAGAATTGGCCAATTTGGACTAGATTTGCCAATAAAGTAACAGATTTTTTAAATTCTTCAAAACTGAAACATGTCAGGACAAAGAAAATGAATTTCCGATATCAATAAGATGTATTCATTACCTTAATACTAAGCACTGGGCCTACTGCATAACAAGTAATCACAAAGAGGATAAGAGAAATAAATACTTTCTAAGTTATGCAGACTTGAAAAAATGTTTTATGAGGATTTAAAAACAAACTTTCAAAATGATATCTATTTTAGGAGCACAGGGTGGCTCAGTGGGTTGAGCATCTGACTTCAGCTCAGGCCATGATCTCACAGTTTGTGGGTTCGAGCCCCGCGTGGGGCTCTGTGCTGCCAGCTCAGAACCTGGAGCCTGCCCTGGATTCTGTGTCTCCTTCTCTCTCTGCCACTCCCCCACCCCCACCCCCACCCCCACAAAAAAAATAAATGAACATTATTTTTTTTTTAAAAAAAAAGATGGGATCTATTTTAAAGAGGATATGACACTTCGTATTCTTTGCAACAAAGGGAAAAAGGAGAGAGTATATCAATCATTTCTGAGCATTTTGGTCTCCCAATGTCCATTCCCGCATCAAATCTCACCACAAAGGAAGAAGAGAAATTATCTGAGCAGTAAGAGTGTGGTATTAGTAATGTAGGAATGAGGGATATGGGTTTTTTTGGGGGGGGTTGTTTGGTTTTTTTAACTCTGACACACTGAAGAAAACTAAATGTCATCTAGAATTACTTGGGTTTTTTTTACAAGCAAAATGTCTGTAATGAAATTCATTTTGCAAGAGAAGAAATAGCCTATGTTCATATACTCTATGTTCTGTATTACTTAGAAGGGTCTATCATAATGCAGAGCAGCTTTCCTTGATAGCAAGGGCTTGTCTTACCCTTCAGAAAGACCTGAAGAAATCGACTGCTTCCTTTAGTGAGACTTAGGCCTTTACGGTACACCAAGACCATGAAGAACACTGGGGACTAGTCCTGAGACAAACGCTAATGAAGGAGCTAGTATCATAAATACACAAGATATGTTATTTATGTACTTGAGGGATTTTTACATCTTAAACTAAACAATGGGATTTCATTTTGATAGTTTCTTTGTTTGTCATAACACTCTTCAGCAATGCTGCACTAAAACCAGAAATACAGTCAAATATTTTTTGACTAAAATCCTAAGAAAACTGAGCCTTTGTTTAAAAGAAGACATACTTATAGAAGGCTGTAAATCAAAAGAAACAATAAAACCTACTTATTCACATCTTAGCCACTAAGAAATACATGGATTGCAAATGACTTATTCTTGGAAATAGTGCCTCAAATCCAAGTTGTAGCATAACTCACAGTCCAAATAAACATGAAAAAGCTGTCAAATATGGCTCTAAGTCCCAAAGATACCATCATCTGCATTAAAAATGAATGAAATGAGAGAAAGGGGAAAAAAAACCATCTGCAGTTTATATTTGTCATTCTTTTGTTATCTTCATGTATTTCAGGATAAGGGCTGGCAAAGTGCAGAAAAACCTTCAGGAATTCAAAGGGAATTCATGGTTGCAATTTTAATATTTTAGAGTAACCCATATTTTGGACTAGACAGCCATTAAAATCTGTTGTTTCTTAGTATTAGTTTCTTTCCCTTAGGCAACAAGGCCTGTTTTTGCTACAGCTAAAAGGAAGAGCTGTTAGAAGTTACATATTGCAGATGAGAGGAGAAAACAGGAAGAAAATTTCATGATCATCAGTGAGGAACTACTGATCAGAGTACAACTGGGAATGCCACCAGTTTCAAATCTTTGATTTGAAATTTTGTCAAAACTAACATGTTCTGGAGCCTTTAGAAGAGAACATTCAGGTTAGTTTAAAGTATATTTCTCTCAGACCCTACTAGGCTAATGTTCTTAACACTTTCTTTGAAAACTTCTCTATTAAAAAATAAATTATCATGCATTTAATTTCATTTTGATAGTTTCTTTGTTTGTCATAACACTCTTCAGCAATGCTGCACTAAAACCAGAAATACAGTCAAATATTTTTGACTGTAATATTTTTTACTGTATTTATTTTGTAAAATGGTGACACAATTCTCAAAAGGAAGCCATTTCTAATATGTATGAGACTAATCATGCATGTCAAGGAGCATATAAATCAAGTGACTGATTCAACAGGAGGTTTACAATACAATCAATAAGCAGAGTCCCACAGCTCTTGAATCAATCATGTGGCAGATGGAAGTGTGTGTATGCATGTTTGAATGTGGGACACCCTGTCACCTTGTTTTTACCACTATTTTGGTGGCACCTAAAAAAATGGAAAAGAAAAGAAAGCTGGTGTGAGCTATACTCAATTCAGACAAAATAGACTTTTTTTTAATTTTAAAGTGAGAGAAAGAGAGAGTGCTAGCAGGGGAGAGGGGAAGAAGGTGAGAGAGAGAGAGAGAGAGAGAGAGAGAGAGAGAGAATGAAAGAATATCAAGCAGTCTCCATGCTCAGCACAGAGCCTGACTCAGGGCTTGATCCCATGACCCTGGGATCATGACTAAGCTGAAATCAAGAATTGGACCTCAACTGACTGAGCCACCCAGGTATACCCAGACAAAATAGACTTTAAAACAGATGGCAATAAGAGAAAAAGATGGGCATTATGTGATGATAAAGAAGTCAGGGATACCTGGGTTTCTCAGTCTGTTAAGTGTCTGACTCTTGATTTCAGCTCAGGTCATGCTCTCAGGGTTGTGAAACAGAGCCCTACAACAGGCTTCATGCTGGATGTGGAGACTGCTTAAGATTCTCTCTCATTTTTCCTCTGCCCATCCCCTGCTTGCTCTCTCTCTCTCTCTCTCAAAAAAAAAAAAAAAAAAAAAAAAGAAAGAAAGAAAAAAGAAAGAGAGAAAATCAAAGCAACAAAAATATGTATCATTTGTAAATATCCATGCACCAAATATAGGAGTACCTAAATATATAGAGCAAATATTAACAGAACTTAAGGGAGAAATTGAAAGCAATATAACAATAGTAGGGGACTTTAATGCCCCACTTCCAGCAATGGGTAGAAAATGCAAACAGAAAGTCAAGTAGGAAATATCAGTTTTAAATGATACATTAGACCAAATGGACTTAATAGGTATATACAGAGAATTCCATCCAAAAGTAGAATACACATTATTCTCAAGTATACATGGAACATTCTCCAGGGAAGACCAAATGTTGGGCTACAAACAAGTCTCAATTAATTCAAGAAGATTTAAATCATTATCATGCTTCTTCTCTGACCATTATGGTATGAATCTAGAAATCTATTACAATAACAAAATTAAAAACCACAAATGGAGAACAAACAACATGCCACTGAACAAGAAATGGGTCAAAAAATAAATCAAAAAAGAAATAAAAAAATATTTTGACACAAATGAAAGGAATATGATATATCAAAGTCTCTGGGACACAGTAAAAGCAATTCTAAAGAAAATTCACATTAAAGATCTACATCAAGAAACAATAAAAATCTCAAATAAACTATCTACATTTATACCTAAGGAAACTAGAAAAGGAAGAGCCAAAGAATCCAAAGTTAGTAGAAAAAGGAAACAATAAAAATCAGAACAGAAATCAATGAAGTAGAGACTAAAAAATAAGAGAAAACATCAATTAAAAAGAGCTAGATCTTTGAAAAGGTAAACAAAATTGACAAACCTTTAGTTAATTCACTAAAAAAGAGAGAGAAGGTTCAAATAAATAAAATCAGAAATGAAAGAGAAGATACAACTGATACCATAGAAATATAAATGATCATAAAAAAATACTACAAATAATTTATGACAACAACTGGACAACCTAGAAGAAAGGAATAAATTCTTAGTAACATACAATCTCATACTGAATCAGGAAGAAAAAGAAAATCTGAATAGACTGATTACTAGAAAGGAGATTGAATCAGTAATCAAAAATTTCCCAACACAACCTCCTAGGTAGCTTAGTTGGTTAAGCATCCTACTCTTGATGTTTGCTCAGGTTCTGATATCATGGTCATGGGATCAAACCCCACATTGGGCTCCCCTCTGAGCAGAGCCTGCTTAGGATTATCTCTCTCCCTCTTTTTCTGCTCCTCCCCCTTTCTCTATCTCAAAATATACAAGCAAGCTTAAAAAAGTCTCCCAACAAACAAAGTCCAGGACCAGATAGCTTCACTGGTACAGTATTCCAAACATTCAAAGATTTACCTACTCTTCTCATACTCTTCCAAAAAATTAAAGAGGGGGAATGTTTCCAAACACATTTTATGGGTTAAGCATTACCTTACTACTAAACGAGACAAGGACACCACACAGACACACACAAACACAGAGGATGAGGAAGAGGAAAAGGAATAAATAGAAGGGGTAGAATGAGAGGAAGAAGAGAAAGGAGAAGAGGAAGAAGGAGGAGAAGAAGAAGGGGATGTGGAAGAAGGAAAAGGAGGAGGAGGAGGAGGAGGAGGAGAAGAAGAAAAAGAAGGAGAGTCCAGGCCAATATCCTTGATAAACATAGATACTTAAATCATCAACAAAATATTAGCAAATTGAATTCAACAATATATTTAAAAAGATCATACAGCATGATTACATGAGATTTAATCCAGGAATGTAAAGACGGTTCAACATCTACAAGTCAATCAATATGATACACTACATAAACAAAATGAAGGATAAGAACCATGATCATCTCTGAGAAATAGAAAAGCATACAACAAAATTCAACATCAATTTATAATAAAAACTGTCAACAAAGTAAATGCAGAGGGGGCTTACCTCAACATTGTGAAAGTTATATATGACAATCCCACAACTAACATCAATCTTAATTTTTTTAAACATTTTTTTTATTTATTTTTGAGAGAGAGACAGAGTGCAAGCTAGGTAGGGGCAGAGAGAGAGGGAAAACAGAGTCCAAAGCAGGCTCCAGGCTCTGTGATATCAGCCCAGAGCTGGACATGGGCTTGAACTCAGGAACCATGAAATCTTGACCTAAGCCGAAGTCTGACACTTAACCAACTGGGCCACCCAGGAGCCCCACATCAATCTTAACTGGGAAAAGCCAAAAGCTTTTCCTCTAAGACCAGGAAGAGGAGAAGGATGCCAACTCTCACCATTTTTATTGAACATACTATTAGAAGTTCTAGCCATGGCAATTAGTTACTAAAATGAAATAAAAGCCATTCAAATCAGAAAGGAAGAAGTAAATTGTTACTATTTGTAGATGACATGATAATAGTATCATAGTATAGTATATAAAACTTTAAATACCCTTCTAAAACTGTTAGAATAAAATAATTTAGTAAAGATGCAGATACAAAAATATTGCTATACAAAAATCTGTTGCATTTCTATACACTAATAACAAAATACTAGAATAGATATTAAGAAAGCACCTTTTGGGATGAGCACTGGGTGTTGTATGGAAACCAATTTGACAATAAATTTCATATTTAAAAAAAAGAAACCAATCTCATTTATGATAGCATCAAAAATAATCAAATATGTAGGAATAAATTCAACCATGGAGGTGAAAAACCTGTACACTTACGACTATAAGACAGTCATGAAAAAAAATTGAAGATATAAAACATGAAAAGATATTCCATGTTTATGGATTATAAGAATAAACATTGTTATAAAGTCAATACTATCCAAAGCAATCTATAGATTCAATTAAATTCCTATCAAAATTTCAATGGCATATTTCATAGAACTAAAACAAATAATTCTAAAATTTGCATGGAACCACAAAAGATCTTGATCAGCCAGAGCAATCTTGAGAAAGACAAAGATGGAAGTTTTAAACTCTACTACAAAGCTATAGTAATCAACACAGTATGGTACTAACAAAAACAGACCCACACGGAACAGAATTGACAGACCAGAAATAAACCCACACATATATGGACAATAAATTTATAACAAAGAAGCCAAAAACATACAATGAAGAAAGGAGTCTCTTTAATAAATAGTATTTGGGAATACTAGACAGCCACATGCAAAAGAATGAAAGTTGACCACTGTCTAATACCATACACAAAACTGAACTCAAAATAGATTAAAGACTTGAATGTAAAACCTAAAAGCATAAAATTCCTAGAAGAAAATATAGGTGATAAGCTCCTTCACATGGGCTTTAGCAATGTTTTTGTGGGTCAGACTCCAAAGACAGGGAAGAAAAACAGCAAAGTAAACAATGGGGACTACATCCAACTAAACATTGTCTGCACAGTGAAGGATACTGTAATCAAAATGAAAAAGAAATCCACTGAATGGGAGAAGATGTTATACATCCAACTATGAGTTAATATCCAAAATATAAAATGAACTCATACAACTCAATAACAACAACAACAACAAAAACACACAAAACAATCTGATTTTAAAAATGGGCAAACGATCTAGACATTCTCCCAAAAAAAGAAATGCTGGTGGCCAACAGGCACATAAAAAAATGTTCAACATCACTGATTACTATGGAGATGCAAACCCAAACCACCATGAGGTATCACCTCATACCTTTTAGAATGGCTATTGTCAAAAAGACAAAAAATAACAAATGTTTGAGAGGATGCAGAGGAAAGTAACACTGTTGGTGGGTTTGTAACTTGGTGCAGCCACTATTGAAAACAGTATGAAGATTCCTCAAAAAATGACAAAAGAACCGTCATATGATCCAGCTATTCCACTTTTGGATATATAGCCAAAGAATATGAAAACACTAATTCAAAAAGATATGTACACCCTGTGTTCATTTCAGTATTATTTGCAATAGGCAAGATGTGGAAACAACCTCAATGTCCATTAATGGATAAATGAATAAAAGAAGATAGGATATGTGTTCACAATGGAATACTACTCAGCCACAAAAAAGAATGGAATTTTGCCATTTACAACAACAAATGGGGTATTATGCTAAGTGAAGTCAGAAGGAGAAAGAGAAATATCATATGATTTCACTCGTATATGGAATCTAAAAAATAACAAAACAAGCAAACAAAACAAAAAGACACTCATAGATACAGAGAATGGATTGGTGGTTACCAGAGGGGAAGAGAGTTAGAGAGTGGAGAAAGATGTGAATGGTGTTGATTGTAGGGTGATGGGATGGTAACTAGACATTTAGGGATTCTCACTTTGTATGTAACATATGTCAAATTATAATGTACATATGAAATTTATATTAAAAAATATTCCATATGTCTTATAAGCAGAAATCCTGTCCATGGCAGCTTACTGTGTAATTCACTTGAGCACCTGTATTATACCTTATTTATGCTATTGTCATAAACATACTAATTCTAAAATGTTCACCATAAAAAAGGGAAAAAAAGAATCCTAATCTTGCTCATGAAACTATGCATATTTTTGTGTAACTGTGTATTTGTAGCTTGTGTGCGAATTTAAAATACATTGGTACCATATAAGTATAGAAATAAATATTTCAGTAGTGGTAATTGTCAGAATAAATGCTTTTCTTTAAAAAAAAAAAAAAAAGAGGTTCCACCCAGTCTGGCTCACCAAGAGTAGATCTCTCATTCAGCAATTGTCTTCAATAAGAAAAGAAGTACAAGGAAACCTGGAATGTTCTTGACAATGGTATGTAGCCAATGGAACCTGTCCACAACATGCCAACAAATGGAAAGCAAGCACAATTAACTGCACAAAGCTGGGGAGAGACAACCAGGGGTGATGCCTGTGTAAATATCATTTGGTGCTGGGTTTAAACTGAGGGGCATTGCAGAGGAGATCAAATTGTTTTTGACAGACTATAAATACACCCTTGGATATTGCTTATAATAGAAGAATACACTTGCACTGCTTTTTTCCCTTTGGTAATGGAAATTTAAGCATTGCCAATAACTATTCTCCCAAGGACAACAAAAGGGGGATGTAAAAGGCTGCAATAAAAAAAAAAAAAAAAACAGGATTATTTGGTTTAAATATGTGTACAGAGCCAGGTTTCCAAAATTTGCCACAGAATTAGAGAAAAATCTGATTAGGAACATTTTCTATCACAGGGCAGCTCAATGCCCCCCTGCCCAGCACTATAATACTCAACAAAGACAGATTGGATTCTAGTTTCTGAAGAATGTTACAGTTAATTTTCTCATTGATTTCATCCGTTTTAAGTCAGCAGGGAGAAGGAAGTGTTCTAACAAAGCAAAGACCACTAAGTTTACATATGGAAAACAATTTCTAGTTTGGGGTGGGGTTAAGTTACCAGCACTTTTAGAGATATACCAAGAAGTAGGCCTATGGCAAGTCATGTGTTTAGTAAGACCATTGGGGAGCATGCACACAAAATATAAGCAATCATGCCCTAAATCAATTGGAGAAAGCAATGGTTTACCAATATGCAGCGTGCACGCTCAGAATGCAAGTGCAGTGTATGTAACATTGAAAGAAAACAACTACTTTGGCAGAAAATTCTTACATTATTTCTGCTAGGTCAGCATCTGCTCCCAGGTGTGAAGTACTCTGGGCCTGCAAAATTGTAGACTTGGAAAGAGACTGCATTTGTCTAGAACAAACAGAGCATCAGCTAAGAGCAGATGCTGAGACAGCATTGAGGTAGCATAACAATGGGACATTTTTGAAGAGAAGCCCAGTAAGTTATGTAGACCAGTGATTCTGAACTCAGGGTGATTTTGCCCCTCAGCGGACATTTGAGAGTGTGTGGAAACATTTTTCGTTGTCACAAGTTTGGGATCTAGGAAGTAGGTAGGCCGGAGATGCTGCTACACATCGCGCTGTGCACCGGACAGCCTGTCACAACGAAGAATTATGTAGCCCAAAATGTGATTAGTGCTGAGGTTGAGAAACCCTGTTTTAGCCGAAAGGCAATGTTGTTATCACAATGGGAAAATGCTTCTTAACATTTCTATTTTGTCTGTTTACTCTACCAGAAGGAAAACTTTCTGGAGGCAGGAAATTGTCTGCAACGTACATTGCATTACGACTGGCACGTAGAAAAACGCCTGACACACGGTAGATACTTAATAAATGTGTGATGCGTGAATGCAAGACTGAGAAACCATAGCATACCACAGTGGCAGAAACTAAACCAAACCATAGTGGCAGTTCGCTGGTTGGACTGAAATGGGAAAGAGATGATAAAGCCCCTGGCGAGTCAGAGATGGGCGTCATTAACCCACCCCCCAAATCCTAACGTTGTATGAACAGCCCAGAAAACTAGTGCGAAAGAGCTAGATCTCAAAGAACAGAACAAGTCATATTATTCTGTATTCATGTAATCTTATTCAATAGCAGAAAGGGGATAATATTTATTGAAAACATTTAATTCAAAGCGTTCCGTTACAAATGTTTATCTTCTCAGAGAGAAAATGTTTTAAAGGACATTTCACCATCACTGCTGAGTGATTAAACATCACATTGACCTTCAGAGTCAGAAGTTAGCTAGTGACTAGGTTAGCATTCAACAGCAATATAATCATTAAAGTTTGTATATTCTTGGATGAAAATTCCAAAACCTCCATCTTTAGGAATTGTCTGTCTACTCTTCCCTATTCAGTCTTTGATTCATATATGAAAGTGAATTTTCAATTAGTCTGCTTTGTGTAAGAAAATCATTTCACAGAAAAATAAAAATGAAACAGCCAAAAATCAGCAATTTCCCCCCCATGAATGTACCATAAATTTGTTGTTCCATATTTAGATTTTGATTATTTAATTTCATCTAATTAACATTAGCCTTACTCTTGATATTGTTTTTTCTTTTGGCTATCTGAATTATACTTTTTTTTGTTCTTCTCAATCAGCACAATGTCTGAATTGAATGTATTTTGGGCTATGATTTTTAAGAGAACATTAAACTCTTATCTTTTTATTAATGGAAAATAATGAGTAATTCAAAAAGAAATCCACTGGCCATATTGCTGCCAATAGATTAAGCCATGAAACTGATTTAAATAGCTAAAAATCGGCATTATTTAATGTAAAATGTCTTCATTTAAATACTAATTACACTCCACCATTACAGACTTATAAAAAAATTATTCCTCAATCCATCTTTGTATTACCAATTTATTTTTTTTTAATGTTGGAAAACCACTGGGGTTAGGAATAGAAGCACAGAAGCACAGTTATGACACCAGAACCCAGCCCTGCCTGCCTGACATTCATAACAGGAAATGGTTAGTGTAGTCACGTGGGGTCAGAACCTGCCCCAACCAAGTACTACGAGGACTGACTTCTACTTTTCTTTTTCTAATCATGATCTGTGACCTTGGGTGGTCAGTCTTTTGTTTATCTGTAAATGATGTCATATACACCCCTGGTCTTCTCATTCTCCTGTGTTCTACTTTCCTTCCAGTTCTCAATTGTTTGGATATAGCTGTTCGGTGGTTTTACTCTTCTGTTTTTCAGTAAGTACTCTTGAACATTTTATTCCTGAAATGATTTTTGTATTTGAGAGTAACTATCTGTAGCTTTTATGCTTGTCTAGCATGCTGTGTAAGTTATCTTCTAAAATTATACTTTGCTTTTTTCAGAATTGTGCAGGTATTGGTTAATTGCCTTTTGGCACTGACTGCTGTGGAGAATTCTGAGACCGGCTTGATTTCTTTTTTCTCTTTATTGAAAAATGATTTTCTTCCCAGAGTTCATTTTCTTTTCTTGAAGTCTGGTGACTTACATAGTATACATCTCCGTTTATTGTTCTGTATCTATTATGAAGAGAACACAATTTTTACTTTTCCAGCAGATTACATTTGGGAAGTTTTCTTGCAATACTGACTCTGTATTCTTCTCTGTTCCATTTGTTTGCTTTCAACTTCTGGTACATTTATGAGAGTTTATTACTGTTTCTTATACCTATTACATTATCTATAGGTTTTGTGTCCTTTTCCTTTGTGTTTACCTTATATAAACAAGCTTTCCTTCTACATCATTAATGTTTTTCTTAGCTGTTGTCTGGTCTGCTCTTCAATCTTTTACATTTATCATTAACGTTTTAGTATTTCTCTTTTGGTCCTTGGTTTTAATTTCTTTTGCATACAAAAATTTCACTAATTTCACTGGGGTGCTTGAGTGGCTCAGTCAGTTAAGTAGGGGACTCCTGATTTTTTTTTTTTATTTATATATGAAATTTATTGTCAAATTGGTTTCCATACAACACCCAGTGCTCATCCCAAAAGGTGCCCTCCTCAATACCCATCACCCACCCTCTCCTCCCTCCCACCCCCCATCAACCCTCAGTTTGCTCTCAGTTCTCAACAGTCTCTTATGCTTTGGCTCTCTCCCACTCTAACCTCTTTTTTTTTTTTTTTCCTTCCCCTCCCCCATGGGTTCCTGTTGAGTTTCTCAGGATCCACATAAGAGTGAAACTATATGGTATCTGTCTTTCTCTGTATGGCTTATTTCACTTAGCATCACACTCTCCAGTTCCATCCACGTTGCTACAAAAGGCCATATTTCATTTTTTCTCATTGCCACGT
>NW_024412419.1:29414702-29452202 GCF_014898765.1 Herpailurus yagouaroundi
ACGCCAGATCCCCAGCATCACAAGCCTGGCAGTGTGCAAGTAGCCCAGACGGGCCACACCACCCCACAGTGAATCCCGCCCCTAGGAGAGGGGAAGAGAAGACACACACCAGTCTGACTGTGGCCCCAGCAGTGGGCTGGGGGCAGACATCAGGTCTGACTGCGGCTCCGCCCATCAACTCCAGTTATACACCACAGCACAGGGGAAGTGCCCTGCAGGTCCTAACCACGCCAGGGACTATCCAAAATGACCAAGCGGAAGAATTCCCCTCAGAAGAATCTCCAGGAAATAACAACAGCTAATGAGCTAATCAAAAAGGATTTAAATAATATAACAGAAAGTGAATTTAGAATAATAGTCATAAAATTAATCGCTGGGCTTGAAAACAGTATAGCCGACAGCAGAGAATCTCTTGCTACAGAGATCAAGGGACTAAGGAACAGTCACGAGGAGCTGAAAAGCATTTTAAACGAAATGCAAAACAAAATGGAAACGACGACAGCTCGGATTGAAGAGGCAGAGGAGAGAATAGGTGAACTAGAAGATAAAGTTATGGAAAAAGAGGAATCTGAGAAAAAGAGAGATAAAAAAATCCAGGAGTATGAGGGGAAAACTCGAGAACTAAGTGATACACTAAAAAGAAATAATATACGCGTAATTGGTATCCCAGAGGAGGAAGAGAGAGGGAAAGGTGCTGAAGGGGTACTTGAAGAAATCATAGCTGAGAACTTCCCTAAACTGGGGAAGGAAAAAGGCATTGAAATCCAAGAGGCACAGAGAACTCCCTTCAGACGTAACTTGAATCGATCCTCTGCACAACATATCATAGTGAAACTGGCAATATACAAGGATAAAGAGAAAATTCTGAAAGCAGCAAGGGGTAAACGTGCCCTCACATATAAAGGGAGACCTATAAGACTCGTGACTGATCTCTCTTTTGAAACTTGGCAGGCCAGAAAGGATTGGCACGAGATCTTCAGTGTGCTAAACAGAAAAAATATGCAGCCGAGAATCCTTTATCCAGCAAGCCTGTCATTTAGAATAGAAGGAGAGATAAAGGTCTTCCCAAACAAACAAAAACTGAAGGAATTTGTCACCACTAAACCAGCCCTACAAGAGATCCTAAGGGGGATCCTGTGAGACAAAGTACAGACATCACTACAAGCATAAAACATACAGACATCACAATGACTCTAAACCCATATCTTTCTATAATAACACTGAATGTAAATGGATTAAATGCGCCAACCAAAAGACATAGGGTATCAGAATGGATAAAAAAACAAGACCCATCTATTTGCTGTTTACCAGAGACTCATTTTAGATCTGAGGACACCTTTAGATTGAGAGTGAGGGGATGGAGAACTATTTATCATGCTACTGGAAGCCAAAAAAAAGCTGGAGTAGCCATACTTATATCAGACAAACTAGACTTTAAATTAAAGGCTGTAACAAGAGATGAAGAAGGACATTATATAATAATTACAGGGTCTATCCGTCAGAAAGAGCTAACAATTATAAATGTCTATGTGCCGAATACCGGAGCGCCCAAGTATATAAAACAATTACTCATAAACACAAGCAACCTTATTGATAAGAATGTGGTAATTGCAGGGGACTTTAACACCCCACTTACAGAAATGGATAGATCATCTAGACACACGGTCAATAAAGAAACAAGGGCCCTGAATGAGACATTGGATCAGATGGACTTGACAGATATATTTAGAACTCTGCATCCCAAAGCAACAGAATATACTTTCTTCTCGAGTGCACATGGAACATTCTCCAAGATAGATCATATACTGGGTCACAAAACAGCCCTTCATAAGTTTACAAGATTGAAGTTATACCATGCATACTTTCAGACCACAATGCTATGAAGCTTGAAATCAACCACAGGAAAAGGTGGAAAACCTCCAAAAGCATGGAGGTTAAAGAACACCCTACTAAAGAATGAGTGGGTCAACCAGGCAATTAGAGAAGAAATTTAAAAATATATGGAAACAAACGAAAATGAAAATACAACAATCCAAACGCTTTGGGACGCAGCGAAGGCAGTCCTGAGAGGAAAATACATTGCAATCCAGGCCTATCTCCAGAAACAAGAAAAATCCCAAATACAAAATCTAACAGCACACCTAAAGGAACTAGAAGCAGAACAGCAAAGGCAGCCTAAACCCAGCAGAAGAAGAGAAATAATAAAGATCAGAGCAGAAATAAACAATATAGAATCTAAAAAAACGGTAGAGCAGATCAACGAAACCAAGAGTTGGTTTTTTGAAAAAATAAACAAAATTGACAAACCTCTAGCCAGGCTTCTCAAAAAGAAACGGGAGATGACCCAAATAGATAAAATCATGAATGAAAATGGAATGATTACAACCAATCCCTCAGAGATACAAACAATTATCAGGGAATACTAGGAAAAATTATATGGCAACAAATTGGACAACCTGGAAGAAATGGACAAATTCCTGAACACCCACACTCTTCCAAAACTCAATCAGGAGGAAATAGAAAGCTTGAACAGACCCATCACCAGCGAAGAAATTGAATCGCTTATCAAAAATCTCCCAACAAATAAGAGTCCAGGACCAGATGGCTTCCCAGGGGAGTTCTACCAGATGTTTAAAGCAGAGATAATACCTATCCTTCTCAAGCTATTCCAAGAAATAGAAAGGGAAGGAAAACTTCCAGACTCATTCTATGAAGCCAGTATTACTTTGATTCCTAAACCAGACAGAGACCCAGTAAAAAAAGAGAACTACAGGCCAATATCCCTGATGAATACGGATGCCAAAATTCTCAATAAGATACTAGCAAATCGAATTCAACGGCATATAAAAAGAATTATTCACCATGATCAAGTGGGATTCATTCCTGGGATGCAGGGCTGGTTCAACATTCGCAAATCAATCAACGTGATACATCACATTAACAAAAAAAAAGAGAAAAACCATATGATCCTGTCAATCGATGCAGAAAAGGCCTTTGACAAAATCCAGCACCCTTTCTTAATAAAAACCCTCGAGAAAGTCGGGATAGAAGGAACATACTTAAAGATCATAAAAGCCATTTATGAAAAGCCCACAGCTAACATCATCCTCAACGGGGAAAAACTGAGAGCTTTTTCCCTGAGATCAGGAACACGACAGGGATGCCCACTCTCACCGCTGTTGTTTAACATAGTGCTGGAAGTTCTAGCATCAGCAATCAGACAACAAAAGGAAATCAAAGGCATCCAAATTGGCAAAGATGAAGTCAAGCTTTCGCTTTTTGCAGATGACATGATATTATACATGGAAAATCCGACAGACTCCACCAAAAGTCTGCTAGAACTGATACATGAATTCAGCAAAGTTGCAGGGTACAAAATCAATGTACAGAAATCAGTTGCATTCTTATACACTAACAATGAAGTAACAGAAAGACAAATAAGGAAACAGATCCCATTCACAATTGCACCAAGAAGCATAAAATACCTAGGAATAAATCTAACCAAAGATGTAAAGGATCTGTATGCTGAAAACTATAGAAAGCTTATGAAGGTAATTGAAGAAGATTTAAAGAAATGGAAAGACATTCCCTGCTCATGGATTGGAAGAATAAATATTGTCAAAATGTCAATACTACCCAAAGCTATCGACACATTCAATGCAATCCCAATCAAAATTGCACCAGCATTCTTCTCGAAACTAGAACAAGCAATCCTAAAATTCATATGGAACCACAAAAGGCCCCGAATAGCCAAAGTAATTTTGAAGAAGAAGACCAAAGCAGGAGGCATCACAATCCCAGACTTTCGCCTCTACTACAAAGCTGTCATCATCAAGACAGCATGGTATTGGCACAAAAACAGACACATAGACCAATGGAATAGAATAGAAACCCCAGAACTAGACCCACAAACGTATGGCCAACTCATCTTTGACGAAGCAGGAAATCCAATGGAAAAAAGACAGTCTCTTTAACAAATGGTGCTGGGAGAACTGGACAGCAACATGCAGAAGGTTGAAACTAGACCACTTTCTCACACCATTCACAAAAATAAACTCAAAATGGATCAAGGACCTGAATGTGAGACAGGAAACCATCAAAACCTTAGAGGAGAAAGCAGGAAAAGACCTCTCTGACCTCAGCCGTAGCCATCTCTTACTCGACACATCCCCAAAGGCAAGGGAATTAAAAGCAAAAGTGAATTACTGGGACCTTATGAAGATAAAAAGCTTCTGCACAGCAAAGGAAACCACCAACAAAACTAAAAGGCAACCAACGGAATGGGAAAAGATATTTGCAAATGACATATCGGACAAAGGGCTAGTCTCCAAAATCTATAAAGAGCTCACCAAACTCCACACCTGAAAAGCAAATAACCCAGTGAAGAAATGGGCAGAAAACATGAATAGACACTTCTCTAAAGAAGACATCCAAATGGCCAACAGGCACATGAAAAGATGTTCAGCGTCGCTCCTTATCAGGGAAATACAAATCAAAACCACACTCAGATATCACCTCATGCCAGTCAGAGTGGCCAAAATGAACAAATCAGGAGACTATAGATGCTGGAGAGGATGTGGAGAAACGGGAACCCTCTTGCACTGTTGGTGGGAATGCAAATTGGTGCAGCCACTCTGGAAAGCAGTGTGGAGGTTCCTCAGAAAATTAAAAATAGACCTACCCTATGACCCAGCAATAGCACTGCTAGGAATTTATCCAAGGGACACAGGAGTACTGATGCATAGGGGCACTTATACCCCAATGTTCATAGCAGCACTCTCAACAATAGCCAAATTATGGAAAGAGCCTAAATGTCCATCAACTGATGAATGGATAAAGAAATTGTGGTTTATATACACTATGGAATACTACGTGGCAATGAGAAAAAATGAAATATGGCCTTTTGTAGCAACGTGGGTGGAACTGGAGAGTGTGATGCTAAGTGAAATAAGGCATACAGAGAAAGACAGATACCATATGGTTTCACTCTTATGTGGATCCTGAGAAACTCAACAGGAACCCATGGGGGAGGGGAAGGAAATAAAAAAAAAAAAAAAAAAAGAGGTTAGAGTGGGAGAGAGCCAAAGCATAAGAGACTGTTGAGAACTGAGAGCAAACTGAGGGTTGATGGGGGGTGGGAGGGAGGAGAGGGTGGGTGATGGGTATTGAGGAGGGCACCTTTTGGGATGAGCACTGGGTGTTGTATGGAAACCAATTTGACAATAAATTTCATATATAAATAAAAAAAAGAAATAAATAAATAAAAATAAATAAAATAAAATAAAATATGACAATAATTTGATAGGAAGATTCAATAAAAAAAATTAAACTTATTCATCACCCATTTTGTTGGTGTAAGTGGCTAGGGGCAGTTTTCCTAGTCTATACTAATCATAACACGTTTGTACAGGTCAAAATTGTGGCCTAAAACATCCAGAATGGAAACATTAAGTGTATGAAGTAGTGACAAGAGGAGTGAGTGTCTCATGAACTAAATTAATTTACTCCAACTCAAATTTTAACAGTATTACAGATATCTGGTTTGGCTTATTTTGTAGACTTACCAGCACAGAGAAATAAAGAAATGTGATTTGGAAAAAAATAAAAATAAAAAAATAAATAAATAAAGAAAAAGCCATGTGTGTGTACGAATGGGTGTGTGTGTGTGTGCTTCCGACATTTAAAGTCATGATACTCTGTGTTCTTGTAGTTCAAATACACTTTCATTGCATTCTTTAATTTCCCCTCAGGGATAAGCAGAGGTCATAAAGAGTGTTTGAATAGAAGATGACAGGTTTTTGGTTCAATCGAATGTAGAATTTGTTTCCTCTTCAGTGGCATCCACAAGAAATGACTGACATATCACGTAAGGGAAAAGCGTTTCAGTCGTAAGAAAAGCTGAGCTCATCACTAGGGAAAGCTTCGTCAGTTAAAATTGACGTTTGTCATATCGAGTATAATTCATCGCTTCTGAATTGATAATACGTGACCCAATGATTTGGTTGGTAAAATGTGACTCGGTTAAGACATAACCCGCGTTATAGGCTCTGCATTATGTGTGTCCCAGCTCCTGCACACCTACTGATCAGCTGCAGTGCAGTGTGGCAGCAACAGCGAGCGCGGTGTCTGAGTCCCAGTCCTTGATGTGCGACTCCCCAGCCATGTGACCCGCCTGGGTCAAGGTACTTTATCTTGCTTTGCTTCAGGGTCTTCACTAACGTAATGGAAACAATCACAACACCTCCTTGATAAGGCCAGGGTGGCACCTGGCAAAACAGGCACACACCAATTGCTTATTATCATTACGTGTTGCTTCGGAGGTAATACAATAAACTACCTTACTGATGTCTCCCTGTCAGGTAACAGCCACCTCCTTTCATAGAACTTGCTCTGACTTCTCTGACCCCAAACAGCTTTCTTGCTGAACTTCTCACAACCTGAGTGACACCAGTGGCCTAAGAGCTAAATATCTCCACTCTAAAATAATGTTTACTAATTTTAGGAAAGGCAGTATGATGTCATTTTAGCACATAATATATATCCATATTTCTATATCCTTAATTGCATTTTTTACTCTGGAATTTCTGTTCTTTTTCTTCTCTCTCTCTCTCTTTTTTTCTTTTTCCTGGTTGATCACTCCTTACTTCTACTTTTCAATTCTTGCCAACAGTTTCCTCATTCTTTGAATTTAAATTCGACAGCCGGATTATCCTAGCGCTTGTTTTTAACCTTTCATTCCCTGGTCCAGACTCCCTCACTCAAAAAACAAACAAACAAGCAAAAATAAGAAGAAAAAAAAAAAAACAACTATCATTTTCTCAATGGTAAATTTCCTATGATCATTTCGTCTTCTTGGGCCATTTTTTTTTTTTAGGTTTATTTATTTTTGAGAGAGAGAGGGAGAAAGCACATTAGTGGGGGAGGGGGAGAAAGAACATTAGTTGGGGGGGGGGGGTTAGAGAGAAAATGGAATGTGAGAATCCCAAGCAGGCTTTGCATTGTCAGTGCAGAACCTGATGCAGGGCTTGAACACACAAACCTTGAGATCATGACCTGAGCCAAAACCAAGAGCTGGAAGCTTAACCTACTGAGACACCCAGGTGCTCCTTGGGCTGCTTTTTATATCTTCCTATGTGTTCATATTAACTTAACATTAGTTTTCAGGGAGTTTTTACATTGGTTTTACATCAATGCAAAGATTGGAATAACTCATTTGGTTCTACACAGGGAAGTAAAGGCAAGCCCATTGTGACACCCTTAGCATAATATCTAAGGGGGCATCGGCTAAAAGCGATTTGTGAAATGATTCTTCTAACTCTGAATATAATACATGCTCATTACAGAAAATATTGGATAACTAAAAAATATATAAAAGTAAAATACTGTTTATTCATGTTTCTTCTATATAAAGACAGCTATAATTAATAGCTTTGTATATTCTAAAGAAGACAGGAAGCTAGATTCTGAACACAGATCTCTAAACCTTGATTTTTACTATAATTAGATGTTGTAATTATATTTTCCTTTGTCAATTTAATTCTCCTAGTAAATGACTGTTTGTGGTTGAATAGTGTTTGGCCGTGTCTCCAGCTTGCATGGCGTCAGATGTGGGCTAGTGGGTCCAGCAAGAAACTTGCTCAGTTTCTTGTCTCAAGATCTCATTCCTTCTTTCCTATGCATCATCAGCCCCCTCTTTCTCCTTTTTATACCTCATCCTTTCCATCATCTTTGCAACTAAAACACTATATTAAGTGCCTTCTGTTTCAAATATACCAGTTTCCCTTTTCTTGGCTGGACTGCACACAATAAATATCTCTATTTCCTTCAGGAAGATTCTTGGAGTGAAATACATCAAAGAATATAAACTGAAATTTGTTTTGAGGTTGAGAATTTCCCAATTTTAAAGTTCTAGAACACATAATATACAAATATAAAACATACATGCGCATGATAGAAAATGAGTATAAAGAAACAGACGGATACACACATGGCACAACATATAGCTTTCTTCTTTCAATCTTCACTTCCCAGCATTATGCTCAGCATAAAGTATTTTTTCTTGATGTCGTTTTTCTAATGAATGAATGAACTGGTATATGCATGCCATGAGGTTCTTAGGAGCAACCCTAATATACGAGTATGTTGGTCTTGGAAAATCTTACCCAAAAACCTAGCTCGTCTGTCACCATTTTTACATACAAGAAAACTACTGACAAGAGAGAGAGAATGATCCTCCATCATTCTAAAGAAAAACTTTGTATAGCTTACCATAACTTCCCCATATGTTGAAATATATTAATATTACTATGGTTTGATTTTATATATTCAAAAGAGGCACAGAAAAGAAAATGACCTTTATTCTGCATAATGCAAGATCATCCAACACTGGCCTCCAAAAATAAAGCCCCTAAATTAAAAATTCATGAAACACATATGTGAAAAAGAAAGCCAAATTGATGGAACAGACTCTAAAGAAATATAAGTACAAGGAATTCATTCATCTACATAAAGCTATATTATAAAATTATGTCACAGCTTATCTAACATGTGCTATGTATGTTATAGCAACATACATTTAAGTAATTAGTGTTTATTAAACAGTATTTGATGCTATCTGCAATGAAACAAGGAAATCTTGAATTGAACACATCATAAAAGATGACAAAGGGACTTAGTACAAAAAGAACTATTTGACTAAAAGATAAAGGCAACTTAGTATTGAATTTAGTACAATATGTATTCCCTGATGATCAGCAGCGTATTTTGAAAATATAGTGAAAGAATATTATTGTCTCCCTAGAGAGGCAATAGTCATAAGAAAACAACCATTAACTTCAAATTTCTACGTAACAATCATTTTGTGGTACAAATACATAAAATATTTTATCTCACATGATATAATTAGAGAACTTGATTCTCTGATTGCCAGGACTGCTCCTCACCCACAGACTGAAGCTGAAAGGGATGCAGAATAGCTGGCTTTAATGTTTACATTTGTTCTTGTGTTGTTCTTTTTCTATGCAAGTAACCATACTGTTAGAGGAACAAACTATAAAGCCTGGGCATTTATGAATACAAGTAAGGAATGACAGTGAAGAAAACAACAAAATTATGCTGACAAGCATCAAACCATGAAATCTTTTATTGGACTTTATGCTAATAAATAATACACAGTTCCTGTGATTGATTTCAATTAAGATTGCTTTCGGGCAGGCCAACCTAGTATACTTGGATCAGCTGCTGAGAGAGAAATGGGGATTAAATTTTACCTAATTGCTCTGCTACTCCATGCAGATGCCTTGCTCCCCATAACTATCCCGGAAGATATGGACAGCAGCTATAATTTGATACCAGTCCCAAATAAGTTCTTCTCAAACTTTAGTGTTCTTAACAAGATTACCTAGGATGCCCCATATCAAAACCCCAGCAATAGGAGTTCTGATTTAGCAAGTCGTTAAGAGGATACTGCAATCTGCATTTGCAAGCGTCCCATCTCAGATTGGGGATAAGAAAGGCTTCTTACAAAAATTGTGTGTAACAGGAGTTTCATCAGATATTCTTTGCTTTTGTCAATACTAGGAGGCCAAGGATTGTCTCAGAGGGCTCCAGACTCCTTGAGCTTTCAGTTGTATTAAGTGGAGAGGATACTGTGAGCTTTATTCTGCTCCTTTTCTCCATTTAAGAGAGATACCAACTGCAAGTCTCAAGGAGCATTAGAAGGAAAAATAGTTTTTTCCAATTCCTCTTGATACATAACAGGCACTACTCACTCATCCGAAAAGTATTGCACCTACCTAAACAAGTGAATCAAGGGCGTTGGCTGAGAATTCTACAGTGGCAAAAGGAGGATCCCCGTGAACAAGATAAGACCCTGGCCCAGGTGCTAGAAAATTACGTACGCAAAATGTGCTTCAAGAGTATATAATTGTATATAGGAAATCTACATGGTACTTCCAAAAGTTGATGGCAACAGACAGACCTCTCTGGAACTTCCTTCTACTACTAGGATAAATGTTCTCCAACTAACAAGACTTCCACAACCTTTATAAGGACTGAAAACTTTCTACCACCTTTGGAAGGTGGTGCAACAGATCACAGGGGACCTTGGTAAGAAGAATTGAAACAAAACCTAACCTCATTGGAAAGCTCTAGTATTTTTTTTTTTCAACGTTTATTTATTTTTGGGACAGAGAGAGACAGAGCATGAATGGGGGAGGGGCAGAGAGAGAGGGAGACACAGAATCGGAAACAGGCTCCAGGCTCCGAGCCATCAGCCCAGAGCCTGACGCGGGGCTCGAACTCCCGGACCGCGAGATCGTGACCTGGCTGAAGTCGGACGCTCAACCGACTGCGCCACCCAGGCGCCCCGGAAAGCTCTAGTATTTATAAGTCATTAAGCCTTCATCACCACCCTGCCTGAGGGGGGTAATAGAGCTGTTTTCCAGTCAACAGTGTTTTTATAGCATCTCTTCAATTTTGGAATCATAAGCAGTTCAAGTTATTTTTTCTTAATATTGCTTTTATGCTATTATGATGTTGTTATCATGCAAATTGGGAATTAGGTGACAGTGTATGAAAATGCTATACATGTACACATTAAAATGTTGCCTTATAGCAGAAAGGAAAATGTTTTCCCTAAGTGTGCTGACAGATGAAAATTTTACAGCAGACATCCCTCAGAAGTGATCTCCTTTTAAGTTTAATATATGAAGAAATATCATGTGCTAAGAAAAGAATGGCAATGATGAAAAGAATAAAAGACCAAACATCTAGTCCCTCTACTTAGCCCAATTATCAGGCCAGAGCGTATATGTTTAGGTCCTCTTCCCCATGACCTGGGGAAAACAATCTAAAATGTTTTTACCTGATATACTTCAATATTATGCTGTTAAGACACATTTTTTAACCTAATGATTATAAAAGTCTTGGCAACTCCTTATTTAAATATTATTTAAGATTTTCCAGTCTCTGACCACGTGGCGACCTCAAAATGAGATTATAGAGGTGTGCCTACAAGCCATACTTCCATTGTGAACTCTTTCTGTCATCTTTCCATGTCCATCTTTCCATCTCAGTTTGTAATTTTTTAAAACTAATACTTAAAAACTTTTGTTTGTCTGGGTGTAATCATCACTGATTCCAGAAAATTTTCTGTAAAATCTCTACAATTAACAACTAGAGTTCACTATTTTTTTAAAAAAAATTTTTGATGTTTATTTATTTTTGAGAGAGAGAGAGAGAGAGAGAGAGAGAGAGAGAGACAGACCATGAGTGGTAGAGGGGCAGAGAGAGAGAGAGGGAGACACAGAATTAGAAGCAGGGTTCAGGCTTCAAACTGTCAGCACAGAGCCAGACCTGGGGCTCGAACTCACAAACTGCAAGATCACGACCTGAGCTAAGGTCGGACGCCTAACCAACCTAGCTACCCAGGTGTCCCTGGATTTCACTACTTTTATAGTATGTATTTAATATTTGCTTGAAGAAAATGTAATTAGTTCAGACCCCCAGCAACAGGAATTCTGATTTAGGAAGTCAGTAAGAGGGTACCGAACTCTACATTTGCAAGCATCCCATCTCAGTTAGATGGGGGATCAGAAAGGTTTCTTAGAGAAATTGTGTATATCAGATCTTCATTGATCACTGTCATTATTAAGGAAACCCAGTAATAATAAATTAGTAATAATACTTTATAGTAAAGTCTGCATTAGTTATTGTCCATGCTTCATATCTGCATTATCACAGCCACATCTATTTTCTATTTTTTGTATTTTTTTATTATATATTATTATTTTCTATTTTTTTCTATTGCATATTAAGTGAAAGCTTCATTTGTTTTGAAATTTATTAAAACAAAGCTTTATGGAAAACCAATTCTCTTCTGGGCATGAAATTTAGAAAATGGGATATAAAGTGTTGATTCAAGGTTCTATCTCCCTTTTGGATTGCCCCACTACTGTAGGGAATCACGCAGACTACTGAGAGAGTCCATTTCAATTTGCTCAGATCACACTTTCTTCAATACAATAATTTCAACAGCTGAGCCAAATCAATAAAGCAACACAGATATATCATGAAATGATTTATTAACTTATCTGACTTTATCAGAATAAGCATGAGAAGCAATGGGCCTATAGAACTTCAGAAATTTTCAAGTTAGCATATTTATAGCACCAAAATAGATACATTTTTCAGTCGAGTATCCACTTACAAACTACCACTTACTTTTTTCGTATTTATTTTTCCTATTTTTTTTTTCAATGATCTTCTTGGTAGTCCTCAAGAGGAGACTGACCCTCTAGGTAGCGCCTTCTGTGCTCAGTTAAAGTGTGGAATGTCCCTCTTATAATTCCGTATCTTACTGTGAAAGAGGCCTAGCGACCTCTAAACCTAGTGGATTCCAGATACTGCTTCCTTGATGTATTTACCAGGTGTGAGCATAGCATATTATACCTTAAGGTCAACACTATCCAAATGATAAGGTGTTTTTTTATAGATCCCAGGACATTATACATTGATAATATTTTAAAATTGTTTTTGGACTTTCCACATTGCTTATTGGTGCAGGTACTGTCAAAAACTTATTTGTGAACTGTAGTGTAAACTTTAACCTGACAACATATTTTGTGAGTTTTACCTCATCCGGTTTTTTTCCCCACAATAAAGTTGAATAAGACAGACTCCAAGTGTTCCAGTTAATGTTGCCCGTGACTATGAGCAATCATCAATCAACTTTACACATTAAGTATCCTTATTCCTTTTAGCTGTATTGCTATGTATATTTCAAGACAAGAAATACTAGTATAGACATTTTAACAATATTTGCTCTTCCAATCCATGAGAATGGAAGGTTTTTCCATTTCTTTGTGTCTTTAATTTCTTACATAGGTACTGTATAGCTTTCAGAGTACAGATCGTTTGCCTTTTTGGTTAAGTTTATTCCTAGGTTTGTCTTACAGTTTTGGGTGCAGTTGTAAATGGGATCAATTCTTTGTTTTCTCTTTCTGCTGCTTCATTATTGGTGTAAAGATATGTAACAGATTTCTATACATTGATTTTATATCCTGCAACTTTGTTGAGTTCATGTATTAATCCTAGAAGTTTTTTGGTGGAGACCTGGGTTTTCTGCGTAGAGAATGATGTCATCTCCAAACAGTGAAAGTTTGCCTTCTTGCCGATGTGGATGCCTTTTATTTGTTTTTGTTGTCTGATTGCTGAGGCTAACACTTCCAGAACAACAGTGGTGAGAGCAGGCATCCCTTTTGTGTTGGTGACTTTAGGGGAAAAACTCTCAGTTTTTCCCTATTAAGGATGACATTAAATGTGGGTCTTTTGTATGTGGCCTTTATGATGTTGAGGTATTCCCTTGTATCCCCACATTCTTAAGGGTTTTTACCAAGAAAGGATGCAGTATTTTGTCAAATGTTTTTTTGCATGTGATCATATGGTTCTTATCCTTTCTTTTATTCATTTGGTATTTTATATTGATTGATTTGCAGATACTGAACCAGTCCTACAGCCCAGGAATAAATCCCACTTGATCGTGGTGAATAATTATTTTAATGTATTGTTGGATTTGATTTGCTAGTATCTTGTTGAGAATTTTTGCATCCATGTTCATCAGGGATATTGCTCTGTAATTCTCTGTTTTAGTGGGGTCTTTGGTTTTGGAATCAAGATAATGCTGGCCTCATAGAATGAGTTTCTAAGTTTTCCTTCCATTTCTATTTTTGGAAGAGTTTCAGAAGAACAGGCATTAACTCTTATTTAAATGTTTGGTAGAATTCCCCTGAAGCAATCCTTATCAAAATAATACCAGTATTTTTCAGAGAGCTATAATAAATAGTTATGAAACTTGTATGGAACAAGAAAAACCTGAAAAATCAAAGTAATGTTTAAAAAGAAAAAGAAATGGGAGGCATCACAATTCCAGACTTCAAGCTGTATTACAAAGATGTAACTATCAAGACAGTATGGTATTGGAAGAAAAACAGAACAGAGAACCCAGAAATTGACCCACAAATGTATGGCCAACTAATCTTTGACAAAGCAGGAAAGAGTATCCAATGGAAAAAAAGACAGTCTTTTCAACAAATGGTGTTGGGAAAATGGGAAAGCTACATGCAGAAGAATGAAACTGGACCACTTTCTTACACCATACACAAATATAAATTAAAAATGGATGAAAGACAAATTTGAGACAGGAAACCATCAAAGCCTTAGAACACAGGCAGCAACTTCTTTGACCTTGGCCACGGCAACTTCTTACTAAACACTTTGCCAAAGGCAAGGGAAACAAGGGCAAACATGAACTATTGGGACTTCATCAAGATAAAAAAACTCAGCACAGCAAAGGAAACATTCAACAAAACTAAAAGGCAGCATTCAGAATGGGAGAAGATATTTAATAATGGGAGGCACATCTGATAAAGGTTTAGTATCCAAACTCTATAAGGAACTTATAAACTCAACACCCACAAAACAAATAACCCAGTTAAGAAATGGGAAAAAGACATGAATAGACACTTTTCCAAAGAAGACATCCAGATGGCTAAGACACATGGAAAGATACTCAGTATGGCCCATCATTAGGGAAATACAAATCAAAACCATGATGAGATATCAACTCATGCCTGTCAGAATGGCAAAAATTAACAACACAAGAAACAACAGGTGTTGGCAAGGATGCAGAGAAAGGGAAACATTCTTGCACTGTTGGTGGGAATGCAAACTGGTGCAGCCGTTACAGAGAACACTATGGAGGCTCCTCAAGAAACTAAAAACAGAACGAGTCTAAGATCTAGCAATTGCACTACTAGGTATTTATCCAAAGTACAAAATGGTGATTCAAAGGGACACATGCACCCCAATGTGTATAGAGGCACTGTCAACAATAGCCAAATTATGGAGAAAGCCCAAATATCCATCGACTGATGAATGGGTAAAGAAGATGTGGGGTGTGTGTGTGTGTGTGTGTATGTGTATGTGTGTGTGTGTGTGTGTGTGTGTGTATATATATATATATATATATATGTATGTGTATATATACACACATGTACATATATAGAATGTAATATTACTCAGCCATCAAAAAGAGTGAAATCTTGCCATTTGCAATGATGTGGATGGAACTAGAGTGTATTATGCTAAGTGAAATAAGTCAGTCAGAGAAAGACAAATATGTGACTTCACTCATATGTGGAATTTAAGAAACAAAACAGGTGAACATAGGGGAAGGGAAGAAAAAATAAAATAAGGTCAAAAGAGAGAGAGAGAAGCAAACCATAAGACACTCTTTTATTGTCAAGTTAGCTAACACAGTGTATACAGTGTACTCCTGGCTTTGGGAATAGATTCCCATGATTCATCACTTACATAAAACAACAAGTGCTCATCTAAACAAGTGCCCTCCTCAATGCCCATCACCCATTTTAACCGTCCCCCTGCCCCACCACCCTCATCAACCCTCAGTTTGTTCTCTGTATTTAAGAGTCTCTTATGGTTTGTCTCCCTCTCTGTTTGTAACCATTGTTTTTTTTTTTTCTTCCTTTCCCACATGGTCTGCTGTTATGTTTCTAAAATTTCACATATGAGTGAAAACATATGATATCTGTCTTTTTCTGACTATTTCACTTAGCACAATACCCTCCAGTTCTATCCACGTTGCTGCAAATGGCAAGATTTCATTCTTTTTCATCACCGAATAGTATTCCTTTGTATATATAAACCACCTCTTCTTTATCCATTCATCAGTTGATGAACATCGGGGCTCTTTCCATAATTTATCTATTGTTGATACTGCTGCTATAAACTTTGGGGTACATGTATACCTGCGAATCAGCACTACTTTATCCTAGTAGTGCTATTGCTGGGTCATACGTTAATTCTACTTTTAATTTTTTGAGGAACCTCCACACTGTTTTCCAAAGTGGCTGTACAAGTTTGCATTCCCACAAACAGTGCAAAAGGGTTCCCCTTTCTCCACATCCTTGCTAACATCTGTGGTTTCCTGAGTAGTTAATTTTAGCCACTCTGACTGGCGTGAGGTGGTTTCTCAATGTGGTTTTCATTTGTATTTCCCTAATAATGAGTGATGTTGAACACCTTTTCATGTGTCTGTTAGCCATTTGGATGTTCTTTGGAAAGGTGTCTATTCATGTGTTTTTCCCATCTCTTAACTGGGTTATTTGTTTTTTGGCTGTTGAGTTTGGTAAGTTCTTTATATATTTTTGATACTAACCTTTATTTGATATGCCATTTACAAATATTTTCTCCTATTCTGTTGGTTGCCTTTTAGTTTTGTTGAATGTTTGCTGTGCAGAAGCTTTTTATCTTGATGAAGTCCTAGTAGTTCATTTTTGCTTTTATTTCCCTTGCCTTTGCAGACATGTCATGTCAGAAGTTTCTGTGGTTGAGGTCAAAGAGGTTGTTGCCTGTTTTCTCCTCTAGTATTTTGATGGTTTCCTGTCTCACATTTAGGTATTTCATCTATTTTTAATTTATTTTTGTGTATGGTTTAAGAAGGTGGTCCAGTTTCATTCTTCTGCATGTTGCTATCCAATTCTCCCAGCACCATTTGCCAAAAAGACTGTCTATTCCATTGGATACTCTTTCCTGCTTTGTCAAAGATTAGTTGGCCATATATTTGTGGGTCCATTTGTGGGTCCATTTCTCTATTCTATTCAATTGATCTATGTGTCTGTGTTTGTGTCCATACCATACTGTCTTGATGATTGCAGCTTTTTTATACAGGCTAACATCTGGGATTGTAATGCCTCTGGCTTTGGTTTTCTTTTTCCTCATTATTTTGGTTATTCAAGATCTTTTGTGGTTCCATACAAATTTCGGGCCAGGATTGTTCTGGCTCTGTGAAGAATGCTGGTGCTCTTTTGATTGGGATTGCATTGAATGTGTAGATTGCTTTGGGTAGTATCAACATTTTAACAATATTTGTTCTTCCTATCCAGGAGCATGGAATCTTTTTCCATTTCTTTGCATCTTCTTCAATTTCTTTCATAAGCTTTCTACAGGTTTCAGCGTAAAGATCTTATACCTCTGTGGTTAGGTTTATTCCTAGGTATTTTATGGGTTTTGGTGCAATTATAAATGGGATTGATTCCTTGATATCTCTTTCTCCTGCTTCATTATAGGTGTATAGAAATGCACCCAATTTCTGTACACTGATTTTATGTCCCACAACTTTGGTGAATTCATGTATCATTACTAGCAGTATTTTGGCAGAGTCTTTGGATTTTCCAAAGATATCATGTCATCTGTGAAAAGTGAAAGTTTGACTTCTTTGTTCAATTTGGATTGACAATTTTATTTCATTTTGTTCTCTGGTTGCTGAGGCTAAGACTTCCAACGCTGCGGAAGTGGTAAGAGTGGACATCCCTGTCAACTTCCTGATCTCAGGGTGGAAGCTCTAAGTTTTTCCCCATTGAGGATGATATTAGCTGTAGACCTTCCATATATGGTTTTTATGATGTTAAGGTATGTTCGATCATGGTATTGTTATCTATACATTTATTTATGTTTGTGATTAATTGATTCATATATTTGGGTTCTCATGTTGGGGGCATAAACATTTACAATTGTTAGCTCCTCTTGATGAATAGACCCCTTAATTGTGATACAATGTTTTTCTTCATCTCTTGTTACGGCCTTTAGTTTAAAATCAAGTTTGTCTGATATAAGTATGGCTACTCTGGCTTCCTTCTGACATCCAGTAGCATGATGTATGGTTCTTCATGCCTTCACTTTCAGTCTGCAGTGTCCTCAGGTCTAAAATGAGTCTCATGTAGGCAGCATATAGATGGATCTTGGTTTTTTATCCATTCTGATACCCATTCTTTTGATTGGGGCATTTAGTCCATTTACATTCAGAGTGATTATTGAAAGATAGGATTTAGTAGCATTGTGTTATCTTTAAGTTTTGTGCTTGTGGTGATGTCTCTGGACCTTTGTAGTCTTTGCTGCTTTCCATTCACAGAGACGCCCTTAGGAACTCCTGTGGGGCTGGTTTAGTGGTCATGAACTCTTTTAGTTTTTGTTTGTCTGGGAAAGCCTTTATCTCTCCTATGCTGAATGACAGTCTTGCTGGATAAAGGATTTTTGTCTGCATATTTTTTCTTATTCAGCACATTGATTATTTCCTGCCACTCCCTTCTGGCCTGCCAAGTTTCAGCAGACAAGTCTGCTACAACCCTTATGTGTCTATCCTTGTAGGTTAAGTCCTGTTTGTCCCTAGATGCTTTCAGGATTCTCTTTATCTTTATATTTTGCCAGTTTCACTATGATATGTTGTGGTCTTGACCTGTAGTTGTTGATGTTGAAGGGAGTTCTCTGTGCCTTCTGGATATGGATGCCTACTTCCTCTTGCATATTGGGGAAGTTCTCAGCTCTAATTTGTTCAAATAAACCTCCTGCCCTTTCTCTCTTTCTTCCTCTTCTGGAACTCCTATGATAGGGATATTATTTTTTTTCATTGAATCACTTAGGTCTCTAATTTTCCCCTCATGGCCTAGTAATTTCTCTCCTTTTCTCATTTTCTTTATTTTCCATAATTTTATCTTCTATTTCCCCTATTCTCTCCGCTGTTTCTCCCATCCTTGCCATCGCTGCATCTAGTTTATTTTGCAACTCATGACAGCATTTCTTAACCCATCATGACTATTTCTTAGGTCCTTGTTCTCTGCTGCGACAGTTGTCTGCTGTCTTCTGTGTTTTTTTCAAGCCCAGCTATTAGTCTTATGACTATTATTCTAAATTCTTGATCATATATACTGCTTATAACTGTGATGAGCAATTTTCTGGCTGTCATTTCTTCCTGGAATTTCTTTTGATGAGAATTCTTCCGTTTCATCATTTTGGCTAGTTTTCTGTCATTTACATGTTTAAATAACTTGTTATGTGTCCTGCACCTGTGAGTACTACTATGTTAAAAAGAGGTCATATACTGTCCATGACCTGGCACTTCAGGAAATGGTTTTGGAGTGTGTTACATGCACTCTGTTGTGTCTTTGGCTGCTTTGTCTCGCTACTTGTAGTGTGGATTGGATCTTCCACCAAGTGTTCTTTGATTTGTTTGTTGAAGTAACCCTGGAAAAAGAGAGAAGGGGGGGAAAGAAACCTTATCCCAAACAAAGAGAGAAATGACAGGGGCAGAAAAAAAGACCAGGCAGGGGATGAAAGAAACTACAGGGCTTAATCCAGAAAGAGAGAGAGGAAAATAAAGAAAGAGATACAGAAAATAGTGTAAAAAGAATAGAGTAAAAATTCCTAATTAAACAACCAACCAGAATAGAGGAACAAAGACAAAGATTATATATATATACATATATATATATATACACACACATATATATGTACATATATATGTGTGTGTGTGTGTATATATATATATATATATATATATACACATATACATATATGTGTGTGTGTGTGTGTGTATATATATATATGTATATAAAATCAACCAAAACTCAAATCAGACACTATGAGGATGATTCCAAAGGGGGAAGAAAAAAGAGGTGAGTAGAAAGATAAAGAAGGGAAAAGAAAAGGAAAGAAAAGAAAAGAAAAAAATTAAAGAAACAAACCAGCAAACAAAGCAGACTAACATACAAACCCACCAGACAGTTGGGTGTTGGTGCCTGGGAAAGGTGGCTGTGCTGGTCTGGAGGAGAGGCTGTATAGTTAAGTCAGTGTCTAATTCACTCTGGCAGATAAGCAGTTACCAGGCACAGAGGGGTGGGGTTTGGTGTAAGTGCATCCCGCCTCCACTGGGGGCCGCTGTCCTGTTCCCTGGTATTGTTGATGGGGAGGAACATGGCGACACCCTGTTTCTCCTCCCCAGATGGGTGTCCCAAAGCATGCTATTCAGTTGGCCCTCACAGAGTAGCCTGTGGGGCCAGCTTGCCTTGCTCCACAGTCTCCAACACCTCCCAGGCGCTTGGCTGGGATTCAAAACCCAATGTCTTAAAGGATCTCACCATGCAGGGACCAATTCTGGAAGGAGAGACTCAACTACAGAGAACTGAGGGTTGGTGGAGGGAAGTTGAGGGGGGAGGGATGGGCTAAATGCGTTATGGACATTAAGGAGGGCATTTGTTGTGTTGAGCACTTGGAGTTGTATGTAAGTGATTAATCACTAAATTCTACTCCCTTAACCAATATTACACTACACATTAACTAACTTGAATTTAAATAAAAACTCGGAAGAAAAAAAAAAACTAAAAAAAAAAACCACATGGCTCTCTCCAATTCTTTAAGTCTTCTGAACTGATGACAAAACTTTATTTTTTATTTATAAGTTTTTAATTTTAATTCAAGACTAGTTAACACACAGTTATATTCATTTCAGGTGTACAATGTAGTGACTCAACAATTCTATACCTTACTCAGTGCTCATTATGATAAGTGTAATCTTAATCCCCTTCATCTATTTCACTCATTTCCCCACCCACCTCCTTTTTGATATGCTTTATTTTAAATGAGTACCCTCAGTTAAAGTTTTTCTTTTCAACAAGAACATTTTTCACTTGAAGCATACTTCAGAATATATGGTTCTAAAAGATATATATAAAACATTCCATCCAAGAAAAATAGAACACACATTTTCTTCAAATACACACAGAAGAATCCCCTGGTTAAATCACATAAAAAGAGACATAACAAATATTACAAATGCAAGAAGACTAAGATCATACCAAGAATATTTCCCAACTTACTTGTAAGATTTTGATAAAGATTGCCATTAATAATTTTTTTTTTAATGCTTGGTAGAATTCACTAATGAAACCACATGGTCTTGGGCTTTACTGTGTTGATAGATTTCTGATTCCTACTACAATTTTCCTTCTTGTCATTGGTCTAAGAAGATTTCTTATTTCTTAAACTCAGGATTCATAATTTAGTCATGGTATCGTGCATTTTTAGGGATTATCTTTTTTATGGTCCAAGTTATCTGATTTGTTGATATATAATTGTTTATACTAATCTATTATCATGCTATGCATTTCTGTAGTTATCTGTTGTATTTTTTTTTTCTTCCATTTCTCATTTTGGCTTTTGGGTCTTCTTTTTTCTTAGTTAACGTAGTTAAAGCATTGTCACTTTTGATTTTTTTGGAAAAACATTACTCTCAATGTTATGTTATTGCTTATTCTGGTCTCAATTTTATTATTTATGATTTTTCTTTGTTATTTCCTTCCTCTACTAAATTTGTGCTAAGTGTTCTTTTCTAGTTCCTTGTGGTGTAATGTTGTATTTTGAATGGTTTTCTGAACACAAGCATTTATAACATAGATTTCACTCCAACATCTGCTTTTGCTTCATCCCATACATTTTGGAATATTGTGTTTTGTTTTGAGACATATTTTGGTATGCCATTTGATTCCTTGTTTGGCCAATTGTTTGTGAAGTACTGTGTTTTTTAATATTGACATATTAAAAATGTAATATTTACATTGTAGATTTTCCAGCTTTGTGGTAGTGTTGAACAAAACTTTTAAATTCAGTTGCTTAACTGAGAACATTTAAGGGACTACTCTCTTACTGAGAGGAATTCCCAGTTTGGGTGGTTACCAAACCAAAGATGACTTAATATTGCTGACTCTAGTTTCCTGCTATAGATTTCATAGCATCTTTATTTGAATACATGTAATGAGGCAGCAGAGCCTAGAATGTTGGAGATAGTCTTATATTTGTTTTGCAGGGGTGTGTGTGTGTGTGTGTGTGTGTGTGTGTGTGTGGCGTCCTACTTTAGATATGTTCCTGTGCTTTGACCTCAGTAAAGTTAGATAAGAAATGCATGCTACTTCATATTTATTTTAAAATAGATGCTTTTGACCTTAAAAGTATTATGCCCAAGGAACTATGGTATCACTACACACTGTTTTCCGAATCCTTTCTTTTTTATGGCTTTTTTTTATGGCTCAAGATCATGTTAGTAACCTCATTTCCTCTATACCAGAGTGGATTTTTTTTAACTTCAATGTGCATTTTAATATTTCTTGCTTCTGAATTCATTGATGTGATGGTTCTGATAAATCAAATCTCTCTGGGTAAGACAGGTGTTGCTAACAGACAGATCACAAAAGCTTATGTGCCTTCTAATGAATCCAATATTTCTAATTTACTTTTCCCTCAAGAATGCATTTGCTTTCTACATTGCTTTAGAGTAGAACCCTCAATCATCTGTCAGCATGTGTTCTTATGATGACATTTCTGAAGTGATAAAAGTAGAATTTTAAACAGGAAAAAGAATCTTAACAACTACATTTAGTCTAAAAATCTGTCAAGTACATCTTGAATATCTGTATGAATGTAACATGATTAGCTCTAGGAGAGTGTAAGAAAATATAAGAACATAGTTCAGCTAGGCTGTGTATCATGTCCCTTTACACTGGATAGAGATCCATCATAATGTATTTCATTTTAGTTAATAAAGAGGGTGTAAGATTTCAATGCTATCCTTATATTGTTCTTTATATTTTGGAAAATACTTCAACATGAATTATTGCATTTGATTTTCAAAGAGCCCCCAAGATAGTGCCATGCCCACTTTACAGATGGTGAAACTAAAATTTGAAGAGGTGTTAAGAGGTTTGCCCAGGTTTACACAGTTAGTACCAGCAGAACCGGAAACTATGGTAAAGGTGTTTTGACTTGGAGCTCAGCTTCTAGTTACACGGGTGTAATGTCGAAGAGCCCTGGATCTGAGGGAAAGGTAAATCAGAAAATGATTGTTACCCTCCCTAAAATACTCATTTGAGTTCCCACTTCTGTAATATCATTAATTCACCAATATTTATAAGGAGCAGTATCACTATTTTAGGGGCATCCCACTCACAAACCTCGCATAGGTCACAGAAAATCAAAATATCCCATTGTCAACTTGCCTATGAACATATTGAAACAGCATGAGAAATCCCAAAGAACCCTATGCCTACATTTGGTATTTATCATTTTGTCACAGCAGGAATTAGTCAAAGAATCGATAAATGGGTTTATGATTTTCATTTAGCTTCTGTAACAGAAAGGAAAGATTTTGCAAAATCACTTAGTATCAAACTCTGATTGCTCTTATAATCAGTAGGAGTTTAAGTGATCAATAAAGTGAAATTCAAGCACATTTCAGAAATTGATAGCATTTTCATTTGCACATGGTTAATAATCGTGTCAATTAAAACGTAATTTCTTGCTTCAAAGAATGAGTCTGAAAACAGATGCCATCACTGATAACAATAAACCCTGCCTTTAGGGAAATGAGTATTTTTAGTTTCCTGATTCTGTTAACCAGATATTAAAAGTGGGGAACTATATTTATACCTTCTTTAAGAATAGTATCTTAAATACAAATGGTATTCCATAAATGTTAGCAATGTGGCTAAATTCCTGTAAAGAAGCACACCAACATGAGTAAATTTAGCATAATATTGAGAGAAGATAATATAAATACAGGGGCACCTGGGTGGCCTAGTCAGTTGAGCATCTAATTTCAGCTGAGGTCATGATCTCACGGTTCGTGACTTCGAGGCCGGCATCAGGCATTTAGCCCGCTTCAGATCCACTGTCCCCCTCTCTTCCTATCCTTCCCCTGCTCATGCTTTCTTTCTCTCTCTCTCTCAAAAACACATAAACTTTAAAAACATAATAAAATAATATAAGCACAAAATATAACACTACTTTAAAAATCAAAGTTAAAAGTAAATAAAAATAACTGCAAAATAAGAGAAAGAATAAAAGATAATAAGAAAAGAAAAATAAAAAATAAGAGAAATGTTGAGAAAGAAAGATCTCACATAATTTCAAATTTTTATTTTTTTATTGAAGTCACAGATTAAGCTAGGCATTGCATAGAGATACAGATAGATGTAAATATCAGTAGATATAAATATATGTATAAATTAACTTAAAACAGAACTCTGATAGCTAAAACAGGAATTATAATACAGTGTGCTAAATTCTGAAACACACAGAGAAGGATTATGTAATCTGTCCCAGATCTTGAAGAACTAGAAGAATTTACTATGTGGAGAACAGAAGGCAAAGCATTTCAGGCAAGGTATAATTGCATCAAGACACGAAAGAAAACTTTGATACTACTGAATGGTTAAATACTTTTCATTCAGGGCTCCCACACAAGCCAATTATACTGCTACCATCATGTGCTTGCCTGAAATCAGTTATTTCCCAACAAAACCATGACTTGCCTATATGTCTGAAGGAATCCTTCTATGTATCCATTCAGATGGTGAACCCTGAAGACCACTAGATAAATCACAAGTCTATCTTGGTGTTCTATTGCATTAAGCCATTTCATATTTTAACACCTTAAACTGAAAAATTTTATAACTTTGCAAAGCAATATAGAGAGGAGTACTGAGAGAAGAGGAAAGCAAGCAAGCAAGCAAGCAAGAAAGAGGATAGGATAGCTCCCTAAGCAGCCATGATAAGAACTCAAAAGAAGAAGACAACACTTGCAGGGGGTGGGAGACACTTTGAAAGCAAGCTCGCTATGCTATAAAACTTTTCTTCATACGAGGAGTGGCTCTGAGATGCCCCTTCTTTTCCTATCTCTCTTTTGCACCTACCCACAGGAGGCACTTTACCTTCATGCTTTCTTGTCAGGGAGCAAAGAGGACAAGTCTATGTTTGAGTGAAAGTTCTGACAGGGACTGCAGAAGCACAGAGGAATAAGGGAGACGCAAAATGAGAAATAGAGAATGAGCATGATACTGGCAAGCTCACAGATTCTGGCACTACACAAAGAATCTGATCTTACTGGTCATTTCTAAGCTCTCACTAACACTGGGTAAGATACTTAACCATTCAGGGGCGCCTGGGTGGCGCAGTCGGTTAAGCGTCTGACTTCAGCCAGGTCACGATCTCACGGTTCGTGAGTTCGAGCCCCGCGTCAGGCTCTGGGCTGATGGCTCAGAGCCTGGAGCCTGTTTCCGATTCTGTGTCTCCCTCCCTCTCTGCCCCTCCCCCGTTCATGCTCTGTCTCTCTCTGTCCCAAAAATAAATAAACGTTGAAAAAAAAAAATTAAAAAAAAAAAAGATACTTAACCATTCAGTGTCTCAAATAGAAGACATACAGATAACTTTAGCCATATTGGACAGTTTTGAGGACTCTCTAATCCCTTGCTTTATTTTGTTTCCATAGTAGTTATCATCGTTTGGCATAGTAAATATTTATTTAACTGTTTTCTCTCTCTTCAAATTCATATAAGCTCCTGAGCGCAAGGACATTTTTTTCTTTGTTCACTACTGAAGCTTCAGGGACAAACTTACCTGATCATCACAGGAATTCAGTAAAGAGTTATTTGAATGAATTAACTAGTTTAACAAACGACTTGAAAAATATAAACATAAAAGAATAATGCAGATGCAGCATAGGCACCTAATAAATGTTAGACAGATGCTGACAGTCTTAGGTTCAAATTCTGGTAGTTTCATTTACTAACAGTGTGACCTCAGGCTTTCCTAACTATAAAACGTATGTGAGGAAATATATAATACTTACATTTGATGACTGTCATCAAGGTAAGACTAGTAAATGGGGTAAATAATATCTACTATGTAATAAATAATAGGTTCATGGTAGCCATTATGGGTAATTCAAAGGGGCTTGTTCAATAATATGAATGCTAAATTTCCATAGAACCATATTTCTCATATTTTCTCCTTAAAGAAAATATCCTAGTTTGAAAATGCCCAGGTAAGGAGACAAGAGGTCACATTGGCACACGGTGTTCCCCTGAAGCTAGTATATCTACTGGTTACTATATTAGAAATAAATTCAATTTATAGTTAGAAGGCAGCCATTGGAGCTACACTTTGGGAGTCAGAGGGTTACATGTTGGTTTTTATTCATAACTACACATCTTCCACAAACTTACACTGGGGTTCTATCCTGATAAACCCGTCATAAGTTGAAAATACTGCAAGTCAAAAATGCCTTCAAGACATCTAATACACCAAACATCATAGGTTAGCCCAGTCTACTTTAAACATGCTCAAAATACTTACAATAGTCTACATTGGGCAAAATTATCTAACAAAAAACGTATTTTATAATAGAGTTTTGAGTAACTCACGTAATTTAATGAATACTGCACTGAAAGCGAAAGTCAGAATGGCTGTATGAGTACAGAGTGGTTGTAACCGTATCAGTTGTTGACTCTTGGTAGCATGGCTGACAGCCAGCCGTGGCTCACCGCCCCTGCCCCACATCACAAGAGGGTGCCAGGCTGCATATCACTAGCCAGGCAAAAGATCCAAATTCAAAATTCTAAGTACGGTTTCTATCACTTTTACGCCATTGGAAAGTTGAAAAACCATAGGCTGAGGACTGTCTGTACAAGGGAGCATTCTCGTTTTCCCAAGGTATACCCTTCTGAGGGGCTCCCGTGTATCAAAAGGATCATGTCTAAGGCAAAGGCATTTTCATGAAACAAGGTGGTACAGGGTTAGGTAACTCTCCATTTTGTATTTATAAAAGGCAGTCTCAAAACATGTTGGATTTAAGAGCATCTAAAGACATAAATGAATGAATGAATGAATGAATGAGAAAGCAAGCAAGCAAGCAGGCAGGCAGGCAAGCAAGCAGGCAAGCAAGCAAGCAAGCTACTCTTAGTCCTGGGGAATGAAGGGAGGGAATTTAAGCCATTAGCTCAGTTTGGCCCAATAATCAACCCCTAAAGCATAAGTTTTTTTCCTAATTTTCCATATTCAGCTAGGCGTTCAAAACAGTATTTGAAAACAGATTTAAAAACATGAATTTGTTTAGCCAGCGTGTTATGAAGGTAGTATATATAAAGGAACCGCAGAACAATTTAAAAGTAAGCATGTTGTATTTTAGTAAAATGCTCAAATTTTTACATTATTGAAGATCCAATTTTATTAATGTAGTAAAATAGCATCACACAAAGTTGTCTTATTTTGTCTTTCTCTGTTTCATATTCTCCCCAGTATATAAGAGAATGAGAACGAAAAAGAGAGTTACCACTTTCACAGAAATTTATAAAGTAACCAACTTAGGCAACAGCTACTAATTGTCCTATAAATAGTAAGAGTTCCAAATGACTACTCTACTCAGATACAAAAGAGATATAAGCAGTGACTTTGGTGTTTTAAATATATATACAAGTAAGTTCACCTCATGTCACACTTTAGTATCTCAAGTACCTCAGGATGCAGACCTGAGAAACTGCTTAGTTTTCTGAGAAACTGCTTAGTTTTCTGAGAAACTGCTTAGTGTGCAGGATGTTTATCTAGAAGTGCTCTTGGAATCAACACTTGTGGAAGAGGAGAGAAAGAAGCAAAATCGAAAAGATGAGGAAGCCAATGTGTGACAGAGACTGAAAGCCAACTTCGAATAAGTGTCCAGAGTTCTGCAACTATAATGGACATCAGAGCTGTCCAATCAGAGCTAACATGGTGGGTCTTTACTTCTACATCAGGAAGAGCATGACCCCGGAAAAGGTAGCTTTCTGTAGCAAAGGCAGTCCTGGAGACATTGAGAGCCGAAGGCTATTTGTCAGCAGCACTCAGAGCAACTGGAGCAAAAAAGATCTTTTCATGAAGGGAGATCTGTGTGGGTGGTGCTCACCCCATCTGATATTTTTTTCTAGTCCTTAGTGGACATGTACTTACAACTGTACAGTTTGCTGAATAAAGCTCACCTGTGTTCAGAAAAAGTAAGGGTAATCATTAAGAAGATCGCTTCCATATATAAAAGAGAATTTCCAGTTCTAGCTTAGAACTAGGTGCTGAAAGCACTGAATGTTAAGCAAGTCTTTTTTTTTTAAGTATCATTGAAGAAAATGCTAATATCATCAGCACTAAGTACAATCAGAAGACCAAACATTGGGTGGAAGTGATATGGAAGTGTTGAAGTTGATATTCCATATAAAACAGATTCTAGAAGAAGCTATAGTGGATGATGTTGTGTGCAGTCTTAATCCTCCTTTAGAACTGGGACATTGATTCCCCTACAGTATAGTCATAGGAGGATAACTCATCCAAAGTAATACACTGTCCTGGACAGAGAAGATACAATGATTAATTGATGCGAGGGGGATATTCATATGAAGATTCAGTACCCTTCCTTCAATGTGGTGGACAATCCTGATGGTGCGTTCTATGTCCAGAATTTCCCACAGGATCATCTGACACCTGTGCTATAATGGTATTGCAGGCTAACTACTCCTTCCCACTCTGTATCCCTCATTTCCTTACTGGTATTGTTGGTTTTTTTTTTTTTAATTTTTTTTAATGTTTATTTATTTTTGAGAGAATGCGAGAGACACAGTGCAAGCAGTGGAGGGGCAGACAGAGGGATACACAGAATCCGAAGCGGGCTTCAGGCTCTGAGCTGTCAGCACAGAGCCTGATGCGGGGCTCGAACTTACGAACCGTGAGATCATGACCTGAACTGAAGTAGGACGCTTGACCGACTGAGCCACTCAGGCGCCCCACCTTACTGGTATTGTTAACCAAAGCACCCCATGATAAACCATCATTACAGAAATTTCCATCTGGGAGTCTATTTCCTAGAGACCCCTCATAAGACAGTTTGGTACTAGGAAAGCAATTCTAATGTGGGTTTTTTGGAGTTGGATCATGAACTGACTGGTGGTAGGGATTCCAATCTTAGTAATAATGTGGAATACTGATCAGCCAGGCAAGCTATAGCGATGCAGTTGTTAAAACTCCTTTGTGGTAAACTGAGACAGGAAATGGTTAGAAGGGAGAATACTGGCTGTTGTGATATCTCAGAAGTTTGAGAACTATGGAGAAAACATTAATTATACAATTATGGGGCGCCTGGGTGGCGCAGTCGGTTAAGCGTCCGACTTCAGCCAGGTCACGATCTCACGGTCCGTGAGTTCGAGCCCCGCGTCGGGCTCTGGGCTGATGGCTCAGAGCCTGGAGCCTGTTTCCGATTCTGTGTCTCCCTCTCTCTCTGCCCCTCGCCCGTTAATGCTCTGTCTCTCTCTGTCCCAAAAATAAATAAAAAACGTTGGAAAAAAAATTAAAAAAAAAATTATACAATTATGGAATTGATGTTGGCCATTGAGAGTTACCTACACATTGAAGACAGACAATATAAAGTTCAGAATAGGTGATCAAGAATGTAAGGCGAAGTCTAGTGTCAGAGAGCCATTTTGAATATACAAAGACACTCATATCTTCAGTAGCAAAAGGGGAAACTCACCTGACCCATCTGAGTATGGACAAGTGGCCCATTTCTCCTTTTTAAAGGTTACTTCTCACCTCACGGTGACACAGGGGATTTTGCCTCATAAGTCAACCTGCCCACCCCCTCAGAATCTACCTCCATTTCCCCTTCTGGCCAGTAGACCCATGATTAAAGTTAAACCTCAGCATAATCAAAAGGCAGAAATGCTGGGCTGGCTAAGGAACAAAAGGGAATGTATGCCAATGGAGCTGCAGGAACTAGTCACCGTGCAGGAGCAGGAGTTGTGGGACTAGGGGATTCATCCTTATGGTAATGGAGAAAAGAGAGTAGAAGTTTGACAAAGACGAGTTTGCCAATTGAACAAAACATTTTACATGATGGCAAGGACTCTGGCAGACAGTCTGATGCTAGTGGGGGCTTTCTAACTGAAATGGTGATGATAGTATCTCAAATATCATGGGGGGGATTATGGCATTTTATAGTCAAAAGCAAGAGAAGTAAAATTATTTTAATAAGCAGACAAAGAAACAGTGTCAGCTAGGTTATCTGACTTGAAAGGAATTATGAAAATGCTTGAGAGAAATTGAACTTCTGGGATGCCTGGGTGGCTCGGTTTGTTGAGCATCTGACTCTTGACTTTGGTTCAAATCATGATCCCAGGGTCATGGATTAAGCCCCATGTTGGGCTCTGCACCGAGTGTGGGGCCTGCTTACGATTCTCTCTCTCTGTCTCTCTCTGTCTCCCTCTGTTCCTCTCCCCTGCTCATATGCTGTCTCTAAAATAAAAGAAAAAGAAAAAGAAAGAAAAAAAAAAAAAGAAATTGAACTTCCTAAGAGCAAGATAGAAGCACAGTTAGCAAGGGTATTTTTGATTCATTTGTACCAATATTTCTCAATAAAGAACAATGTTGATACCTCCATCTCCACCCAGGGGACATTTGTAAATGTCTGGAAATATTTTTGGCTGTCACAACTTAGGAGGTGCTCTTGTATCCAGTAGATAGAGGGTGAAGAAGCAGCTTAACATCGTGCAATGTACAGGACAACTCCCCATAACAACCAATTATTTGACTTGTAACAGCAATAGTGCTGAGATTGACAAAACATGGCCAATACAAAAAACAAAGATAGAACATCAAAAGTCTGAGGGAATATGCTCTAAAAACTCTTTCCCCAGACCTGAGCCAGTTTTCAGATGTGGAACGTGTGTAAAGACTAAATAAAAGGGATCCTGCCACACCACAGCATGCATATATATATATATATATATATATATATATATATAGTAATAATTCTTCCATTTCTTCCCCAGTGAGACTCATGGCCATTTACTTGCACTACAATACATTGGATATAGGGGAATACTCAGGTATTCCAGGCTAGGAGACACATTTGAGGTGGCATTAATATTGGAGAACTGGAATATTTTACATGCTCCCTCCCTTAAAAGTGAGGCATATAGGTTTAAGCTATAAATGGAGGCATATAGGTTTAGGCTATAAATGGAGTTTGGGTTCTTATTTAGCTCACAGTGGATCCATTAGGTCCATAGAACCATCTGGTGGTCCTTCCTCTCTTCTCAAATACATAATGTAGTAGACATACTTGATGGTTGTCAGAAATATCATCTTGTTCTTTGACCTACAAGGTAAGAGTTATCATATTGATGAAGGTCAAGGGAAAGCTCCTGAAACAGCCTACTGTCCAAGAAAAGAGAGTAAATAAATAAAATAGGTTTTTATTTCTGAATATAGTAGACCTGACTAGACTCAGTTAGACAAATCCCTTTCAGAAGACAGCTAAGAATCTTGGCATAATGCAGGACAAGATAGGAGTTGTGCGTAAATACTTGAAGCAGGGGGGAACAGAGAGTAACATACTGTGTACACATCAGCAGCATGAATCAGGTGGAAACCTCCAAAGTTTTTGTATCTCACCAAATCAGAAAACAGAAACCAGGAAATCAGAAATGCAAGAGAAAATGGAGAAATCCCAAAAAGGAAAAAAACCTTGAGAAGATATCCCTAAAGTCTATCTACAACTCTAGCTGACCCCTGAACTATGCATGTTGAATAGACTCAAAGCAACTTAGCTATAAGAAAAAAAAAGTTGGGATTCAGTCACTTACACAAAAGATAAAATTTATAGCTCAAGCCCAGCCTACAAAACCCCCACTAAAACAAACGAACAAACGCTTATTAGAGAAAACAAATTAAGAATCTACAAACACTCAGTGTCCGTAAGAGATTCGAAATTTACATGAAATACAAGGAACCAGGAAAATGTATCAAGATAAAACCAATTGAGTCTGACCCCAAAATGACCAGACATTGCAACTAAACTAAAAAGGATTTTAAATTAGCTATTATAACTATCCTCAATGAACAAAAACATGTTTCATTTTATTTTATTTTTAAAGTTTATTTATTTATTTTTGAAAGCCACAGAGAGAGTGTGAATGGGGAAGGGGCAGAGAGAGAGAGAGAGAGAGAGAGAGAGAGAGTCCTAAGCTCTCTGAGCTGTCAGCAGAGAGCCCAATGTGGGACTTGACCTCATGAAACTGACATCATGACCTGGGCCAAAGTCAGACCCTTAGCTGACTGAGCCACCAGGAGCCCAAAACATGTTTTAAATGAGCAAAATTTTCAGCAGAGAAATGGGAAGTTTCATCAGAGAAGTAAACAAAGAAAAAAATGGAAATTCTTGAATTACAAAATATAATTTCTGCAATACAATTCACTGTACATACTTGATAGCTAAAAGATACAATAGGCAAAGAAGTAAATTAACTTGAAGATAGAGCTTTAGAAACTCACCAGTTGAAGAACACAGAAAAAAAATCAAATGAACAGAGTTTTAGATACCTGGCACATATGACCAAACTATAAAACATATGTGTAATTGCAATACCAGAAAGAGAAAAGAGTGAGAGTCAGGCAGAAAAATAAATACTGAAGAAATCATTGTAAGGAATTTACCAAATTTGACTAAATCAGAGATTTACAAATTTAATCAGCTAAATGAGCATCAGAAAAGAAACACACACACACACACACACACACACACACACACACACACACACGTCCATGATGAGGCAAATTACAACTAAACTGTTGAAAGCCAGTGATAAAGAAAAAATCCTGAAAGCAGCAAGAGAAGAACAATATATTACCTACAGAGGAACAACAAATCGATTAATGGCTGGCTTCTCATCAGAAATCATGGAGGACAGAGAGAGGAGAATAGCTTCTTTAATGTGCTGAGGAAAAAAAAAACTGTATCCAATAAAAATATCATTTTGAAATGAAGGCAAATAAAAGACATACTCAGATAAAAGAAAACTAGAAGAATCCATCACTAACAGACCTACTATATAAGAAGTAGAAATCTCTTTACTCTAAAAAGAAATAATACCAGATAAAAACACAGATTCTGAGAAAAGAATGAAGACCATTGGAAATAGTAAATAACTGTGTTAATGCAAAAGACTATGTATTTCTCTATTTACCACTCTCCTATTAATTTCATTACAAATCACAGGTGTTCCAAACAGAAGTCATAACATTGTTTTACTGGGTTGGTAATTAATGTAGTTTTATTACATGTAACAACTATGATATAAAGAAAGGGAATATGTGAACCTATAGGTCTGAAATATTCCTAATTTACATGGAGTAGTACATTATGAGAAATTTGCATGGGCTCTGAAAAGTATAAATATGAAATCTTTAAAAAATATATTTTTAGAGAAAGACTGTGCATGCAAGGAGGGGAGAGGAGCAGAGGGAGAGAAAGTGAGAATCTTAAGCACACTCCATACTCAGTGCAGAGCCCAATAACTCAAAACTCAATCCCACGACCCTGGATTCATGACCTGAGCCAAAATCAAGAGTCGGATGGTCCACAGACTGAGCCACCCAGGCACCCCTGAATATGAAATCTTTAAGGCAACTATAAGAAAAGGCAAAGAAGTATAGCAAAAGGAAAACTAACATGGGATTCTAAAGAATATTTTAGTAATCTTCAAAAGGGTTGGAAAAAACAACAGAGACAAAAGAGCAGTAGAATGGAAGAAATAACAAGGTAGACCCCCAAAATCACATTAATAATTTTGTTAAAAGTTAACAAAGTAAACAATATAATTTAAAGGCATGGATTAACAGAAGATGTGTTTTAAAAAGCAAAAGAACAATAACAACAGAAAAAAAAAAGGTGAAATATTTTGCTGACAACAAAAGACACACTTAAACCATGAAGATACTAGTAGGCTAACCATAAGTAAGTGGACATAAAAACAAATGTCATGCAAGCAGTAAGTATAAGGAGACAGAGGTGATTATTTGAATATTAGCATAGGTTTCAAAAAATTCAGGGTCATAGATGGACAGTTGATAATAATAAAAGTTCCAATTCATCAGAGAGACATCAAAAATGTGTACATCTAAATAACAGAATTTCAATATACATAACATAAAAAGTGATAGAATTAAAGGGAGCAATAGACAATTATACAGTGATAACCACATTGAACTAATTGATATTTACAGAACCCTATACCCAAGAAAGACAACATATTCTTTTCAAGTGGAAATGATAAGTTCAGCAGGATAGACAATTCTTGGTGGTAAAACAAGCTTCAATAAATCTTAAAATATTGAAAACAAACAGACTGTACTCTCAGACCAAAATAGAATTTAATTAACAATCAATGAGTCAAATGACCAGAAAAACTCTGAATATTTTTAAATGAAAAATATACTTTGAGATAAATACTGGGTCAAAGAAGAATTAACAAAAGATGTGAGAAAATACTTTGACCTGAATGATAATGAAAATACAACTTTTGGGATCTGGTACATGGAGGGAACTTATAGATTTAAATACTTATATTAAGAAAGAAAAAGAGATCTTAAGTAAAGTATCTAAGTTTCTATGTTAAGAAACAGAAGAGAAAATTAAACCCAAAGCAAGCAGCAATAAAACATTAATAAAGATGACAGTAGAAACCAACAAAACAGAAAACATAAACACACTAGAGAAATTCAGTAAAACCAAAATCCTATCCTTCGAAAAATTAATAGGAATGATACACCTAGTCAGAATGATTAATTAAAAAAGAGGAAAGACACATACTACAAATATCATGATTTGAAAAGAGGAACATCACTACAGATCCTTCAGGCATTCAGAAAATAATGATGATATTATGAAAATTTTATGTGAATAGATTTGACAACCTAAATGAAATGGAAAAATTCTTTGAAAGACACAAATTACAAAAACTGACCTAGCAAGAGTTAGGAATTATAAATAGTCTTATACAAATTAAATATATTGAATTATTCATTGAAATCCTTCCCACAATAAAACTCCAGTCCACATGGCATCTCTGAAAAGTTCAATGAAACATTTGAAGAAGAAATAATACCAATCCTACACAAAATATTTCATAAAACAGAGGAGAAAGTAACACTTTCTAAAAGTCAGTGGTACCTGATACCAAAATCAAATAAAATTTAAGATTTGACAAGCAGGGAGTACTACAAACTAATTTTTCTTACAAAGATGATGCAAAAAATGTAACAAATATGAGCAAAATGAACACAAATATGCATATGAGGAGCAAATTGGGTTTATATAAGGAAAACAAGGCATGTTCAACATTCAAAAATGAATCAATGTAATTTACTATATTTATAAAATATAAAAGAAAAACTCTGTGGTCATTTAACACAAAGAAAAGCGTTTAAAAAAACCTCACACCCCTGAATGACTTAAACTCTTTAAAAAATTAAAATAAATAAGATTTTCCTTAACTTACCATCTTAAAAAACAGCAAAAGAAACAAACAAAACAATGATTGATATCTTACTTAAGGCAAGTTTGTCCACTCCCACCACTTTTATTTGATATTATACTGGAGGTCCTAAACGTACAATAAAGCAAGAATAATAAATAAATGATATATAGAATGGAAAGGACAAACTGAATTCATTTGTATACAACATGGTTATTTATTTATAAAAGTGTAGAATCTATGAAAAAGCTATTGAAATCAAAAGGCATATTGAGCAGGATGATAGGATACAAGGGTTAATACAAAGAATCACATTTCTATATATCATCAACAAACAAAAATAAAAGAAAATCAATTCCTATTGTGATAGCCTAAAACTTCAAAAGCTTGGGAATAAATTTAACAAAATATATTTAAAAACATTGAAAATACATGAAAAAATACACTGAAAATAAATTATTTCACAGGGAAATTAAAAAACACCTAAAGAAATGGTGATATGCAATGTTTATGGATTGGTAGCTTCAATTTTGCTACGATGGGCAATCCCCGAAACATTCAATGTATGTTTATCCCTACAAATTTTTTTTTTAATTTTTTTTCAACGTTTTTATTTATTTTTGGGACAGAGAGAGACAGAGCATGAATGGGGGAGGGGCAGAGAGAGAGGGAGACACAGAATCGGAAACAGGCTCCAGGCTCTGAGCCATCAGCCCAGAGCCTGACGCGGGGCTCGAACTCCCGGACCGCGAGATCGTGACCTGGCCGAAGTCGGACGCTTAACCGACTGCGCCACCCAGGCGCCCCTATCCCTACAAATTTAACAAGGGATGTGCAAGACTAGTACACTGAAAACTATATCTTGAGAAATTCAAACAACCATTTCAGGGTAGAGGTGATTATATTGGACCTCTTCTATCTGGAAGGTGCAGCTATTCCTCATGACAGTAATGAATACATATTCCAAGAATGTGTTTACCTGACTTGCCCATAGAGCCTTGGCTAATACCACTATCTAAAGATTACTGAATGTTTGATTCACTGACAAGAGAGCATACATAACAATGCCGTGGAATAAGGAAACAACTTTACAGCTAAGGAGATGTGGCAGTTGGCATCTGACCATGGTATCCGTTGCCAACCTAACAAAGGGATGAAATGGATGAAACTGATGCTTGAAACTGATGCTGACAAAGGCTATACTTCAAGGGATGGATAATCGTCTAGGGTGTAGTATATACCCTTACTCAATGCCCACTGTTTCCCCATAGGTATAGTAACATATATCCAGGAATCGAGGGGCTGAAATAAAATTGACACTGCTTACCATTACTCCCAGTAAATCACTTGGGTAATTTATCTTTTTTGTCCCTGCAAACTTAGGCTCTTTAGGTCTAGAGGCCCTGATTGTCAGACAAGTGAGACTTGCAAGTGAGAACACAGAGTCCCATTAAATGCACCCTGTGATTTCCAGTCAGTCATTTTAAACTCTTGATTCCAAAAGACAAGCAGACAAGGAAAAGAGTCACCATACTGGGAGGTATAATTGACCCTAGTCATCAGAAGGAATAAGGGTTGTTGTTAAGCAGTGAGTAAAGAAAAGAATAGGTGTGGCCCACAGGCCATCCACTGGGGCTTTAATTAATAATACCCTGCTAACTTTGGATTGTGAATGGATAGCTATAGCCATCACAATCTGAGAAGGACATGGTGACCAGGAATTCACACTCCTCAGGGATGATCTATGTCACTTAACCAGGGGGTCACCTAAAACAGCAAAGATGCTAGCCCAGGGTGGGAGAAATCTAGAATGGTTAGTAGAGGCAAATTGTCACTGACAGCCTTGAGACAGACTACAGCAGCTAGAAGCTGTAATTTACCCAACAGTTTTTCTCCTATGTTTCCTATGGTTATGGGGTCAATCAAAATCCTGGAAGTTATTCCCATATTAGGCAACACTGTTAAATAAGTAATTAGGTCTAAGGAGTGCAAGATGTCAACTGTAGTGGATAATCTCTGCCCTAGATACCCCATTCGGGAACAAAGTACTTATCCCCCTAACTCCTGGGAGTGCAGGCTACTGATAGTTTGAATTTTGTCCTTGATCACTGATTTCACTTGGTCAAAGGGGCTTGTGTCACCAAACTTACATCTCCTCCCAGGTTGCCACCAAATCTAATGACTCGTTGATGCAGAGATGTAAATAAATGTTCAGCAACCCTTGTCTTAATCTGGACAACTATGAAGGTATCCCCCCAAAAGAAGTTATTAAACTTTAAAGTTTAAAATTAATTAGGTTCATTGAATGTATTAAATATAAGATTAGTCCAGCTGAGAGAATTACTGAACTGAAAGTGAACAGCAAAGAACTTAATAAGAATGCAGCATATAGGGGTGCCTAGGTGGCTTAGTCAGTTAAGTGGCAGACCCTTGATTTCTGCTAAGGTCATGATTTCATTGTTCATGAGATTGAGCCCCATGTGGGGCTCCA
>NW_024412419.1:29454702-29667736 GCF_014898765.1 Herpailurus yagouaroundi
AAATTATCAGCTTTTCAAATGCCTCTTGAAATGGTCTTTTCAGATGATTTTTAGAATAGCCTACCAGAGATAGATGATAGACAGATACATAGATAGATAGATAGATAGATAGATAGATAGATAGATAGATACATACATACATACATACATACATACATACTCAAATGCCCAGTGAATACTGAGCTAGAGAGGAGTTCATATGTAAATTGGAGTGACAAAGTTCTTGCTACAGAGAACTCAGAGAATTCCTTCCATGGAATTGAATACTGATGTTTTAAGATGGTAAACATAGTTATGACATAAAAATATATTAGTGGTATAGTCCATAGGCCACCCACAAAGTACACCTTAAGGAATCTATGTAATCTACACTTCTGATCATTGCTACCCATGAGTGCCAATCAAACCCTTGACTTAAATCTAAACCCAAAACCACATTAGCCAATGTGCACAAATGTGCTGTGGGACAAAGCAACAAATCTTATTTCCAATAAACTCTTCAAACCTTTGAGATGTCTTCATGAAAATAAAACTCCATTGACTCATTTACTTATTCCTCAAACATTTACTCTCTACACACTATCTTCTGGTACTGCGTGCAGTTCTAAAGACATAGAGATGAACAAGAACTGCCCTCATCTGCACAAAATCTACTAGGAAAGTCAGACAAGGTAACAACATCAGACTGAAGTTTCACTCGAATACATTTTTTTTTTACATTTATTTATTTTTGAGAAACAGAGTGAGACAAAGCGTGAGCAGGGGAGGGGCAGAGAGAGAAGGAGACATAGAATCTGAGGCAGGCTCCAGGCTCTGAGCTGTCAGCACAGAGCCTGATGCGGGGCTCAAACTCACAAACTGTGAGATCACGACCTGAGCTGAACTCAGACGCTCAACTGACTGAGCCACCCAGGTGCCCCTAGAATACATTTTAAATTATGGTTAGTCATTTTGATGGTTGTTTTGGTTTTGTTTTCAGTTTTCCAACCCCAGGCACACATATTTTTGTCCTTAGCTTTTATATTCACAGAGAGAAACAATGAGCAAATCTAATCTAATATTTATTATATTCAAATAAAGATTTTTCTCAAAATTCGTATGCTAATGTGGCAAAGTAATTTTAACATTTAGGAAGTCTGAATATCATCTATGAATAAATCATCAACTTAAAATATTTTCTGATGACTAAAGACCTTTCATATTCTTCATACCTTTTGTAATGGAGAAATGGAACCAGATCATTAGAAGCCTATTCTAACCCTGACACCTGCAGTGCCTCCTTAAGGCTGTAGTACCCTAACTGGCCAGGAATGAACACATTATGTAAGGCTGTTTTGCTCTATTTCATACAGGACACATTTGACACATTTCTGCTACCACAGCAACAAGATATCATGAATGTTCTTTAAGGAGCCGGCACTACTGTGCCTTGCTTCACAAGCAGAGAAAAATAAATGGAGATCTTGAATTTAAAGAAAATCATTAAATGAATCGTGGAAGTAAAACTGCTCGGAAGAAGAGGGCATGACGTACCCACAGTCTGAAAGAAAATAAATTAAACAAAGACTGATAAGGTTTATAAGGAGGGAAATTTGGAATCGATTTAAAAAATGAAGAACATTATCCACACAGACTTAATCAACTACCCACCCTTCACGAGAACCCCATTAACTATGTGAGTAGTGTGTTTGTGTTTGTGTGTGTGTGGGGGGGGGGTTTCATTAGGATGGATACATGGGGCGATTGCTGTTTTTTAAAGAGTAACAGCTTTGCCAGTTACCACTTTTGAGTCACTGAAGAGACTACTGTTAGCTCTAATTATTCTTCATTATTAACAAGCAGCATTAAGGTAAATGTGTACACTTAAGGGCTTTCCAGATCATAACATTGCATGAATATTGACACAATATTTGTCAGTGCATAATTGACCCATCCCCCAATGACAGATGGATTTTTAGGTGAACAGGTGTCTGCTGCTATTCAAAGTAGTTTCATCCAGTTGGTGATTATAAACATATTCTTATCAATAAGAAAGATATTCCCGTTTATTGTAACCCACTTGTCTAGGTTCTTTTTAATTCAGTGATTCATAGCCAGTATTTGACTAGAATATGGTATAATCTAATATATTCTTTATTCTACCATGTCACCACACTGACAAATATTTACCCAATTTACTTGATTTCTATAGAAAAATGCAGACACTTTGTTTTCTTCCCCTTTTCCATCATCCTGATTTAATCTCCCAGGTTGTAGAACATCATGAAGGTCAGCAATATCACTTCTATTTCTGCCAGCTACTGCTGAGAAACCAGACAAAATCAATTATATTTCTTTGTTTTAAAGGGCAGTGAATGGCAACTGAGAAAAATAATCTCATTTTTCTGCTTCTGCTTATTAGTATGTTACTGGCCCACATGTGGAATGGTAGGAATCAAGAAATAACATTCTGCCCACATTCACAAGGGATGTGATACCTTATTTCACTCCCCATGTGGCTCCAGTTTGAGGGCATATGATATACCCCTGTGATACAAGGGGGTTGGTTATACCATTCACAATACTGGATATTTAGATGTCACTTTAGAGTTTAAGATTCATTTCCATTCACACTATTTATTTTTCTTAAGTTTATTTATTTATTCTGAGAGAGGGAGTGAGGGAGGGAGGGAGGGAGGGAGGGAGAGAGAGAGAGAGAACATGGAAAGAGCAGAGAGAGAGGGAGAAAGAGAATTCCAAGCAGGCTTCATACTGTTCGCATGGAACCCAACACAGGGCTTAATCTCACAAGCTGTGAGATCATGTCTTCAGCTGAAATCAAGAGTCAGACACTTAACCAACTGAGTCATCCAGGTGCCCCTCCATTCATGCCATTTAATTTCAATTTCAACAACTCTGTCACATAGTAAGGATAATATTAATATCTGGTGTTCTGATTAGTACCAAATTCTACCTTAGGAATGGCAATTTTTAATAGATTCAAAATCCATTTAGAGCTACCTAGTCTCTTCAAACAGAATAAATCTAATTACAGTGAATAGCAGAGGTAAACTATGAGAAGAGATTTAATCATGCACCTGAAATGGTTATATTTCTATGTCTGCTGACTATAAAGGAAGTATTTACTTTTAGTTAAATTTAAACTTACCAAGTATTTGCTTAATGCTTTCTAGATATGCTGCTCTATATTCTACATTCAGAGATGTACAGAAAGCAAATGATGGAGTTCTTACCAACAAAGAGTTTACAATTTCCCCAATGATGCAAGATTCACTGCACATAAATTTGAGAAAATATGAGAATAAATAACATCTTAAGGTGAATACACAAACAGTGAGAATGAAACAAAACTATCTCGATGTATATCATGTTTGAACTTGACCTGGAAGGTTTTCTAAGAATGTGGAAAGGCAGAAAAGCACAGTAGTCACTGTCTACTATGTTAGGTGAATTAAATACAAGGGTTGCTCTTGAGGGCATAATTGAATGAGGAACTCATAGTCACTTTAAAAATGCCCAGAGGAGGTTATTGGAACATGGTAAAATATATTTTTGGCTAAATTAAGATATCAGAAGCAACTAAAGTTCTTTGAATAGAAAGCTACGTAATAAGAATGAAAATTCAGAATAACTGGCAGCTGTCTTCGAATGGAGCTTTTTCATCTATCTATACATAACGTCTTCTTGTCTTCTGCATATATTTAATGGATATAAAGAAAACCCATGCAAACTAATGTTGAAAGTAATAAACTATCTGTATGGTAAAGTCTTATTTTTTTATCTTATCCAAGATTATATTGATTTCTAGTGCTCTTTACTCAATGAGTATTTAACTCTTCTTTCTCATTCAGTGCAGAAGAAGAGTAGGAATATATTACTGAAAATATGCACACATAGCTTGAATCTTACCAACGCATGATTTTTTTAATAGTCACATTTTATTCCTTGGAGTGACTTCAATATTTAAGTGATTTTCTTTAAATATCCTTGAGTGTATGGCATTGTCAGTTTAGAAATCAAACTCACGCTTCAATGGAGGAATCCACTTTTCTTTACAGACTGGTAAAGAAAATTAGTGTGGTCAGTGCCAGTAAACCCACTAGCATTGTAATAGTTCGAGATATTTATGGCAGGACAAAATTACAGAAAGCTATTTGATTTAGCCATCCATATTGCTTTCCTTAAGGCAAAGTATAAAAGCCAACATTTTATTTATATCTATGTGATACAATGCTGTCTGGGGAGCTGTTTGTAAAGTACCCATAAATAGCTTTTGTTTTTATGGCTATACTGGCAGACCTCAACAATTACACAAAATTATCACCTTTAAAGGGACTCCTCCCTAGTTTTCTCCACTTTCCTATGTCGCGCATAGAAACCTTAATGAAATACTTCAACTGGGTGAAGGAAATTTGGGTTAATAGAAATTTCTTTCAAAGTTTGCTTTAATTACTTATTTCTAAGATAGCCCTCTATTTATACATTACCCAAAAACTATATGCACAGGATTATGTTTGCTTTCTCTTTTGAAAGGAAGTAAGGGTTGGAAGTCTAGTAATGGCTATTATCTCCAATTCATTCTTCAATCCTCGGCTTCAGAAATATATATATCATCGCTCACTTTATATGTCCACTTAGTATCCTCTCTAAAGGAAAAATCAGATGATTTTAGGCTGCTGTAAACCTACCAATGCCTATCTCATCCACTCAGGATAATTAAAACTTTCATCAGAATACAAAAAAACAGCTCCACAGGATCTCTACAAAGCAAACACTAACGCACCGGATTGGAGGAGAAGGGCAACTTGGAGAATGGCCTGTTCTGCAGTAAGATTATTTATTTCCTCTTTTACATTTGGCTTTAACCAAGGGCAGCCAGTTGCAGAGTGCAGAGAGGACTAACTCTGAGAGAAACTCCCTGTTTCTGTCTAAATGATGAGGAAAAGGGGACTCTGTGTGCTGAAGCTTATGAAGAAAATTCTTTTCTCTACCCCAATCCTGCCCTAACTTCAATCTCGCTCACAGGGGTACACTGCTGCGGCAGCAAAACCTAAAACTCCAAGAAATACCCATCTTGCTGGACAGAAGAACCTGGAAAGTGAGCCACTCAAGTCCAAAGAATATGAAGAAAATCCTTATCATTTTTTAAATATCTTTTTATTTCCTGATTACCTCGAGGGTGACCCTAATTACAAGAACAACATTACATACAAAGAGCTAAAATTCTTGGAATAAAACATGCTTCCGCCCAGAACTGGGGAAAAGGGCTGCTAGGTTTCCAGAGAGGGTGACAGAAATCTCAAGGAGGAGAGAACTGGAAAAGGAGAATATCCTGTCTGTGAAAGGCCTCACAGAGGCCCAGGCTGACTCACCAGCTGCAAATGTGTGGAATAAATACAAAGAAGCATAGCAAAATCTGTGAGAATTGCCTAGTATATAAACCACTGTAAGAAATCCCAGGCAACTCCTGAGTGTCACATGCATAGGACAGGCTTAAACATTTTCCAGTGAAAGTGGAATGGACATTGAGATAGAAGGTGACACAGAACTTGCAATTTGGTTGATTGCCTACTTAAAAAATACATTCCTCGGGTTAATGATCTTAATACGACCCTGAGCCACTTAATGTTAAAAGTTCCCAATAAATAATCCACGATCTCAACAAAGAACCAAGAAAACCTAATTTTCATGGAAAACCACATTAGAATTATTTTTTAAAGCAGCTAACCTAACTGTGCTCCATGAAGCAAAGGTAAACACTTGAAATTAATGGAGGTTCTCAGCAGAAAAAAATAGAAAATACAAAAATATAAGAACTAAAAAATACAATAACTAAAATTAAGTTTTTTAAAGTGTTTATTTATTTTTGAGAGAGACAGAGACAGAATGCGAGTGGGTTAGGTGCAGAGAGAGAGGGAGGCACAGAATCCAAAGCAGGCTCCAAGCTCTGAGCTGTCAGCACAGAGCCCGACGTGGGGCTCCAACTCACGAGCTGTGAGATCATGACCTGAGTCGAAGTTGGACGCTCAACCGACTGAGCCACCGAGGCGCCCCCTAAAATTAAACTTTTAATGAAGAGACTAAATAGCAAAATGCAGATGACACAGGAGAAAGAGCATTCGTAACCTTGAAAATGGAGCAACAGAAATGATCCAATGTGAAGAGCAGAAAGGGAAAAAAATGAAAGTACAAATAAACAGGATCTCAGAAACCCGTGGGACACTATAATGTCTAACATCCATGTCATTAGGGTTTCAAATGAGAAGTTAAAGAGATTGCTGCAAAAACAAACAAACAAACAAACAAATAAAAATAATGGCCGAACTTTCCAAATTTGGTGAAGGAGAGAAATTTACACATTCAAGAAGCTCAACAAACTCCCAAACCAACAGGATATACTCATAAAACCATGCCTAGACATAATCATAATGAAACTGCTAAAAGCCCTGTGTACACTTCCGTCATTTATACATATGGCATCCTGAGAAAGACGACACATTACATAATTACCTATTGGGGAAAAAATATCTGATGTCTGTCGATTTCTCATCATAATCCACAGAGGCCAGAAAACAGTAGAACAATATTGTTAGATCGCTAAAGGAAAAGAATTGTCAACCCACAACTCTAGATTCAACCAATACATCTTTCAGGAGTAATAATATAATAAGGGGAATCTCAGATGAAAAAAACTAAGAGAATTTGATGTGAAATGACCTGCTCTAAAATTCTTCGGGTTTACAGGAAAACATTTAAAAAGGTATCTTGGAACTTCAGGAATAAGAGAGTAAATATCTAGTTAAATACAATAAACTTTCCTTCTCCAAGTTATTTAAGATATATATTATATATTAAATAATAAAACATAATACATTATTTATAATACAATAATATGTAATAAAGATATTATAGTTATACGTATAATTTTCTGATGTGATTTTCGATATATGTAAATGTAATACATATAGCAACAATAATATAAGCAGAGAAAGTAAAGGGGCCTAATATGGTTAGAAGGCTTCCTCATTTTACATGAAGTGGTAAAATATTAACTAAGTAGTCTGCGAAAGTATATTATATCTAATATACTATATTAGATATTATATATCCCTAGAGCAACCTCTAAAAACATGAGGCAAAATATCATCAAAAGATAATAGATAAATTGAAATCGAATGCTAAAGAATATATAAATAATCTAAATTCAGGAAAGATGACAGGGAATAATAAAACCATTCTATGGCTCTCTTTTTCTGTCTCTCTCTTTTCTGGTCTTTTTCTTTTTCAGCAAGCATTCTCCCGATCTTTATAGGTTCTAAAGTCCCTATTTGTTCTGCCTCCTGCTTTCCCTCTGGTTTATATTATACTACTTTCCTTCTGGTTTACTATATTGAAGCTACATGATATTCGGTTCCATTTCTATACTATTATTGACTACTTCCATGTCAATAATAGCTTACACACTGTTTACCGGCCTAGTAAATCTTTCCCTCCCTCTCCACCCAAGTATGCACATACCCTTCACCCAGCTCCCATTCATCGTTTAGGTTCACTTTCATTTCTTATTTCAAAAAGTCTTTCCTGACCGTCTCTTTCATCTAAATACACTGCCCTTTTAATACACTTTCATGCACTCTGACATTTTCCTTCATGACATTTATCGTAATTTTAATTATCAAAAAGCAGCTCCAGGAATTCCGTATACAAGGAAATTTAAAGTGGAAATCTGGATAAAAACTAGAGCAATTATCTTGAAGTTGTTCTTGCACACAGTGTTTGCATTGACATAATGGAATCATATATGATAATATTACATTCCTTTCTCACGAGCCAGACTTAGGCATGTGTCTGCCAGTGTAGGTCTACAGGAGATGGAAGGTAAGATTAGGACTGTTAGAGCAGGAATACAAAGAGACAGTTCATATATATATTCTGCCACTTGCATGCATGGTTGTGTGTGTGTGTGTGTGTGTGTGTGTGTGTGTGTGTGTGTGTGTGAGAGAGAGAGAGAGAGAGAGAGAGAGAGAAAGAGAGAGAGAGAGAGAGAGAGAGAGAAGTGGAAGGGGGATTTTCTTCCAAGCATGGAGAACTTAAAGCATATAATGTCTTACATGCTGTTACAAAAATATTCCTTTTCCTAGGACTATATGATACAGATGGGAGAAAAATGACCCACGCCACACTCTCCTCTCCAAGTTTTAGTGCTTAGAATTGTGAAAAGAAGCAAGAAGCAAGGAGAAGAAAAACATCTGAAGCCAGGATAATCGTTCTCATTTCTTGTCCATTTTCTGTCTTATCCCCTGAAATTTAGGTTTCATAAGAAGCCCTAGAAAAAAGAGGGGGAAACAATGAAAGGCTTGTATGCAATAGAATTTGGTCTTCAAATGTATTGAAAATCAGTGTGACTAGAAGACAAAATGTAAAGAGAGTGGGAAGTAGTGAGGTCAGGAGGTAAATGAGGGCCATGGGACACTGTGAAAGACATGTGAAGATAACTTGATTTTACCCTCAATGGGAATGCATTGAAGAACTTTGAGCAATTGGGTAATATGATAATATTTGAATATTTAAAATATTACTCTTGTCATACTATTGACTAAAGGGAATATAAAAATGTATTTAAGGATATCAACTTTAAGACTCTTTTAGCAATATAAGCAAGAGAACACAGTCTGAATTGCTCTAGTGGCAACCGGACTGAGATCAGTTAAGTAAATCAGTAAATATTTGGGAGGTAGATCACACCTGTCAGAATGGCTAAAGTCAACAACACAAGAAACAACAGTGTTGGCAAGGATGTAGAGAAAGAGGAATGCATTGCACCAACCCTCTTGGCGGGAATGCAAACTGGTGTAACCACTCTAGAAAACAGTACAGAGGTTCCTCAAAAAGTTAAAAATAGAACTGCCCTTTGTTCCAGTATCACATTGCTGGGCATTTATCCCCAGAATATAAACATTCTAATTCAAAGGGATACATGTACACCTATTTTATAACAGCATTATCTATAATAGTCAAATATGGAAGCAGCCCAATAGATGAATTGATTGAGAAGATGTAATCTATATCTATATCTATATCTATCTATATCTATATCTATATCTATATCATCTGTATCTATTCAGAGAGAGAGAGAAATATTATTCACCTATAAAAAAGAATGAAATATTGCCGTTTGCAACAACATGTATGGAGCTAGAGAGTATGCTAAGTGATGAAATAAGACAGAGAAAGATAAATACCATATAATTTCAATCATATATGGAATTTAAGAAACAAGACAAATGAGAAAAGACAAAAGAGAAAAACAAGACAAATGAGAAGAGGCAAACCAAGAAACAGTCTCTTAATTACAGAGAACAAAATGATGGTTACCAGAGGGGACATGGGTGGGAGGATAGGTGAAATAGGTAATGGGGATTAAGAAATACACTTGTCCTTATGAGCACAGGGTGATGTATAGAAGTGCTCAATCACTATATTGTACTCCTGAAACTAATATAACACTGTATGTTAACTCTACTGGAATCAAATAATTAAAATAAAATAAAATAAAATAAAATAAAATAAAATAAAATTAAATTAAATTAAATTAAATTAAATTAAATTAAATTAAAATTAAATATTTAGGAAGTAGATTTGCATGGAATTGGGACTGCATTAAATGTTGCAGAATTGGAGGGATTGTCATCTTGATGGCCCTATCATCCCTATTCTGACCTGGCTAACAAGGAGGATAATGGTGTTATTTTCATCAAGAAAACAAGTTTGAGGAATTAGGGAAATAAATAAGGACTTTAGCATAGATACATGGAGAGCAAGGTGCCAGTGGGAGAGATACAAGTAGACAATATCAATATTCAGGAGAGAGGCTGGGGCTAGTGATGAAGAGGGAGAGAGAGGGGGTAGGTAGTGCCATTGGAATATGGGCTACTTGAACCATATGAGTTCTGTAAGATGACCAGTGAGAAGCAAGTTTAAGTCCTGGGTAACGTCAACACTTCAAGATGGAGATGAGGTTCAGTGGAGTGGAGGAACAAGAATTAGCCTGTGACCGGAGAAGGGAAGTTCTCTTCCACTACAAAAATGTTTAATCTGAAATAAGGTCAAAATTACCAAGAATTTTAAGAGTGATTACAGGTAGTTGTCAGAGCTTTGCTGAACTAATAAATCTGTCTCAGTATAGGCATTCAACAAAAGGGAATCTTCAAATTATGTTGTAAGTTGCTAGCACACAGCTAAATTTACTCTTGGCTGTACTGTACTTCATTCTTTGGTCCTGAAACTAGTGAATTTGAAGTCTTTAGACAGCTGGTCAGTGAACTGTTCTATACTATCTGTGATGAGATAAGGAGCTTGTGCCAGAATGTAAATCAATAAAGCACATAAGGAATACAAATCAACTGTTTGGCTCAGCTGGCATTTGGAGGGTAGGAAGTATATAAGACTTCTTAGATGAAGGAAGCAGTGTTGGTATATATTCCAGCACAATCTTTTGATCTTATCATGGACCAGTAAGATAGAGTTATCAGATTGCCCTTTGAACAACACTGCTGAGAACTTTCCTTTCCAGCCATGATGGACAGCTTGGTTCAAACCAAATCTGCTCAGAAACTACTATAAAACTGAATAAAAAATAGTTTTTAAAAAGCTTTGCAGCAACAGCAACAACAACAACAACAATAACAATTTGCATACATCAGAGTACAACTAAGAACTTAAAGGACCAGGATCCCTAAGAGAAAGGAAACACAATAAAGTGAGTCATATATTTTGCCACTTTACTTGTTCAGAGAATTTGCTGATTTCTAACTGCACCTGTGTTGGGCAAGAGGCCCACAAAGCATGGGAAAAAGAAAAAAAACAGTCTCTAAGAGATGACAGTCTTAGCAGAGTTTTTAGCAGTATCACTGTATCAAGGAAACAAACATTTGAACTCCATAATTCCCTAGAGGGTTACTGTAAGAATTAAATGAGCTAATGCATCTGAAGTCCTAGGAGAGAGGCATACAAGAGAAGGAAAAGCAAGTGTGCTTACTTGGGAGCATGGAGGTTCAAGGAGGTGGAAGGACAATGTCGTATATTATGCTGAAGGCCAAGGGAGAAGATGTTTTCCAGAAGGGCATAAGGGCCCTAAGTCCCCAAATCACAAAAATATTAAGGACAATAAAGAAAATGAATGGGTCCCTAGTTCGGAAAATTAAGAACTCTTTGGTGAGAAGTTTCAGTGAGGTAATGGGTAAAGACAATATATTGCTAGGACCAAGTAGGGGCATAAGTAGAAAATACTGAGCACTCTTGCAAAGGTTGGTAATGAAAAAGAGACTGTATATGTAACATGATGATTTACTGATCCCTTGATATTTTTTAACTACTCTGAACTTACTAGCAAATGAATTAAAAAGTTCTTTTGATTCCTCTTTACATAGAGAGTCATACTTATTAATCGGGTCAAAAAGCATGAGCCTTTCAAAAATAAAGGATAAATTATCTTCTAGAAAGTTGACCCCAATTTACATTTCTCTAAGCACTATATGATACTTCCAGAGGTGAATATCCTAAAGCTATAAAATTTTATTCCCTGTTTTATAATTTTTAAAAGTATCCCTTCAAAGTATACGTATTATTTTTACAATAAAAAATGTGGAGATGTTAGAGAAAACATCCGATATTTTTTAACATCCAATATTAGTTTATTTTCAACACAATATTGTGTACTTTTTGAGTTTTCAATGTCAAAAATATAATTGGTGACTAAAGACGTTCCATTCTCACTTGCAAAAGAAGGCTTTTCCAAAGAACTTCAAAAGCATACACATGTATTTTCTTGCCTAAGACTAATTTTTAGAGAAAGTAAATGGATCATTATCAAAGGTACAAATCTCTGACACTGAAATGACATTGTCACATTTAAATACACAAAACAGACTCATAAGAGTACATTTTTTAGATAAATGAAATTCTTTCATTTTATATTTTAGTCCACACAGACTTAAGAGGAACCTCCTCTCACCCAGCACATTAATTAACAAATTGTTTTAATGATATATTAATCAAGCATACACACTCTTAAATAATTAAAGATTGTTCATGGGAACAACACTTCCAACATCTGACAAGGGAAAAGAATTCAAATGTCTTAAACAACTTTTTGTTAAAATAATCATGCAACACGCAAATAATTCTTAATTGGGTTCATGATTTGGAAAGGTGGGGTGACATTTACATGTGCCCCCTTTTGTAAACCAGCAGCAATGACAACAAAACATAAGACTAAAATAAATTAAAGAAAATCAAAGTCAAATTCATGCTGTATTTAGAGAAATCTTCCATTTCTGGTTGTTTTTTTTTTTTTCCTATGCCCTAATTTAACTTTGCTAATGTTCTGAAACTCTGGAATTATCAATACTGATTACTGTCTTTGGAGTCTATTGTTGGTACATATTTTCTGAACTACCAAAAGAAGTTTAATTAGGGGGAAATATTTCAATATTTTAATCTCTGGACTTACAAATTCCTAGTAAAACCAAGACCTCAGAATTTTAAAGTAGCTTTGAAATACTTTCCATCTTTTTTTCATTTTGACTCTCTTAACCAGCTCTGAATATCTCTTGCCATACCAAGGATTTTAAAAGCTCTTTATGAAAATTTCTTCACTGAATCTGTGCACAGATCTGTCTACCTGAAGCCTATCAAAACTTACCTGCTCTTGTCTTGTTCCCCATGCATACTTGGGTAGCTAATCTATTAAACTAATTCATGTTAAAAGCATTAGTGAGGGATTGCAGATTCTTTAGTTATTCTTTCATTGCATTCAATTCCACACACACGATTATGAATTTTCTATGCCAGGCACTGTAATAAAATTCTGAGCACACAGAGATAAGTAAAATGAAATTCCTTCTCCAGCAGTTCTCAGACCAGAAAGCTATTAGTAAACAACATAGCATATGCTACACATTATCCAGAAAGCGCTGAAAAATATGGTTGCAAAGAGGGAAGAATACTCATCTCCCTCTGTCAGAGAGCTTTTACTACTATTTTGACAGGTGTACTCTTGGACATAAATTCCATAACCCACGGGTATTAGGAAATAGTAGTCCAGGAGAAGAAAAACTAAGGAATATTTTTTGAGGGGTGGAAGGGATTTACGTGGTCCTCAAGTCATGCCACATGCAGTATACCATCCTGCCCACTCCCTTCACATATGGGTATTTTCAAAATTTTGAAAATAGCATTTGGGCTATTAGATAGATGATAGATAGATAGATGTACATATAGGTATATATAGATGATTTATATATAGATATAGAAGATATAGATAGATATTTAGATATACAGAAACAGGTAGATATAGATATAGGTAACATGGAAGAAGAGAAGTTGTCTATAATGGCATGGATGGGCAGTTTATAATTGCCTCTCAGTCCACTTCTCCTTTAAAGGGAAACTGATCTCTTAGGCTACTGCTGAGAAAGAACATCCTATATCCTGTTTTTCTGTAGCATAAGGGCAGCTGACAGACAACTTGGGAAGGCTCTAACTCAAGTGCAGTCTGTTTTTAGGTGGACTATGGGCTATGTGCAGTATCTTCAAAAGTTTATGTATGCCATCACCACCACCACCCACACTCATTAACATGGCTAGAGGGTTGGCAGGGCCGAGATTTGAATGTAGGCAGTGCAAAGGATGTATATCCTGACCCACTACATTACATTACCTTTCCACTTTTTGCACTTGAATTGTCCAAAAATCTGCATGTACCAATGGACTAAGCACTAAAAAAGTGCTTATGTAAAAAATACATATACCTGGATTACTATGGACACATAAATTATGGAGTGCTTGTGTCATATGATAAAGCATTTAGCATTTTCATCATTTGAGAAAATGGACCCAAGTATTCAAATCAAAACACTGTTCATGCTATAGAAGCAAATGTGCAACTTGTTTTTTATTTGTTTCATGGGATCAACCTCAACGCACTGAACTGGACTATTTTGATAAAATCTAGTTCTCAGTAAAATTATTCCAGACAAAAAGGTTTTTTTTTGTTTTGTTTTTTTTTTTTTTTTTTGCTCTTAAACCCTCTAATTGTTGAGGCGTTCACTGTTTTCTTTATCCTGATTTACATGCATAACATGCAAAGACATCTCAACTTAAAAATATGTTTCCATAAAGACTACAGAGTACGGTGTTGTGTGCTTTTAAATATATGCACAAATAAATGTTATGATCTCTCTCTTTGTAACTATTTCAAACTTCAATATGGTATTCAGCTCAATCAATGTTAATTAATATAGATCTAGTTCATAGCTGTGACTATAATACTTCATGGTATGAAGACGCTACAACTTATTCACTCAGGGGGCGTTTAAATATTTTCAACACATCAGTTTTACAAATAATGTGTCAACAAACATTCTTATACAGGTCTCCTGGTCTAGGGAATGAGAATGTATCTAGGATATATAAATGGAAATGGAATTAGTGGGTCATGAAAGAATAATTTTAGTATTTGTTAAGTACTACTCTATGCTCTCTAAGGTGTACTCTCATTTTAGGGAATATCTATCCTTGTACTTTATTTTTTTTTATTTAATAAGGTTCAATTCAGTAAAGTTTGTTTCATTATTTTTGAAAGAGAGAGAGGGAATGGGAGAAGGCCAGAGAGAGAGGGTGAAAGAGAATCCCAAGCTGACTCCACACTGTCAGTGCAAAGCCCGATGTGGGGTTCCATAGAGGGTTCCATCTCGCAAACTGTGATGTCATGACCTGAGTTGGGCGCTTAACGAACTGAAACATCCAGGAACTCACTTTGTTAATTTTTTACTGAACTATTTATATTTTCTTGTCAAGTTTGTGGGAAATGTTTATATTTTTTTAATACAAAGACCTGGTCTTTTATAGACATTAAAGATATCTCCCAGTTTGTTCTTTGGTTGTAAGGTTTTAGTCTCCTTTTTTGGTAAAAGGATTTTGGGTACAATTTAAGAAAAATTTAAATATATTTTCTTTTTTTCTAATATTATCAGAGTTTCCCATCATTTTATGTTTAATACAATTCGAATTCATTTTGTAATGATGTAACACAAGATTATTTTTTTCCCATATTGTTGACATTTTTTCAAATAGCCTGTTCAGTCACTGATTTATGTTGAGATATCAATCAAGGTCAGTATTCTGGCCTCTGTTATGTTCCACTCTTCTGTTTGTCTAATTCTGTCTGAATTCTGCACTATTTTATTCATCATATCTCTGTAATACCTCTTAACATCTGACGGTGTAAAGTCCCCTCATTTTGGCCTTCTTTTTAAAGTTCTTTTAATTTTTGTGTTTTGTCCATCATATGATTATGGAATCAGCCAATACTCTACCATTCAAAAATTAAGAAACAAAGGATCCAATTTTGAGTGTAATTGCATTAAATGATTATCAAAATTTTAAAGAGCTAATGACTTCAAACTGATGAATCATCCCGCTCACGGGTATTTTTTATTTCTGCATTTATTCAAGTCTTTTAAATGTCCTTCAATAAAGCTTTGAGATTAATTTCAAACGGTATTTGCTCATTTTTCTAGTATTTTCCATTTATGTTCTTTCACTTTTATGATAAGTGTTCTCCTTGTTACATTTTCTAATTTATTAATACAGATATAAAAGAAAATCAACATGTTTTTAAATGTTGGTTCTGGATCCAGTTAACTTGCTATCTCCTTTAATAATCTACACATTGGTTCTTTTAATTTTTTTCATGAAGATTATAATACTGTGTGCAAATAATGCTACTTTAGCTTCCATCATTTTAGCTTATCGACTTTCCTCCTCTTACTGCATTGACTAGGCTCTCATATGCCACATTAAATAGTAGGCCTGATAGCAGGAATACTTTTTATCCCAGCTGCATCATCAAAATTCTCCCAAAGGTTTATCATGAAACCTGCATGTTCTCCAAACTTGTTAAAATTAGTCTTTGATCAGATGGTACTAAAATGCAATTCCTTATCAATTTCACAGAAGAAACCAAGGTTTCCTGAACCCCAAATTAGAAGGATGAGACAATGATTTGCAAATAATGATGATGTTTATAGAATGTGTACAACTTTAAAATACTGGTACGCAGAGGAAGAGTTGTTAGTGCAGTGCAGAACTACAAGTTAAAATGGGAGAAAGTAACAATCATGGGTGAACATGTTACCCCTGATTTTTACTGGAAGAGGAATGGGAGATGATATAGGAAGAACTGTGTATTATTGCAGATTCATTGAAAAACTATTGAACAGTAATTGACTAATTATTGAATTAAGTAAAACTATACCTATTAGGTAGAAGAGATCCCCTCAGTAAAGACTAATTTCCACTCCCTACTACCTTGAGGATTGGCTAGACTTAGTAACTCACTTCCAAAGGCTAGAATAGGGAATGGTAAAAAAATTAATAAATAACCTCACAGAACAGAAATCTGACAAGCGCTATCTTAGTGATGAAGGGACAAAAGGTAACATCACCAGCAACGTCGTGTGGCTATCATATACTTCCCATATCATGTGACAAGAAGGGCCTTTGACCTATGTTCTATTATTTCCAAATACCCATAACTCCAGTCTTATCATGAGAAAAATAAAAGAAAAGCCCAGACATGGGGACATTCTACATGACACCTAGCCAGTACTCAAAACTGTCAAGATCATGACAACAAGCAAATATTGAGAAAAGATCAAGGACTTGAAGTGCCTAGGGAGACATGATAACCAAATGTAATGTAGTAATGTGTAATGATACCATAAACACACTAGGAGAGGGCATTAATAGGAAAACTGGTTAATCACAATAAAGTCTACAATGTAGCCAGCACTAATATATCCATATCACTGTTCATTTTAAAAAGTGGAGTGCAGTAATATCAGATGTTAATAATGGGGGAAACTGGATGAAGGGAATACTGGGAACCCTTTATAAAATCTTTGTACCTTCCCTATAAGTAAAGCATCCTGAAATAAAAAGATTATTATAAGAAGAGAGATCTTTTTTCTGTAGTTCTGCGTCTGCATTTTTTGGTTTCATGTGTGTGTGTGTGTGTGTGTGTGTGTGTGTGTGTGTGTGTGTGTTGAATTCTTTATTGTTTCAGTTCCTTGTTTTTTGGGGAAAGAGATACAGGAATTGCCATTGTCTTGCCTCCTTTAAAAAAATTTTTTTAATGTTTACCTATTTTTGAGAGAGACAGACAGAATATGAGCAGGGGAAGGGCAGAGAGAGAAAGAGGGAAACAGAATCTGAAGCAGGCTCCAGGGTCTGAGCTGTCAGCACACAGCCCTAGGCGGGACTTGAACTCAGAACTGTGAGATCATGACCTGAGCTGAACTCAGACGCTTAGCCAACTGAGCCACTCAGGTGCCATATGTTTTGCCTCCCTTCCAGTAATCAATGAACTTTAAGTGTTATCAATTTCTCCGTAAGTGCCAAATTAACATCCAGATTAGATAGAAGCCTGGAATAGGAGCATAACAATAGTAGGATAAATGCAGACCCCACAGGAAACGGACTGTGCATTGCCCCTCTCATTCCAGAAGAGCATCTTTACCATTTATAACTTGGGGTTATAAGTTATGACACAGCCGTGGATCCTGAAGTTTTTATAAAAAATGTTCTACTTGTGCATTAAAAAAAGTATACTTTAAAAGCAAACAGTAGGTTGTATGGCATACACCTACAAAGTAATATCTACTTGTATGTGCTGCTTCATCAATATCTTACTGTATTTACATCATGGCAGCTATTGAACCAAATACAATAGCAAAGAGGCAAGCTAAACTTTAAAAAATAAATGAATAAAATCCAAAATCTTTGTTCCATGATTTCTACTTCTATTTATAATTTTTGCTTTCGGAGATATGCCACACTTTTCATTCTTGATGTGCTGTCCATCTGAAAACTGGTTGCCAGGACTCCCAAGGTATCCATGAAACAGATGCCAGTCTATGTAACTATTCTAGTTACATCAGGGCACAGTTGAGGAAGTGCCACCTCCCAATATGTTCTATAATTTGGATCAAAAGCCTTCAATATTTACTTCCAAACCCGGTATGCCAAGAAAATTCATGTGCACTCTTTGGCAATGCATAGAGTAGAACCAGAATATTCACAAACCATCCTTCTGCCACCATGGCAATTTCCAAATTTTTGTTCCTTTTTTTCCTTGCAATTTTCTCTGTGAAGAAAATGGGTCATTGCCCTGTAGAATTTCACACAGGCTGGATTTTGCAGAATGCATTTCACGGTGTTTAACATGTTGCTCCAAACTGCCCAGTTATCTGAATTGTTTCTGTAAAGATAAACTTCCCCATATCAACTATGTTATCCAAAGCTATGGTTTGCATTGTAAAGGAAGACCAGACAAACTCCTGATGCTTTCTCTTTATTTCTGAGGATTTCAAAGACTATGAATTAGTTTCCTGGAATCTTTCAAATGTGTTAATGAGCTTTAAAATTTTTTAAAGTATCATTATGAACTCATGGATTAAAATATATTTGTTTTTTCTTGGTTTGGATTAAAATATATTTGAAAAGTTATAAATAAATTTCTATTGTTGTATTCATATTGAAATTGACCTGTGGATCCTTAATAAGTGGGCTCCTAGGTTCTTTGATCCAGATTCAGAACTCTTTGATAGCTTCCTTTTTCCTAGTAATGACAAAATTTTCCAAGTGCATTTGGGATATTCCTAGATCTGGAATCAGTGATTTCTCCAAACTGTCCTGGTTCCTTTTAGTGAGATATAATATTTAGAGACCACATCCAAACATGATAGTTGGTCATTGCTTCCAGCCTTTTTCAGTTAAAAACGCAAGGTAATATATAGTTTTTTTTTTAATTTTTTTTTAACGTTTATTTATTTTTGAGACAGAGAGAGACAGAGCATGAACGGGGGAGGGGCAGAGAGAGAGGGAGACACAGAATCGGAAACAGGCTCCAGGCTCTGAGCCATCAGCCCAGAGCCTGACGCGGGGCTCGAACTCACGGACCGCAAGATCGTGACCTGAGACGAAGTCGGACGCTTAACCGACTGAGCCACCCAGGCGCCCCGGTAATAGATAGTTTTTGATAAAATGTTTCTTGAGTTCACATTGGCATTTCTGGCTTAAACCCAGAGAGTTTGGAATTTTAACTTAATTTCTTTTATCTTCTATATGTTTCTTCTTTCTCCCATTCTGAAATTCTCAAGTCCCTTGCTTCATCCCAGGCTATAAACCTAACAGTCTCAGAATCATAGTGCCAACATTATACTAACAAAATCATTGATAAAAAACATCTTAATATTTTTGTTTCTTGTGTCCGCAAGGGTATACCATCTGTGATGTAGTAGTTTAAAATAATTCCGTGATACAACTTAAGGTCAACTGTTACTTTTAACATTTTTGTAGGAATTATCATAGCCAAATTTCATTTTATAATTATGTAAAATATGTGCAATTTTCAAGAATAAAAATCCACAAAAGGAGTTACCTTCAGGGGGATCCAGCTTCTCTTGCTTTCCCCTCTACCATACTCTCTATTTTCCTTTATAATTTATTTAAGTGTTTTACTCATTTTTCTATTTTAATATAAAAAAGACACACATTTATCTACTTTTGTTAGATGGGTAGATATATGAATATATATGCTAGCATACTATGTGTATTTTTCTGTACTTTGCTGTTTTCACTTCATATAATCTGGTGTTCCCAAAGTGGAAGATATCCCTCATTGCTTTTCCAAATGCAAAGTACTCCATTCAGGAGTGTACCAATTTTGTTCAAGTAGTATAATATTAATAGACATGAAGATGTTTTCTATTCCTTTATTAGTACAAATAGATCCATAATAAGGAGACTTGTGCATATATTTATTCATACCAGTGCGAGTGGGATAAATTCCTAGAAATGGAATTGCTGATTAGAAGATAATGTATACATAATGGTTTTTTTTTAATTTTTTAAATGTTTGTTTATTTTTGAGAGAGAGGGAGATAGCGTAACTGGGGGAGGTACAGAGAGAGACACACACACACAGAATCTGAAGCAGACTCCAGGCTGTGAGCTCAGCTGTCAGCACAGAGCCCAATGCGGGGCTCAAGCTCATGAGCCATGAGATCATGAGACATGAGACATGAGACATGTATGCGTAATTTTTTAAAAAATATTTTGCCAAATGCTCGGTTAGGGATTGGATTGCAACATTTTGTATACATTTAAGCAATGTATCGATGTACTTACTTCCCTACTACTACACCAAGAGTATATTATCAAACCTTTGGATTATTGCCAACATGATAGTCTTCTCAGGTTAATTTTAACCTGAGTTTCTCTGATTATAACTAAGGTTGAGCATCTTTATATATTTTAAGAGGCATTTGTTTTTACTTTTCTGTGAATTTTTTCTCAATTTTCTATTGCATTTTAAGGTATTTTAATACCTTATTTTTAAAAACTATTTATATATTAAGCATATTGTCCCTTTTTCTAGAACAGGGATTGGCAAGCAAACTTTCTCTGTAATAGGCCAAATAGTAAATATTTTAGGTTTTGCAACTATATGTATCTTAGTTCATTCAGGCTGCTATTAAAAAATACCATGAACTAAGTGCATTTAAACTTTTATTTCCCACAGTTCTAGAGGAAGTCCAAGATCAGGGTCCTGGCAAATTCTGTCTGTTGAGAGCCCACTTCCTTGTTAAGGGACATCTTCTTACTTGAGTCTCACTTGGAGGAAGAGTGAGGGTTCTCACTGGTCTATAGGTCAAATAGGTCTATATCTAGAATTTAAATTCTACTTCTTTAGTGTGTATGTATGTTTATGTGACAATAACACATTTTAACTTAAGAAAGTTCTATATACATTTTAACATCTAGTAGAACGAGGCTATCTCCCTCCATTACTTTTCTTCTGGAACATTTTCCAGCTTAATCATATTTGCTTGTTCTTACAAATATACTTTTAATCAATTTGTCTGGCTCCAGAAAAAGAAAATAATCTAAAGATATTTCTATTGTGTTTTGCACTGAAGTTGCCAATTAGGAGAATTATCATCTTTATAAGATCAATTCTTCCTATCCAAAAAACATGGTATGTCTTTTCATTTGTTCAAGTCTACTTTTGAGTCTTTCTGGAGTCTTTTATGGTTATTTCGTATAGGCTCTATCCTGTTAAGTTTAGGCTACATGTTTTGTTTGTTCAATGGCTTGTTGGTTTCTTTTGTTTTATCTTACACAAAGTCTTTACTTTCACATGAATTCTAGCTGGACTTTGCTTTTATTTTCAAAAGTTATTGATTTTTATGTCAGTTCTATAACTTGCTAATTTTTCTAATTCCTTTCCTGTTTGCAGCAGTTTTCCATTGATTCTTCTAGGTTTTGTTGAAACATAATAATATCATTTGCAAATAGGTGCCTTTTCTTCTTCCTTTCCAATTTATACCTCTGATTGTTTTCTATTTTCTAATATTTCAACACAATATTCAGTAATACTCCCTATACAGTATTAGACACAAAATAATGGTTATCTGTATTGTATTCATACTTTATCCGTAAAGCATCTTACATCAGTAAGATATTGGCTTTAAGATCACAGTTTATGCATTTTATTATATTAATAAAATGCCTATCAATTTACATTTTTCAAAATAATGGGTACTAAAATTTGCCGTATTTACTTATATCTAAAAAGATTACTTTAAAAATTCCACCCTTATGCTGTTACTATGATAAATACAATAAATTATCTTAATGGGTTTCCTAATATTAAGCTACCTTTGCCTTACTAGAATCAACCCTACTAAGTCATGGTGTGTTAGTTTTTTAAGTTTATTTATTAATTTTGAGAGAGAGAGAGAGCAGGAGTGGGTGAGGAGCAGAGAAAGAGAGAAAGAGAGAGAGAGAGAGAGAGGGAGGGAGGGAGGGAGAGAGAGAGAGAGAGAGAGAGAGAGAGAGAGAGAGAATCCTAAGCAGGCTCCACACTGTCAGAGCAGAGCCAGACACAGGGCTCAATCTCAGGAACTAGGAGATCATGACCTGAGTTGAAATCATGAGTCAGATCCTTAAGTGACTGAGCCACCCAGGAGTCCCATGGTGTGTTATTTTTAATGGATCATGGGATTCTCTTTGTTAATATTTTACTTTTTATTAGCATTCATAAATAAAATTCATCTACAGTCTTCTTTATAGTGGAATCTTTGTCAGGTTTTGGAATTAAAATTACTTATACATCATAGAATGTACTTGAAGTTTTTTCTTCTTTTTTTCTATTTTATGATATACAAGTTATATAGTATTGGGATTATTTGTCAGGAGAAATCCCTTCTTAAATTACTTGGAAAATGATGAATTTGGGGAGAATTAGACTAATTTTTTTTTTTTATTTCTAAACGAACTATGTTCTTAGAATTTCCATCTCTACTAGAGTCACTTTGGGTAAGTTTTTTTTCTCTTCTAGAGAATTATCCATTTCATGTAGATTTTCAAAAGAGTCTGCTTAGGATCGTGTAATGTAGCCATATATACATATTATATATATATTATATATGTAATATATATTATATATATAATAAATACAGAAATTATATGTCATATATAAGAAATTATATATAATATATAATAAATTATATTATATATTATATATAATAAATTATATATATAATTTATTGTCAGGCTAGCTAACATACAGTGTATACAGTGTGCTCTTGGTTTTGGGGTAGATTCCCATGATTCATCACTTACATACAACACCCACTGCTCATCCCAACAAGTGGCCTCCCCAATGCCCATCACCCATGTCCCCCTCTCCCCCAACCGCCCCCCATTAACCCTCAGTTTGTTCTCTGTATTAAAGAGTCTCTTGTGGTTTGCCTCCCTGTTTGAATTAAATAATTTTATGTTCATAAATTCTGTTTGCTCTTGACTATTTGGTTAGTTTTTTTCTAATTTTTTAATTCTGTCAACGAATTCATTTGAGGTTATATTTATTAATTTACAGCACTTTTTAGGTGTATTTGTTTTTATATAAATAGTATTTTCTATTTATTAATTTCCTCTTTGCTTTATTCTGTTGTTCTTTTGATATTTTGCTATTTCTATTCAGTGTTAAGACATTTATTTTAACTTTTTCATTTTTATTTATAGGTTTTAATGCTACAAATTCTCTCTGATATTTGATTCATCTATATCATAAAGTTTATAATATATTCTATACTTCATAACTATTTTTAAGAAATTCTGAAATCTTGGTTTAAGTTGGCTGAAAATAAATCTTTAAATTTCCAGAAAAAAGACTTTTAAATTATTTTTACATGACTTGGTAATTTTATTGTAGTTTGGTTATGAATGGTGCTTGTATTTGGAACTTTTGAAGTTCTTTTGATGCCTAAAACATGGGCAATTTTTATGGGTTATATCTATTCATTTGCTAAGAAGTTGTCCTAAGAATTACTTTTGTCTACTTGACTTTTATGGGCTGAAGGAGATGTATTAAAGTTTCCTTCTACCATTGGTGTACTATTGCATCTAATTACATGTGTGTATCTATTTTAAGAAAGCTGCTGCATTGTTATAGGGTGCGTGATTATTAATATCTATTAAGCTTTTGGGTGACGGGGTGGCTTAGTTGGTTAAGCATCCGACTCTCGATTTCAGCTCAGGTCATGATATCACAGTTCATGACAGTGTGGAACCTGCTTGAGATTCTTTGTCTCCCTCCCTCTCTTCCCCTCCCAGGTCACACATGCATATTCTCTCCTCTCTCCCTCACTCAAACTAAATAAACCTTAAAAAAATAACTATTAAGCCTTTACTGTGTTTTATAGTCAATAGCAATATAAAGTTCTCTTTTCTGTACGTCTTGATCTAAATTGCACAATAAACATCAAGTTTAAACCTTTGTTTTCTTTTTCTTTGAATTTATCTAGTATATTTTTTGCATCTTTTTACTTTTAATCTTTCCAAACTTCCTTTAATATGTATCTTGCAAAAATAATAGTTTTGAATTTTGTTTTGTTAACTGAAAGTGTAGGTGTCTCTTTTTTAGGAAACATGTTTTATTTTTTTATTCATTTTTTAAATGTTTATTCATTTATTTTTGAGAGAGAGAGAGAGAGAGAGAGAGATTGAAGGAGGGGCAGAGAGAGCAAAAGACAAAGAATCCAAAGCAGGCTCAGAGGCTCAAATTCACAAACCATGAGATCAGGACCTGAGCTGAAATTGAGTCAGCTGTTTAACCAACATAGCCACCCAGGCACCCCTAGGTGTGTCTCTTTTTATAGCCACGTTAAGCATTTGTTTTGGGGGTTGTTTTTGAATATTTTTTAAATATTTGTTTATTTTTGGGGAGAGACAGAGAGTGAGCAGGAGAGAGGCAGAGAGACACAGAGACACAGATCCAAAGCAGGCTCTAGGCACTGAACTGTCAGCACGGAGCCCAATTGGGGGGCCGGATGCTTAACCGACTGAGCCATCCAGGAGTTCCATGTTAAGCTTACTTGAATGGATGGATATCACCGATGTGTTTAATCTCAGTTTTGTCATATTTGCATAATACACATATATAATGCTTTTTTCTATGTCTGTATCACTTTATTTCTCTTTTTATGTTGGCAGATTTTTTGTTATTTGACTAGGTTATTTAAACATTTTAAAATATATTTATAAAACTAAGACATTTTTGTCTGAAATGTTGCACTTATTGTAATATCTTTATTATAACATCATTAGTCCCTTCTTTTTGCCCATTCTGTCTTACTCCCCTGCTGTGAGCAATATTGAAATTAGCTCATTACCTTATCTTTCCTTTCCCTTCCCTCTCATTCAACACCTAATTTAATGCAATAAGTGAGCTTAATCTATTCTCCATATAATTTCCCCAATTTTCCCTCATTTAAGAAAGTTATGTTGCTGGGGGCCTGGGTGGCTCAGTCAGTTGTATTGACTTCAGCTCAGGTCATGATCTCTCAGGGTCATGGGTTTGAGCTTCCTGTCAGGCTCTGTGCTAACAACTCAGAGCCTGGAGCCTGTTTCAGATTGTGTGTATGTCTCTTTCTCTCTCTGTCCCTCCCCCACTGGCTCGCTTGCTCTCTCTCTCTCACTTTCTCTCTCTAAAAAATAAACGTTGGGGTGCCTGGATGGCTCAGTTGGTTGGGCATCTGACTTCGGCTCAGGTCATGATCTTGCGGTTTGTGAGTTCGAGCCCTGCATCGGGCTCTGGGCTGACAGCTCAGAGCCTGGAGCCTGCTTTGGATTCTGTGTCTCCCTCCATCGCTACCCCTCCCCTGCTTGTACTCTGTCTCTCTCGGTCTCTCAAAAATGAATAAACGTTAAAAAATTAAAAAAAAAATAAAATAAACATTAAAAAATGACATAAAAAATAAAAAGTTATGTTGTATGTACATTATCAGAGAATATTTGATTGTAGTATATCTACAGTATATATGATACAACATAAACTATACAGTAGATACATTTCCAGCATACATATCATTACACACTATCTTCTCCTATCCGTCATTTTATTTCACTTGTAAGGAAAAGTGTATACTGTTTACTAGAAGTCTTTATATTAATACTTCTGCAGCCTTGGTTGTCCCAATTTATCTACCAGAAGTAAATTCCTCCATATGGACTTATGAGAAAAATATCCCCTAACTTCTTACATGTGCATTGCATGTCTTACATGTCTTTATATGTGAAGGTCTTTCAAATATATCACATGTATCCATATGTGGATATCCTTGTATGTTACTCCATTGTCTTCTGGTGAAATTTTTGCTCTTGAAAAATCTGATGTAAATCTGTCCTTCTCTTTACTGGTGACTTGTCCACTTTGTCCATTTTCCTTTTTGAAGATGGCTTCTCTGGTGTTGACTCTTCTGAACATATCCACTCAATGTGATTTTTCAAAACGTAAGTTTAAGTCTGGGTTACACAAGTTCATTTATTGAACTAAAATTTTAATATTTTCTGTTTGTTTACTGGGTTTTGGTTTTCTATTCAGAGACTTCAATTACAGATACGTTGTACTGAATACATACATACATATATATGCACATATTATCTTTATTATTTTCTCTCAAATCCCTTTATCTATTTGCTGAATTCCTTTGGATTAAATAAGAAGACATTTTCTCCATTTAATCTTCTATTATCTTTGACATTATGCTTGTTCTACTGTTTCCCCAGTCATCTTATTTCCAAAATAATTTTTCTTTAATTTTTTTAATTCACTTGAAAACTCTATCGGCTCTCTTTAGAAGTCTTTTTATATCCTAGCATATCATCTCAGAATATGACTGATCAGGAATTATGGTATTTTATCATTATACTTATCATTATCTTAAATAGTATATCATTTTTCAAAATACCATGTTAAAATTTTAATCTTTTGGGGTGCCTGGGTGGCTCAGTCGGCTACGCATCTGACTGCGGCTCAGGTCATGATCTTGTGGTTCGTGAGTTCCAGTCCCACGTTGGGTTCTGTGTTGACAGCTTGGAGCCTGGAGCCTGCTTCACATTCTGTGTCTCCTTCTCTCTCTGCCCCTCCCCCACTGGTGCGCGCACGCGCACACACGTGGGAGCTTGGTCTCTCTCTCTCTCAAAAAAATAAACACTAAAAAAATTTCATCTTCCGCGAGGCATGTTGTTCTTTCATACTTCCATTGTCTATAAACCAGTCTTTTTCTCATCATTATTACTGTTTTTAATAATGTACTTTTGTCAAATTCAACCACAATTCTTTTATATTGCTTGATTTGAGATGAGATTTTTTGTGCTCCTATAGGAGAGGGAGATTTAGGACATCTTTGCTACATTCATAGCTCTTGTGATTATTCTGCTGTCATCATAAAGTACTCAACAATAGGGTCATTTACCTTTTGAAATTTTCTCACCCTTTTTCCTTATATCCTCTTTTTATCTGGCTGCTCTTTTTGTCTGTCCATAATATCTTTTTCTACTCAATCTAGATTCTATCCCCAGCAATTTCTCTGCAATTATGTGGCTTTGACCTAGAAATAAGCTTACATCATTAGTTTCAAAAAAATCAACTGGAACTATACTATCTGGCTTCGTCCAACCTTTTCCTAGTCTTTGCACTGACCTGTCTGTGAATTGGAGCCTGCATTGTCTACATTGAGTTCACCCTTGTCATGTGGATTCTTTCATGCTTTCTGCAGTAGAAAGGAAGCCCTCATTTTGGGGAAGATAAGATTGTCTCTCAAGGTCATCAAAGTTCCCTTTTTGCATTCCCTTCTGCCCAAGTGCTCATACAACAATTGGGTATAACATTGCTCTATTAGTGGTTTAGCCCTAAACACTATTATTTGGTACTTTATTTTGTCACCTAGTCTCATTTGAATGTTATCCATGCAAATTAGTATTTTGATTACTGTTGACTTTGTGTTGTTTTATGAACTGAAGTGCTTGTTTTTGAGGTTCAAGGGAGAAATCAGGGACATTTAAAATGTTACTCCTTCTTCCACCTTCTTACTAGGAAGCTCTTGTACTTAAATTTAAATTAAATGTATTATCAGACTATGAAAACTCAGAAAATTAAAATATCCCCTTTCTACAATTTAAAATGTTTACTGTATTTCATATTTTAATGAATCCTTAGAAACAATACCAAGAAATAACAATCAGGTAAAGCTGGGAAATTACATGTCAAAAATAACCCACATGGAAAGATATTCAATGCACTTCTGAGAAATTTTCAATGAAGCAGTAAATAAATTTCGTGGATTAAAAAATCAACTTTTTGGGGGTTGCCTGGGTGGTTCAACTGGTTGCACATCTGACTTGATCTCCACTCAGGTCGTGAGTTCAAGTCCCACATTGAGCTCCATGCTAGGGGTGAAGCTTATGTATAAATAAATAAATAAATAAGCAAGCTAACTATTTGGACTACCTAATTTTTGTAGGCATGTTATTTTGCCTCGTTAATACTCATCATACAAACCTGTGTCATTCTTTTTCACTAGTGAGGTTCTGTCTATAAAATTCAAAATAGCCAATCTTTTTCCAGCCATCAAGCCATGTCCTGCTTTCAAGAAATCATTTTATTCAGACTAAGCTAATTTCTAAACAATGTATTGAAAAGAAACACATTGAAACCTCTTAGGACCCTCTTATTTTTTCTCAAGATCTGTAAAATCCCGTTACCTGTCAATAGAGTTTGATGCAGGTTGAAGAAAGATAAGTGTATCGCAAATCACTTCGTGATGAGATCTCAAACTGAGTCACTTATTGATTCTTAACTTCTGTTTACCTTACATCATGTTTAATTATGCCAATTTCACTCTATTATTTGGTGGGATACAGTTGAATGAGAACACTTGACTTTCTAGAATGATAAAATTCTATTTCCTTGAAAATAGTGGTATTCTTTTGCAACGAGTGTTGCCTAAATTGAAAAACATGGTATTTTTCTACACATATCGATATCTCTAAGATACATAACATGATACACAATTTAGTCTTAGTTTATTCAAATAAAAAATGATCGGGGCATCTGGGTGGCTCAGTTGATTAAGGATTGTACTTTGGCTCAGGTCATGATCTCACAGTTAATGAGTTCAAGCCCTGAGTCAGCCTTTCTGCTGTCAGCACAGATCCCACTTCAGATCCTCTGTCTGCACCCCCCACCCCGCTGCCCCTCCCCTGCTCACACGTGTTCTCTCTCTCTCAAAATTAAACACTTAAAATTTTTTTAAAAATCTGTAAAATCTACTCTATTTTTCTATTTTGATTGTAAGTGATGAACAGTTGAAGTGGTAAATGAGTATAGGATCTAGTGCTCCTATAGACATTTAAAAGTACTCAAATCTAAAAAGAACTACAAGGATAGAAATTTAGCATAAATGAAAGAGATATATTAATATATACTTAATAGAATAAAATGTAAGATATTTTATGCAAGAATATGCTAATGAATCAGACATTAGCAATGAAATGGATCATTTCTATAGAAATTAAAAAATTTAAAAAACTAACCACAATTTAATAAAAATTAGGAAGCTCTAATTCTAAAGATAAATAAACTTACTTAAACATATCAGATTTTCCATTTAGAGTGGCAAATAGCTAACATATCATAAGAGAATCTCTTCTAATGTGCTTAAAAATAACTGTAAAAATAGAAAAAATGAAAGAAAAATTAATGAACTGCAAAATTGAAAAGTAAGACTAAAAGACAACCTGTTGATAGTAGAAGGATTTTCCCTACCTTCCAAACTTTCAGAGTGGGGTCATAATTCAAAATGTAAAAGCTAAAACTAAATTTTTCCGAAAAAATTGTAGGAGAAAATCTGCACCCTACTATGGCTCACAAATTGGTCTTCACCAAAATGGAAACTCTGCCTTTTGCAAGACACTGTTAAGATAATGAAAAGGTAAATCACAGATCTGGAGGATATATTCTCAGTGCATACATCAGACAAAGGACTTTTATCCAAAATATATAAATGCCACAATCCAATAATAAAAGACAAAAGACCCAATTAAAATTGGCAAAAGACTTGAACAGATACTTTACTAAAGAAGACGTACAAATAGCCTATAACCATATGCATAGATCCTCGGCTTCATTAATCATCAGGGAAATGCAAATTAAAACCACAAAGAGATGCCACTACACACTCACTAGAGAGACTAAAATTAAGAAGCTTGTCAATGCCAAAGGACAGAGGCTCTCCTATTTGATTCCTTATTCTAGCTTCTCAGTTTGGATCATTCAGCTAACTTCTGGCTGAACCTCAGTATTTGGCTTCCAATTAAAGAGGAACTATGTGAGGAAATTCACTGGCTCATTAATAAAATTGAGCACGGATTTTCAAACATTAGAAATGGAAAAACGTTAACCTCAGCTTCCTACTCCCATCCTCACCCCTGCTAATCTTAGACCTGGGGTCTTTTGTGTAGTAACAAAACCAGTGGATTTTCTTACAGTGAAGTGAATGAGGGATTTTCAAAAAGAAGGAATTCTTTAGGAGACGAGATTATGAGATCCAGCCACATTTTCGGAGTGAAAACTTTCCCTCCATTCGTCATGTGAATGTTCTTTGCTTAACTTTCTTAAAGAAGTCAGCAGACTTTGAGAGTGACCCCAAATTCCACACGTATAAAAACTAGAAAAAATGCCTAGTCATAATCAATGGCCGTAAGATTGTTAGGAAAGGCAATAGTCACCAAAAAAAGACTTTCCTACAAAGTCATGGTGATTGTTTATGAGGGAGAGATATTTTCCTATAGGAATAACTTTTAAGTCTCTGTATCCAGAATCCAAAACTGTTTAGAAAATCACTGGAGTGAAACCCTTAAAAAACAAAACCACATAACATAAATCTAAGTTTAAAGGTTCATGAATCCATTAGATCATGTTTTGGTATTTTCTTTGTGAAAATAAGTGTACTGAATAAATGCAATTTGAATAAAGGTGCATCTGGAAAATTATCCAATAACTTGTGGGAGACTGTAAAGAAATCTTGGGGCATCTGGGTGGCTCAGTCAGTTGAGCATCTGACTCTTGGTTTTGGCTCAGGTCATGATCCCAGGATCATGGGATAGAGCCCCGAGGTGGGATCCACATAGAGCTCAGAGCCTGCTTGGGATTCTCTCTTCTCTTCTCTTCTCTCTCTCTCTCTCTCTCCCCCCCCACCCCCTCCCACATGCACTCTCTCTCTAAAAACTTTAAAAAAATAGAGAGAAAAAAAGAAACCTGAACTACATAATGCATGAACATGCATAGTTGCCACTGTCTTCTTGATTTTACTTGAAAGAGTGCTTTGTAAAGAGTAGTTGCTTATTAAATATTTACCAAATGAATGAAGGGCATATAGTTAAATTCAAATAGGTAAATTTTAAAAAGACAGTTTCAAGATGATGATGTACAGAAGGGGAATAAGTCCTTCAATTTTTAATAGTCAAGAGGAGAGTTTCAATTGTGTGCCCAATTCAGTTGAGAAAATTAGTTTGTATAAAAATTAATACCATGCACACCATGACTGAGGGAATGGAGAAGAACAGATGTGGTAACAGTTGCACAGTTTCTGCTTATTTCTGGGAAAAAAAAAACTAATCAAATTGATAATCAAACTGACTTTTTAAATCTATTTTAATCAAGGGCATATCTTCTCCCTCCCAAAAGCTCTGAAACAAAATATCCTTGTATCATTCTGACTTCTGTATTTCCATTTATGAAAACTACTATAAATGTATATATTGATTGGTTAAACAGATTTATAAGAGTGAGTGACCATTTCACCTCTAATTCATCATGTGTTATTACATCTGTTGCCTTTTAAATCCCTCATCCTACATACAGGGACACAAACACATTGACCTTTATCTTTAGAGTGAAAGAGTTGCTATTAATCCACTTTCTAGAGTTCTTGCAAAAGGAACCAGAAATAAATTTTTCTTAACTATTTGAATCCACTGGTAAAAAAAAAGAAAATAAAATCAAGTGTTCCAAGAATTCAAACATATTAATGTATGTTTTAATTTTCTTTCTATTTTTCTAGTGACATCCAGTGATTTATTTTGCACTAACCCCTGAGTAACGGTAACCATTGAACTCTGAGTGACAAGACTTGAAAGGCAGTTGAGAAAATGCACCAACACGCCCTACCGTGTGGTTTCTGTGATGCTGTAAGCTCTTTTCAGGGGACACAAGTATTTCATTTCTGTGTATACCATTGGAACTTAGCCCCAAAGCATCACAGCCACGAGAAGATCATAGGTCCTCCTGGCTCTCACACAAGGTCTTATCTTTTTCGTAAAGATACATGTATTAAAGCGTATTTCGTGGAAGTATACAAGTATTATCTGTTTTTGAAAGTTTGCATTATGCCACTTCACTTTTAGGAAAGACCTACATTAGTACATGTTTTCAATAACTGAAAGAAACACAAAGTGTGTGTGTGTGTGTGTGTGTGTGTGTGTGTGTGTGTGTGTGTGCACACACACACACACACACGCACACACACACCAAGCTCCTTCCCTGGGAACTACACTCAGCATCTTGGCATCAGGCAGCCATAGTTTTGAAATGGGTCTATGAGCATCTTTGCTTTATCCTGATGTATTTTGTGCATGTATTAGAAAGATGTGTCCTAAGGTATCAGAAAAGCTTAAGGGAGGTTGTTTTTGGAGTAGGGAGCACTCAAAAAACTTTTCACACAAATCAATGGTAACTGCTTCTTCGCTTATGCCATTTTGGCTTACACAAGTTTTTATAGTAATACTATGTTTAAATAGCAGGCAAAACCTTGGCCATCCACTTCTGAGGATCCCATTTGTTCTCACATATCATTATGAAATATTTACTTTTATGGTTGGTAATATTCCCAATTCAGCTGCATTTTTCAGTACCATTTTTATTTTTCCATACAGAAATCTTGTCATTATATTTCACCATTATCACAATATCTTTATTTACCATTTAGACTTTTTGTTGTTGTTGCTTAAACACTTTTATTCTTTATTCTATCAGCCTTGTCACAAATAAGCAACAGCCCAGCATCCCTAAATTTGACAATGAACATTGGCTATGTATCTTGCCCATTTCTTTTCTTATATTTTTGACCAAAGCCTTCCTATTATTTCATGCTTTAGAACACAATGTCTTCATCTTTGCTTCCCAGGGAACTTTTGCTCCTTGTCCAGAGCTTCTCTCAAACACAACTGATCTTTTCAGCTTCCAAGTTTGTACTAACAGATTGAAAAGCCCAATTTTTTACTCTCCTACATCAAAATATTTCTGAATATGGGTATTGTCAACCACAGTTCATAAGCACTCCTCCCCCCCCCCAACCTTGTCTGAACCTAATTTGCTTGTAGGTCTCTTCCCACCTATTCAACCATACATTGTCCAATGTAAACAAATGTCTAATTTACCAACAGCTTCCTGTTTCCAGGTCACCTTACACAAAAACAAAATTATTTAACAAACATTATTTTCAAAGCCAAAGGACATTATTTTTTAACATATATATTAATGTAGCCCGCCATGCTTCATTCACATTTGAACTTGTAACACATTTTGGAAACCTTCAAGAACTATTTCAGAATTGTAGAGCATTTTAGGAAATCACTGAAAAATAGGATTAGTTCATAATTAGGATACTAAAAATATTTAAAGGGCCATGTGAAGCAACATATTTTAGAATAACATAAGTGCAAATAATAGATAGTTGAGGACAGATCTATTTAAATTACTGAAGATCTTTCTTAGAACCTTGCTCAATTACTGACTTCCACCATCACTCCATCATTTTATATGACAAAAGGCTGCTGCAGGATTTGGGGGTCAATATTGTAACGGAGCAAGAATTTGTGAGTTTTTCTTCAATATTAAATTTCTCTTTCTTTTTTCCCCCATGTGTCTATATTTACCTTTATTTTCTTCTAGCTTCCTAGGTGGTTTTTAACACCCTATAATCTAGAAACACTGCGGAACATATAACACTGTTTTACTGTCTTGCTGATCATTAAGTAAAAATATTTAATAGTTAAGCTTGACATGAATCCCTCTGATATCACCTGAAACACTTCCAATGGTCCTCACACATGCTGGGGGTCCACCCAACTCCATTTTGTTAATTTAAATGAAGTATCTTGGCCAACTGACAGTAAAGTTTTCCAGAAAGAGGAGAAGAGAGGCAGGCAAATACTCTGAACAGAGGAATATTATGTATAGGGACATGGCTGGTTTTGATGCATTTACAAATAGAGTAGCAGACTATCTCTAGCTCCCAACTTCCCAAGTTCCTCTAGCCCCGATGCAGAAAACTCTACAGGTAAAGTTCTTTCTCTTTCTTGTATTCTAAGATATTTTAATCTTGGCAATATCTGTCTGATGGATTTTATTGTTGTTGTTCAGATCAGTGATCAGTTGACTCCAGGAGCATGCTGGAAGATGATCTGTTTGGTCATTTTCAGTCTTTGATCCAAATTATTCCAGTTGAGTAAATTTAATGATTTTTTTCACCCATGGCTGATTAAGTGAGTTGAATTGATTTGAACATTTTTTTTACTCTCATCCTCACTCTTATATATGCCACATGATTGCTCTCTTCTATCTTTTTTTCCAATGGATGGACATTTGGCTTTTTCCTTTGAAGTCCACTTAACTTTGTTTTTGTTTTGGACCAGCCTAAGACAGGGATTACGGACTCTAATTTTTTTTTGTTTGAAGCAAAGACTTCAAAGAGAATCATGGCTGCCAATTCTTCAGTGCTATGACAGGTTTAGACATATTAACAATGCCAACATGACAACAATTTGTTGCTGGGGGGGGGGGGTGCCCAACAGTCAGTTGAGAATGGAATTATTTTACTTTTTGTGCATACTCATGTCACCGCACATGGTTAATGTCAGGACCTGACTTTTTGTCAGACCATTTGCCTTCCAAGCTGCAGAACTACTGAATATATTTGAAGAATGTGAACAGGAAGAGATGATGGCCTTTACTCCTAGGCAGCTGGTCTAGCATTGGGATTGGCAGCATACTCCCCTGAGGGTCTGGCTGAGCAGTAACATGCAGTAATGGTCAAGGGGATAACAAGGGAAATAAAGAGGGGATCATGGAGGAGGAAGATTAGGAAGTGAAAGGTACTAAAGGAAAATGTAAATATTGGCAAATGATGATGCTATCAATACTAATGTCTCTGTAGAATACATTTTTCCCCTTGAATTCTTTCAAACTTCATTTGAAAGTATAGCAATCTGCACATGCTATCTTCAACATCTCTATTCTATCCACTTTATTATTTTTTTAGTGTTTATTTATTCATTTTGAGAGACAGAGAGGAAGAGAGAGCACACACGAGCAGCAGAGGGGCATAGAGAATGAGAGAGAGACAGACAGACAGAGAGACAGACAGACTCCCAAGCAGGTTCTGGGCTCAGCATGGAGCCCGACACAGGGCTCAATCTCACACCGTGAGATCATGACCTGAGCTGAAATGAAGAGTCAGTCACCCATTCAACTGAGCCACCCAGGTGCCCCTCTTCTATCCACTTTAATCTTTTCCATTTAGTATCATTCAACTCAAAATGCTTTCAATAAGTTCAGAAATGAATTTTTAATATTTGAAGCCTTTATATATACTTTTCTCCCTGTTTGAGTATCTCAACCCTGCTTACTGGATAATTTCTAACCTGAAACCTTTCCACCTGGTCTCTCCTCTAGGAAGACTTAGTCTTTTTCTCTTCCGCCTAAGATGGAGACCACCCTGCTTATGTATGTACTATAGTACTTAACCATGCAGGTCTGTAAAGATTGGTTTATGGGTTTATTCTCTTATTAGTACACAGCTCCTAACTACACACTTAATCCTATTTTTTTCTTTTTATCACTTTGAGGACAGAACAGACTCTGAAAAAAAAAAAGTTGTTTTGTGTATAGATAAGCTCTTTTAAAAAGCAAGCAAAAGTAAAAGTGATAAACTAGATCCAGTAGTAGTATTTTTTTCTTTACTAATAGCGACCATTTACTGTATGCATTCCATGCACAAAATCCCACACTAAGTTCTGCATACTTTTCATAAATTCATTTGAATTTCACAAGAAACCTCTGAGGTCAATTTTACTATGTATGTCATTGACAGGAAATAAAACAAAATTTTGGGAGGTGAGATATATTTCCAGGTCACACATCACTAAAGAGGCTGAGTTGGATTCACCGCCAGGTCTTTAGAGAAGTTATGCCCTTACCCACCACTCTAGGCTGCCTCTGTTTTATTGTTCTATTGATATTGTACGTATTTAAGAAAATAAAAACCATTTAACAATATATGGTACATGTTTGTTAACTTTTGAGAGACACAGAGCACAAGCAGGCAAAGGGCAGAGACAGAGGGAGACACAGAATCCAAAGCAGGCTCCAGGCTCTGAGCTGTCAGCACAGAGCCCAATGAGGGGCTTGAACTCACAAACCATGAGATCATGACCTGAGCCAAAGTCAGACACTTAACCAACTGAGCCACCCGGCGCCCATCAATCTCGGTATTTTAAATTAAAAGATTGGTATTCTTGGGGTGCCTGGGTGGCTCAGACAGCTGAGCATCCAATTCTTGATTTTTGGCTCAGGTTATGATCCCAGGTTCGTGGGATCAAGCCCTGCATTGGGCTCCACACTGAGCTTGGAGTCTACTTAGAATTCTTTCTTTCTCCCTCTGCCCCTCTGCCCCTCTCTTGCACTCATGCTCCCTGTCTCCAAAATTAAAAAAAAAAAAAAATTGCTATTCATATTCAAAATCGTATTATTTTCTTTTCCTCTCAGGACTTAGGGCAATAAGAAGGAGTAGAAAGGCATCAGCTCAGAATAATCTGAACAATGGAAGAAGGCCAGCTGAGGCAAGAGAGCTCATTTTTTTCCCTAGAAATTAGAAAAGTAGATGAATAAATATTGATCAAATAAAGCAGAATAGAAAAGCAACTTCCCAGGATACCCACAGAGAAGAGAATAGCCAAGGCATGTGCAGACCTCATTAGTGATATCTAGGGAAAATGTGGAAGTTAAAAATCCATGTACCTGGAAAACAGGAGACAGAGGGAGTGTGGAAAACAGGAGGCCTACCTAATAGTCTTCATGGAACCTTTACTTTCTACCACCAGGAAAAAAAAAAAAAAAAAAAAAAACAAACTACAGCTTGGTGTTTACACTGCGGTTTAAAAAGAAAAACAGAAAAAAGATTCTTCTCCAAGTAAAAGATTCTTCTCCAAACAAATCTGGGGGAGAATTAGGTCAGGTAATATGGGTTTTGGTATCCAAACTATCTGGGGGACATCCAAATACCCACATACCTCAAACAAATCTGCTAGTCAACAAGGATTTACATACATAAATCTCAGGGTTATTAACTCATCTCTGAGTGTGAATTAAAAAAAAAAAAAACTGCATTTGATTAAATCTTGAGCATGGCAGAGCACGTTCAAAGTTAAAAGGAACAGTGAGAGATCATAGATTAAAAAGAGGAAAATATGTAAAAAATAATTTGAGTGAAAATACTTTAAAATATTAGTATTTTTAAGAAACTTGACTAGTTAATGCAGCCATAATTTAACAGAAATAGAGCAAAGAAAATTTGAGAAAGAGCTCTAAGTAATAACTATAATTACAAAAATAATGTTCATAGGAATTGTTCAATGATCAAGTCAAAAAATAAAAAACTCCCAGGATGCAGAACAAATATATACATAAAAGTATTTTTAATGTAATCCAATGAATCCCATAACTGATATTTTAAATTCTAAAAAGAGATAATGCACATAAAGAATTAATCTTTTTGGGGGCCACTTGGGTGGCTCAGTAGGTTAGGCTTCCAACTTTAGCTCAGGTCATGATCTCGCAGTCTGTGAGTTCTAGCCCCACGTCAGACTCTGTGCTCACAGCTCAGAGCCCGGAGCCTGCTTCAGATTCTGTGTCTCCCTCTCTCTGCCCCTCCCCCCTTGCACTCTGTGTCTCTCTAAAAAATAAACATTAAATTTTTTTTTTAAATTAATCTTTTTTTAAATAATAACAATAGTAAGGACTATGACCTAAAGCTGAAGGAAAACAGTCATCTTCTAGGTAAAATTACCCACAGTAACTAACAAATGAAATGAAAATCAACATACTTAAAAACCTCAGTGTGAAATCCCTGAACATAAAGAAAAAAATACAAGGTAATAAAATCTACAGAAAAGAAGAAAAATGGTCACATACAAAAAAATAAATAAATAAAAGTCAAACTGGCAATACACTTCTCAGTAGAAGTGTTATTTGCTAGAAGGCAATGAAGAAATACATTCAAAGATCCATGAAAAAATTCTTCAAGTCCTATACTCACCCTAACCATCAAGTAAAGGTGAATGCAGTTTTTTTGATCATCAAGAAATCAGAAAATTTAACTTTAATATACCTTCTCTTGCAAAATTATTTGAAGAAGCATTGAATAGAACAAAGAAGACAATAAATAGAGACACATAGTCCAGAAAATAGGTGAATGTAAGTCACAAATTTGCAAAAGAATTGGTAAACATTTAATTCAGAAAGGAGAAGGAACAGAGAATTTCAAAGAGAAAAGTCCAGACAAAATGGAAGGGGGGCAGTTGGGACAGGAGAAGGACAAGACAAAAGTTAATGATTATTAGTATGTAAAAACTTGAGCTTATAATAAAGATGCATAATGCAAGTAAAAAATAAGAAGAAAAAAGAAAGACTTCCAAAGATTTCAAAAAAAAAAAATTTAATGTTGAGCAAGAAAATCATGATAGACATCAAATGGGCCAAATTGAAATCGTGACTCAAGAAAAATGGAATGGATTCTGAGCACAGTTTGAATGGGCAAGAAGCTGGAAGCTATCAGGGATGTGGGGAAGGAAGCATTCTCCCATGAAGAATAAAGGATAGCCATCAGGTTGGTAACAAATTAATGCTGTACGTGAAAGGCAAAGTGTAATTTGACATGGTTTGGAGTAACATGGTAAAGTACACAGTTTGGAGTAAAACATGGTAAAAAAAAAAAAAAGGAATTGAAATTAACATTGTCTTTTGAATGGACAAAAATATTGTGGTAAAGGAAAATAAGACATAATGATAGCATTCTACTCAGGATCTGCTGTAATATTCACATTATCATCCTCATGTCCACATATTTTTTGGAGGAGGTTTTTTGTTTGATTTTGTTTTTTGTTTGTTTTTTGGTTTTGGTAAGGGGAAGAATTGATCTAGAGTTAAGAATGTGGTGCCTCCATTATAGTTATATAATAGAATATAAATGGTTTCAACCTGCACAATGTAAAAGCTCAAGTGGAAACGACAGAAACTAGAAGCTGAGGGGGGGAGGAAAGCTGGGCCACTGAACTGGAAAGAGGATGACAGCACAAACAACAAAATTCTCACTTCTAGCTGGGAGTGTAGAGATAATTTAATAAGCTCATAAATCAAGAAACAGCAAGGTAAGTGTATTTTTAAAGATACAGATATAAAGCCAAAAATAATGTTTTTCATAAGATGGTCTGTTACCCTGTTTGATTTTTAAACCATGTGCATATATTAATTTGAAAAGAATTTAAGAAGAATTTAAGTACTATATTTAACATATTCTAGAATGGTTTGTGGCTTGCTTGTGTTTCTCTCACCAGAAGATTTTTCGCATACTTTGACCATGACTTCTAAAGTTGACAGCAATTGCAAGACATCATCAGCTGTGAGCTAGATGTCAAATGTAGAGTATTAAAATGTGAAAATAAAAATGAGTGTCTTAGGATCAGTGCATTAAGTTGAATCTGATTTAATTCAGGCAGATGTCCCTATTTACCCACAAGAAAATATAACAGAACCACTGCAAGACTAAACAGCTAAAAGTGACAATCATTGGTTCATTTCAAAGAATGGCCAATTATGGGGTACCTGGGTGGCTCAGTGGGTTAAGCATCTGACTCTTGATTTTGGATCAGGTCACAGTCTCACAGTTCTTGGGATTGAGCCCCTGCATCTGGCTCTGTGCTGACAGCATGGAACCTGTTTAGGATTCTCTCCCTCTCTCTCTGCCCCTCCCCTGATCATGTGCTAGTGTGCATGCTCTCTCTCCCTCCCTCTCTCAAAATAAATAAACTTAAAAAAAATGGCACGTTAGCAACTTATCAGAGCTGCAGTGGGTGATAGCTTATCAATACATAACCTTAGCTTTGGACAGTAATCCTCATGCAAATATTGCTAATGAAAAAGGCCTCATTCTCTAAAGTGTTGCTGTAAGAAATCCATACATATTGAATGGTTAGTTTACAACTGGACAATAAAACAAAGAAGCTTAATTATCCATTTACATAAGAGAAAGATCAGCCTCCATTGAGAAAATTATCTGAAGTTGATCACTGCATGACATAAATTCTCAGTAAAATGACTTTTCTATACCAAATTAAGGTCATAAATATTTGCAACAGGGAAATGACAAGATATGTCAGTTCTTTTGTTCGTTGTAGGCATTCTCTGATTGACAAAATTCGCCTCAGTCAAATCAATTACACAACGATCCATTGAGATCCTGAAAAGATGCAATCGTTGATTCACTTCTCACTAAAAACCTCAGAGCCCGTAGGTGTCCATAAAACCTCACACAGTATGCGGGAAGCTTTGAGACAGTTTGAGGATGTTGTTCCAGCACTGAAATTTTCAGGGGTGGTTAGACTATTTCACTGAGTATTTGAAAATGTTTCACATGTTTTAATGAGACTACAGCAACAGTTTAGTATTGTTCTGAATGGAGAAGAGAAGGGTTTAGACAACAATATATTACCACATAGACATGTTTCACAGCAAGTAGCTGGGTTTTTGAAGTTAGATGATTTTGTAATAGTGGAGAGTTCATTGATTCCCATTTTGGTAGTAGAGACCACTAAAACCTCCATGTACAATAAATTTTGAATGTCTTCAGAGATTCATAAAACATGTATGAACAATTTAAGGGTTGTTAATAAAGTCAATACCCATATCACCACCCTAACAGAATAGGAAGGCACATCCCCACTACCTTAGAGCCTCTCTTGTGCCTTTCTCTATCACAGCTCACTTTTCTCAAAAGGTGGCCATTATCTCAAATGTTAATGATTCATTCTCTTGCTAATTTTTTTCATGGTTTTGCCTGTTTTTAACTTTGTGTGAATGGAATGGTACTATAAACCAACCAAAATCTTCCATCAATGATGCATTTGCTTTAATGGGGGCAATACAGGGAAATACCAAATTTGCTCTGCAATGTCTTTCAGAATTGAAAAGTAACCTGAAAGACAGAGCCTGACCCTAAGAAGCCTGTTTGAACACCCAGTTAAGCCACAAAACCCCCAAACACCCTTGCTGTAATCTAAGGGATGCTTTTTAAGGGCATAAAGAAGAAATTATACCAGAACAAAATGGATCATATTAGTAAACAGGTTGAACAAAACTAGGAAAACCGCGTGGTCACAGAATAGAGGCAAGCTTTGAACAACTGAGACTGTTAAACTTTAACTTTCCTTGGTCACCTGATAAATGTTGGGTTGCTAATATATCCAGCATGTTACTTACATGATTTTCTGGGACACTAATGTCATGATTAGGTAGACTCATGATTGAAAAAGAGGGTGCACAACTGTTAGCGTTACAAGTACCTTGTATGGCACAGGACTGGTGTTAGGTCCATTAAATCAGAAATGATTTAATGTGGATCCATGAATTATAGGCCAATGTCTCTTCCTGGTATACATGATACTCTGAAAAACTGATTATCTAAAGCAGTACATGTACTTAAAGCGAGTAAAATGTAAGCATTTGTCAAAAACTGCTATTGTCCCCGAATGCCAATTTTGCCTTTTCCTCTCATAACCATAGATTTCCTGGGTTTTAGCTGGACACATGATAATCTGTAATAGAGGCCACATTTCCCAGTTTCCCTTTATAGCTACACGAGGGAAGAGAGATATAAACATAATTGTTGAAGTAAATACCTTCAATAGGTATTTACTGGAATCCCTCCATTCTGTTGTAAGGAACATGATCATGATACAAGGTCCTCTTAAACTAGGACACCAGGGCCACACCCTAGACAGCAGCTACTACATGTTCTGATGACTTTATGGAGCAGAGCCATCACGTAAACCAAAGACCGCATCACTTCAAATTATTATGTAAGGAAAAGTTAATTTCTGGGTCTTGCTTTTTTTTTTCATTTTTTAAATATTTTTGAGAGAGAAAGAGAGAGAGAGAAAGACAGAACACAAGCGTGGGAGGGGCAGAGAGAGAGGGAGACACAGAATCCGAAGCAGGCTCCAGGCTCTGAGCTGTCAGCACAGAGCCGATGTGAGGCTTGAACTCATGAACTGGGAATGATCTGAGCCAAAGAGCGATGCCCAACTGACTGAGCCACCCAGGTGCCCCAATTTCTGCCTTTCTTAAGCATTTGTTATTGTGTATGTCTGTTACACCAGCCAAGCCTATGCTCTAAACAATGTAAATAGAATGCAAAATTGCGACTGATGCTTTCATATCTAACCACACTTATGCTAAAGAAAAGATTGGCCTTGGCAGAAATTAAAATAATGTTTAATGTTTTCCTCCCTTTTTTGGCAAAACTCTATGTTCATTAGTTTGTAAAATTAAACTAAATACCATAGAGTATATACGAAAATTTCACTTCATTGTATGTCAACTATAATTCAGTAAAGCCATACAAAAATACAAAAAAAGAAAAAAGAAAATTTTATCACACAAATGTAAAAATAGCAATTGTTGTAGTGGTAAAAACAATAAATTATAAGTAAAAATAAAATTCTCTCAAGTGCCACTTTTTTTTTTTTTTTAGAAAGCAATTGCTTTTCTTTTTCTTTTTTTTTTTTTTCAACGTTTTTTATTTATTTTTGGGACAGAGAGAGACAGAGCATGAACGGGGGAGGGGCAGAGAGAGAGGGAGACACAGAATCGGAAACAGGCTCCAGGCTCTGAGCCATCAGCCCAGAGCCCGACGCGGGGCTCGAACTCACGGACCGCGAGATCGTGACCTGGCTGAAGTCAGACGCTTAACCGACTGCGCCACCCAGGCGCCCAAGTGCCACTTTTAATCATAACTTCTAACCATATCATGTGGATAAGCCTTTATTTTATTTTATTTTATTTTATTTTATTTTATTTTATTTTATTTTATTTTATTTTACTTTATTTTAGAGAGAGAGCACATGTGACTGGGGGAGAAAGAGAATCTTAAGCAGGCATCAGGTGGGGGGATGTAGGGTTTGGACTTAGGACTTGATCCCAAGATCCTGAGATCATGACTTGAGCTGAAATCAAGAGTCAGATGCTAAACCAACTGAGCTACCCAGGCGCACCTACATCAGCTATTTTATTATTTTTTTTAATTTTTTTTTAACGTTTATTTATTTTTGAGACAGAGAGAGACAGAGCATGAACGGGGGAGGGTCAGAGAGAGGGAGACACAGAATCTGAAACAGGTTCCAGGCTCTGAGCTGTCAGCACAGAGCCCGACGCGGGGCTCGAACTAATGGACCGGGAGATCGTGACCTGAGCCAAAGTCGGCCGCTTAACCGACTGAGCCACCCAGGCGCCCCTATATCAGCTATTTTAAACTTTGTCAGTATCTTCATAGGTAAGAGAAACAAGAATCTTATCAGTAAAAATATAGCAGAAGTGGTAAGTGAGGTTTCCTTTCAAGACTCTTTCTAAATTTTTTCTGTATATACACTCAGTAGGGAATTCATAACCATTGTAGTTTCCACAAAATAAAATTGAAAATACTTAAAAAGCAAACTTACATAGATATGAATACAGAAAAAAAATTTTTTTTTAAACTTTTAAAGGTCTGGAAAATTAAAAGAGGGATGAGGTAACATTGAAATTCTAGGAAAGAGGTAACATTCCCTGGAGAGAGGGAGAGGAGAGAGAGGGACAAAGATGGAGGGAGGCGGTGGGGAGAGAGAGAGAAAGGAAAGAAGGAATATTAAAATAAGTAACCCCCCTTACACATCACGTTGTTCCAACTGTGTTCGCCCACCAAGGACATCAGATTTTGTAACTACACATCTCTACTCTACTTTCCCTCACAGCAAGCACTGCTATAAATCCTCATGACTACTTTTTGTATAATAAATGTATGTCAGAGTGTGCATTTGTATTATGCATACTGACCTGCAATTTGCTGCATTAATATTTTATTTTTCATTTTAACTAGTACAATAGGGGGGAGTATGAGTGGTGTTTTAAGAGTACAGACACAGGCTACATGAGTGGCTCAGTTCATTAAGCATCTGACTCTTGATTTTGGCTCAGGTGATGATCTCAAGGTTTATAAGTTCAAGTCCCTCAGTGGGTTTTGGGCTGGCAGTGCAAAGCCTGCTTAGGATTCTCTCTCTCCCTCTCTCTCTCTCACCACCCCTGCTCCTGTTCTCTCTCAAAATAAATTTAAAAAATAAAGAAGAAATAATATTTCTTTATTTAAAAAAAAAGCTACAGATACAACAGTCATACTCCCTCCTTAGGTACAAATCCCATTTCTTTTATTCACTCTCTAATAAGACTTTAGGCAACTTCTCAGTGTCCTAATTGCCTTACCATAAAGAAAGCACCTACTATTATAATATTTCCTCCATAAGATTACTGTTAAGATTGAATGAGACAATGCACACATAAAAATTTTGGTACAAAAACATTGAGACTATTGTTCTTTTTATATTATATGTATGTGACTCTATATATGTGTATTTTATTAAATCTCAGACTTCATAAATGGTAAGATGCAGCATTATTGTATGGATCTCCAAGAAATAATAAGATTACATTTTAACTGTGATATATTGTTTTCCTATGAATTAGAAATTTAATTTTTTAAGTGTTTATTTTTGAGAGAGAGAAAGAAACAGAGGGGAGGGGCAGAGGGAGATGGAGACAGAGACTCCCATTCAGGCTTCCAGCCCAACGAGGGCGCGAACTCGTGAACCATGAGATCATGACCTGAGCCAAACCCAGAGTCGAAACCTACTGAGCCACCCAGGTACCCTACTAGAAATTTAATTTTATGCTTATTTTATTTTTTTAATGTATGTTTATTTTTGTGAGACAGAGTGAAAGTGGGGAGGGGCAGAAAGAGAGGGAGACACAGAATCCAAAGCAGGCTCCAGGCTCTGAGCTGTCAGCACAGAGCCCAACGGGGCTCGAACTCACGAACAGTGAGATCATGACCTGAGCTAAAGTCAGACGTTTAACTGACTGAGCCACCCAGGCGCCCCTTATGCTTATTTTAAATGAGCTCTATTAGACATAGAGAAACTTTATTATATGTGTTATTAGGCATACATAAAAAGGAAATATAAGAGAAAAAAAATTGGTTACAGTATTTCTAAAACTTTTTCACTTTCATTTGAAATCCTTTAGGAATTAGAGTATGCATGTCTGTATTTGTCTACATACTAGTTTCTATGTCATCAAGAACATTGGTGAGAAAGTATTTCCTAAAAAATCCCAAATAATTAAAAATCATTGGTTCTGGGCTCTTAAGCTATTTTGTATAGATAGTAACTTTTTTACTTTTGCTTCAGGAATATTGTTAAAGATCTCTGGTCTCTTACTCCTTTAACCCCTGTTCATAACCACTTTGTTTTCTCAGGAAACAAAGAGTTTCAAATTCATCCTGGCCAGTGACACTCATCCTACACATTTTGATCCTGTATTTTGGATGTTGGCATATTCAGGTAGAGGCATAAACATCATGTCGTGACTGGCTTTTGGCCTACATCTATCATAAGTTATCATTAATGGGATAGATATACAAGTGCAATATAGGAAAATATGTCAATGAATATACCAATATCCATGTATCTATATCTGTATATACTTAAATGTATATAATCTTTGATACTGCATAATGCAATCATTTTTAGTGTTTTTATTATAACAAGGCAACAATGGGCATTCATATCTACATCTCTAGATACGAATATTTGTATAAATATGTAAGCTAAATGCCTATAAATTTAATTGTTGAGTTTAAAAGTACAAACCTTTTCAATTTTATAGCTATTTCCCTCTTTATACACATTTTTTTTTGAAATTTTAATTATTTTAGAGAGAGAGAGTGTGTGAGCAGGGGCGGAGGAGAGGCAGAGAGTGAGGGAGACATTTGAAGTGGGCTCCAGGCTCCGCGTTGTCAGCACAGAGCCCAATGTGGGGCTCAAACTCACGAACTGTGAGATCATGACCCTGGCCAAAATCAAGAGTCAGACACTTAACCAACTGTGCCACCCAGCCGCCCCAATATAGCTATTTCCTTCTATAATTTTTTCCTTTTTTATATTCACACGAATCTAGCTGATAAGTTCCTGTTTCAATGTCTGACAGTTAACTCATTATATTATTGATCTTAGTTTACACACCTTAAAAAAAAAACTTATCTTTAAGATACTTACATCTTTCTTGTAAAATTTGAATGTTAAAGTTTTAAATTATCTAAACTATGGTACTAGAAAGACATGAGAATGTCTGGATATGTTTCCAATGAAATTCGTCTAAAGCCATTTAAACTCCTTGATCACTTTGCCATTGTACATGCTAAAATGCCGCCGTGTAGGGAATAATCAATGTGATTTCTTACAAACAAAAAGGAAGACAAAGACAGCATGGTGAAGGCCAATCCAGCGGATGATTAGAGATACAGGTCTGCAAACCTGACAAAGGATAACCACTGAGGGACTAGCCCTTGTTAGAGGCTCAATCAACACTGCCTAGGAGACATCATGGCTATTCCAACAAAAATAGTGTTGTTTCCGTGCTCCATTTTCCCCATTACACTATTAATTCTTGCATTCACATCCTATATACTGTTGCACACCAATGAGGGTTTTGCCAACATGATAATTTAATAAGCACTATCAAAATAAACCATAGAAAATTAGACCATTAAATGCCAAAATATTTTACCGTAAGTCAAGGTGATTTTAGCTAATTGAGTTGTGGGTATACATACATATACAAACACATATACATACATACATACATGTGTGTCTTTACATATGGTAATCTTTGAACCCTGATTTTTTAAAAGTTTCCCTAGAATTCATTTTTCTCTGCTTCTTAAAGGCAAGACTAATCAATGGTTTTAAATCTTTTAATCCATTGTCCAGCTTATCTCAAATGCTCCTTTCTTCAGACAGCTAATAATTGATCCCATGAGGTCAATTTCTTGATTCAGGTCAGTAAAAGGGGTTTAAGTTTATCTATGACTTGGCATTAAGGACATGGATTATGCCTTTCCTGCAGCCAGATATGCACAAATAAATAAAGCCAGAGAAAAATAAATGCACAGTTAAAAGTAGTTCATCATAAAACACTCATAAATTTTCTGGCAAGAAAGGTGGTCAAGACATTTTGAAGCTCAATGTTTATTAATAACTATAACAAAATAAAAAAGGCCTCAGCATATCATTCAGCAGTTTATGATTCATTTATATTTTTATTTCCTCCTATCCTGAATATAGACTTTTATCAGGAGTAAACTTAAATATATTTTGTTTTACAAATCAAAATCCTTGTCCAAAACATTTTCTCTTCCTGGAAAATCTCCTTTATATATGTCCTCTGTAGCTCTTTAAAGACCAAGATAAATAATAATAATAATAAAAATAATAATAATAATAATAATAAATAATAATTATAATAGAAATAATAATACAAGTAGAATAGTAACAATAGAAATAGAATAAAAATAATAGTAATAATAGAATACCACTGTAATAATAAGAGAAATACTACTGTATACAAGAACTATGATGTAGGTAGCTTAACAAGTTCAATGATCACATCAAGTTACGAGTTACATTATTTATTCCAATTATAAAATAAGGATATTGAAATTTAGGGAAGTTGTTTGCATGAAAACCCATTGCCAGTAACGGAAGGAACAGGAATTCTAATGAAATTCACTGTGATCCCAGATCATACATTGTTTATGTCTATGTACTCCCCTTACCCACTGTATTATACCCTCCTTTGTCGTCACGACTGGAAAGTCTTCTAACTGTATTAAATAATGTGTTTATTCAAAGGTAATTTTTTGAAGTTTTAAGTTTAATTATTTTGTGAGAGAGACAGACAGACAGAGATAGAGACAGAGGGAGAGAGAGGATCCCAAGAAGTCTCCATGCTGTCAGCACAGAGTCCAACACAGGCTCTATTGTATGAACTATCAGATCATAACCTGAGCCAAAATCAGAAGTCAGACGCTAAACCTACTAAGTCACCCAGGTGCCCCTCATTCAAAAGTATTTTTAATGATATTCAAAATGTATATGGAAGATTTTAGGATTACAATTAGAGCTAGTGAAGAATAGGAAAATAGTACTGGTCCTATTGTATATATGGACTATCACCCATGATTAAGTGAGTGTGGTCTTAGTAGTAGGATACATAAAGTAATGAATGAAATATGGGGAAACAATTACATTAATGAGGTATGTTGTAAATCAATCTTCAAATTAACATAAGCACCAAAATTAATAATTCAATATAAATTTTTTAGTTAAGTATTTTTGTTCTTGCTTTTCTTACAGTTCATAAAACTTGCATTGAGAGCTAAGTGTTGGAAATATGACAATTATGGTGTTTGATGTTTTCTGAAAATATTATTTTATCATATATATGAATTTATTGAAATAAGTGACACAAACAAAAATATTTAAGAAAAATACATAACTTTCTTCTATTTGTCCTCTTAATTTCTGATTTTTTTCATGTATATATGAGTGTATGCATATACATATACGTAGTATTATATATTATATACATTATTCTGCTACTTAACTTTCTTATTCATTCAACAGATAAATTCTTCCAGTCAGCCATTTAGATTTAACTCATATTTAATTGTTGCAGAATATTCCATGGTAGGGATGTAACAAATATTTCAACAATTTCCTACTCAAAGACAATCACGGTTTTACTTTTCAAGATTTAACCCTATAGATAAGGTTGCAACATTACGTACTTAATTCTGTCAATTTGATAGACAAAAATAGTATCTCATTTTGCTTTAATTTAGATTTCCCTGAGTGTAAGTAAGACTGAAAATCTCTTCAAGTTTATTAAACATTTTACTTTCCTTTTCTAACATGATTCATAGCTTTTCTTCAGTGTTGTTTGGGTTATTTGTCTTATTAATTTTTAGGACCTTTTTGTATGTTAGGGTTAACAAATGATTTTTTGTCTTAGAATTATTTTGATGCCATCTTAGGCTTCATTATTTTTTACTGGGTAATGATTTGCTTCCTATCCTATGTATATAGTTAATTTTTTTAGTCTTATTTTTTCAAGATCCTCCTCTAAATTTACACAAATATTATCCTAATTTTGTTTTTTAGGATTTTTAAAATTTTTATTAAGTTTTTTTATAGTTGACATACTGTTATATTAGTTTCAGGTGTACAAACTGGTTTTCTTTTTAATTATTTATAATTTTGTACTGTTTATTTTTAAATCATTTAGAATTTAAAGTAGAATATACTAAAGATCTTATACAAGAATATACATAAATATATACCTTTTTTTTTCCAACCAGATCTAGGACCAATTATGAAAACCTCATAGATTAAATACACTACATTTTCCTCCACCGAATTGAATTATATCTTTTCACTTATTTCATTCTAGAATATATACGAATCTTTTTCTGAACCTCGACTCTGTAATCGGATTCACTGACTTATGTCTTTTGCTGCACCATTTCCCGATATTTATGAATTTCAGACTTTATAGGATGTTTCCAATCCAGTAAGGCAAGATCTCCATTGCTTTTTTAATTATTTTTATAAGTTCCCTTTCTCTATCACTACAAAAGTAGAAGCATCAATGTATTTGCACTCTTGTAAACCATTGTCTCTAAACCCAAAGTTCCCAAAATATGTTCTATTTATTGACTCAAGGATCCTCAAGACCTCTTTAGGAGTCCAGAAAGTAAACACTATTTTCATAATAATCGCAAGGTGCAATGTGCCTCTTTTACTGTGTTGATATCTGCACTAACAGAGCAGAAACAACAGTGGGTAAAGCTTCCAGTACCTTCGCGTGAATCAAAGCAGTGGCACCAAACTGTACCTGTATTGTTTGTATTTTTTCACCAACACAGGCAGGAAAAAGAAATAATCAAGTTTCACTTACAAACGTCCTTGACGAAGCAGAAGAATACCACTACTTTATTAAATATCAACCCTTGGGTACATGAAAGAACATTTGTGTGATTTTTTTTTTTTTTTTTTTTTTTTAGTTACAAGCTGAATTACTTGCTTTTTTCACCGAGCATATTTTTATAAGAAGGAAAAACTGGCAAACTATGGTTATCCAGACAGGGTTATTTGTCAGGCAGGCTTTTTCTCAAAATGAATGAAGTAATTATTTTAAGAAAAAAGTATTTGTTGCCAATGATGATGAAAATTTAAGCTTTCAAAAAAATTATAATTTTGGAAAATGTGTATCCTCCACAATAAGGTGGGGAATCTTTTTTGCAAGTTAGACTTTTCTGATGAGATGAGAAGTGTTAACAGCTGATGTTATTTTTATACTGTATAACGCAAAGTGTCAACATTTGGAAACTCTATATAGATCAGAAAAATGATACTTATTTGACCACTGCATTATATCATAAAATTTTCACAAATAAAATATCCATTCGACATCTAAGATAAGCCAATAGTGTTTCATTTAACTGAATATGAAAAGTTTTTTTTATAGGTTTAAGATTCTGCATTGAAACTAACCTTTATGAAACTGCCATCTGTCAAGTTTTGGTGTAGTATCAAAAAATATTGGCAATTATGTGAAAAAACTATTAAAATATGCTTGCTTTTTCCAACCACATATCTATATGAGACCAAATTTTCTTTTTATTTCATTATAAACACCATATTGCAACAGATTGAAAAGTACATATGATAATCATGTTCTCTTCTATTAAACCAGACAGTAAAGAGATGTTTTTAAATGTGAAATAATGACATGATTCGTATGACTTATCTTATTTGAAAAATGGCTTTTTTTCCACAAAAAATATGTTTTATCTTAACATGTAATACATTTACTATTGTTACCTTTAAATAAAACACTTTAAAATGTTCTCACTTCTAATTTCTAAAACAGTGGATGTCGATGAACATAATCCACATGAACAAAAGCTCTTTGGAACAATCTCTTTAATTTTTAAGGGTGACTCTAATTCCAAAGACTCCAATATGGTGATCTGAACACGTCAGGTATCACTGAACACTGGAAAGCTTTGCTTTAACTGTTATATAAATTCATATGTTATCATCTGTACTTGCTGGATTTTGAAATTACCTATTTCTTATGTAGGTTTTAGCTTTCTTAAAAGTTTTTCATAAGTGCATAGGAAAGGTTTTTTAATTACCTTCCATCAATGTTAATACTTATTGTTTTGCTTAGACATCATTTCCTCTATATTTTCAAATTTATAACTATAGAGTGACACTCAATGATCTTTCACATTTTTAATCCATCTGTTTAATACCTGTAGTCCTATACCTATACTTTATGCCTACGTGTTTTACACCTATACTTCTCTAATTATGAACATTGATTATCTGGTTTTTTTTCTGTTTTATTAAGCTTTCAGAAGTTGAACTATTTTATTGTTATTTTATAAAGTTATACATGGCATCTTTTTAGTCTTTCCATCTGTTCCCTTACATCAATTTCCAATTGTTATTTTTATAAATTCTCCTAATGCTTCTAACTAATTTTAAGCTTGGTTGCTTATTTTATAGTCTGAAGATAAATACTAAGTTAATTGGTATTTTTCTCTTTATTTTAAAACATCGCCTGTTAAGGCTAATCTTTTTTCTTGAGTGTACCTGTGTATGTTTAAATAGGTTCCATGTTTGAGGTATAAATGTTTTCATCATGAATTCAGTGGATTTTTCCCATTCCTTATTGCTTTTATTAACTATTTTGGAGGAAAAAAATCTATGGATAATAATAATAAATCTTTGATATCCTAATCCAGCATCAAAAATAAATATGAATATGACTGATGTTTATTCTTTACCTAACCCTATTTTACCCCTCCCTCATTCACCAAAGTTTCTCACTTATCCAGGCTTCCATAATTTTCATTATTTGGATGCCTTTATAATGACCATATTTGTCAAATACAGTCTTGTTTACTTTAAAGTTTTTTTGAAATTTTACATAAATCATGTTTTTCTGTTCTGCAATTTCTTTTTTACTGAAACCTTGCATTATGGAAGGTTCATGTAGCTATGCTTTAATTTTTCCTATGCATTAATTGCACTGTATGACTATAGCCTAATTACCTCTTCAATTAAAGGTTACATTTTTTTCTTTTCCATCATTATTTCTAGGATTGCTATTTCAAAGAATTATATGTTGTGCTTTCTTGTTTCTTTGTCCTCGAAGTCATATGTGACCATTAGTGATTATGAGAAAGGATGAGAATCTTTTTATAATAGGCTTTGATGATTCTTGTGTCATCATTTGTTAACTTCCCAGAAATGCACTTTATATATATGTGTGTATATATACTTACATATATATATAAGCTGAATTATTTTAATTTTTATATGAATGAATGAGAGAGAGAGAAAAATGTATCCTTCTTTCAAGTCTAAATTAAAAAAAATTCTGTATGAGGGGTGCTTGGGTGGCTCAGTCAGTTAAGCGCCCTACTCTTCATCTCAGCTCAGGTCTTTATTTCAGGATCGTGAGTTCAAGCCCTGCATCGGGCTCCACGCTAGGCATGGAGACTACCTAAAAAAAAAAAAAAAACTACACACACACACAAAAAACCTTCTGTTTGCAAATATTTTCTGTACCAAAATGAGAATTATCTTTCATTTTTTTAAATAATGAAAACAAATCATTTTCCTTTCATTGTTTGGGAATTTTGTGGGTTTTTTTTTAAAAGATACCCTTCACTTTAACTCATAAACATAATCACTTGTCACTTAAAAACTTGAGGGGTTTTTTTCCATTCAAATTTTAATTACTTGCTACATGTGCTGTGAGATAGACATCCATTTTCATTTTTATCTATTGTTCTATTATTAACCAAAGATACTTGCTCACTGATCTATCTGGAATGGCACATCTGTCGTGTATCAATTGTGGGTTTATTTCTGAGGTTTATATTCATTTCCCTCTATCTAGTTCCCTGCTACCGCATCAATAATAAAATATCTTAATATTTTATTGAAGAGGTGGTATTTTCTATTGTTTCAGCACAGAGGCTCTGGAGAAAGTCTGCTGATTTGAATCTTAGAACCCCATCCAGTAGCTAGATAGCAAAATAAAGTCATTTAACCTCTCTGTGCCTCTGTTGTCATACGTGTAAAATTAGAATAACAACAGTGTGTACTTCACATGATTGTTATGAGAGCGAATATGTAGAAAACATTTGAATACTGTCTGTGACATAATAACGATACAGAATTTTTAACCATTATCGTTTCTGGTGAAACTCTATTTCTATTTAGGACTTCCAAATGGGTTGCAATAACACGTACACTTTTCTCCACAAAGGTCTGGCATAAATTTATTCCTTGATACTTTCATCGCTGTTACAAATGCCATCTTTTTAAATATTAAATTTTCTAAAATTATGTTGCTGGTGTATAAGAATTATGTTTGCTGTATCAGTCTTGCTGCAATAAGAATCAGTCTTGCTCTCGATAATTCTAAAAATCTCTTGGTAGTTTCTTTAGTTGAAGAACATTTTAGACTGGAATGACAATTTTGATTCTTTCTGATCTTCATATATATTGTTTATCTCATCTTACTGCACTGGCCAGAGCTCCCAATACTATTTGGAATAGAACCGGCGATAGTAGGAATCCTGGGCTAATTTCTAACACTTTCCCACCAATAATGTGCTTGATTTCGAGATTACTAGAATTTCATAACTAGGATGAAAAAGTTCTGACTCCTAGTTTGATTAATATTTGGAATCTTTTTCTTAGCCTGTTGATATTATCATATAGTCCACAATCTCTTGTTGTGGTGAATTTCCTAAAGAGATTTTCTAATGATAAAATATGCTTGCATTCCTAGGATCAAACCAACTTGGTTGTGATGTTCATTTTAATAATACAGTGCTGGATTTGCTTGGATGATATTTTATTTAGGATTTTTGCCGCTATGTTCGTGAATGAAATTAGCCAGTCATTATCATTTTTTACAACCTTTTAAAGAATGTTGTATGATGTCACATTGGGTTGATCAAATAAATTAAGAGATTTTTCCTTTTTCTATTCTCTGGAATAGTTCATAAAAGGCTGGAATCATCTGATTTCTTAATCTTTGAAGCTTGTGTTCTGTTGAAGACAACTTCAGATTCAATTATGATAGTTCTAACTCACTTCTTTTTTGAAATGCCTACTTCCAATTTTTGATATCTTTATCTTCCTAAAAGATTATTCATTATTTCTTCCTTAGATTCCAAATTTTTTGACATGAAATGGTTTATATATTTTTGTTATTTTAACTTTATGTTATACCTGAGATCATGTTCTATTTCTCATTCCTAATATTATGGGTTTTTTTAATCTTTGAATAATCTTGCCAAAGATTGCTCCCATTTTGTTACTCTTGTCAACCAACTTTTGACTTTATAGATTTTTTCTATTATGTATTTCAGTAAATTTTGCTATTTTTTATTATTCCATGTTTTGTAGGTTAATTTTTTTATGACTTATTTTTCTATTCCTATTTTTAATCCCTAAGATGAATACTTTGATCACTAATTTTTAATCATTTTGCTTCTCTAATATAAGCAGTTAAATTTCCTTCTAAATACAATGTTTTATAAATCTGATCTGAACATGCTCTATTTGTATTACTCATAGCTCTAAATATTCACTAATGTCCATTATAAAATATACTTTGATATATTAAGGGCTTAAAAATTGTAATTTTTTTCTCCCACCAAAGGCATAAGTTTTTAGTTTATTCTTAAATTATAATACAATCACTCTGGTCAGATGTGTTTTGCAAGTTGGGGATGATTAGAAATTTGCTGAGATTTTAGCCCATGGCCTACTATGTAGTCAATATTTCCTAATTTATGTGAGAAATTTTTAAAGTTTATTTTTATTTATTTTTTGAGGGACAGAGAGCAAACAGGGGAGGGTTAGTGAGAGAGGGAGACAGAATCCCAAGCAGGCTCTGTGCCACCAGTACAGAGCCCAATATGGGGTTCGAACTCAGGAACTGTGAGATCATGACATGCAGTGAAGTCAAGGGTTGGATGCTTAACTGACTGAGGCACCTGCTCCCGCCGCCCAATTTAGATGAGATTGTTTTTTAATGTGTATTCCTTGCTCTTGGGAGCCCAATTCAAGCTTACTATTTGTGCTGTTTGGATCTTTTGTGCCTTACAACTGTTATCTGCTTGACCTATGAATTATGGAGAGAGACAGTTAAACTCACCTATTATAATGTTGCTTTTATCAATTTCTTCATATAATTCTGTCAATATTTTGCTTTGTGTCTTTTAAAACTAGATGATTGAGGCTAAATTATCATTTAAAAATGGTTTGTATCTGTGCTTAGTTGTAGCTTTTACTATGCTCATAATGATTTTTGCCTTAAGTATAAAGTATCTGAGAGTATTATAGATATATCTACTTTACTGTGGTTATTATTTGCTAGACATATATGTATGTATCTATATTTCCATTCTTATAATTTTAACTCTTCAGCATCCTGTAGTGTGTCCCTTCTAAATAGTATGTACCTGGATTTGTTTTCCTGTCATTGTGACCGTCAAATCAACCTTTCAGTTTCTTCCATGTTATTTGGTCAGTATTTTATCTAATTCATAGTGTAATTTACTTGGATTTAGAGGTTTCCCAGTTGCTTTACCCAACTCACTTTCTGGTATCTCAGGGTTTTCTTTTCTCTGCATGTACCAGCTTCATAATTTCCATTCGCAAAGACCTGTTAGTAAACCATTTTTGTCAATGTGAGATGTATTTAAGTCTTTTTTTTCTTTGAAAAAGAGAGACAAAGAGAGAGAGAAAATGAGAGCAGGGTAGGGGCAGAGAGAGAGGGAGAGAGAAAACCTTCAGCAGGCTCCATGCTTAGCATAGAGCCCCGCTATGGGCTCAATCTTAACGACCATAAGCTCTTTACCTGAGCTGAAATCAAGAGTCAGACACTCAATAGACTGAGCGATCCAGGCGCCCCAAGATTTTTAAATTTGAATTCATATTTTAGAGATCATTTCGGGGTGCCTGGGTGGCTCAGTCAGTTAAGCATCCCACTTCGGCTCAGGTCATGATCTCAGTTCATGAGTTCGAGCCCCACATTGGGCTCTGGGCTGACAGCTCAGAGCCTGTAACCTGCTTCAGAGTCTGCGTCTCCCTCTCTCTGCCTCTTCTCTACTCGCACTCTGTCTCTCTCTCTCTCAAAAATAAACATTAAAAAAAATGTAGAGATCATTTCAGTGTGTGTAAAAATCTACTTTTATTTATTTATTTGTTTGTTTATTTATTTTCCTTCGTGCTTCAAAATGCTGCTCTCCTCTGGCTGCTATTGTTGTTGAGTTCTGCAGTCAATATAAATATTTCTTGTCAGGTAATTATTTTGTTATCTTATGATTTTTTAATTTATCTTACTTGTAATCTGTTTCACCTCTTGAAATTGAACGTTTAGGTCTTCAATTAATTCTAGCATATACGGTCTGATCTCTTTAAGTAGTATGGTGCCATCACTCTCTATATTTACTCTGTCTAGAACTCCTATTCAAATTTTCAATTATCTCCTTTTTTCCTTCATAGACAATGCTAATTTCTCCAGCTTATTTTTTGCTCATTTATTTCATCTGCCTCTACTCTGTCCTTTAATCTACTGAGTTTTTAATATAAATGTACTTTTCCAGCATCCTTGTTTGATTATTATACAATCTGGGTTTTTTTTTTTTTTAATAATGTAGGATTCCATTTTTATGTTTTTAATTCCATAATTTATTCAACTATTTAAAATCTGTGTATTCTAACATCTCTGATAACACTGGCATTATGTTAATTAAACAAAGAGGCATTTACACTGAGGTGGCTTCACAGTCTATGAAAGCAACCTGAAATCCAAGCCTATAAATGTCTCAACATTACAAAATCAACCAATCACCAAGAGCCAACTAGGATTTAGCTACAATCAGATAGTTTCCTTTCTTTGCTTCTGAACTTTCTCTGTATGTCTTTTCCTGGCTCCTATTGGCAGAGAGCTCCTAAACAATTCCAGTTTGGTGCTGCCCGATTCCAGTTGATTTTTGCTCAAATAAACTCTTAAAATATTTCATATGATTGATTTTATCTTTTACCACTGGACACTCGAGAAGTCAAAAAGTTTTTTTCCATAAAATCCTTTTCATAGGGGCGTATTTCCTTGTGTTTGGTAATTTTCAATTTTAAACTTAGGTTTATTTATGGGAATGGGTACTTGCTTTGAGGGTGTGACCAGCTCTAAAGTGGCTTTTAGTTTGATTCTGTTTGGTGCCTTAATGGCTTTACCGACACAGGAGACTAATTTTTATACTGATATTTTTTTTTCTTTCAGTGTAGAAGACTACATTAGTAACATGAACATGAAAGAAACCCTTCAAAGTTGATTATAGATTAAAAGGGGATATTTTATTTTGCTTTGCTTTACTTTGTCTCACCTTGGTTCCAGAAAAATGTTACTCAATTTTCTTTCCGTCTCCCTTTGCACTTAGGAACAATTTTTCTTTTCCACACTTTCAGTGAAGGTGTAACTCTCTTCAGCGTACCTGCTTTCGTGTGTGTGTGTGTGTGTGTGTGTGTGTGTGTGTGTGTGTATGAGAGTTTAAGAAGCAGAGGGTCTCAGTTCCAACATATTTCTCCTGAGCCCAAAGCTCTGCTACTTCCGGTTTCTAAGGGATTCTAAAACCTAAAGCGCTCGATTACCACATTTGCAAACACCTAGAGTGAGCAAGGATTTATGATTATTTTTAATATCCTCTTTGTTTACCGTCTCTAGAAGTTTTCTTACTTTCATGAGAACAAATATGGATTTAAGATAATTATCTACACAGGGACTTGAGCAAAGTTCATAGCAGCATTCATAATATACAAAAGATAGAAACACAAATGGATAAACAAATGTGGTGTATGCATACAATGGAGTGTTATTCAGCTTTTAAAAAGAATGAAATTCTTATACACATTACATCATAAGTGAATCTTGGAGGCTTTATGCCAGGTAAACAAGCCAGACACAAAATCCTATTGTATGATTCCCACTTACATGAAATATCTAGAGTAGTCAAATTATAGATAAAAGGTAGAATGGTGGTTGCCATGAACACAAGAATTTCAGTTGAGGAAGATGAAAACATTCCAGAAAGGCAGGGTGGTGATGGTTGTACAACAATGTAAATGTTATTAATACCACTGAATTGTACACTTAAAAGTGGCTGAAATGGTAAATTTCATGTTATGTATATTTCACCACAACAAAAGGTTAGGAAAAATAGTTTTCTATATATTTTTCAATCTTTGTTTGTTTTTTTTTTAATTATAGAGAGAGCACACACGTGCACTATTGGGGGAGGAGCAGAGGGAAAGAGAGAGAGAATCCCAAGCAGGCTCCACACTGGATGTGGGGCTTGAACCCCAATCCCACGACCCTGGGATCATGACCTGAGCAGAAATCAAGATTCAGAGGCTCAACCAACTGAGCCACCAGGTGACCATTTCAGGTATTGCTAAGTGGCTTGTGTCAAATGTATTAATTGTTTCACAATATTTTTCCACATTCCAGGAAATTTTAAAATAATTTACATTCTTAAAATTATTTAGTTCTAATTTTTGGATTAATTTCTGAGAATGTGGCATATATCATTTATACTTTTCCACTGTTGATGTATCATTTCCTTTCAGATATTATAAGAAAAGCAGCACATTCTCCACATATATATATTTGTGTATAAATGTATGCCAAAAGAAGATTATTGACTATATTATTAAAATCCTTTTCTTCAAATTTATTTTTTGTTTCCATAATCTATAAAATCCTGAAATAGGATTAAAAATCTGTATCACTGAGTTTGAGTTGTATCACATTTTCCTTGTAGTTCTAGAAATTTTTGTTTAATATTATTATTTTTAAATGTGGATGCCATATAATTGAGTGCAAAAGATTTTTGACCATTATATATATTTTTTAGATTTTGTCAAGATTAATAATGATAAATGGGAGGGAAATCAGTGAGCATTAGTGAATATTTGAAATTTTGCATTTTAGTTATAACAATTACAGACATCAAAATTTTTTAATATTTTTAATATTTATTTTTTGAGAGCAGTGAGAGACAGAGCACAAGCAGGGGAGGGGCAGAGAGAGCGGGAGACACAGAATTGGAAACAGGCTCCTGGCTCTGAGCTGTCAGCACAGAGCCCAAAGCGGGGCTGGAACCCAAGAACCCTAAGATTATGACCGGAGCCGAGGTCAGATGCTCAACTGACAGAGTTACCTAGGTGCCCCCAGACATCACATTTTTGATTTATGTAGTTTGAGTCCTTCCTAGCACATTTTTCTGGTAATATGATATAGGGTTTATGCTTAGGTCTAAATCTCTTACGAGTATCAGAATTTAATTTCTAGCTGCCGACTTGACATCTTCACCTGAATGACTAATAGGCATCTCTAACTTAAAACAGTAAATGCAAATTTTAATACCTATCCTTTCTCCTTAAAACTAAAATCACTTCTCCCTTCTTTCCTCTTTATTTAGTTAACAAATATTTATGATATGCCAAAAACCTGTCTCTCAGTGTTCCATGTGCTGGGAATATAGCAGTGAACAAAACAGACAAGTCTCTGCCCTCAGGTAGCATGTCTTATAGAAAGGGGAGTAATGGCAGAGAATAAGCAAACACATTAATAGAAAGCTACATGGTCATAAATAATAAGAGAAAAAAATAAGGTTAAGGGAGATAGAGGGTGATAAGGGCATCTTATTTAAGCCTGAGTGGGAAAACCTCTTTAATAAGGTAATATTTGAACAGATTTCTCAAGAAATTCTCAAGAAATTCCCAAGAATTCTCAAGAAAATGAGCCATGAAGACACCTGGGGAAAGAGAACATTGGTCAGAAAATGCAAAGGCCTTGAGGCAGGATGGTGCCTGCTGGGGTCCAAGGAGAAGCTAAGATCAATGTGGGGAGAATAAAGATAAAACCAGTAGGAGAAAAGGCCAGAGGGGTAAGAGGACGCCCTATCATATAAGGCCTTTGAGGCATTTCTTTGTATAATGCTTGTTCAAGTCTCCTGCCTGTTTCTCCCTCAGCTTGTTCTGTTTTCTCTTATTTGTAGGATCTTATTTAATTTCCTTAAAGTTTCACTGTACATGAGCCAACCTTTAGTCCATTATACATATTATAAGTATATTTTCCTATTCTGTGGTTACCTTTTCGCTCTCTGTGAACATGCTGATGAAGAGAAATCCTGGATTGATATAGTCCAATTAATCAAACTTTTCTTCTAGGGTTAGAACCTTTAATAGCTTTTAAAAAATATTTTCCTTCTCCGGGGGCATGAAAATAAGTGTTTCCAAAGGAATCTAGAAGATCTATCACAATCTTTTTAATATTCAATACACCAGAATTATTTTTTCTTTTTTTTTTAATTTTTGTTTTTAACGTTTATTTATTTTTGAGACAGAGAGAGACAGAGCATGAATGGGGGAGGGTCAGAGAGAGGGGGACACAGAATCTGAAACAGGCTCCAGGCTCTGAGCTGTCAGCACAGAGCCCGACACGGGGCTCAAACTCATGGACGGCAAAATCGTGACCTGAGCTGAAGTCGGCCGCTTAACCCACTGAGCCACCCAGGCGCCCCTGAAATATTTTTTCATATAATGTAGGTGTCAGGATTCATTGTTTTTAAGTATGGATAGTCACACCACTGGAGTGCCATTTATCGAAAAAAATTGTGTTTCCACCCACTGCTCTGTGGTGTCTAGCTTAATAGACGTGACATGTATTTATGAATCTGTTTGTGGATTCTATCGTGTTCCATTAGTCCATTTCACTGTCCTTTAACCAATACTACACTTTTAAAGTCCTGTAGCTTTACAATAAGTCTTAATACTTAGTTGAGGACATCTCTCAACTTCTTATTCTTCAGAGACGCAATGGATGCACTTGGCCTTTCAATTTCTATACAACTGCATAATCAGCTTGTTAAATGCCTCATTTTTCATTTTTTTAAGTTTATTTATTTTGAGAGAGAGAGAGAGAGAGAGAGAGAGAGAGAGAATATGATGCATGGGCAGGGGAGGGGCAGAAAGAGAGACAGAGAGAGAGACAGAGAGATACATAAGCAGGTTCCATGCTCAGCACAGAGCCTGACACAGGGTTCAGCTTCAGGAACCATGAGATCATGACCTGAGCCAAAATCAAGAGTCAGATACTCAGGGCGCCTGGGTGGCTCAGTTGGTTGAGCACCTGACTTTGGCTCAGGTCACGATCTTGCAGTTAGTCAGTTTAAGCCTCGCATCAGGCTCTGTGCTGACAGCTCAGAGCCTGGAGCCTGCTTTGGATTCTGTCTCCTTCTCTCTCTGCCCCTCCCCGGCTCACACTCTGTCTCTGTCTCTCAAAAATGAATAAACGTTAAAAAATTTAAAAAACATTTAATGACTTACCTTCATAGAGTGTGTTACTTTGTTTTGTTTCCAGCTACAATATCTGGGTAAAGTATGATGCTTTCTACGATGAGCGACAGGATGTACTAGTTATTCTTGCCCTCTTTGGTAGCAGAATGGTAGGAATTGAATGTTTCAAAGTATGGGTCTCCTATCATTGTCTAATGCCCAACCATTTCTCTTATTTGTGCACAATATCCCTCCTTGATTCTATCTTGTTATCAAGACTATCTCTGTATCAAGAATAAATTTGTTACAAGCCAAATGAGGTTGTGAGGCAGGTGGGCAATTGCTTTGGTCTCCCTCTAAATACCTCAAGTATTGCAAAAAAAAAAAAAAAAAAAAAATTCTACGGTGATTCCCAGCCATTAGAATTTTCTGTAACCACCCAATCCCTTGTGCTCTTTAGGGTAGGGGTGGTGAGCACAGAATTTGTCCTCCTCTAATCTCTGTCAGTTATGATCCAATGGGAAAACACATAATGCAGAGAGTTAAAATTAGATGAGAAGAAAATGAGTTAATATTAAAACAATGTCCTCTCCATCTATTATCAGGTTTCTATCATCTTTGCACATTTTATTTCTTATTGACTAATTTTGTAACTATACTTAATGAGCAGCAAACAGTCTCTATAATCTATTAACCACAACCAGATCAAGTATTTTAGGCACTTTTACTTTGCAAAGGATAATCCAGAATAGACCTCACTCAATTATATTCATGTTTACATTTTTTTTCCTAATCACTCCCCCGACCCTAAATTTCCTAAAAATTATGTTACATTTACCAATATTTGTGCCTTCAATAGGCTTCTCTCTTCAACGTTCAATTTGTGTGATTTAATAAAACAGTATGCAAAAATCACCCATGTGTAAGTTGAAGTCAGATAGGCTTGGGTTTGGCTTCCAGCTTGGACATTTGCTGGCTTGGTGGCCCTGGACTAATCAGTTTATCCCTACAGGCCTCTGTCCCCTTGCCAATAAAATAAGGAAATAAGAGATTCCTTGTATTCTGGACATTGGAATCAACATATTAATATTTTCCCCAGAAGATAATACATGATTTTAGAAGTAATTATAAAACAATATTGTTTTGAGTTACACACATGTAATACCTTTCTTTTAATCCCTACATTCACACATGTACACATATCTAGATAGGAAAACCAAGAGAGAGAAGATTTGTTTTTCTTTTTATAATACTCTGAGTGAAGACCAATTTGAAAACCAATTCTAAAAAAAAATAATAATAATAAGTTTTATTGTAGAAGTCTGTGTCACTAGCTCTGATAATTTAAAAAAGCAGGGTTCGGAAGTACAACAATAGATGCAAAAGTAAGCCCCTAATTATTTTTAATGGAAGCTCCAGAAAGAAGTCATGAGGATTAGAATTATTTCTTCCAAACCTCCTCCATTTACCACAGTATAAATGGGGCTCTAAATTATAGTTAGAGATCATTTTCATTTTGCTGCAATTTTTTATAGGAATCCGTTGTGGGTTTTTTTTTCTCAAATAGGTTCGGAAAGATAGTATTAGAAAATATAGGAAGGCTTTAGTTATAAAGGCTCCATATTCAAATTATGGGTAAAATGAAATCCAAAATTACTGTTTGCATGATATCAAAATCTGAGTACATAGTGTGTTTCTAAGAGATGGGCCACTTACAAAGTTGAAAATAATATAAAGTATTGAGAAGTGGGAGAATGCCTGGCCTACACCTCCAGACTTAATATTTTTTTTTTTTTAATTTTAGAGAGAGAAGGAGAGAAAGAGCACGAGCAGGTGAGGGGCAGAGAGAAAAAGAATCTTAAGCAGGCCTCCTGCCCCTACACCTCCAAATATCCAAGCCAAGCCTGGAAAAGCAAGAAAGACAGGAAGAGAGAAAGAAAGGAAATTTAAGTGAACATACATATAACTTGGTTGCTGGTTTTAACAAGAACTTTTCACCTTTATTAATTTATTTGAGAGACAAGGGAAGAGCCAGGGAGAGGCAGAGAGAGGGAGGGAGAATCCGAAGCAGGCTCCAGGCTCCACAGTGTCAGCACAGAGCCCAACTCAGGGCTCAATCCCATGAGTCTGGGATCAGGACCTGAGCCAAAATCAAGAGTCAGATGCTTAACTGACTGAGCCACCCAGTCTCCCCTCAACAAGAACTTTTGATTAGCGATACCTCTACCTTTCTGACTTAAAGTAGAGTTGGAAGTAGAATAACAGATGTCAGGTAAGCCCCTACTATCGTTAGGAAGGCTCATAAGGACTAGACAGCTTCCTGCCAAACATAACCCATTTACGACACACTCACGATAACCAAAATTATAGTCAGAGAACCTTTTCACTTTCGTTTTGATAGAACGGAGCTCATTCACGGTCTTTCACATATAATCAATCACTGAAACAATATACCAGTATTCTTATTTTCTAAGGAAACTAATTCTTACGGTGGCTCAATAATTCTTCAAAGGCAGCAGAATTTCTATGATACTCAAATAAAGGATTCTTTGTTATCTTTCAGGGCCTTTGAATCTTACCTTACACACAACAGAGTTCTGAGACTGCTGAAGATCAAACACTTCAAGGCTCAGTTTATCTGCTTCATTCACATCTCCTGCTTTCGTATGCTCGCTTGTCTTTCATCCAGCATCTTTCTTTTTGTCCCCTTACACACATAGGCCCCACCACACAGGTATGTGTCACACAGCAGTTTTACAATACCATGATTTCTTCAATGTGTTAAAAAAATAAAAGATGACATTTATTAAGACCTATTTCTCAATGACTCAATTAAGAATGTTGTAAGCATTGTTTTACATAAATTCACAGCCACCTGAAGAGACTGGCAATATTTTAAGGTAAGGGCTAATCCCTAAAATATGACTGCCTGTTAAGCAGTTATGAGTAGAGTTTCTGGAAAGCCTGGCAACTGTAGTAGAAGGTGGGGAATCTGGAGCATCACTAGGAGAAAGCATGCTTAGGGACTCGGGAAAGAGACCAATGTGTGGACGCATGCAGAAAAACACAGGGCCAGGTAACACAGAGAGTCCAGAGAATAGCATCTACAACTCTGCCTCTTATTCCATTCTAATATTCTACACAGAAAGTCAAAGACGACAGAATAATCAAAATCCAAAAAATCTCAGTCAAAAGAGACTTCCAACATTCCACTCAATGTAGAAATCCTCCTTGGGGAAAGGAGGAAAAGTCGTTTAATGGATGAATGGAAATGATAAAAGTTTAGTTATTAAAATTATGACCAACAATAAAACTACAGAGAGCATGCAAGACATCAAAAAGTAGTTGTGAGAGAGAGAGTAAGAGAGAGAGAGTGCTTGTGAGGATACTGATCTTGTGAAAAAGGGCTCTTTGAGGTGGAGTTACGTCCTGGGATGGTGAGCTTCAAGCCCATGGCCCTGTTTATTGTCAGGTAATATAAAGTAGATCTGGAAGTGAATGGAGCCCAACAGGGTCAGAGAGGTATGGTTGTCAGGGTGTGACTAAAGGACAGAATCCCAGAAGAGATACCATAGAAGTTAGTCAGTGGAAGTATAGAAAGACATTACTGGACAAAAGAACAGTAGGGGACGAAACACCAAGACAGAAAAAGACATAAGGATCAGGCTGCAAATGGCTTCATAAATGGCCAGCCACTTATGTAATAAGCATAAACAAGCATACCGTGAAGGCATGTCATGAAAAGTTTGGCATATTAAGTATAAAAGCTTATATTTATTCTGAAGGTAAGGTAGAAATGTAGAAAATGAACTGGAGGGGAAACTCATTTTAAACTAGAGGGACTAGGAGCGCCTGATGGCGCAGTCGGTTAAGCGTCCGACTTCAGCCAGGTCACGATCTCGCGGTCCGTGGGTTTGAGCCCCGCGTCGGGCTCTGGGCTGATGGCTCAGAGCCTGGAGCCTGTTTCCGATTCTGTGTCTCCCTCTCTCTCTGCTCCTCCCCCGTTCATGCTCTGTCTCTCTCTGTCCCAAAAATAAATAAACGTTGAAAAAACATTTAAAAAAAAATAAAAATAAACTAGAGGGACTAGTTTAAGGCTGTTTCAGAAATTTAGATGAGCAATGTTGAAAGCCTGAATCAGACAGGAGTGGTGAGATTCCAGAGAATCATTTAATCCACTTAATTGATAGAGTCAGTGATGTTAGAAAGGCAGAGCTTTTTGTCTTAAGCAGCTAGGGAGAGGGTAGTTTCATGAACCTCAGGCTCTAATTCACTAGGTATAAAGAGAGATGAAGCATTTAACAAGGCCTTTATGTGGAAAGATTTACTATTAGACATGGCGGATTTGAACTACCACAGGATCTAATAAAAGGATGCCTGAAAGTCAAGCTAAGTCTAACACAATACGCAACATTAGTAGAGTGAACCCAAACACAGTCACTCACTTACATCAACCTGCATAACAACACAATTTGTTTGGGACTTGTTTTTTCATTCTCAGGTAGAAAAGATTTTAAATAGCAAATCACATTTTTATTTTCTTACTTTGAGATAGAGAAAAGCCATACCCTAGTTTCTAAACTATCACAGTTTTATTTATAGCTTTAAGGATATTCATAGCTTTAATTCTATTTATAGCTTTAACTCTATTTATAGCTTTATTTACAGCTTTACCTCTAAAGCTATCCCTAGATATATGTAAGGAAATATTTATGCTATCATTATTTATTTAATATATCCATTATTAAAATTTGTAGAGATAAATGAATGTATATTTGCTTCTACTCCAGGGATCTAAAACTGTAGTTTGTTGTTGTTGCTGCTGCTGTTTCTGAAAGACTCTAAGATATATATTTATATATAAAATTCATAATAACAGTTGCACTTACTATTGCCACTGGAAACGCATTAGGTATAAAATCAGCAAATAAAAGAATTGCTGAGTTTTCAGGTTCTCACAGCAATAGGGATGCTCATAGCCAAATTGAAAAAGGCTTAACTGAAGAGATGTGCCCTGCACAGTGAGTTGAAATTCAATAGGCTGAGGTTTTTATTGAACCGTGAGAAAACAGAATATCCAAACTTCTATAAAACATGCTTTTACTGAAGTCGCATGTGTTTTTAATCTAAGAACTGTAGCTACTGAATTGTACAATGTGAATTTAATCAGGACATATTACTACAAACTAAAAACAATCAATAAATCAAATATATAGATCAAAGTAAACTCTTCAGATTGTAGCAGCTAATATTTATTTAAGTGCTCAGCTTAAAGATACTCAAAATTGAAATAGAAAGAGAATGTAAGACTTTCTTGGGTTTGGCATTAAAGCTGTATTTCTAGACTTTCAGCACCAAGAAAAAAAAAGGCCTGTGACATTAAAAACATGTTCCAGGCTACAGACAGACATATGAATCTAAGAGATCTTAAGAATTTCTAGGTATAAACTATACACTAGAAACAGTTGGGGCTGGGGAGAACTCATGTTTTCATCTTTGCATCCCAGTGCCTACTAAAAAGAGTACGTCACATATCAAAGGTAGTCAATAAATATCTGGAGTAGAATGGAAAACAGGAAAGAGTATTTTCAGTTGTCCACACCAGCCAAATACTAATAATGATAAAATAAAACATGCCATCAATCTGTTCATCATGTCATCAATACTATAAATGGGGATTCCTCTTCTAATATAAAATTTCCAAGAAGAGCCTTTCTCCAATGTGGTAGCTTTTCCTGTGAGATGCTTCCCATTTTTCATTTAAGAAAAGAAAAGAAAAGAAAAGAAAAGAAAAGAAAAGAAAAGAAAAGAAAAGAAAAGAAAAGAAAAGAAAAGAAAAGAAAAGAAAAGAAAAGGTAGAAAGTGAGAGCATTTGTCTACATCTATCATTTTCACCAAGATAGAGCCAACTGAGTAAGACAATTAGGCAGTAATCAACTCACACACTTTATTTCCATTACTTCCAAAACTACGTACATAGTCTAAGAATGACTATTCCAAACGAGGAGTGTCAGTCTATCAAATATATTGAAAATACCAGCACTCTCTGGCTAGAATTTGTAAATTCTACCAGGTAATGTTTTCACTTTTTAAAAACTCTTCTCAAATTATGAACTTAATGGATACTGTTTTTAGAAAAATTGAAAAGGCTCTCTGAGTCATAAAAGCAGCAGACTACACACAATATAGCACCTTCACAATGTCTAACATAGTCTTTCCCTACCAGGCAGACAGAATCCCACCTCCTTAATATTAATGAGGAATGTATTTTTAGAATAACTGAAGCTTTCCAAAGTGAAAAGCAAAGAGGAAAAGAAAAAAAAACTGTCTAAAAAGCGAACCTATATGCTATGTGCTTATAGTATATATAAAAATAAAAACTCTGACACAATAGCACAGAGGATGAAGGGAGGAAGTGTAAATATAGTGTCATAAGGTCCTTAAACTACACATAAAGCAGTAGGATATTGTTTCTAAATAGACTGGTTAAGTAATTATATTTAACCAGTTAGACTGGTTATATATAAATACATATATATACATATATATGTGTATATATATATATATACATGCTTATAGAAAATACCAAAATTAAAATTAATATCAATACAGAAGATAAAATCTAATGATAAAATTATCAATAAAATTATCAATAAATACTACGGAAAAAAAGGAGAAAAAAACAAAAGAGATGAAAGAACTAGAAAACAAGCAAAATAGTAGCTCTTAAGTATATCAATAATCACATTAAGTATGACAGGTCTAAAAAAATTATTAAAAAATAAAGATTATCAGAAAAAAATAAAAAGCAAGATTTGATTATATGTTGTCCCCAAGAAATTCACTTTACTGATAAAGATAAAAGTAAAAGGGCAGAGAAAGATATATCCTGCAAAGAATGAACTAAAGAAAGCTGAAGTGGGAATATTAATGTCAGGTGAAGTATACCTTATAATAATTCATATTAACATGGCTAAGTAGGGACAATGATAAAAGAGTCAATTCTCAAAGAAGACATAACAATCCTTAATGTGTATATGCTTTACAATGGACCTTAAAATTACATCAGGGGGAAAATCATATATTAAAAGGAGAAATAAACAAATACATAATTATGGTTGAATAATTCAACACTCCACTTTAAGTTACTGATAGAACAAGTAGACAGAAAATCAGTAAGGATATAGAAAATCTGAGCAACACCACCAATGAACTACTTGAACTTTTAGAACACTATACCCAACAAAAGCAAAATAGAATACACTTTTGTTCAAGTGCACAAGTAATATGTTCTCCAAGATAGACAATATTATGAGCCATAAAACAAAATTTAACAAACTTAAAATAATAGAAATCCTCTAAAGTATTCTCTGTCTATAATAAATTTAATACAGAAATAACAGCTGAATTACCCTCCCCAGGTATTTAGAAATTAAATAGCACACTTCTAAACAATTCATGTATCAAAGAAGATACTTTGAACTGAATGAAGATTAAAATACAACCTATTAAAATTAGTGGGATGTAGCTACAGAAGTACTGAGAAAATCATTGCATTAAGTGCATATATATTGGAGAAAAACATAGGTCTTAAACCAGTAACCTAGACTTCTCCCCTAAAAAATAAGAAAAAATAGAGCAAATGAAATATATAATTTACATTTTACAGATTGCACTGTACAAGGTCCATATATAAGTCAATCCTATTCCTACATATCAACAATGAAAAATTGAAAATTGAAGTTAAAAAAACCTTTATCATAATGCCAAAAAATGAAATATCAGATGTGTATCTAACAAACTAGGGACAGGATATGTATCATAAACACTACACACTACTGATGAAGGAAATCAATATAGATCTAAATAAATGAAAAGCTATACTATGTTCAAGGATTGGAAGCCTCATTATTTTAAAGTATTTCTTCTCCACAAATTTTCTATACATACAGTGCATTCTCAATCAAAATCATTCTCAAGTTGTTTTGTTTTTCTTGTTTTTTTGTTTTTTAGATAACAAAATAGCTCTAAGTAAACAAATTTAAATAAGTGTTAATATACAATATTTATAATAGATTTTAAACTGACAACCTACTCATTTACTGTAAATATTCAAAGGCAAATGGAGTTTCCCTGTCTTGAATGTCAAGTTAAATATGTATATGTGTATATTTGTATATGTGCATTTTTAGATGTACAATTTTTATAATTTTTATAGACCCCCATTTCTTGAAAAAACTAGTTTTCCAAGTGAAGAAATTTCATCTATGAATTTCAAATGCGATATTTGGTATGATTCTAAAATTTCAGATGTTATAATATCATGGTTTTTAAATGATCAATATTCCCAAAGACAATTTTCTAAGCTCAATATACACACAAATTAGAGAAGCAGCATGTGAGTTTGCATGACCTATTGGACCATGCTACAGGAAATATCTGGAATATTCTTTCTCCATCATCCTCCTAGATAATTCTTCTTGAGTTCTTGAAGAGTCATCTTAAAGGGGGATGTCTTTGCTGAAATAATATGTATAGTGATTCAATTAAGATTCCTCAATAAGCAAGATCAAAGTCTTGGGTAGTATCAATTTCAAAGGTAGGTGGTTATTACAAAATTGGTTCTGTGGCACAATAATCTTAAAATTCTAAGTTACTCTCTCCATGATTCTTTTCATTTTTCTCTTATGATCTCATGGAAAGCTATAGTAATTCCTCTAACAACTGCAATCCAAAGCAGAAAGAGAGATAATTCTCAATTCCTTATTCCTATATCTTGCTTTTTATTAACAAGGGAAATCTTTCTCAGAAATTTCCCTTCAGGTCTCATTAGTCAAATAGGTTATTTGCCCAACCTTCAGAACACTGGGAAGAAATGGGACTGTGTAAGGACTAACCTCCCCTACAATTAGTGCCACCATAGCTCAAAAACTTGGGTTCTGAGAAAAGAAAATGGTGATAGGTAACCAGCAGTGATTGCCACTTATAAACATCAATTATAATCTTTTATTTTTTATGTATGCTCCTCCCTCTTGCCACTGATATTTCTATTCTTAAAAATAAATGACAAATGAATACTCATGTATGTGGATTTATAAATAAGAGATATTAAAGCTCTTTTGACACTATCAAAAATCTGAAAATGTTAGAAGTAATTAGCATTTTAGTCTCTACTTTTTGCTAAATAATCCAGATTCTCTTCTTAATGTTATGCAAAGACATTAGAGTTAAGTTAGTATTAACTAATCTGTTTTCATCTATAATTCTCTCATTGCCCTCCTGTTAACAACAAGACAATGGTCTAAAATGAGGATAGTTATGGTTAAGTGCTACATCACCAAACAAGACTGGACTTGATTAGAGTTTTGGACCTCCCAGAAATGGAATCTTAAATTACTCAATCAGGAATCACAAAATCAGGACTAACTAGACAATCTGCCTAAGAGACCCCTGACATCCCCTAAAAGGAAAGGGGTCTTGCCATAGCCAATCCACTTTTGGCCTCGTATAACCTCCTTGATCCCTTCTGCCTGTTAAAGTCTTTCATTTGCTCCAGCTTTTCAGAGCTCCCTTCTATCTGCCACATTGGATGCTACCCAATTCATGAATTGTCCAATCAAGCCAGTTGAATTTTGCTTTTTAACACTATCCTTCTCTGCCTATTATTCTGTATCCTACTAAAGCTTTCATTTTAGTCTCTTCTCCAAATTTATTTTTAGCCTTTGGTCTTTTTTTTTTTCCTATTTTCCTTCTTTTGTTTTCTCTCTTTCCAGTCTTTGGCTTTCTCTTTGTCTATAATCAGGGGAGATCTACCCAAGCACATAGAAGACATAAAGGATGAAAGAGTCTATCATATCAGCAGACAACTGACCAACATTTATCACTCTACTATACCCAACTAAATAAAATTTGAATGATACAATCCCCCAGGGGCTAGTATGATACAACTCAATTTTCAAAAAACTTTCTTGGTATCTCTCATAACATTTAGAATTCTATGTGTAATGAAAGTATAACAGTATATAGTTAATTTTGAGTCATACCAAGAAATTTGTGTATATTTTCTTGTTTACTGCCCACAGTAACCCCATGAGAAGCTACTCCAGCAAGATCTCATTGCCTGTCCAATATTTCAGTGTGTATGTTGCAAATTTGAAATTGAAACAATCAATACAAAGTCTGAGTATACATTGCTTCTCATTCCTACCAGACCATACATTCATTAAGCGTGAACACTGTTGCCAGCTTTCTTTACAATAACTTCAATAGCTAACCTAAGAGATCAGTAACTGATATTGAATTAATGAGTAATTGAATAAATAATGTAAAAAATTTCCTATTACTCAAAAGATAGACATATTTAAAGCATAAGATGTTCTCTGCAGTTGCAAGTCCCCAATATAAAGTTATAAACATGAACAAAAGACAGGAAGTGGTATTAAACTTTTGAAAAATAATGGCCTCATTTTTTGGAAGAAATTATGCAAATCACAAATGTTTAACAGCAAAGATCTATGGAAGTAACAATCCAGAAAAAAATCACTGACCTTAGACAAGCCACAAGAAGAGATAATCTCATGGGTTATGGAGTTGCTGCCCTGTAATAAGACGGCCTACAATACTTTAGCCGTGGAGTCGGAGAAACTGAAAACCAGAAATAACCTGAGGCATTTCTGGTCTATTTCTGAAGTAGAAAGTTGCCTGTGTTTCCATAGAAGAGAGTGTTTAAAAAAATAATAAAAAGATAACTAAGCTAATTAAGCAAAAGAGGAAATTAATCAAGTAGAAATGATCGAAGTAGAATTCTGGCTAAGCTCTTGGTGAGGAAAGGATACTATGCCATTACGAAGGAGAATAATTATTTTGCCTTATATAGCAGAAAGCAAAAGAGGCTAAAACCGGATATTGTAATATATTAAGCTTTTAATAATGAGCATAACTTGAATGTGTAAAACTACCTAGGTAACATTTTAACCGTTTTAGGAATATTTTCAAATATTCCCGGACAGGCTACACAAATATTTTCTACACCTACAGTGTTCCTCCACACCCAAAACCAATAACCACAATATACTAAAATACAAACTTAACAACTCTCACTTCAGAATATGATGCTAATTTACAAAGTTTTTCTTTGCGGATGACGATTCATAGAGCATTATTTTAAATATTTACCCAGAGTGCTACATTAGAGGATTCCAGCTCCTTTTTCCCCAACATCTCATAGATTCTTCTGTAATCCATTATTTGGTATTTGCTTTGCGAGGCCCCATTGTGACCTCTCACACATCTCCCTTTTCTGCATCGATTAAGTACAAGCTGAGGTCCTAACCAGAAATCATGGGGTCATACCCAGAGATCAGAGTTTTACCATCTGGAAATAAAAACACTCATTTTTTTCCTCCTAGTGTTTTCTGTATCGCATGCCAACTCACGGAGAATTATGCTTATCTGCATTAGTACTTAAATACTTTTTAAAGAAATTATGATTTGTGGGGAAAACTAGCACACATAAAACAATATCAAGATTACGGTTACAGAAGCCCTCCCCTTGAGGTAGGGGAGCAGAGTAAGTACAGGCTGAGATTCCAAGGCTACCTCCACCAGTTACAAACTTAAGAATGTTGGTCAACATGCTCACCTTACCTGGGTTTCAGCTGCCTTGCTTTCTAAATGAAGATTGTAATGCAGATGGTGTTTCTGATGGCTGCAATATTCCTGGCTTCGGGGCCTCTAAGATCGGCTGCCCATCCTCCTGGAAATTGTTCCAGCTACCTTAAATATGAATTACAATAAGATTAGGAAAGTGAAGGAAATAGGAGAGGAGAGCCTTCCTAAAGGAAAGGTGACAGGGCATGACTAATTTTAAGAGGTGGGGGTCAGTAAGAGAAATTAGCTTCAATTATGCACCTAGGAGAATAGTGTCTCATTGACCAAGGCAAGGAAGTTAGGTTTAAGGGGTGGCAAATGGCAATCCAGGAAAGAAGAAGGTATGTTCTAACATGAGACTGCTCAATTTGAATAGGTTTGATTTAAAATATAACATGAATGTTTAGGAAGTTATCAGAGGGAGTTAAAGCGGTATATAGCAATTTCTCTGGGATGAAGCAACCCCATAGTAGGCATTGCCATCATATAACTATACTCTCTGAAAATGGAATCAATACTGTATCATTTCTACCTACAGCATAGGTGGTTTGTTTCATGTAAGTTTATTTTTCTTTTTCATATTGGCAATAATTGTCTGCAACTCAACTTTGGCAATGCAGCACATTGATTAAGACAGAGAGAATATAAATATTGTTAAAATACATAAGCCATCTCTGGTTCCTATATGCAGGAGGCAGTAAATTTTTGTGAAACGTTTTTGTTTCGCGATGGCAAATGAAAATAAAAGTATACATTATCACTATTGAGTCTGAATGCAACACAATTCATTACAGTTTTCCACCATTAAATTCAACATAGTGGTACAGGGACATAATATATAATATTTAAGACATAAGATACAAGAGAGAAAAAGGCTTAAGTAACAACTGTATTCTGCCAACTAAAATACGCACGCAGGCTTTCTGCTCCCCTTGTTGGCATTCAAGTTCCGGTAAGGGCCAAACAAAAATTACTCTTTGATCATCCATCTGAGAACTCATTTTTACTCATCATTAGCTGTTGGGATAGGATAAAACTAGAATTTTAGAAATGTCAATACTGCTGCTAACCAAAATGCTGAATTCATATTGATCTACTTAAAACAATTTAAGATTTCTCATTACAATTAACTTACCACCCTATGCCCTTTCAGGAGACCCATAAAACCACAGTTTTAAAAACCAAGAGCCAAGCCTCATATATTTATCATTTGTGCCCTGAGTACATTCTAAGTGTAATTATCACCTCCCTCCAGTGACACATTAAATCATGTTTTCTTTCATTTCTTTTTTTTTAATTTTTTTAACGTTTTATTTATTTTTGAGACAGGGAGAGACAGAGCACGAACAGGGGAGGGTCAGAGAGAGGGAGACACAGAATCTGAAACAGGCTCCAGGCTCTGAGCTGTCAGCACAGAGCCCAAAGCGGGGCTCAGACTCACGGACCGAGAGATCATGACCTGAGCCGAAGTCGGCTGCCTAACCGACTGAGCCACCCAGGCGCCCCTTTTTTCATTTCCTTTAATGTACTACCTAATCATGAATTGGGAGGTGGCATGATTAGGCGAAAGGCCATAAAATGAAGCTTAAGATTCTGGCTGTCTCCCTCTCTTTGATCCAATGCTTGCTTGGACTATTTAATCACAGGCAAAGTTCCTTGGGTGGAGGCCCGTGTGCCGCGCGGGGGGGGCTCAGAAGGAGACAATTACCTGCCTCATCCAATTAAAAATCCAGCTGGAGAAGTTGAGGGCCACTCAGCGTCAAGTACTTAACAGGTGCCTTCTGACAATTTTCTTAGCACTTTTAGAACATTGCCTTATATAGAGTAGCTGTGTTTTCACCCAGTGATTGCCCTGAATATCTTGAAATAAGAACTTCCTGTTGCATCTTGCAGTTTTTATGTACATCATTTTATTTGATGCATGATGCAACACTAATAAGTAGGAAGGATAATAAATGCTTTCAGCCTTCCTCTGGCTTCAGCTGCAGCATGCCTCCCCCTTGCATTAGTTCCTTCATTAACAGTACATAAGTGTCTTGGTAGAAATACAGTAACAGGGTACTTTAACCTCTGTTTACCCTAATGACACCTTTTTACCTACACTACCTCTCAACCACCAATCTATCTTGGTTTTCTTTGAGTCCAATGCTTTATTTTTTTCCGATAGACTTTATTTTCTTTTTTAACTTCCCAATGTTCTTCTCAGGGGCCTTTTAGAATAAAACTGATTAAAGAAGAAGGAGGAGGAGGAGGAGGAGGAGGAGGAGGAGGAGAAGAAATTCCACAGCTGCTATCAACCTAGAAATAGCAATACTGCCTTGAGTCACCATGACCAATAGAATTAAACTGCCCCCAAAGTTTTTTGTCCTCATGACTTATATCATAAGTTAGAAACTTGGTTCCTTCATTTATTAGGAGTAACTCTGTGCTCATGACTGCATTCTTTTTGAACACTGCTGAGAAGAGCTGTTATAAATCCTATGCTTTAGGCTTTTAAAAAATGTATACAGTGAAAATAATGTGACTTATTCACTATCCAGTAGATAATTAGCATCTTTAAATCTATACTGAATCAAAAAAGAGGACTCTAATGTAAAAAGGATATTCTGTGTTTATTTACTCATAGAATTAGCTATCAGTCCTTCACCTGTTGAACAGGTACTAAGTTCCTACTATATAAAACACACCTTATCTGTGTATTATCAAATCGAAGAAGAATGATAGGGGTGTGTGTTTGGAAATGAGAAGTAATTAATTGTAACTAAAAAAATGTGCTTTTTTACTTTTTTAGATAAAAAATGATAAAATGATATCTTATCAGATAAAAAATGATATCTTTTGTTTGTCCTTCCAGACTTACTTTCTACAATCCTTACCCTGCTTGAAGTCTCAGGAGGTTGATTTATATAGGATGAATTCTTGGGTTTCCGGGTAGGTTTAGCAAGTGGGAAGGCACCACAGGACAGAAAGGGAGTGAGGTCAGGTGTTCATTTTTCTGCATCCATTTTCCTACTCTCCCTCATTTAGATACATTTCTTGACAGGCATTGGTGCCATCATGTAGCTCTGTCCTACAATTCTTGATTCTGGTAAATTCTCACTTCCTTTGCTTCTTCAGAAAAAGAAGTAGAGATTCAATTACTGTTATTGAGGCCCAAGGCACTGCACCCATCTTTTATTAGCTTCTGTAAACTCTGCTATGGCAGTTTAAGACATGTATGCAAATCCATGGCACTCCTCCCATTGCTCAGTCAAGTCTAAAACATTTATACTTGAACCTGGGCTGGCTTTGGAGGCTTACTCATAACGAATGTAATGCATCAACACTTGTGTTCTCGGACTTCTGAGGGTATCTCATAAATGGCCATTCTACTTTTGCCTTGCTTGCTAGGATACTCGTGTTTGGAGCCTCAAGACACCATGTGACAAGACCCACTATCCTGTGGCAAGCACACTGATAAGAAGCCCAGCTGAGTCGCATGGAAGAACCACATATACATATATGTGCTCATTCAACAGTGCCAACCTAGGTGGTGGACATGTGAGTGAAAATGCCTTTAAATGAATCCAACCCCAGTCATCAAGTTGACCCCCCAGCACTGAGCCTTCCCAGATGAAACCTCAACATCATGGAGCAGAAAAGAATCATCCTGTTTGTGGCTTTTTTCTAATTCTTGACCCATAGAATCCACGGGTACAATAAAATGCTTATTACTTTTTGTCACTAAGTTTGGGGTGGTTTGTCATACACCAATATGGATCACAGTAACCTATTCACATCCTGGTAAATAGTCCTTTTATTCAACTCTGCAAATTGCCCAATTTGATGGGGCTGCCTTTTTCCTGACAGAACCCTGTGGGATACCAAGGGAATGCCGCATAAGTATGATATGATTGATATGAACAAACTCCCAGAGGAGTTTAAAGTAAAGAGAATTCACTTCCAGTTGGCGTGATCAGGAAAGTCTCCGTGAAGGCAGGAGCCGTGTATGTTTGATGTCCCAGACGCTCAATAACATCTCTTGAAGTTTGCTAAAGGGGGAGGTGAGATTTTTACTGGGCCTCGAGAAACATCTGTGATTAGGATGGGATGAAACGATCCTGATGGGATGTACTATTACAGACAGAAAGAACAGTAAAAAATGAAGAGCATGGAAACAAGAACCTGCATTCAAAAAATAAATTCCATGATAGAAGAGTCCAGCTGGAATATTCACTCCACACGGAGGTTTAGGACCCAAGTATCTCACCCTCTTCCCAGTACATAGCCTTCCTTCATTCTCCAAAGCTCTCAGATGAAAATGCAAACTTCTTAACATTGCTCTATTAAACACTTCTGGACTTATCTGCCCTTCTCTTTGCCCTCATCTTTCCTTCCTGGCTCTCCGTCCCTACCTGTATTGCAGTCACATTAACTATCTGCAGATTCGGCCATGCACACCTTTGTCATTTTGAACATGTTGCTCTCTTTGCCTAGAATATTCTACACATTCATCTTCCTCCTCTAATTTGCAATCACCTTCAAATCTGAATATGAAATATTCAATATTCATATATGAATCCCCCTCTTCAGGTAGCCTTCCTGAAATGTGACATAGGAATTCTCCCTAAAGGTTGACATAATTCCCTTGTGTTCACAAGTATGGAGGCACATACAGTGTTGTTTTATTTTTTTGAATAAATGTTTATTTATTTTGAGAGAGAGTGTGAGAAGAAGAGGAGCAGAGAGATAGGGAAGGAGAATCCCAAGAAGGTTCCATGCTGTCAGCACGTATAGCCCAATGCAGGGCTCAGTCTCACCAAGAATGAGATCATGACCTGAGCCAAAATCAAGAGTTGGATGTTTACTGACTGAGCCACCCAGGCGCCCCATAACGTTGCTTTATTATAGGTTTTACTCTTGGTCTGGGTATAAACCATAAACTCCTCAGACATGTACAGAAATTTGGGTCTTATTATACTTGAGAAAATAAAATAATTCATATAATGTATTAACGGTTGCCAAGAGTAAATATTAGGGAAGTGAGCGAAGAATCAATAAGTTTTGTGCAATGAGTATCTGTTCCCAAGATTGCAGTTACTGCAGTTTCTGTTCACATCACGAGTCCTGGAAATCAGAAAAGTGCCCGTTACAACTGTGTGTTGAATAAAGAAATGCAGCATGAATGAATGGATAGAAATAAAGAAGAAGGAAGAATGGTCTTTAAGATGACTATCTTAGAGGGGCGCCTGGGTGGCGCAGTCGGTTAAGCATCCGACTTCAGCCAGGTCACGATCTCGCGGTCCGTGAGTTCGAGCCCCGCGTCAGGCTCTGGGCTGATGGCTCAGAGCCTGGAGCCTGTTTCCGATTCTGTGTCTCCCTCTCTCTCTGCCCCTCCCCCATTCATGCTCTGTCTCTCTTTGTCCCAAAAATAAATAAAAAACGTTGAAAAAAAAATTAAAAAAAAAAAAAAAAGATGACTATCTTAGATCACCAGTGGAACAGCTATGTAGAATCTATGTATAATTGCCAATCCCAGAACCCTCTGGAAAGGGGTTCAGTTAATTGTATTGCCCTGTTTCAGTTTATTTAAATCAGGGGGGAATTGTTAAAAGAGCAACAGGATGAACTTTTTTACTCCTTAGTCTTTGCTTCCTCTCTCATTGGTCAAGTATACTGTTCTCAAGCACTGAATTTAATTAACACTTTGCTCAAGGGCTTGATTTTAAAGTCTCTTGTCCGAGATGGGGTTTCTGGCTTATCTTTCGGTAGCTATAGATAAGGGACAGGTTCCATTTACCTGAAATGTTTACACAGTTAATGTGTATTTCAACTTCTGTTTGCTTTGACGATTTAATGCTACCTACCTGAAAATGCTTCTATTTGAAGTACTAATTTTATGAATAGCTGCAATTAATGAAGTGCCTTAGGTGTCTTGCTTTCCAATACCATTTATACACAATATTGCAGGTTATAAAACTTGCATCCAATGTGCAGAGAACTGGCGATTTCTATTTCTTTAATAAACTTTGACAGTTTGCATTTAAATTATTCTTGATCTACTACTATTTTGACGGGGCTTTGTAATGTCAGAAGTCAGAAGCTTTTAAGCTTATTCTAAATAAAATTTAATTTGAGGAAATATGGGCAATTGATTTAAAATAAAGGACCAGCTCTCGCATATTCCTCAGAGCAATGCTTCCAGTTTTCAGTGAGCCAACTCATCCTCATGAGCCTGGACAATGATCTCTAACCTTGAGTACCATTGCACAATGATCATGATTTTTAAAAAATTTTTAAAGCTAGTTTTATTGCACTTCCCATTATTACAGATGATTGGAGTTACTTAATCATCAAATGATCTCCAGGGCATTTGAGTGGCTCAGTCAGTTAAACATCTGACTTCAGCTCAGGTCATGATCTCGGAATTTGGGAGTTCGAGCCCCACGTCGAGCTCTGTGCTGACAGCGCAGAGCCTGGAGCCTGCTTTGGGTTCTGTGTCTCCCTCTCTCTCTGCCCCTCCCCTGTGCTCACTCTCCCTCTCTCTCTCTCGCTCTCTCTCAAAAATAAACACATTTTTAAAAAATTTTTTTTAAATAATTAAATAATCTCCAATCATTACTGTGACTACATTTCACTTTATGTTAGTCAGGCTCCCTCATACACAGGTGCTATTTTGAATGACTTTCCTTCAAGTCTACCCAGTTTGGTTCATTTTTCTCCCAATAACTTTTGTTTCTTTCGATGACTATATATCAACTTCCCCACAAAATTACCATTCGAAGCTCTAAATCTCTGAGTTTAAACCTTGCTTCATGTACCATCTGTTGACATTTGATTTATGATTTGCACATTGAGACCTTCAAACCATAATAGATAAGACATTCATTTCCTAGGTCTTCCCAGATTGGTCATTTGGTTAAAAATACCCTTAAAAACTACAGAGAATCAAAAACAAATGAGCTAGCTTGAGATAATGTCTGTTCCGCCTCAGAAGCAAAAGTTACCATTTAAAAAATTGCCTCTAGCCTGTGAGCTTTAAAATTTTAACAAAGTGCCTGGGATCCAGCTGGATGTTTAACTTGCATCACTCTCTACACTCTTGCAGCTAGATATGTTCCACATGTGAGTATATTTTCTAATGGAATCATCAGAGAGACACTATATAGAGGAAGGTCCATAGGTCTCAGCAAGGATCATAAAATTGCCTAGATACTTAAAATTCTTAAATAGCTGGTTTTTACCCAGTTTAATTCTTCTGGCTTCCAGGGCTGTGAATCTGCTTTTAAATAGAGTAACTAATACAATTTGTAAAATAAATGAGGGTGCAGTTTATTCCTAAGAATAGTTCATAATAGTCAAGATCACATCCATGAAGAAAAACAAAAGAAAACAAAACAAAACAACACCATGATGTCAATAAAGTTTGGTCATCAAATGAAGCACAAAGAAAGCTGAGTCACAAGAGGTCATTTGTGCCACTTAGTTTATCTGGTTAAAGAAGGGTAAAAAGGAAAAGTCAGAGTTGCCTTTCAGCCTCCTAATGATTTGAGAGAATTATGCAGGGAATAAACTTCAAGCTTTGACCTTCACCTGAATTCTTATCCCCAGTTAAGTTACTTGAAATTTATGTTGTGAAACCTAAGAGGAAACAAACAAGAGGGTTTGTATTAATCAATATAAACTACATTTTTAAAAAGTGCCAATTTTTATTTCTGGCACATGAGTACATACCCTGAAAACTAATCTTCCTTCTGGAAACAATTACAAATACTGGATTAAATAAAAAGGTTTTGTTTTTATTTTATAAGAATGCAAGGGATGTCTTCAGAAGCCAAAATAAATGAAAGCAGTAATCTAGAGAGTTAAGCAAACTCTAATGTTACTGGCTACTTTGAAGGCACCTGATAATCTCTGGTGACCTTGAGTTTCATTTTTGACAGCCACACAGGAAATAGGAGACAGGAAACAAACAAAGCTTGGGGCCCACCCTTGAAGTGGAGGGTGTTAGATTAGAAGACTCTCAAATAAAGCCAGAACCTCTGGTGCTGCATCTTTAGGGAAAAGCACAATAGAATTTAGGTTCAAAAAAAAAAAATGTACACACACACACACACACACACACACACACACACACACATATACACCACGCTTGCATTTTTTTTTCTTTTCCTAGTCTATGTTAAAAGCTATCATAGAATATTTCACTTTTTCTTTAACTCTCCAATGATTCAATTTCAAGTAAGTCTTTGGGAAGTATTGTAGGGAATTAGTGACAGGGACAAAACAGTCTGCTAAAACCAAGCTGCATCATTATTGCTTCTTAGAAGGAAAACCTGCCCTTGCACGACTAGAATTTCTTCTTTTCCAAATACAAGTTCTGGTGCCTGTTCAAATTACCTATTGCTTTGTAACAAAATCCCCAAATTTACTGGCTTAAAATAACATTTGCCTCTGCAATTTGGGTAGAGCTTTCGAGGAAAAGTTACTCTCTGCTCCACTCGACACTATTTTGTGTAGTTCAATGGTTAGGAACTAGAATCATCTGAATTCTCCTTAACTGAAAGGATGCCAACTGTTGTTTGGGACTTTGGCTGAGTCTCACTGCCAGAACACCTACACACAAGCTCTCCATGAAGCTTGGGCTTCCTGACCACATGATGGCTGGATTCTATGGGCAGGCATCCTGAGAGGGACACACACATACAGCAGAGAAGCCATTTTCCATTTTTGACAGAGCTTCAAAGTCAGATGGTGTCATTTCCGCATTTTTCTGTTCACTGAAGAGATCAAAATACTCTTCCAGGTTTGAAGGGAAGGGAGAAGATAGTATACTCCACCTCTGGATGGGAGCATGGTGAAGTTCCTAGAGAATACGCAAGACCAAAATCCTTCTAGGGCCGTTTTAAAGGAAATCTAATCCGCTACATTCCTCAAACTCATTCCAGAATTGCCATTATATGTGTCCAATGTGTAGCCAAAACAGAGGGAGGAAGAAGCCAAGGTGAGAAGCTTTATTGGGAAATGGTTTTCCAGAAAGTACAAATTCAACCTTTGTTTAACTGGATGCCACCAGGGGTGGCCCCTCACCTTTCTCTTCCAAGCACTAATGCTCGAGGAAGGTCTCAGGCAGCATCCAGCCTCAGAGGCAGCTGTCCCTCCTGCTCTCTTTGCTCCAGGTGGGCAAAAAGTGCAGGGTGCTGACAGGGAGTAATCATGAATGCCCATATGTGCTTTCTGAAGGACAAAGGAGAGTCCCTACAGTGTGATGAAAAGTGTTACATGAAAATTTCACAATTTACGCTGTATTAAAACAAGTTTTCAGGGGGCACCTGGGTGGATCAGTTGGTTAAGTGCTTGACTCTTGATTTTGGCTCAGGCCATTATCTCAGGGCCATGGGGTTGAGCCCCGTGTCAGAATCTATGCTGATAGCATGGAACCTGCTTGGGATTCTCTCTCTCCTCTCTCTCCCCCAACATAGACATTTAAAAAAACAAGTTTTCAGTATTTTGTTTTTGTTCTTAAACTAGGCCAAGGCTACAATAATAAGACATCAAGCAAAGGGCAGAGACGAGAACGATCTAAGATATGGTGCAGCGGATTATTGCAAGGATTGCAACTGTATAAATGCCAGTGTAGATCACACCATTCGAACACCTTTCCATCAGCACGTGCACTACACAACATCTTCACTTCCTGCACCCACGTCAGTGTTTTCTTCATGTCCTGTGAGCCTGGCATTCTGTATTTTTCCATGTTAATCCTTTCTCAATGTGAAAGAATTGACCCTCATTAAAATATCTTATAAAATCCTCACAGAGGTGGAAGAAACATTTGAAGGAAGAGACCATAGCACTCCTTCTATTTCCCCCTGAAATAGTAACAAACCTGTAGATGCCCCAGAGTCAAGGTAGGAGCTGTGAGAAGTACAGAGGAAGAAACTCATTACAAATGACTTAACAGCAACATTAGCACCTGAGACTAAAGAAACTAATGCCCTAGCTTTTCTGCCATTGACAGTTCTATCTGGAAACAACACATACCCTACAGGTCTAGAATATCTCCCTTTCCATTTCTGCATTTCTTAGTGGCTTATTGAAAAGTATCAGGCAGACAAATATGTTTTCCTGTCTAAAGAGCCTTTTTAAGATGTCTAGTTCAAAATGGCTTTAGCTCAGAATCCAGATAAGAGGACTTTCCAAAGTGGAGATGGGTGTGGAGATTGGAGGAACTTGGAAACGATGAGGATGTGAGCTTCAGGTCCCCCTGCTTCATGGAATAAAGCTTTCCTAGGGTAAAGCTTTCTGTTGCCTCACTCCTTGGCTCTTGCTTGGCCCTGGTTCTTTTGAATCTCAACCCCATTCATTGTAACTCCCTGATCTTGTCATCCCTTCCTCCCTAAGTTCAATGATCAAAACTAGGCCAGTGTAACTGTCACCAAAATGTTCCCTTCCAAATAAAGTGCTAAAGCAATTTTCCAGTGAATCATTTCCAACACTGCATTATACAACACACCTAATGAAATCCAGCAAAATAGCTGTGAAAGCATAAACGAAACACAGTAGGGTAGAGGATTCCAGCAAATGTTAGGGAAGATTCATCCAAACACATGGGCACCAGCTTTTTCTAGCATGTGGAGTGCTGGGAAGCCATAAAACAGAAGTGTGAACTAGATGGCATTGCTTTTTTTTTAATGTTTGTTTATTTACTTTGAGAGAGAAAGAGGATGAGTGGGGGAGGGGCAGAGAGAGAGAGAGAGAGAGAGAGAGAGAGAGAGAATATGGTGCCTCCATCTCACGAACCATGAGATCATGAGCTGAGCCTAAATCAAGAGCTTAGCTGACTAAGCCACTCAGAAGCCCCTAGATGGTGTTCCTTTTAGGTAATTCTCCACACCTCCTCCCAGGAGACTTGTCCCCTCTGAAGCATTCAGAGCTTTCACCTTTGCTTAGTTGCTTACAACTGACTGTCCATGGTGACCTTCACAAGACAGTTCTCCCTCCCGCTCATCATCCCATTTTCTCAAGCCCTACCTCTGACCTTGACAGCTTAATAGATTAGTATTTCATAAGGGGATACTAGTTCCTATCTAGAGTTAAATGATTTCTCACTGCTATGAAAATAAGGATTTCTAGAAGTGATACTTTCACTCATGTTAGCATGTGAAGTTTGGAGCAGTCTATGAAATCCACATGGCACAGTTCAAATCCCCATGGGCTAAAAACTGCCTGGTCTCTAACAATAAGAGCAATTCCATTTACACTGCACTAAACCGTAGAGATGTGACTATGCCAGTCTTCCCAAGTGCCCTGTCCCCATTACTACTAATTCTGCCTTCCCTATAAGTCTAGTCAATTATTGATCTTTGATGCATTTACAGCTATATTTCAATGACTTGGGCTACTCTGTCAGTACAGAAATTCCATTAATCTTGCAGCATTCAGGCTGACCAGCCCAGGGCTAGTAACTAGTCTCTCCTTCCCGACCCTTCTCCACTACACTCCACTCAACACAGCAGCCAGAGTTGTACTCATGAAAATCAGGTCACGTGATTCCTCTACTCAAAACACTACAGTGGCTTCTATGCCATTAGAGTCAAAACAAAAGTTACAAAGCTATGAGATCTCTCCTCTTCCACTCCCCAACCCACCATTTTCTCTCACATCTTATCCCCTTCCTCACTTCCCTTCAGATAACTTAGCCTCTTTTCTGGGTCTGGAACTGTGTAGGAACACTCCCACCTCCAAGCTTTTGCACTTTAGTTCCCTCTTCCTGACACTCCCTTCCCTCAGATAGCAACATGGCTCACTTTTCCTCCATGAACACTTTGCTTCTCAGAAAAGTACCAGATTGTTATATTCCAATATGCAACCCCCTAAACTCCTTTATCTTGCCCTCGTTTTTTTCTTTCCATAATACTCCTTTTTCTTCTATACTATAGTATAGATTTCGTTTATTCAGTATGTTTATTGCTGGTTTCCTTCTACTAGAATGGAAGCTTCATGGAAGCAGGAATTTTTTGTCAATTTTCTTCTTCACCAGTACCTATAAAACAGCCTGACAAATAGTTTGTGCACAATAGATATATCGATGTTTAGTGAATAAACAAAGGTTTGGGGACTTCCTTTTCTCATTTGCTATCTTCAAGTTCCCTACAAAAAGAAGCAAGCCTTATTCATACTGCAAAATTAATGTCACTTATACATGTGGATCTTTGTCAGTTATACATGTATAGTTCAAAGCCAGTCCATTATGTGGTATGATATTTGAAAGCACTTTATTCTCTCCGCAATAGCCTTTGCTTATCCAATACAATATGCATATATTTTATGACATTTTATGTCCTGAGCTTATCTAACATGATCACAATATTTCTGGGCACAGTGTCTCCTCTCTAAACGCCAGTGCAATTTATAAGTCCTGCAAAACTTAGGAGAAATTATTAGAAAGTAAATATGTCTGGGTGATTTAGTCTTTCAATATCTTGTGCAAATATTGCATTATGACATTACGGGACTGTGACGACACGACGACGTGCAAACAAATGTGAATGTGGGTATACATTGTGGTTTGTTGAATTCTTTTGGTATCACAATCCTGTAGCCAAACCTTTCTGTCCTATTATTCATTGGCTGCTTGTTGGGTTTTAATTCACAAAATTAAAGAGCTTTACACAAACTTGTACTGAGTAGTATTTAGGATTGTGAAGAAGACAGAGAAACCAATAGCAGCCATTCAAATTCAGGATTCCTGAGGTAATTCCCACCATGCATTTCTGCTTAATTACAGAGGATGCTTTTTTGTTTAGCTGACTACAAAGATCCCTGTCACAGGGATCAGTCTTGCCAGTGCAGAGTTTTCAAAAGCATTCAGTCTGGAAATATGCATTGGCGTCACCCACACATAACAGAGCTATGATTTGCTCTCCAGGCCATTCACACCTTATTCTACTGTTTTTCACAGAAATGGATTAAGAGGGCACAAGTCTATACCTGCACAGACACATATAAAAGAAAATCAAAGGGGAACTGAAAGCAGACACTGAATATATCAGATTCCTTTTAGGCATCATGCCCAAATTTCAATAGAACCACTCCTCAAATTCCTCTAGACCTGCACGGAGGATCCCTTCCAGCTCAAAAACCTTATGCTTCACTGACTCTTTCAGACCTTCAGGATATTGACGTAAACTAATTTGTGTGGCTGAATTAGGATGAGGTTTCTGATGCTTAAACAGTGACAATTTCGCGGTACCGAAAATATAGGGACGAGAAGACGCACCTGGTGGGAAAGAGCTTATTCTGTCAGGACTTTTTATTAAAACAAAACAAAACAAAACAAAACAAAACAGCAGCAACTTTGTTTCATGTCCAAGCAACTCAAATTCCCCCTGAGGTGGCCAGTCCTGCACCACCGGGAGGGTGTGGTCACAGGAACAGGAAAAATGATCCAAGGAGGAAAACGGAGCACAAAAGATAGAAATATGCCAAAGGAGAGAAAACAGAGGGATGAACCACCGCTGTGAAGATAGAAGCATCATCTACTTCAAGGGTTTTGCCTAACTCAGTCAAAAGGCACTGTGATCTTGTAGAAGATGTATTGCTTTGGAAGTCAGGCAACCCGCATAATGTAATCAGCCGGTTTATGCAAGGGTCTTCGTTACTCTGAGCATTATTCTCCTTAACTGTAAAATCAAGGAATTTGTCCCAGAAGAGTGAGATAGGGCTTGGAAGTCACAAGTACCTGGTTTTGCATCATGCCAAGCTTATGTACCGTGTGTGTGTGATTTGGGGTAAATTGCTTCCACCTCCAAGTCTCCAGTTCCTCATCTGCCAGTTTGGGGAGAGATACATCTAGCTCAGAGCATAGTCATTTGGCTGAAATAAAAGAGAGTACCTGAAAGTATTTGTCACCTATTAGGTCACCTCTTTGTCACCTATTAGGTGCTTGGTTAACATTTGTCTTACACTAAAACATCTTCAAGATAATCCTGGGGAGGGGTCACAAAGAAGAAAAATTAAAAATAGGCTAAAATGCAGAAAAACTCTAAAATTCTATTTTTCTTTCACTTTATCACTGTGTGATGCTATTAATCCATTCTAAATGATACGTATGTGAAACACCTTTCTGAATAAAGGGTGGATGCTGGAAGCCCCCATCAGCAATAAATCCTGAGCCAAGAGCAGTCTTGAAAAGGGATGGGAAAAAAACAGACCGAAATACATGGCTGGCCCACTGAAGAGAGGAGCCAAGAATAATGTAGCTTACCAAATCCAAGAGGTGTGGTTCTTCTGATTTCAATCTGAGCCACTCTTCAAATCCAAGAGATCGTCCCTGAGGCCAGAGGGCAGGGCACAGCTCCAGCTGGCAGAAGTTTCTAGTGCAAGTAAAAATCCACGCCATAGCTGGTATAGGAGTGGGTGGTTTAAAAGAGGCCATCCCTGGGGACCGAATGCCAGGCCCAGTATCCAGGACCCCTAAGGAAGAGTCAGGGCCAAGCCCAGAAAGTGGCTGAAATAAGAACTGGATGTCAGAGTACCGAGCAGAAGTCAAGCCAGGAGACCGGGCTGTCCATCGGAAGAGAAAACCTTTTCTAGAGCTCACTCACCCAGAAGGAAAGGCGCTGCAAATATCCCATCAGCCCAGGCTCTCGCTGGCTTAAAGATTAGATAGTTCTGCACCTGCAGGTGGGAGAGTTTTAGGGCCCACAGCTGTGGAAAATGGCACTGGCCCTAATTGGTAACATCTGCAGATTGATCTGGGTACTCCTTTAGCCACCAGTCGTAACACATCCCCAACATTCAGCAACCGCAAATATTACCGATGTCCCAAAAAGCAAACTGTCTACAATAGGACACAGTATGTCAGTGAGCAAGGAATTCACCACCACAGAGACCCGATGGAGAGGGAAAGCAGAGGAGGGCAATGCAAAAGAAGGCAAGTTGGAGATCCCCTCTCAAGACGTTTGCTCATGCAAGTAACCACCAGGTGCATCCCATACCAACTCCACACTAGTGTCCCCCTTTGCAAATTTTCCACAAAACCAGTAAAGAGGTAAAGAGGACATGTAGATTCCAATATCAACCCACAGGCATGTGTCAGAGCCTGAAGGCAGTAGTTGGTCTTTCAGGCTAAAATGGAACGGTAAATGCAGATGGGGGGCTTTCCTCTGCCAACCAGGAAGCAATAAGCAATATGGTATTCAACCAGGCAGGGGCATGCACTTAACCCATCATATTAAGGATTCTGCACATAAGGAGAGGCATACCTCAGCAGATACAAGAGTCCTCATTTTATCAATAGCAGTCCCCTGGCAGAGGGCATGAGTGATTTGCTTCTAAATGAGATCAAATATTTTACAAGCATAGTTGGAAGAACCTAGCTGTTTAAGCTGGCAGTTTTTAAAATACGAACAATTAAATGTTTGGCTAGAAAAGAATTTTAGAAACTTTCTTTAGGACCAAAGCCAGCTTTGGTAGTTTGAAGCAAACATAGCGTGTTTCATTGTGGGGTTCAGGAAATAACCTAAAATATTTTCCACCAAATTTGCCTCCAGGTAGTTGTAGTGGAGTTCAGTCAGCAATTTCAGTATAATTTGAAAAGAAATAGCAGGTAGTCCCCTTAGCAATTAAAGACGCACCTCAAAACATAAATAAAATGGAGTTAACTCGACCCGATCCTAAAGGTAATCAATCCATCCTGCATGGTGCTGAGAACAGAAAAAGGAAAGTAGTAAAGGAAACAGACGGGCCCTAGTCCTTATATAAAGAAGTTAAGTTTCGTAAGGGTGAAGGAGGAGAGTGTGTGGGAGGGATGACAAAACTGTAACCATCAATCAGCTAGCTGAACTCAAAGCAGAATAAATGACCAGAACCTAAATGGACAACAGTTAAGGGAAACCAACAGGTCTACAGACAGATGACAAAATACTAGTGAGATGGATCATTGCTAGTCCGGAGATGAACCAAGAGGATTTACTTTTAAAAAAGTTCAGGTATTGGGGCACCTGGGTGGCTCAGTTGGTTAAGTGTCTGACTCTTAATTTTGGCTCAGGTCGTGATCTCAGGGTCATGAGATTGAGCCCTGTGTTGGACTTTGTGCCGAGCATGCTGGGCTTATGATTCTCTCTCTCTTTTTACTGCCCTTTTTCTCTCTCTTAAAAAAAAAAAAAAAATGTTCAGGTATTATTGGACCACCTACAGGTATGATCACAGAGAGAAGTTCACCAATTGTATAACATTTTGTTCCAAAATCCTTAAAGGGGGTACTCTCATACTCCCCCGATGCCCCAAATATTCACCACCCAACAGTGGTGATGAGGATATTAAGCAGAGTAGTGAACTGAACAGAACACGGATTTGATATCAGAGAATTGGGATTTAAACCTAATACTGTCAATTCCCAGCATTGTGACCTTGGCCAAACGCCCTCTCCTCTCTAAGCTTCAGTGCAGACAGGAGCTCTCAAAAGGAAATCTTGAAATGGTAACCTTGCCTCGTAGAGTATTCCTGGTTGGAAGGTTTTGTTTTTGTTTTTGTTTTTTCCTTCAGTCTTTTATTTATTTATTTATTTATTTATTTATCTATCTATTTATTTATGTTTGAGAGAGAAAGAGAGAGGGTGCACGTGTGAGGGGGGAAGGCGCAGAGGGAGAGATTGAGAATCAAGCAGGCTCCATGCTCAGCGCAGAGCCCAAAACAGGCTCAATCCCATCACCCTGGGATCATGAGCTGAGTAGAAATCAAGAGTCAGACGCCCAACTGACTGAGTCACCAGGGCACCCCTCCTTTCAGTCTTTTAAATACATTATGCCACTCACTTCTCGCCTGCAAAGTTTCTGCTGAAAATCTGATGATAGTCTTAGGGAAGTTGCCTTGTATGTAACCACTTGTTTTTCTCTTGGTAGTACTTTTAAGGTTCTCTCTTTAACTTTTAAGTTTCATTATAATGTATCTTGGTGTGGATCTCTTTGAGTTCATCTTGTTTGATGAACTCTCTAGGTCTTTTGAATTTGGATGTCTGTTTCTTTCCCCAGGTTAGGGACAGATCCCGCTATCTGTTTGTTGAAGTTCTCACTGCATCCATCCATTCCTTTCCCAAGTTTGATGAGTATCTTAGGAGTTACTTTGAACTCTAGATCACATAGATTACTTATCTCCCTTTGATTAAGTCTTTTTTTGAGGTTTTTATCCTGCTCTTTCCTTTGGAATATATTCCTGTTTCAACATTTTGCTTGAATCTATGTGTTTGTTTCTATGTGTGAGGTGCAACACCTATCTCTCCCGGGAACCAGGGTTCAGGGCAAGTGTATAAGGTCCTTTCTGAGAGGTACCAGCAAACTATAGCAAGGTGTAGAGAGAGTGTAAAGATGGCATTCCCTGGCCTGTGTCCCTGAGAGCACCTGCATAACCTGTAGGTATGTGCAAACCTGAAGTCTCTCCCTCCAGCTGAAGCTCCAGGACATGTAAATAGGACTTTCTCACAGAAAGACTAGGGGTATGTTTCAAACTGCTGTCTATGTGGTGCCTTGGGGGTGACAGCCTGCAAAGAACTGCCTCGCCCATTGTTATAGTCCCATGGGATCCAGGAACGCAAGCCCCCCTGGCCACCAGAGCCAGGTGATGAAGAAGTATCCTCTGTGTGGCCTGTGCATGTTCACTTACTTTAGCTGGGCAATGGCAGAGTTCAAGAATCATGTGTACGTGCCAGCTTTAGCAAGGGGCATCTCCCCTGGGATGTGAGCAACTGTTCTTTTACGAATATCACCAGTTTTACTAATCGCTCCCTTCAGGCTGAGTAGGAAATAGAAATGGTATACTGTTTCTTTGCTCCCTAAGGAATAATTTCGGTTTCTTTTAAAAGACCTAGAAAGTCCAGTAAAATAGACAAAAAGATAACAAATTAACTGCTAGATCCTCAAAGCAGAGACAACACAGATCAAAACAAACCCAAATCCATCAGCCATTGCTAACACCCTATAAACTAAAACAATCTTATTTTCAGAGATCTAGAACCGTCAAATTCCCTTACAGTTGTTAAGAAGAAAGCTTCAATTTTAAGATATTTATCTTTCAGATTCTTCTTTGTGGAGACAATTATCATAACATCTGTGGAAGTAGAGAAAACAGTATGGATATGCAAACGGGGTCCTAGAGGAAAACCAGCTGACTACCCTGACAGGCACTAAACAAGTGACAGTGAACCATGGGGGAGTCAACATGGTTCATGACTTAGTTGTAACTCATCAAGAGTCATTCCCATTTCAGTTCATTCCTGCCTTGTTTGCTCTGCCTGAAAGATATTCTCTGGCCAGTTATTAAAATGGAGCCACCATCCAGTGAAGTGAAGTCTCTTCACATCCAGTGAAGGGAAGCCTCTTCATTTATTACTCCAAGGAGACCAGCATCACCCAGTTCCACCAATAATGTGACCTCCATGCCACTTTGAGGTCCTCAGACAGAGTAAGATGATCAGAGACAGTGGTATAGATTTCATACCCACTCAGAAACACAAGCTCTTGTTGTTGCTTTTGTTTTCGTTTTGGGGGATTTTAGGGTTTTTAAAGTGTTTATTTAAATTCCAGCTAGTTAACGTATAGTGTAATATTAGTTTCAGGTGTACAATACAGTGATTCAACACTTCCATACAACACCCAGTGCTCATCACAACCAGTGCCCCCCTTGATCCCCATCACCTATTTCACTCATCCCTCCACCCACCTCCCTTCGGGTAACCATCAAGTTGTTCTCTATAGTTAAGAGTCTGTTTCTTGGTTTGCCTCCCTCTCTTTTTCTTCCTTTTGCCATTTGTTTTGTTTCCTGAATTCTACCTTTGAGGAAATCATATGGTATTTGTCTTTCCCTGACTGACTTATTTCGCTTAGCCTAATACTCTCTAGCTCCATCCATGTCATTGCAAATGGTAAGAGTTCATTCTTTTTATGGCTGACTAATATTCAATTATATATATATATATGTATATATATATATATATATATATATATACACACACACACACACACATACACATATACACACACACATCTCTTCTTTATCCATTATTCAGTCAGTGGACATTTGGGCTATTTCCATTGTTTGGCTGTTGTAGATAATGCTGCTATAACCATCAAGATATATGTATCCCTTTGAATTGGTATTTTTTTATCCTTTTAGTAAATACCTAGTAAGGCAATTGCTGGATCATAGGGTAGTTCCATTTTTAACTTTTTAAGAACCTCCACACTCTTTTCCAGAACGGCTGCACCAGTTTACATTCCCACCAACAGTGCAAGAGGGTTCCCCTTTCTCTACATCCTCACTAGCGCACCTATCATTTCTTGTATTGTTGATTTTTGACATTCTGACAGGTGTTAGGTGATATCTCATTGTAGTTTTGATTTGTATTTCCTTGACGATCAATGATTTTAGAATATGGTCCCTGAACACAATTCTGAGGAATACCTCCTAGGACAATAGTAAAACAAACTGACAACAACTGAAGGAAAACAAACAAAAAGCACCTTTGTGAGGTGTGTGGACTAACACCATCAACAATACCTGGGAGGTTTCTAGAACTACAGAACCTTGAGCCCAGCCCAGACCTCATGTGTCTCCAGAATCAGATTATCAGGAAATTTGTACATGCATTGAAGTTGAGAAGCCCTATACTAGAGACTCAGTCTTTAATGTAAGTCGGTTGAGAATCATGTTACCAATTTCAACTAAGTCAAAAGAGGAAGAATGAACTAGGAAATTATGTCAAAAGTATCTAGTTCCATGGGACCCAATTACTAGTCGGTGGGAAGTGGAAACAGGAAGGAATCGCCTTAATCCAATTCAGCTGAAGCATTATGGCTGTTATATTTACTATGGCAGCCATGGGTAGGAGGCCCTCCTTGGTGCCCTTAGCTGGGAGATATCACCATGACCAAGACCAGCTGCCTTTTCTTACACTGCTTCTGTCTGTGAATGTGGAGTGACATGTTAACACCTGCTGTCATAGAAGGTCCATATTCCTCTTCCACAGAAAGAGCCTTATTCCTGAGAACCAGCTCCAGGACAAATCTCTTTATTCTGGTTCCCTTCGTGGAAGATTTTCATCCTCCTAGCATTTGGTGAGAAGGTAACTAGGCTCACAGGAATTGTGGAAGACTATTCAGAAAGAGCTTTCTTTGGTTTATAGTTGCCATAGCTTATTATTCAGAGTAACAAACTCTCTTATTATTGAGAAACAAACACATGACAAATCAGCTGCATTTCAAGATAAGAAATTCATTGCAATGGAAGTGAGGGATTCTGTGATAGATGCCTTGTATTCACTGCAATTAATTAGTTAAACTTTTCTCTTATGTTCTTTGTTATAGGGGACTGACCCCTGCAACCTACATTTGCTAAGATTCTTTATCTACTGAATTCCAGTTAATTTGGCCAATGGGAGGCCATGGAAGGGATTAGATGGGGCATGTGCGGGGAGAAGCCATAGAATTTCCCTTATGGCTCTGGTTTGAGAATTGTCTTCGATATTTGCTGTGGGTCATTATCCAAGGAGCCCTTCCCAAGACGTTTCCAACTCATTCAAAAGACCCTCTCACCATGATTCCAGAACTAGCTTAGAAAGACCCCTACCATGGGGATCCCAACTTTTTCCACGTAGCCTTGCCCTTAGGTTGTGGTAAGACCACCTCTTCTCTCTGTCCCACCGCCAGAGGAGCTGGGTGTAGCATCCTATTATTGCCTCGTAAGCTCTTCTCAAACCCTTAAAATTAATTTCTTATATCAAATTAATTCTACTGAACAATTTAAAATGGATTTTATTTGATTGGCCTCACCCTAATTGATACACTGACCTTATATTCTATAAGCTTAAGCATCAAGGTCCTCTCTTTGAGAAATCAGGCCCAGCGGGAAATGTCATTGAAATTAACCTTCAGGCTTAGAGTGAGGATCATAGAATTTTATTGCTAGAAAGAACTTTAGGCATCATCTAAGTCTGTCATTTTACAAATGAGGAGTTGTTCCCCAGAGACAGTAAGTACGATGTCCAGTCTCAAACAGTTCTTAAATGTCAATGCCAAGACTAGCTCTGTCCATGTCCAGTATATTTCCACTATTGCACATTTCTTCTGCATGTTTGCTGCCTTCATGAACGCATAGTTTGATGTCAAACTCTGTATAGATATATATTTTAATACTATTGGCCAAAGTTACCTTAGAAACATTACTCGGCAATCTTAGGGTTCTGTCCTTTACATACAAAAACAAATGGTTACCAAATGTGTACAAGCCTATCAAATGTCATTGAAATTAACTATGAGAACTTACATTAATAATATGGGAGAGATTTGTTTCTATGTGTATAAAGATATGAGAGACTTATATAAGAATTAAAATATTTAAAAATGACACACTATAAAAAGGAGCATCGGGATCCTAAGATAGCTTAGTGACAATTCTCTGCAGGTAGGATGAGGAAGAAATAGGAGTTTAGAATTGAGTAAACATGACAGGCAAAAATTTTAGCAAAGCAATTTTCCAAAGTAACACAAGACTTTCAAGAATATAATGCAACAATATATATTTTAAGAGACAAAGACATTGCTGAATAAACACCCTATGAAGTTAAAGGAAAACAAGTATTTATGTTCCTTTGTAATGCACAATGTTCTGAAAGCTGCATCAAACCATCACACTGAAGGGTTCAATGCAGGGCAGAGACCAGTAGATGAGATAAGAGAAAAAAGAATAAAGTCCTTTAAGTACATTTCTGGCATCTTCAGCAGTTCTGGACAGGTAGTAAAATGTTAGGGTTAAAAGCATAGAATCTGGAATGAAACTACTTGGGCTAAACTATAAGCTCTGCCAATTACTTGTTGTGCATGTTTGTTAGGTTAGTGCAGTCTGCAGTGAAAAATAGACCCAAACATATATTCTTTTAACACAAGACAAGTTTATTTCTCACTAAAATGATCTAAGTTTTCCTGATAGGAGAGAGTTTCAGAATGGGTTTTGGTGTGCAGGTAATGCTTTGTGCTCTAGGGCTAATTACTTAACTTCTCTGAACTTCTGGTATTTTTCTCCTGTCTAATATTGGAATAATAACAGTGTTCCTGTAGGGCTAAGTGAACCAGTGCATATAAAACACTATAAAAGAAGTACTCAATAAGAACCAGCTATTAGTAGTAGTAATAGTCCAGACTGGCCCTTTTTTTTTTTTTTTTAATGTTTATTTATTTTTGAGAGAGAGAGAGAGATAAAGTGGGGAGAGGCAGAGAAACAGGGAGGCATAGAATCCGGAGCAGGCTCCAGGCTCTGAGCTGTCAGCACAGAGCCCGATGCGAGGCTCGAACTCACGGACTGCAAGATCATGACCTGAGCTGAAGTCAGAAACTTAACCAACTGAGCTGCCTAGGCATCCCCAGATTGGCTATTTTTGAAGTTCTGCCTAATACTGATGGCTCCATCCACTCCAAATCCATTAAAGATACAGAAATGTCTACCACAAAAAGTTTATTTCTCTAGGAAATTTCTTAAATCTCAGGGTGCATCAGAATCACCTGGAGAGTTTATTAAATCCCATTATGGTTTGGCCCTACTCAGAGAGCTTCTGAGTCAGTGAATCTGAAAAAGAGACTAAGAATTTGCTGTTCCAACAACGGGTGATGCTCCTGGTCTGTGCAGTACACTCTGGGAACCACCATCCTGGGACAGAAAAGCCTGACCCTACAAAGGCTGAAAAAGATCCAAAGGGGCGGAGGGGCAGGGGGAACGAAGATAATTAACACTCCTACTGTGTGATTCCATATTTTGACCACATCTCATCATATTTGTCCCTGTAAATCTCTGGTTTTCTTATTCTAGACGAGCTTTCCCTTTTCAAAGAGATCCACGGCATCAGCATACATCTTCCCATCTCTTCTGTCCCCACTTTGGGATCTTGATATTCTACCAGCTGGGGGGGGGGGGGGGGCGGGGAATGTCCCTCTTGGAAGCTCAGTTATGTATTAAGCAATGTTTATTTATTCCCTATGGTGTACAAATCACAATAGAGACATTTTCAAAATTTTATGAGCCCGTATTGTAAAGGGGTCATTTTAATATGGTATCTCATATCGCTTAGCATATGTTTGGCAACTTCCCCCAACCCTCACTTCATATGTGCTTATGGAATGCAAACTAAACTTTGATATTTGCTATGAAAATTGGCTATAATAAGAATATGCAGTGGACTTCAAAGGAGGGATTTTATACTCTCTACCCCCACTGCTTAAAAGACAAAGTCTAAATTATTTAATCCTCAGGTGGCAAAATAGCGGCCAGTTTGAATTTAGTCAGCAGATGTGGTTTTTGTCAGCATGTTATTTTAAAGATTTAAAATTTGGAGATGTTTTGCAGAGTATGCCTGTTCCAGTTAGATTCTCCTCACCACTCCCTTTTGTATTATGATATTGTGCCTGCCCCTTGAATATATTCCAATCTGTACCTCATGCTTTGATGACACTTAGGAACTACATTTATCATTCCCCACCACCCTATTCACCTCCATCTTTCTATGAGACTCTCTTTGCTTCTCCTAAACTCACTGACTTATTAAGTGTAAAATATAAAATGTGTTTCAATAATATCAAATGTACACTTGGAACATAGGCTTAAGTGGCTCCAACCACCTCTATCTTCATTAATAAAGTGGGGATAATGATAAAATCCTCCACATCTTCCAGACAAGATGGTGGTCTAAGTAGATATAACATCTCTTCATCTTGCTACCAATAAATAGTAATTTTGGATGAAATAAATTTTAGAAATCTGAAAGAGACAGCTAACCTCAAAAGCAGAAAAAAAAATCCTTAGGGAAAGTCATAAAGAGGGTAATCATAAAAAAAAAAAAAAAAGATGCTAAGCAAGTAGGAAATCTGCTACAACCCACAGGGATATCAGGATCAGATACACACCTTATGGGTAGAGTTCTGATGTTTGGGCAGAGACAGCACTTACAGCCATAAGGCCCTGTGTCTAACAGGGATTGCTACCTAAAGCTAAGAATGAAGAAAGGATTTCAGTCTGTCATAGACCAGAAAATCTGCAACTGTAACCCCAGGTTGTGTTGAGGATAAGCCAGTCAATCTAGGCTCTGAATAAAACTAAAGAAGTCCTTAGCCTGTGTCAAATATGGGCAAGGTGTCCAAAGTTACACTACCAAAATTATGATGAAATTCTGAACCAAAAACTAAAGATCACTCTATGACCAGTAAATCTCCTAGGACAGACATCCCATCATGTTGCCTCCATGATTCAAGGCATATGTGGGTTTCCCATCAAAGACTAAACCACCAAGGTGAGCTCATTAACAAAATGTCAGAGACATGAGGAAACACATCACCATAAACAATAGAAAGAAAATGCAAGAGAGTAGAGTATTCATATCTGACAAATTGAAGAATATCGAGGAATTATAAAGTATCTTAAAATAGATTTTAAAATGATCAAAAAAAGAAAAAAGAAAACAATAAAATACATATAATAAGAACAGAACATTATGGAGGGGAGATTAACCAATTTGAAAGAGAATAATATGTTCAAATGTAAATAATATTTAATCCTTTAATTTTTTAACAACATCCCATAGATGCTTAAATGGACACTAGACACAGTAGAAAGGAAAGTTTATAAATTTGGAAATAACTGAGGAAACCATCCAGAATACAGCACAAATAAATAAGGAGATGAAAAATATTCAAAAGAAGTTACATGGATGATAAAAAATAAAGAAGCAAAATGGTTTGTTTGGTTAAATTTGTAGACATGAGTCAGCCTCATGCATATATGCGGTATCTCCCAACCAGATAATCAGTAAATATTTGATGAACATTGTCCCATGTAGGGTAAAGAAGAAAAGCAAGCTGCTGGCTTCAAACACATTGTAATAGCACAACAATAGTGGTATTAGCAATGATTATATTAAAATGAATATTATAAAATGAATTATAGAATATCAGTTATGCAAGGTGAATAAGTCCTAGAGATCTATTATACAGCATGGTGTCTCTAGTTAACAATACCATATTGAATGTGCTATGGGTAAAGGTTCTCCAGAGAAATAGACATATCTACATATCTATATAGATCCTGGAGAGGGAGACAGAGAAGTTGAGAGACAGAGAGAGAGATGTAATCATGGAGACAGAGAAGTCCCATGGTCTGCCATATGCAAGCTGAAGAACAAGGAAATCTGGTGGTGCAACTTAGTCTGAGTCCAAAGACCTGAGAACCAGGAGTGCCAATGTCCAAGGGCAGGCAAAGATGGATGTCCCAACTCAAGCAATGAGAACAAATTCATCTTTTCTTCATCTTTTTGTTCTATTCGGGTCCTAAATGGATTGGATGATGCCCACCTGCTTTGGTGATCTTCTGTACTCAGTTTACAGGTTCAAATACTAATCTCTTCCAGAAACATCCTCACAGACACACCCAGAAATGTTTTACCAAATATCTGGATTTAGCCCAATCAAGTTGACATATAAACTTAACCATCATATGTACTTAAAAATTTGCTAAGAGGGTAGATTTTTGTTAAATGGTCTTATCACAAAATAAAAGTAATAATATCAATAATAACAGTTAAGAGGACAGGAGGAAACTTTTGGAGAGGATGGATATATTCATGGCATAGATGGTGGTGATGATTTCATGGATAGTTATCTCCAAACTCATCAAGTTATATTTATTAAATATGTACAGCATTAAAACACATGCAACATAGTTACATCTCTAACAATTTAGCAGCTGACAGTGCTTGAGAAGGTATTTCAGTTCTGTAAGGCAAACTGCCAAGTTGGTGGCTGGGTTTTTAGTAATAAAATTGAAAAATTATAAAAAATAATATTTGATATTTTAAAAGTTGTGAACTTTCGGACTACAGCTGAAGAAACAATAGAAGGTGGTAAAAATTTTTGGATTTTAAAAAGGTATTCCAAATTTTACATTATAGTGTCTGTTTTTTTCACCCGTCCCAACCTTTGTCTTCTCTCTCTATCCTAGCAAGTTTTGGTGCCCTATCCTTGCTTATGCTACTTTTTTTGTTACTTACAATTGCCTCTTTCAGCCAAACCATAGAATTCATTTTTTTATCTAAACCAATGTTTCTTTGCTGTGTCTATCTCCATCAGAACCACCAGAGATAGGGGCGCCTGGGTGATTCAGTCATGTAAGCATCTGACTTCAGCTCCGGTCATGATCTCGCAGTTCATGAGTTTGAGCCCCACATCAGGCTCTGTGCTGACAGCTCAGAACTTGGAGCCTGCTTTGGATTCTGTGTCTCCCTCTCCCTCTATCCCTCCCCCGCTCGTGCTCTGTCTCTCTCTGTCTCTCAAAAATAAATAGACATTAAAAATTAAAAAAAAAAAAGAACTACCAGAGATAAGTTATAAAATGCCTTCCCCAAACATACTGAATCAGAGTCTAGGGTGGGTTCTAGAAATTTTCATGAAAAACCTACTTGAGTGGTCCACAGACCCATAATGATTGATAAATCACTCTTCTTAATGGCTCTCAATATTTCCCTCCTAAAAAAAAAAAGTCTTCCTAACTGCACTCATCCTAAATTATCACAGCCACCAGGAGATTGTAGGTTCTTGGGTGGTTGGACCAGCCCCCATTCCTTCCATATTGCACTGGGATACTTAACACCACGATTGACAAACACTGACATTCAAGAACTGCATTCCTACCCATTTACTCAGGTTGCCCAGAATGTGGAACATTCACCCAATCTCCAAAGAATCTGCAATATCAAACTGTAGACTTTCATTCCCAGATCTTATTGATTCTATAAAAATTACCCTTTCTTCTGTGAACTTCAAAAGAAGTAGTCAAGGGTCATCCAGTACCTTTGGGTGACTGTTGATATTCTGACTAATCTCTCTCTAAATACTTAGGCTTGGGATGCTATTTATAGTAAAGAAAAATAATGCAATTGGTAACTTGGATGATACTGGATTTTTTTTTTTTTAATATCAAATTGGTTAGGACCAATTTGTACTTCAAAGCTCTAACAGCCACTTGATTAGGTTTCCTCCATTTGTTTGTCTACACTGGGACACATTTCATCATGCTCATAAGGCAGAATGAAGCTGTCTGTGGACTTTACCAATCAGGAAGATGAAAGTACAGAACCTCAGCAGGGGAAAAAGACCTGCTGTGCGTAATGAAGCTGAGAAATTGCAATTCTTCTCTCTAGATTCTCCACCAGCCTCTGCATTACCGAGGGCAGCTCATGCTCTCCTCCTTGACTCCTCTACACTTGCCCATGAGTATCTCTGCCCTTGCCCATTTCAACCTTCTGCTTATCTCTGTGGATTTCAGGACAAAGGACAGCTATAAAGCTGTAATAATGGCAGTTACATGTACACTCTGGAGGGAAACTAAAGAAACCTAACCACAGCATTTTCGCAAAACTCTACTCACACGGTCTCCTTTCCCCCACCCCACACTGTTCACAACATCATGGTCTATAGAGAATAGCCAGGATTCAATTTAAGTTACGCCCAAGACCCGGAGACTATATAAGGCACAGCACAGTGGGCAAGATGGGCGGGCTGTGAGAGAAATCTGAACTCAATTTAGGTTCATCGGATCTTTCTAATTCTGTTTTTTCATCAGTAAAATACGGACATTTGCAATGTAATACAAATGCTAACTGTAAAGCACTACTATGTATTATGCATAAAAGAGCTGGCTACTGCCCGCAAGGAACTTATAATTTAATGGTTTCCCTAGTGGTGAGGTAGCCTGAGAATATAGAGCATATCTTAATCCTCTTGGGCTGCCATAACAAAATATCAAAGGCTGGCTGGCTTCAACCACAGAAGTATCTTTTCTCACAGTTCTGGAGGCTGGAGGTCCAAGATCACGGCATGATTTCTGGTGAGAATTCTCTTCTTGACCAGCAAATGTCTTTTCACTGTGTTCTCATATGGTGGAGAGAGAGCAAGCACAGTCTAGTGTCTCTTCAGATAAGGGCTGTAGTGCCATCATGAGAGCCCCACTCTGGTGGCTTCATCTAAACCTAACTATAGGCACACCTCATTTTTTGGGGCATCTCTTTATTGTACTTTGCAGATATTGTGTTTTTTACAAATGGAAAGCTTGTGGCAACCCAGTGTATGGAGGTCTGCCGTGTTGAACAAATCTAATGGTGTCATTTTCCAACAGCATTTGCTTTCTTCGTGTCTATGTGTCACATTTTGGTAATTTTTAAAATATACCTTTCTCAGTATCGTGATATTTATTATGACGATCCGTGATCAGTAATTACGACTTGTTGAAAGTTCAAATGGTGGTTATTAGACTTTAATAATATTTTTAACTGAGGTATATACATTGCTTTTTTAGACATAAAGCAATTGTACACTTAATAGACTACAGTAGAAAAGACTACATAGCTTTTATATGCACTGAGAAGCCACAAAATTCATTTGACTCACTTTACTGCAATATTTGCTTTATTGCAGTGGTCTGGAACCAAACCTACAGTATCTCCAAGGTATGCTTGTAGCTCCCAAACACTCCATCTCCAAAAATCATCACATTGGGAATGAAGGCTTCAGCATACAAATTGCAGGGAGAAACATCAGCCCTTTACAGACCACCACCATGCCCATCTCTCGTTTGACCCTCACTCTTGGGACTAGGGTTAGATACCTTAAAGTGAAACTAAAAATAAAGGTTCTCAGGAGAGCAAATTGGAAAAATATGAAAATTGTGCTTACATCCTGTTCCCTTTGTAGTACTGTATGACTCTCCCAGACTGAGGAATATGCACCATTAATGTTCTTAACAGAAGGGGGCTGGTGAGAGAGGGGCCTGCATAGCTCAGTCTGTTAAGCATTTGACTCTTGATTTCAGCTCAGGTCATGATCTTATGGTTCATGAGTTCAAGCCCATGTCAGGCTCTGCGCTGACAGCACAGAGTCTGCTTGGAATTCTCTCTCTCCCTCTCTCTCCGCCCCTCCCCTGCTCACGCTCTCTCTCTCTCTCAAAAAAAATAAATAAATAAACATTAAAAAAAAGAAGGGGGCTGGTGAGATGTTCCTTCCTATGAACTCAAGGTGAACAATAAGTCATGTAACCTATTGTTGAATGACTTCAGTTTACATCTCAGAAAACTCTTGTGAAAATAAAATCAGTTCTTCCATCCTGAGTTCATATAACCTAAATGCAGTGATGCAGTGCTCGGGCTACAAGGGCTGAAACCAGAGTGCTTTCACATATTGCTAAAAAATTTCAGGTAAGGCGTTATGGGTTGAAATATATCCCCCCCCAAAAGATACATTGAATCCCTAAACCCTAGTGCATGAGAATGTGACCTTTCTTAGAAAGAAGTTCTTTGAAGATTTAGTTAGTTAATATGAGATCATACCGGATAAAGTGGAGCCCTAATTCAATATGATTGACATCCTTGTATGGCCATGTAAAGACAGAGACATGGGGAAAACACCATGTGAGCATAGGATTGGAGGGATTCATATACAAGCCAAGGTACATCAAAGATTTCCAGCAAATGACCAGAAGTTAGGAAAAGGGAAAGCAAACTTTCAGAGGGAATATGGCCCTGCCATAATCTTGATTTTGGACTTCTAGCCTCTAATACTATGAGCCAATAAATTTCTTTTTTTTTTTAAGCTATCCATTTTGTGGTACTTAGTAACAGCAACCCTAGAAAATGAATACATAAGAAAACATGTCTGTGGGCTAAAAGTAAGAAGAAGGTTCCCTGACTTACATTAGGCAATAAATCTACTAGAAGATAGTAATTCCTTTTCTTGTTTTAGGATATCCTGGGAAAGAGCAATACTAACGACAAAAGGGAAAGGCTCAGGATTTTTCCAGTTGACTCTGGGGTTTTGTCAGATTAGAAGGACAAATCTCAGTCCATTAAGGTTGCTGGCATGGGTCCCCTCAAACTCTGAGCTTCTCTAATTCTCAGAAATGGGTAGTTCTGTGGGATACTGCTCATATTGTCTCCAGTATGACAGAATGTTCTGATCATGCAACATTCCTTCAGGCAGTGCCCCTGCTAACTGATAACAGGTGGAAGGTGGAACGGATATGAGCTTCCCTCTGATTTAGGTCTACAGAGCATCACGGTTTACCTCCTAGCAAGCTACTATCATTTGAATGGCCCCCTCTCAGCCTGAAGACACCTAATATCCTTTATCCTACCACAAGGTATTGCCTTCTACCAAGAGAATGGCCAAAGAAGTCAGTTAAATTAGTCTCCTCAGCTCTGGTGCATATTCCTTTTACCCTACTCATTCGTCTCCTGACTTTTCCATTCCCTTTAAATCTCCAGACCCTGTCCCTGAGACCTCAGATGGGATTTGGGCTTGCCTCCCCTCCTCCCTTGTTTGGCAGCTCTATTCCAATATCCTGATCACACCTGCTTTCTGCTGCGGGTACCAGACAACTCGGCAGGAGCTGCTTGTTCAGCTCTCCTCTCCCACTGCTGACTCCTGCCTCCCCAGTTCTACCGGTCTTGTCTCCTGCCTGCTGCTCAGATGGTTCTTGGCACTCACTTCCTAGTTCCTAATGTTACGTCCTCCAGATTCATTTACTCATTCCCTTATTGCCAACACTGAAAAACCAGCCACATTGTTTAAGGAATATCCTCATAAGGCAGTAGTCTTTACCTCTTCAGAAGCAGAATAGTTGACTGCTGGCTGGGATTGCAGGGGGGGTTAGCCTACTGTAAACAGTCACCTTTCCTGCTGTAGCTACCTGTGAGTGTCATTGGGCACAGGACAAGCAGAGCAGAATGCTTCCTTTGTGTAGGAGATGGAAGAAAGATGTCATACCTCTATTGACTGAACCACACCTATCCTGGACCAGCTCCAGACAGAGGTTAATGTCTCTTGAGTGGTTAAAACATTTAGAAGAGGGCTAAAGAACAGGCCATTGCTAAAATACTTCATTTACTCACTCATTTTCCTGCCCCTTATCTGCCATACTGCCCCTTATCTGCTATACCTACTAGAGAGATTTTAATAGATTTCCTTAGAAAGACACAAAAATGACTTGATTTCTAAGGAATGAATATTCATGCCCCACCAAAATTCATAGGAAGTCCTAATCACAAGTGTGATGGTATTTGGAGGTGGGGCCTTTGGAAGGTAATTAAGTTGAGATGAAGTCATGAGAATGGAGCCCCCATGATGGGATTATTGTTCTTAACGGAAGCCAAGGGAGGAGCATGCTCTCACTCTCTCTGCCCCACCCCCTCTCTGTTTCCTAGATAAGGATAGAACGAGAAGGCAAACATCTGCATGCCAGCAAAAGAGCTCTCACCAGAACCACACCATACCAGCACCCTGATCTTGGGCTTCCAGCCTCTAGAACTGTGAAAAGTAAATTTCCGTTGTTCAAACCACTCAGTCTATGGTATTTTCTCATAGCAGCCCAAGCTGACTAAGATCCTGATAGACTACCTTCACAAATGATCAGTTTACTGACAATTTTTACTATTTTCATCTAGAAAGCAGAGTAAGGAGAGAGTGGCAAAGGTAACACGTTTGTATGAGTGGCGGGGTTGACAAACCCTAAAACAAGGCAATGAGGTGATACACTGACCTCTGATCAAGGAGCATCACTCTGGACTCTCCAAATGGGGGGCACTGGGAACATGTAAAAGACCAAGGAAGAACAGATACCACAAGGACAATGAGAAGACAACGAAATTTTAGATACATTGCAATTTTGCATAGGCGAGTCTTTCTTCATGTTGTTTTGCACAGCCTTGCTCCTCCCCTCCAGAATAAATAGAATCAACCCAGGTGTTTTATCGTCCAGCTGGCTGGATGAGGGCCGCCAGGCTCAGACAGCCAAGGATTTCTGAACATTTGATTTGTGGCTGCAAATCCAACTCACTCTTGAGCATCCAAAAAAGATACAACTTCAAAAAGAAGGCATGGATTTAAAATGTTTTTCATTGCATGCTATTCTGGCTTCAAATTTCATTCTTCATCTGAAAGTTGTTTTGTCTCCAAAAGTTTGAAGAATCAAAATCACTGTTGTGAAATGTCCCCCAGTCCCATTCAATCTGCTTGGTTATGTAGCTGGATATCTGTTTTGTAAGCATTTATCACTTTAATAGGAAAGGCCTGAAGGGGAAAAAAGAGAACTTGTTAGGATTTATTTTATTTATTGTAAAAGATTCTAGCCCCTCGGTCCCAGATATTGTCTCTTTAGCTCATTCTCCTAAGTCATATTTAATTTACTTCAGAAGCAATACATATTTTGTGTCACATAGTCTATTTAGCTGAGTTGGGTTGTTTTATTATCCACGACTATTTCCTTCTGTGATATATACCCACTCACAAAATTCGAAGGACTCCTCTTGCTGTATAGTGTTTTCTATACAGTCTTTAATTCATAATCCATCTCTGCAAAATCAAATACACCTTCCATATTTACTTTTAAAAGAGTTATTATTATTTTAGATCCAAATGATGAGAAATATAAACATGGTAATCATTGGCTTCATGCCTTTAATTCATGAAAACATTTCAGAAGTCCTCCAAGCATATGCTCACACTGAGCTTTTATTGCACACCCTGAGATAGGTAGGTATTCCACACCTAAAGAAGCAGAGACTGTAGCTGGCACATGACCAAAGATTATGTCGGCTATCAGGTTATCATCTATGTTTCCCTGTCTTCTCCCTACCTTTTAAGGATCTTGGACTCGCAGTTTTCCACACTCATTGAGGCTAGTGGTAGTTTTCCCCACTGGCCAATAAACAGGGGTTCATGAAGAAGTGTGTATAGATTGATGATGTAATTAGTGGAATCTTAGAAACTGTGATCTTACAAACAAAACCAAGTCATGGGAGATATGCAGAATCTGGGTTTTTTTTAATATCCACAAAAGAGCTGTCACCGGCCATAAAAGAATATAAAAATAATCCAGCAATCAACCCATCAGGGAGAAATTGGTTAAAGGAAGTGAAGTTGCAGACGCAAATCAGGTGAAAAACATTTGGTAAGATGTAACTGGAAACCAATAGAAATAAACTGAGTTTAAAGAGTTTAGACCAAGAATCACGTAACAGCAGCTAAATACAAAAGTGTACGTTCCCTCACTGGTGAAAGATGAGTAGGCTTCATCCAGAGTCCAGACAAAACCCTCAGGGGTGCCTGGGTGGCTCAGTCGGTTAAGCGTCCGACTTTGGCTCAGGTCATGATCTCACGGTTTGTGAGTTTGAGCCCGCGTCGGGCTCTGTGCTGACAGCTCAGAGCCTGGAGCCTGCTTCGGATTCTGTGTCTCCCTCTCTCTCTGCCCCTCCCCTGCTCACACTCTGTCTCTATCTGTCTTTCAATAATAAATAAACGTTAAAAAAAATTTTTTTAAAAACCCCTCAGGTCAATAAGCTCTCCCATTCTTACGGAATGGAAACTTCAACTTACCTGAAATAGTAAAGCTATTTCCTTACTGAGAAAGAGGATCTTAACTCTGGCAAGGCTTAGAATTAGGTACACTGATGATTAAATTTACTTTGTACTTTACAAAGTCAAAGGATGAAAGAACTTAAACATATTTTAAAGCGTTTAAATAAATTGAATAGACTAAGCTTAAAATGAGTCTGATTATTTAAATAAGTTTATTCATTTCAATTTGGATTGATTGAAAATTATCGCACACACACCCCCCCCCATAGTGATCCTTAAAGTTTACTAGTTTAATAAACAGTAAAATCAGCTCTGTTCATTAAATTTAAAGGCTTAAAGAAAACAGGGTTTTAAACTATTACTTTAATAAATGAAATTCTAATTTAAAATCTATAGCAGCAATCATTGTTATTTTTTTCCTTGCTCACAAAAGCACTTCCCTTGCAATCAACTCCCAGGAGAAATAAACAAATAAATAAATAAATACATACATACATACATACATAAATAAATAAACCTCACAGGAACACATGACATCCTGGCCAGAAAAATGTGAAAATATCTGCCCGGTCATAGTGAAATAAATAATCAGTTACCTGAGGCTCAGCATCCGCTATCCTAAAGGGCCACCTGGAGCCAGCCTTAGCAAGTCTCCCCGCCCACTGTTATCTCTCATCAAGGAGAAAGGGGACAAAGCAGCTGGTCCTTGACTTGTCAGAGTTCACAAAGAATGCCGAGTTGATTACAACAGAAACAGGTCAGGGGGAGGTGGATGAGGTTGAATATTTTGATTGTGAAAGACAAAACGCACCAGGTAATTACAGAGATGACTATTCAGGCTTTTGCATTAGGGGGAAAACAGTCATTAATGAGAAAGTGGAAAAGAAGATAGAGAAAGCCTAGAGTTTTATAAAACAGCCTAGAGTCGTGGAGGAGGGTGGAATTGGATCATGTCTTAGAATATTCCCTGGCAGGTGGTTTTTGTGGTTAGCCTAGTGATTTCTCAAAACAGAATAAAAGAGGGGTGGAAGGCTTTTCCAACCATCCTTGCTTTACAGAATCCCAAAACTCAGATGAAGTTCAACACTGTTATCACAAACATATGTACATGAAACTAGATGTTCAACAATGGTTGTGACTTGAAAATCAGTGCTCTGGAAAAAGCTGAATATTTGGTTGTCGCTTTTTTTTTCTTTCTTTCCTTTTTTCCTCCTTTTATTTTTGTCACAATGAAACTATTAATTTGAAATATTTTTTTGCACAAAACTCCATACAAAACAAAATTTCATGTAAGTTTCTGCATTCAAAATTAACAATTTGTGTCCTCTCACGAGAAATATGACCCTTTATTCTGAGATGATGTCTTATTTTTTTAATTAAAATTTACTGTCATTTAGAAAATGATGGTGATGTAAAATTTGTAAGTATTTTTAAATAAACAAAGTTAATAACTATATATTTGCAGTCCTAGTTTTTTGTTAATTAATTTAGTCATTCAAATCCAAAAGCATGGAAGGTATTTTTCTGTAAAGAAATGCAGTTGGAGGGGACACAGAGTCTTAAAATTTACTTTCAATTATGCTTTCTGCAGTGCCCTTTTATCATGCAAATTTTCAAAGAGAATTAACATGATATCATCAACATCTATAGTTTTCTTAGCAATTTCCAACTGGGATGACCTGGGACAGCTAAAGATTAGAATTTTTGGAGAGAAAGAAAGAAAAAGAAAAGGGTCACCTTATGAGGAGGTAGAAGAATGTTCAAAATCCATTTGACTTGCATTACAGTTTGCCAAAGACTGTATTTAGGCACTGCTTAGCTACAGTTTAACATTTTTAATCTTTCATTCCTGTCAGAAAAAAAAAATGATAATAACATTATTCAAGTTCATTATCCTCTATTCTTACTATAGGAAATTGGAGTACCAGCTTGAAAGTTAAAGGATCCAGTCTAGAAAAATCCATAAAGGCAAAAGTCAGAGCAGGGATTCAGTCATGAACAATGTGTGACAAATTAGAGGTAGCCAGAATCAGGCACAAGAAAGATCTGGTTGGGGGGACGGACAGGCAGGCAAGATGAGTCCTACCATCAGTCATAGCTAGAGACAAATAGTCAATATCACATATATCCGTGGTGAGTAAGAGGTGAGCACTAACATCTTGCCATAAGTAAAAGTACAGGTCAGAAGATAGGGTTGGGTAGATGAAACACACTAGGATACACGGTTAGGACCTACATAGCAGAAGTTAGACTTTATGAAGATCTGGAGAGGAAAACCAAGAAATGGACTGTCAGGTCAAATGGAATGAAAAGGAAACCTAGTTAACTATAGCACATGGCCTGATAATTACAACCATGCAACCAGGCAGAATAAGACCAAATAACTTTGCTGCCTTAAAATGGAATCTATAGGTCTAAGAGTATCTATCTCTGTAACATAGAGGGATACTAAGCGCTTTAAGTAAAGATGACTCAAGATATAGATAATAGAGGAAATTATAACAAAAATGAACAAGGAATTTGCAAAATTAGGACCATGTGGCAGTTTGCTTGGGTACCTGGAACGGTAATCTAGAGAAGATAACTAGGCAAACTTTGAGAATCGTTAATCATAGACAAAAGATTGCTCTATATTACCCAAGTCACAAATATTTTATATATTTCCTATCCAAAAAAGGCATTAACCTCAAAATGTAGGAACTCTGAAGAAGAAGCATCTGAATGGAATGGAATGATGTGACATATTCCAAGGAATCCATAATGATTCCTAGGCCCTGGGCTATGCTACGAGAAAATAAATATATTAAGAAAAAGGGAAAAAATATGTGTTGGAGATATAATGTCCTAGTCATATTGATTAATTGACTAAGCTATATCTAAGAGTGTCCATTTTATTTCCATCGGGAACCAAGCTCTTTCTATAAAATCTTTTCTCATAAAAAAAAATTCAAGTGAAAAATAAAACAATTGGCTATGATAAACATATAGCCCTTTTTCCAGGATGTTTTAACAAAGTCCTTTCCAGTATTAAAGGTTTTTCTCCTAACATCTGAAAGATAAAATACCCTTGAGTTGATTGAACTGAGTAGACCCCAGAAGTTCTACCTACACCTCTAAGGCAAATATCCTTATTGAAGCCATAACTTAAGTACACAAGGTTGGCCTTTTAGTGTATTACAACATGATATGCTACACACAGTAAGGTGTAAGGTCCCCACAAAAGTGCTATACACAGCAAAGTACAAGGTTCCCACTAAAGTCCAAATCTTTTTACTTACTTGATATTACAGAAGAAAAATTAGCAGAAGAATGGAGGAGAAATAACATGCATGGACCATCTGCTATATAAAGGGCAGGGTGCTAAGGCACTTCTACTTATATTACCTTAATGTATTCCTCATAACCCATTGTACTTCAGTTATTTCTAGATGAACTATCTCGGTAATTCCTCATGGGCATTGGTAAATGTATTACCTTACTTATCCCCCCAAAAAGTTTGGGGGTCAGAGGTTTTTATTCAAATTTTATAGATGAGAAAAGCAAGGCTTAGCTACATTAGATAGTAAGTCACAAATCACAGTTAATGAGACCAGAGAGAACACATTTCAACCTAGCCTTGCTGGACCTCAGAATCTGTGCCTTTCTAACATCTGACTGTCTTTTAGGAGTCACGTCTCCAATGCATGCATTTGCCACAAAGGCCAGCATGAACATGGCGTAGTTTTGTGTAACACCCTAGTCGTTGGTATCAGCAAGGCCATCAGGAAATATTATAATAGAAATGAGCTTAATTTTTGATCCTTTCCCAAATCCATTTTTTTCCTTTCTTCTCTCAGTTATAAGATTCCCCCCCACACTTCCACGAAGCATCTGAATTTTGCTGCCTGCCTCCACCTCTTATCTATGCTATACTCAAATCGGCTTGAAGATCAGAATATTAGTTAGAATTAGGTTAGCCTAAAAACAAGGTCAAATAGCATGCTTAAACTACTTAAGCATGTATTTAAATTTATTTAACTCTCACATAAAGAAGACCATATGCACAGCCTCCAGGGCTAGGATAGCAGCTTCACCCTACCGCCAATGTTCCAGAGTTCTTCTATAGTTCTTCTCCACCTTCCTTAGTATGTACATCCCATCCTCAAATAGGCTGCATGGTTCAACATGCCAACTGGAGCTCAAGTTATCACCTCTATATTTCCAGCTAAATGTACAACTTCTAAAAAGGGAGAATTCCCAGAAGTTCCATATGACAACTTTTGCATATACTTCTGTATTCATTTCCTAGGTGTTCTATAACAAACTACCATAAACTGAGTATCTTAAAACAACAGAAATTTATTTTCCCACGGTTCTGGGAGGCTAGAAGTCTGAAATTAAGGTATCAATGGGGCCATGCTCCCTTTGAAATCTTGAGTGGAATCCTTCCTCGCCTCTTTCTAGCTTCCGGTGTGGACATTAATTCTTTGTGTTCTTTGGCTTATAGTTACCATCTCTGCCTCTGCTGTCACATGGTGTTCTTCTTTTATTTGTGTCTTCTTGCGGTGTTTTCTTCCCTTTGTTTCTGTGTCTTCTCTTCTTATAAGGACACCAATCACTGGATTGAGGCCCCCATCTATCCATTATGATGTCATCTTAACTTGTTATGTCTGCAATGACCTTATTTCCAAATAAGGTCAAATTCTGAGGTGCTAACGTTTAGAAATTCAACATATCTTCTTGGGGAACACAATTCAACCCTTAACAATCTCAGTAGACAGGATTTGGTTACATGGCCACAACAATATGCAAGCATGAGGGAAAGTGTCAACATTGGCTAAATATATTACGATACCAAATTAAACTGGTGCTATTACTAAGGAAGAAGAGAACAGATGTTGATTCTCTGCTTATCAAATAGCATTTGTCATTGAGCACCTACACAGCATCTAGTACATTGCATGGCACATAAGAGACCCTCACTAAACATTTTTTGAATGGACAAGTGAATGAATAATCTATACTTATGTTGATGAGAAGAATATACATGATAATGGGTCAAGTTTATAAAGTACAGTAAATTATAAAGCCCTAAAACTGGAAATTCCAACTTTATACAGAGAAGATATACTTTAGAATTCTTAGAGATATCTTAACAATCTAGAATAAAGAGCCTGTAAAAAATTCTGAACCCACTGGCTCACAATCTGAAAATAATATAAGCCATAGGTAAGGTGGCAGAGAGCTTTCTGCCTACACTCTATCAGCAATCCTTAGCAACTGGCAGTGGTTGGGTCTACCCAATTGGGCATACAAGATGTAAAAGCAAAGAGTGCAAACAGGAGGCCCAGGAACCAAATCCAAAGATCCTTAGGGTACAACAGTGTTTTTTCTTTTCAAAATTTTAGTTGACTGCCAGCTTTTAAACACGGGGGGATTCCAGATATTAATACACATTTCCAACATTTCACTGAAAATCTGAAGATCTGGTTATTTTGAACCCAAATACATATGTAGAAATTGTTGACTGAGTCTGAGCACCAGCTGTCCACTTAAGATGGGAAAAGCATTTTCTATGTTTCTAATGGCCTGTCTTCACAAATGTATGCTTTTTACTTGAACTCTCAAGGTATTTGAGTTTGTCACTACTGGTCTGGAAAACCCAGTGGAGGTGATCACATATACATGAATGTCCTCAATTGTAAAGTGTTAGTTTTTATTAGCAAATAGTAAAGGTACTGTAGCAATAGATATGTGACATGGAAAAATAAGCTAATTATCTCTAAATTGTATAATATACTACTCAGTCTTCTTTCTCACAAGAATGTTGAAAGTAGAAAGATGTGTATTTCTTTTCATCTCACGCTTTGGTGTCATGAACTGGTAAGTTCACCAATGAATAAAGGAAATTAATGTGATGGTCTTAAAGAAACATGTGGATATTATATACCTATTTCCTGAAGTATTGAAAAAACACAAATTGAACATATTGGCAAGAATTACTCATAGCAATGAACTGTAGCAGGGGAAAAAAAGTAGGCACAAACCCCTGCCATCATAGAAAAAGGAGAGAAGAGAATAATAAATAAATAATTTAAAATATAATAGTCAAATTGTGATGACAGGTTTTAAGAAAAATAAAGCAAGGAAAGGGAATAGGAAGATCTGGGCCAATACAATATTTTGAAAGTTACTTAGAGAGAGTGTCACGTAAGAAGGCAATACTCAAAGGTGATGAAAAAATAAGCCATGCAATATCTTGGAGGAGAAACTTCAGAGCAGAGCGCAAAGGACTTGAGATGACAGGGGCATGACTGGCATGTTCAGGGGATGCAAAGGAAGAAAAGTGTTTGGATGAATGAGCAAGAGAAAGAATTATAGGAGATGAGGCCAGGCACGGTGTAGGAGGATGAATCATGTAGGCCTTTATGTGTCATTTTAAGTATCTTGGCTCTACTCTGAGGGGGCTAAAAGCCAGAGGTATGATATCACCTGATATTACATTTTAAAGGCATCATTTTGGCTGCTGTGTTGAGTTAGACTGTAATAGGGAAAGGGAGGAAACAGGAATATTACTTAAGGAGAGTATCCAGGAAAGAGAGAATGTTGGCTTGGACCAAGATAAAAGCAAGGGGAATAGTGAAGAGTCCTCAGATTTGGAATATATTTTAAGGTAGGATTTGCCAATGGATTGTATGTGCCATGTAAGAGAGAGGAGTTAATGATGACACCATGTTTTTTTTGGCCTGAGAAACTGGAGAGTAAAGTAACCATTTACTAAGATGGAGAGGACTAAAATTATCCCAATGCGGGTGAGGCAGGGAGGGCAAGGGCCAGATTGGGAATTTACTTTAAGACACTTTCAGTTTCAAGTGCTTGTTAGATATTCAAATGGGCTAAAAGTGTCTGGGCTAAAGATTAATATTGGTATTCTACTGTATAAAAATGATAATTAAAACCATGACACCAGATGGTATGACCAATAGAATGTGTGAGAAAGAGCATCAGGGGTGCTCTAATATTTAAAGTTTGAGAAGATAAGAATAAGAATAGGGACAACAGTGTTAGGAGTAACATCAGAAGTATGGTGTTCATGGAAGCTAGTATAGAAGGTATCTCAAGGAGGAAGGTTGACAACTGGGTCAAACGCAGTGGATAAGTGAGGAAAAATCGAGACTTAGAACTGATTATTGGGTTTAACAAAGAAATGAAATTCAGTGCCTTGAAAGTTTTGATAGAGTAGTTGATGGAGGCAAAGCCCTAACTCATAGTGTTCAAGATAGAAGCTGGACATACAGGCAGCAGGTTTAGACACTGATTTCAACTATTATTCTCTAAAAGGTGACAAAGGAGTGGTAAGAAACTAAAGAAGAACGTGGAATCTAGGGAGGTCTTTTGGTTTTGATTTTTGTTTGAAGATGGGAGAAATTACAGATACTAAAATGTTTAGTATGATCTATGGAAATGGGGAAATATTTGAATTAGGAGAACAACAACAAAATGTCTAGGCTGATATTTTGAGCTGGTGAGAGGAAAGTATATCAGATGCACAAATAGACAGTTAATCTCCACTAGGAGCACGGTCAGTCTATCCATGTGAGATGGAAATCATAACATATGGGTCCAGATGTAAGTAGATACATGGATGTGGTAGTGAGAGCCTCTAGACATTTTCTTTTGATTTACATCATTTTCTGGGTGTAGCAAAATAAAGAAATCAATTAAGAATGAAGGTAGAACACTAGAAGTCTGAAAAAGATGGAAAGGTAGAAAAAACAGGCCTAGTAGAGTGAGAGTGAATGAATGAGGGCAGTAGGGAGGATGGCTTGGCAGCACTGAGAATCCACTTAAGATCAGACGTCATGAATTTAAAGTGAGACCAGACAACTTGGTTTTGTATGTAACTCCAACTGCAGGAGCAGGGACAACATAGGTAGAGAGAAGTATTTAACCATGTTTGGAAATTTCCAGACAAGTATGATAAAGTGAGATGGGTAAGCAAGTTGAGGACATATGCAAAGGAGAGTTTTAATGTCCAATGATAGAATCTAACTTGAATAAAGAAGCAGTTGTAGATATAAGAGGGTGGTAAAGGAGGGTGAAAAGTGGAAGAACCCATAGATTATACCAATGAGCTCAAATAATTGTTGAATTGGGGGTTCTAGCAAAGATGAGATGAAAAGATATGAAGAGGTGCTTGGAAAGTGTGATGCTTGAAATTAAGGCTACAAAGATGTTATTTTTTTTTGGTAATGATGTCATCTAGGATATGGCCACAGGAGTGAATGGTTGTGGAAGGGGGAAGGAGAAGATCACTGGAGGAGAGATGGGCAAAGAAGTTTGAGGCTGGATTATTAGAAGAATTAACTAAATTGATACTGAAATCACCAAGGACCATAATGAATAATGTTGCAGAATTTGACAGTTGGCAAAGAGCTAAAATCTTCTGGGATCAAGGGATTTGGACATTAGGGTCAGGGAATGACTACAAAAAAGTGGGATAGGTAGTTGTTGGAATGTTTTGATCACATGCTTTTTAACACTTAGTGATTATAGGGGAAAAGGAGGAGAAATGATCTGGAAGAATTTATAATGAGCAAAGACTCTATCCCAAGGCCAGTGCTATAAGAAATGTGGGAAAGAAAATAACTACTATTTGAATGGCAAGTAGGAAAACAAAAGAAGCAGGGAAAAAGATAAGTATTCAGAGAAGAGTTTCAAAATATATTAAGTGATATAAGCTCTTAATATAACTCTTACAAGCTCTTAAATATCTATGAATTCCATAAGGCAAGGTGAAAGTTAAGAAGAAGTGGGATGGAAACAAAGGAGAAACAACATGAGGTTGACAGCCCAGAGGATGAAACTTGGTATTCCTGTGGTAATTGACATAAACAGTGACAAAAGACAAATGGGTTAGTCTAGATAGAGCTGGGGCTAGGATCAGGGAAGAAGGAGGCACTGGCTTCCAGGGGCAAAATTTAAAGGTACACCAAATGAAAAAAAAACTATGATGAGCAAATGATCAGAATTTTACATAAAAATTAAATTAATTAATATTACTGATTTTTCCTCTCACCCCAGACTCCAATATGGCTAGGCATGGCATTGTTATTAATCTATGTCTTTTTCACATTAATTTTGATTTTTTAAAATATGGTATTCAGGGGCACCTGGGGGACTCAGACAGTTAAAAGTCTGACTCTTGATCTCAGCTAATGGTTTGGGAGATCAAGCTCCGCACTGACAGAGCGGAGCCTGCCTGGGATTCTCTCTCTCCCTGTCTCTCTGCCCTTCCCTTGCTGTGCTCTCTCACTGTCTCTCTCTCTGTCTCTCTGTCTCTCTCTCCTCTCTCTCAAAATAAACTTTAAAAAAACATTAAAAATATTTAAAATATTGTATTGAAATAATATTTATCTTGTATACTGAGATTTTTCTGGCATCTCTTTAATTTTTAGCCTACCTCTTCCCTCCTCAAGACAGTGCTTCACTGGCCTCACCCTGGTCCTGCTCTGAGACTGGACAAAAGTGGTTAGGAGGGGCTGTGAGTGCTTTACCAATAGGGAAAAGCAGAGCATGCTGAGTCCTAGAGTTCTGTGTTCATTTCTGCCAATGGTAGCATGCTGGTTTTAGCTGGAATCCACACATTTTCCTCCTGATTCTCAACAATAAAGGGATTGAGGCCAAGGGAGGACCTATCGCATTATCACTGTAAATTCATTTGTCTTCTTTAGGATATCAAGGATCTGAGACCTAGATTCAGAGAACATGGTGTATTTGATGTGCTTTGACAAGTTAGACGCTGCCTCATTGTCCATCAGAGAAAGAGGGAGAAAGATCCCTAGATGATGGTCTAAATCTATGCCACTGTTTCTTAGATGTGACTCGTTGCTCACTTACAAGCAGGACCAGAAGAATTCTTAGGAAAATATAATTTGCATGTGCATTCATCTAACACGTAACTTGTCCAAAATTGATCTCCTGATTTCCCACCCCTCCCCCAAACTGCTGTACCTGAACGTCTTCCTCATCTCAGTCAATGGCGGCTCCATCTGTCATGTTCCTTAGGACACACTCCACATGGTACTGTTTCTCCAGTGCCTGTAATAATCATTAAGATGTAACAGCTAAACAAACAAATACAGCGTGTATTATAACCAAGGGCATGTGTTTATCTGGGGAAGAAATAACACGTGGCTAAGATGTGAATGTCATCGTGAGAAAACTTAGAATTGAGTAAAGTTGATAACAAAAGCCATAAAACTGTACTGCATTTGTAGCTCCAGCCCATTCCAGAAAGCTATAAATCACTGTAAACATATATATGCAATACAACCAGGTCGAAAATTTGGAAGAAGATTGGGAGATGGTGAAATAAAGTTAGGAAAAAGGAAATGGAGCTGGCAGTATTCAAGAGACATACCAAACGTTCTAGAAGGTTTCTTAGAGATAAGTGGCAAATTTGACTCTGAGCTTGCTGGTAACTAGTGTAAAATAAAAACATCTTCAAATCTTCACTTTACAGATCTTATAAGAATTTTAAAATAGTAATTAATAATGAGTAATAATAATAAATCTTCAAAGGGAAAAAAATGTACTTGATAATGAGACCTGAGAGAACTTCTTCTGATGAGTGCTCCTAAAGGGAAAATGTTGCTATAATAAATCAGGTTCTCAACAACATTCCTGAAGTACATTTAATAATGATCTCCAGAGGTCCATCCCTGGAAGGTCCCTCAATGGAGGACGATGGCTATCATCAAACTACAACTCAATGGAAACCAAAATATTGTGCTCCAAAAACACAGTGCTTCAATATTCTAAGTCAATCCAAGATTAAAATCTAAAGGAGCTAGCGTAAGCAACTGCTTCCTCCTTAAATTTTTGAACACCGTGTTAACTCTTGAAGTACACTGTGATTTGTGAAACCTAGTTCGGGAAAGAAACACTGTTGTACAGCTATCCGTGTATACTCTATTCTCTAGACAACCGTCCAGGATCAATCCTTTGATAATCACTCTCTAGACATTCTTCAGGACAATTTTCTCACAACTAATAATCTCATAAATGACTTTTAGCAAAGCTTCGGAGGTTGTACTCTAAAAAATATGTGGATTGCCATACTCTGTATTACTAATTCGGTATGAATATTTTTATTTGACAGTAAGCTAAAATGGGGGGAGGAGCGCTGGGATGGCTCAGTCAGTTGTGCCACCAACTCTTGATTTCTGCTTAGGTCATGATCCCAGGGCAGTGGGATTGAGCCCTGCATCGGATTTCACGCTGAGCATGGAGGCTGTTTAAGATTCTCTCTCTCTCTCTCTCTCTCTCTCTCTCTCTCTCTCTCTGAGGCGCCTGGGTGGCTCAGTCAGTTAAGCATCCGACTTCAGCTCAGGTCATGATCTCGTGGTTCGTGATTTCGACCCCCCATGTTGGGGTCTGTGCTGACAGCTCAGAGCCTGGAGCCTGCTTCAGATTCTGTGTCTCCATCTCTCTCTGCCCTTCCCCCACTCACACTCTGTCTCTCTTTCTCTCTCAAAAATAAACGTTAAACAAAATTATTTAAAAAAAAAAAAAGATTCTCTCTCTCTCTGTCCTTCTGCCCCCTCCCCAACTCCTGCTCTCTAAATAAATAAATAAATAAATAAATAAATAAATAAATAAATAAAATGGGAGGAGAGCTGATAGTCTCTTAAGACCAGTTGAAGAAAATAACCAGGGTTTGTGCCTATATAATTGGTCACCCCTGCTTCCCTGTAATAATTACTATAATAAAATATGATGAATCAGGAGTTCCAGGTTAAAAGCCATCCTACAAAAAGCCTATATTAAACAAGTCATAGAGTTCACCTCAAACAAATGTCAGGTGTGGGGCAAAGGGGAGAAAGCTTTATAAACATACTGATCTATTTCAGAAGTTGGTCATTTTTTTTTCTTTTTTAAGATTTAAAACTAACAGGATCTTAGGGCACTTCCTTAGTAAGAAGGCAATCTCCAGCAGCTGAACTTACATGTAAGCTAGTCAAACAACTCAAAGAGCCCTACACTTCCCAGAGTTTCAACTCACTGTTTGACAGTCAAACAGTCAGTGACAAGCCCTACTCATCAAAAACAAACAAAAAGAACACTTACTTAATTCATTTTTATGTCCTTATGACAAGTGAGGTGACTGTGACACAGATATTATGAATGAGGTGGGAATCGTTCATGATCTATTCACTGAAAAATCAATGAGGTGAGAGAAGATAAGTTAGGACTTCCCATTGTGCACTTGCTCTTTCTAGACTCAAAATTAAACATCCAGCAGCATGAACCTATGCCTCCAGCCCTTACTACCTCCTTCAGCTCTCACCACCTCCTAAGATACTGGTTCAAAAATGAACAAACAAAAAGCAGCTTTTCCTTCTATTCCATATGGACACTCCTATATAGTTTCAAGCTATGCCATGAAGCTGGAACTGGCATGAGGCAAATGGTACTACTAAAGTTTTCTGAAAACCCAAGTTAAGAATGCAAAACACATTTGGAGCTATTCATAATGCTCACAACTGATGTTAGAAATTGATGCTCTGAGCTTACAGCTTCAGGAACCTGAAGACAATGGAGAATTTATTGAAGTGATATTCAACCTGCCTCTTAAAAAATATTTTAGTTTCTACTCAACATGCCAAATCAGTACTTAGGAGTACTAATTAGAAATAAAATATTCATCTATAGACAAGGTATCATCAAACCATTCTTGGGGGTTTACCAAAATATCTTCATACTTGTGTGCTATATGAACATTGCCAGTTACTTGAGGAGATACTGCAGGGAAATTTGGAAACATAAAGCCTATTATCGATGGATTTTCATTTCCTCCCTTAGTATCTAACTTCCACACACTACTTTAGGGCAGCAACTGTTTCTGTACTGAAAGTTCTCCTCTTGGTCATTAGCCTATTGTGACCTGATCCCCTGTGTTCTCCTTATTCACAAATTGTGAGTTCCTCCCTCCGGAAGCTCTCACTCAGAGAGATGGCAGGTACTGTTCAGTGGTGTTCCTAACCATTTGTAGGTTGGTTCCTTAAGTTTAAAAATAGTCAGGGGGCACCTGGGAGGCTTAGTTGGTTAAGTGTCTGACTCTCAATTTCCACTCAGGTCACGATCTCAAGGTTCGTGCCCTTGAGCCCTGAGTAGGGCTCTGTGCTGACAGCGTGGAGTCTGCTTGGGAGTCTCTGTCTCTGTCTCTCTCTGTCCCTTGCCCACATGCACCCTCTCTCAAAAACAAATAAACATTTAAAAAATAGTCACAATGGAAGTAAACAGTTTAAATTGCTTCTTCTTAGGGGCGCCTAGGTGGCTCAGTCGGTTAAGCATCCAACTTCGGCTCAGGTCATGATCTCACACTCCATGGTTTGGAGCCCCGCAGTCGGGCTCTGTGCTGACAGCTCAGAGCCTGGAGCCTGTTTCAGATTCTGTGTCTCCCTCTTTCTCTGACCCTCCCCTGTTCATGCTCTCTCTCTGTCTCAGAAATAAATAAATGTTAAAAAAAAAATTATAAATAAATAAATAAATAAATTGCTTCTTCTTAGAATTTGTTGCTGTTGCTTCCTACTGCTTCTTCTTTGAAAATATTAGTCATGAGAAGAGTAATAGAAACGTAAATTGTGGTGGCAGTGGGGTTGCCAGAAGACAATTCAAAGTCTGAATTATGCAGGGTACACACTAATTTAAACTATAACCATTTTTCATGTAATTAAAATGTTCATGTGGCATAGATACAGGAATCAATCATGTGGTCTAACTTTCCTGCTTATCAAAAAGGAACAATAATTAATTAAAGGATGCCTTCAGCATTTCACATGGCAAGTATTTCCAAAGTCATGAATGTAAAGTAATAATCATCTCTCTTTGGGGCAAGATTATGCTTTGCTATTGTAGTAACAATAAAAGCAGTGATGAATATCAGAATGAGAAAAGGCTTTCTTAATGTTCAAGAATAGTATTCCAACAAGTCCTATCTTGCTAGGAGAGAGGAGCATAGCATATGAAAAATATATTCACATGGAACCTAATCATCTGTGAGAACCAAAATAAAATACTGAAGATGGTAGAGCAAAAAAATTCAGACTTAAGGAGGATGCCCTAAGGTTAGAACTGATAATATGAGGGTACTATAGGGAGATGTAAAATAGTCTTCCCAGAGCAGAAGCTTCAGGAAAGGGAGCTGTAACTGTTCACAGAGGTTCTTTCATCATGCCAAGATGTCCATTCATGTTTCTCCAAGCAATATTGAAACCGTGGGCTGAACGATATAAAACGCTAGATTCCTGTAGAAAGCCATATACTCTATATGTAGAGTTCACCTAAAGAGGACACAGCTGTGTCAAGTACAAAAGGGAAAGCAAGACATCAGCTGGAAAGCTTAGGTCCATTGAGAAGTGTCTTTCTTATCTTCAAAATTGGCTTGACTGGGAACCTAGGAATAATTATGGGAAAAGCCCAGACATGTGACTTCCCCCTTCTCCTAGAGCCTGTCTTCCAATGGCATGCAGGATGGCCCCTGAGGACAGTGGATTCACACAGACTAAAGCAATTATGCTAGAGAATATATTCTGCCTTTTGAATATGTCTGAAAGTTTACCTTCCTCCTTCTCAACACTCTCTCTGTTCTGAGGCCATTCTATTCATTTTTTTTGTTCCTTTGACAAGGAAGCAACACCCTCTAAGTACAGAAGACAGAGGAATTCCTTGGCTCTTTTATCCTTTCTTTGTTGAACCCAAGCCTTATTTATAAGCTTATATTTATAAGCTCAGTTCCGAAAGCTGGTTTCTTTCAGGTGTTCAGCAGACGGATTTCCTTTAACCTTTCACTTTTTTTTTTTTTTAGGGTTATTTCCAAAGCAGAAGAATGAAAAGTCAAAGGCTGTAGGAAAAAGGATGCTGTTCCACTAGCTTGAGATACCTTCACATCTTCTGGGAAAGGCACGTGAGGATGGTTCCAGTGAACACAGCAACAGTAGAACAAGCAGGCTGCTTCCCCTCAGCCTGTCCCTCCTACAATAGACTCATAACAGATGTAAATGAATCTAGTCATTCAATCTCAAGTGATGCAGATTCTCCTCTCCTTTTAGTTCTGAAAGTCTGAAATGGCTTATTCTCAAATCAATCTACACAGTAGACCCCAGGTCCGGTCTCAACATGGAGGCCCTAGGACGTTGTTAAGGAATGAAGTTGCAATAAGTAATTCACTTGACTTTCTAAGGTTATGTTTACATGTTAGGCAGAACACAATTACAGTAAGCCTATCCATATCACAACCCATGATGGATCAAGTTTTGATGCTTAGAGAGACACATTCACATTTTAGAAGCTAGCTGATCACCCAAGTTCTTGCAAATTTACAAAGAAAGTACAACAAAACTGGAAATAACTGTGAAATGTACCATTAAAAAAATCTATTTCTAATGAAATTGTTTATTGCATGCCTTAAGAGTGATTTCCTAGGTAAGATACTTTTCCAAGTGGAAAATGCAATAGTGATGGTGACATTATTTGCAAATCATTGTAATGTAGTTCTATAGGCATATTACTGCACTCCAAAGCAATTTCCTGATTGTACATAGAAGCAGATTAAAATATGACAAGACACAGAACTGCAATGACAACACAGAAAAAATGCTAAAGAAAATCTAATATAGATTGTGTTGTGCAGAATTTAAGTAAATATAGATGTGTAGCTTTATGACTCTTAGTTTAAATTTAAATATGGTGTCTTTAGTCTTTACAAATATTAGATACATCACATAGTTGCACTATTGAAGCTATTACTGTACATTTATAATGTATTTTTCTATTATATTTGATGTAACATGATCAGTTCCATATCTAGAGCTCCTATAATGACCAACTCTATTTCATCTACAAAACTCTTCCTCATATGAAAAAAATAAAAGCTAGTAAGACCAGAGACTGACTCTCAGTTAAGAGAGTCCCTATATAATTTCCTGTATTATAGAAAATAGTTCCCACATCAAACACAAACATAATAAAATTCATGTGTAAGCCCCTATCAATAGGTCATTAAGCCACAAATATGCTCACTGAAAATCAGATTCTGTGTATGGTAAAACTGAGCCTAAATTATTATCAAGTTTCTTTTGCTTTCCATGAGGGATGGCAGGAGATAAGAATGAGAAGTTGCTGTTCTCACAATATATGGCAATAATTGACTGCAAATGATCAAAAATTAGATGGGCACATTGCTGCCATGTAGCAGACACTGTCCACTGATTATTGAATTTTCCAATTTTCCTCTCTACTTCCTTTTAACTGAAACTGTTTGTTCACTCCCCTCCAAATGGCCATGATTTTCAGGAATCTGCTTCTAACAATAATTGCAGGGGATGAAATCTGTTAGTTGGTCTAAACCTATTGTGGGGGGTCTCATGCCTTTTCCTGGGAGGTGGGTTCAGACATGAGCATTGGATACAGTATTGTGATTTTTCTCCTTTCACTGCCTTTGGATGCTGATTTCTGAGATGCCTGGGAAATTGATAGCCACCTTGGACCCAGGGGAACAGATGATGACAAATTAACAACAACTGAACTACCAGATGAGGCTTTGAAGGGAAGACTGCATCTGAATCAGAGATGATAGACTCCCTAAGACAACATTTCCAGGAAAAGGATTCTTATATTTTTATAATTAATAAGGAGAAAAGGAAGAAAGCAGAATCAAGTTCATAACAGGAGAGAAAGACAGAGCCAACAGATGTCACCTCTAGCAGTTCTCATGTTTTGGCTACAATTCACTTATCTGCATCTTTGGCAATTTTCTCAGTGTAAACCAGAGCTGCAAGGAAAAATAATTTTCAATCTCTGAATTCATCTCCATTAAAAGAGGGATGGTAGGCATATTATATTTCGAAGGCCAAGTCTTATGAACTAATTACATCTCCTAAAATACCATGTTAGGGAGGATGCTAAGGCTCAGACCCATCCCAGTTGAAAGGAGAGCTGTGCCTGGGGGTGTGCGCCTGGAGCCCAGCATAGAAGAATGTCAGCTAGCTTGCCAAGTATTTGTCCTCTTTGGTTTTGTTGATTTCACTAAACTCCATTATACACACACACACACACACACACACACACACACACACACACGTGTGTGTATATCTATATATATATACTTCTATTGAATCTGAAAATATCTGGAAACATAAATATTTCTAAGTGGAATCTCGGCTCATCATTAATTTACATATTTGGTAAATATGTTGGGAGGGAACAGAAACAGATGATTATAATGTAAGACAAGAAGGGATGACTGGTTAGTGCTACAGTAAAGGCACAAAAAAAGGCACATCCTCTCCACGACGGAAATTACGATGATGTTTTTTTCTCTAAGCTTCCTGGGTGCTTGATATTTTTCTAATAAAATGATTAAGTCTGCACAAAGAAATGATTTCTACCCCAAATGTCACCTAATCTAACCTAACCCGTGTCATAAATATCATTGTTACTGCAGTCAATTTTGAAAATCCAAACATAAAACAACTTCGACTGCAGGAGTGAGACCACTAGTGCTTCAAGTCAATCATACTAAAATATTAATTCTGGAAATGATGATAAACTCACCTTTGATTTAAAGTTCCCCCATGAGATGGTGTCATCTCTCAGGTTTTAAATCTAGAATATTCACCCTTTTGGTCATAATACCTTAATTACTGACATAAACATGATGAGAGGTAAAAACAATTTTTTAAATGGTCCTTCTTTACACTTCTTTTTTCCAAACTGGACCATAAAATCAATTTTTAACAGAACAGAATAAAAATATCAGAATTCATAGTCTTTGTAGCACTTTTGTTTCTGTTGTGTTTGTAGTTTTACATTGGGTCACCTTGATTTTACGGTATTTCCTTTTGTGGATTGCAGTCAAAATATTTGAAAGCCATTACTTTCAACTACCTTCCCTAATGCTATTTGCCTATTTGACTTTTTAATGGAATCATCACTCATGATGTATATAATGGGAAGCAGGGATATGACCAAGAACAACGGCTGTACACTTAGTCTATCCAATCGGTTTGATAAATGTTTACATTTGAATTCTCACTTAAAAAAAATCTCATTAAGAACTCTCAAATAAAAAAAAAAAAACAGAAAAAGCAAAACCAACTAGAACAGAATTTGTCCAGTTGGAACAGGGGTGTACCCCCATCACCTCTTTTAGCCTTCTTATGGAGAAACAGTGCTCACAACATCTTCGTCAGGTCTCAGCTCCCCCAGAGAACAGTCTGCAGCTTGAACAACTTACTCAACTTCTCTGGACCCAGCTGCTCCATCTATAAAATGAAAAACGTATAGCCTCATTGTGCTCTCAGACCTATTGTGAGTGAAATTTGCACAATAGATCTCAGTTCCCAAGTTCCTAAGCTGCTTCTCAACCATTGTTTTGCGTCAACTCAACGATTTTCCATTCATCACAAAGTGTCTTAAAAATGTATCAAAGACAAGTTAATTTGAAATAACCCCAATGCATTTAGGTACCTGCAGCTCTTCTCCCAAGATATTTGGCCATTGTTAATATTATAAATAAAACCTGATTCAGAGACCTAGGGAAAATATGTTGTGTCCCATCTCTAGAAAGTGCCTTATCCTACATGAAATTCTAATGTTTTAGCTTCATTCCTTTGGATCAGTATCTATATTGATTAAAATGTGAAAAATAAAAGAAATAGTAATTGTATGGGAGAGTAATCACAAGAAAGTGTAACTTAGAATTTATATATATATATATAATATATATAGTGTATATTTTATATATTATATTCTATAATATACCATATATAATATATATCTATATAATAGAGGAAAACATATATAGTATATTATAGAATATAATATATAATATATTATATATATCTAATAATATGTCATATAAATTAATATATATATATATATCCAAAGATTAAAAAAAGAAAAAGAAAATAGTGTTCAGTGAGGTAAATTAAACAGAAAGGGGAGAATCAGTATCAAAGAAACCTTTGTTTACTCTTATTGATAGTAATTCCAACGACTACAAGTAAGAATACCCTGTATTTGCATTTTTCTTGCTGGTTTGCAAAACTACCTCATACCAGATCCCTGTAATATCTATGCGGAATACTTAGATAAGTCTTCATAAATTACTTTTTAAAAAACAGTTAAATAAAAAAAAAAGCCAAGAGTAAGATAAGCAAATTGCCCAATTTAAGAAATTAGTAAGTTGCAAGAAAATAACCTGGGAAAAGACCCTTGGCCTTCTCTGTTCTTTCAGGTACATCTGTCCTCCCACTTCCTAGTCTTCTAAAAACCAGCCTTGAGTGCCGCGAAACAAACATGTGAAGTATCCCAACCCTGATCACCAGAAACAGGAACTCAGCTCTGCTGAAGGGAGCTTGCCCTTCTTTAGATTGTTCCCCAGTGCCGGTAGGAAGGTAAACTAGTATACTTATTCCACAGTGCAGGACAGGCTTCCCTTCAAGGAGAGTTGAGTTCAAGAGAAAACACCTCCAAACACAAAATATCAATACTATTGTGTGTTCCTTTTTTTTAACATTTATTTATTTTTGAGACAGAGAGAGACAGAGCATGAACTGGGGAGGGTCAGAGAGAGGGAGACACAGAATCTGAAACAGGTTCCAAGGCTGGAACTCACGGACGGCGAGATCACGACCTGAGCCAAAGTCGGACGCTTAACCAACTGAAACACCCAGGTGCCCCACTGTTGTGTGTTCTTTAGGAACAAGGTACTTCAACATCGCCATTAATGACAATGACAAGGGAAGCCCCGCAACCAACACTGGACCAAACACCGTATTTATCAACAGTGAAAATCACTAAATAAACAAGAAGTTCACAGCTTTGGAACATGGGGTAAACATGTATCTCTGACTTCAGTGCAGTGATTTTATTTCGCTGGTTAAAAAGCAGCTATAAGAAAAAGATAATAGACATATTTTTTAAGTTATTTATTTATTTTGAGAGAGAGAGAGAGAGAGAGAGAGAGAGAGAGAGACAGCATGAGTGGGGGAGGGGCAGAGAAAGAGGGAGACAGAGAGAATCCCAAGCAGGATCCGTGCTGTTAGCACAGAGCCCAATGAGAGGATCTCACGAAACTGTGAGATCATGACCTGAGCAGAAACCAAGAATCAGACTGCTAACCGACTGAGCCACCCAGGCACCCCGGTAATAGACATATTTTATCATTAGTCGACACTACTGAGAATGACAGAGGAAACCTGAAATTAAATAAACATAGTGCATCTTCAAATAACATTTCTGAAGAGGTGACCTTGTGAATCAAATACAGTTTACTCAAGGATACTGTTAGAAATGTCTACTATGTGCTTCTGTTTTCACTCCAGAAGGAAGTTTACCTATGGGCTACATTCACTAATAGTCACTTTGTTTTATTAGTTTTACCTGATTTGTGTCCATATTCTTTGCTATTGTGATTTAGCATTGTGAACTTTCTGAGGTGCTCTGTCAGGACTATCAACAGTGTTGTGTCAACAGCACTCATAGATCATTACAGCGTGGGTGCAAAGATAATATGCTGAGCTAAGTGTTTGATATTAAAGTACTTTTGTTCTTAAAAGCATAAAATATTTTTTTTAATTCTTAAATATTATAAAGACTAAGCTCAACAAGACAGCTAGGTAGAGTAGGCAAACTGTCTATGTAATTTGATTTCACGGGTCTAACAATTTCCTGCTCTTTTCTGAATACTTCATCCTTTTGCTCACTGGTATATGAAATTTAACATTTAGAGCTTTTTTCCAGCAAACGACTTCATTATCATTCATATCATATAAATAACCAAACATTTTTTAAAGTAGATACTCAAACGGAGACTAGTGTAAACCAAGATACTATTGAACTTAAGGTTTCAGTGCCTTTATGGAGAAGCAACATTTAGTGCTGAAGGGGAAGAAAAATGTTTTGCCTAATTAGAAAGAGAAAAATTAGTCAAAATTTGCATTTTGAAGGCAGTTTACTAAGTCATATGTCAAATGCCCCACACCATACTCCGAGAACTCTCTTTGGTTACTTTCCTCAAAAGTGGTTCTGGATAAGGCATATACTCAAAATGTCCCATAGATAGGTACATTAAGGAATTCATTTAGTTACATTTTTAATCTTCGATTAGACTTTGAAAATTCAAAGAAAAAACTTGATTTTTGTATGGTTGACTTTGTATTATGAATTCTTATAAAATTTCCTTAGTATTTCATAGCAGTTTTATAGGTTCCTTTGACTATTTTATGTATAGTTTGGTTGAATTTCCATAATGACATTTTTATTTCACCTTTTCAAACTTTATTTCTTTTTCTTGACTTATTACATTTTGGGCTCTCTACTTCAACATTAAGGGAAAAAAATGAGAGAAGTCCTTTCTTTGTTTCTGATGTAAGAGAAAAAAATGTTAATTTTTTACCATTAAATTTGATACTAGCCATAAAGTCTTCATAGGTGTTCTTTATCAGGTTGAGAAGTTTCCTTCCATTCATAGTTTATTAGGATTTTTTCAAATCATAAATTGCCATTGAATGTAGCAAATACTTTTTCTGCTCTATTGAAGTGATCATGTGATTTTTCTTTCATAATCCTTTACTATGGTGAATTATACTGATTGATTTCATATATAAGCCAATCTGAATTCCCAGGATAAAACCTACTTGGTCATGACTTATAGTCCCTGCTATCTATTGCTGTTCTATCATAATCAATAGAATACTTTGTTAAAGATTTTTGCATTTACTATTCATGAGAAACATTAGTCTCCAGTTTTTTTCTCTTTGCAATATCTTTATCTTATCTTGGTATTAGAGTTATGCTTGCCTCATAAAGTGAATTGGAGCGATTATACTTATCTACTTTGTGAAGAGTTTGCAAAATACAGGTATGATTTTTTTCCCTTAAATATTTAATAGAATTCATTAATGAAGCCATTTGGACCTACCATTTTCTTTGTGAAAATTATATTTCTTTAATAGATATAAGACAATTTAAAAATTCCATTTCCCATTGCAAAAGTTATAGAAAGTTGTGTTTTTAAGTCAACACCAATTTCCTATAAATTATTGCATTATATGTTATGAAGTTATTCATATATCCTCTTATTTTCTTTAGTATCTCTGGTGATGCTCCTTAATTTATTCACCTTGGTAATTTGTATCTTGGGGTTCTTTTTCTCCTTTTTCTTGACAGTCTTGTTAGTAAATTTATCAATTTTATTGATCTTTTCAAATAAGTAGCTGACATTATTGATTTTCTCTACTGTTTAAATTTCTATTGCAGTGGTTTGACTCATATTTCCTTTTACTAATATTGGATTTGCTTTGTTCTGGTTAGTGTCTTCTTAAGGTAAAAGACTAGATCATTCATTTTGTACCTTTCTTCTTTCATGAAATAAACTATAAATTTCCTTTTATGGATTGTTTTAGTTGTATCTGTTAATTTTGATAGGAGGTGTGTGTGTGTGTTTTATTATTCAGCTAGTAATAGTTTTATATTAATTTTTATCTTATGATTTTTTCTTTGAGCCATGAGTTATTTGGAAGTACATTTAATTTTGAAGTACTTAGGGACATTTATCAATTTTTTATTAATACAGATTTCTAGTCTACTATACTAACTAGTATAATAATAGTATACTAATACTATTATACAAAGAGCTCATTGTGTATTATTTCATCCTTTGAAACTTATTGGATCTTTTCACGTGGCCAAGAATATGGCCTATTTTCAGGAAAATTCCTTATTCGTTTGAAAAGAAAGCATATTCTGTTTACTTATAATGTTTTGAAAATGTCAATTAGGTTAATTTAATTGATAGTGTTAATTAGGACGCCTGGGTGGCTCAGTCAGTTAAGATCCTGACTCTTGGTTTTGGCTCAGGTCATGATCTCACAGTTTGTGGGTTCAAGCTCCATTGGGCTCTGTGCTGACAGTGCAGAGCCTGCTTGGGATACTCTCTCTCCCTTTCTCTCTGTCCCTCTCCTGCTTGTTCTGTCTCTCTCTCAAAATAAATAAACAAACAAAATTTAATTTATACTGTTAATCAACTCTTCTATATATTAATTGGTCCATGTGAACTCATGCAAACAGTTTCCAAAAAGGGAGTTTTTAAAATCTTCAAATAATATTGTAGATCTTTGCCCATTTTCCTTTTCATTTTGCTGTTGTTATTATTGAAGTAACATTAATATACAGTGTTATATTAGTTTCAGGTGTATAATATAATGATTCAAGTGTACTCATCATGATAAGTGTACTCTTAATCCCCTTCATCTGTTTCCCCCATCTCCCTCCACCTCCCCCGCTCTGGCAACGTCTAGTGTGTTCTCTGTATTTAGGTGCTTTATCTTTCCCTTTGTCTCTTTTTCCTTTGTTCATTTGTTTTGTTTCTTAAATTCCACACATGAGTGAAATCATATGGTATTTGTCTTTCTTTTACTGGCTTATTTCATTTAGCATCATACCCTCTACATCCATCTATGTTGTTGCAAATCCCAAGATCTCATTTTTTTTTTTTAACTTACATCCAAATTAGTTAGCATATAGTGCAACAATGGTTTCAGGAGTAGATTCGTTAATGTCCCTTATCCATTTAGCCCATCCCTCTCCCACAACCCTCCAGTAACTCTTTGTTTCTTCTCCATATTTGAGAGTCTCTTCTGTTTTGTCCCCCTCCCTGTTTTTATATTATTTTTGCTTCCCTTCCCTTATGTTCATCTGTTTCATGAGGACTCTTAAAGTCCTCATATGAGTGAAGTCATAGGATATTTGTCTTTCTCTGACTGGCTAATTTCACTTAGCAAAATACCCTCCAGTTCCATCCACGTAGTTGCAAATGGCAAGATTTCATTCTTTTTGATTGCTGAGTAATACTCCATTGTATATATATATACCATGTACATACATGTATATATATATATACATATATATATACCATGTACATACATGTATATATATATACACACACACACATACATATATACATACACACATATATATGTGTGTATATATATATATATATATATATATATATATATACATACACCACACCAAGATCTCATTTTTTAATGGCTGAGGATTATTCTAGTGTGTGTGTGTGTGTGTGTGTGTGTGTGTGTGTGTTTGCCAGTATACATACATATCTCACACATCTTCTTTATCCATTAATGTATCAGTGGATATGAATTGCTTCCATATCTTACCTATTGTAAATAATGCTGCAGTAAACATGGGGGTGCATATATCTTTTCAAATTAGCATTTTCATTTTCTTTAGATAAGTACTCAGTTAGTGGAATTACTGGATCATATGGTAATTCTAGTTTTAATTTTTTTGAGAAACCTCCATACTGTTTGCCATGGTGGCTTTAGCAATTTGTATTCCAACCAAAAGGGAATGAGGCTTCTTTCTTCTCCACATTCTCGCCAACATTTGTCATTTGCTGCGTTTTTGATTTTAGCCGCTCTGACAGGTATAAAGTAATATCTCATTATAGTTTTGATTTGTACTTACCTGATAATTAGTGATATTGAGCATCTTTTCATGTATCTATTGGTCATCTGTATATCCTCTTTGGAAAAATGTCTATTCCTGTCTTCTAGTTTTTATTGGATTGGGGGTGGTGGTGTTGAGCTGTATAAATTCTTTATATAATTTGGATATTAAGCCTTTATGGATATGTCATTTGCAGATATCTTCCCCAATTAAGTAGGTTGTCTTTTTGCTTCCCTTGTTGAGCAAAGCTTTTTATTTTACTATAGTCCCAATAGTATCATTTTTTGCTTTTGTTTCCCTTCCCTGAGGAGACATATCTAGAAAAATATTTCTATAATTGATTCCAGAGGTATTACTGCCTATCTTTTCTTTGAGGAGTTTTATGGTTTCAGGTCTCACATGTTGTTTTTTAATTCATTTTGAGTTTATCTTTGTGTATGGTGTAAGAAAGCAACCAAATTTCATTATTTTGCATGTAGCTGTCCAGTTTTCCCAGCACCATTTTTTGAAGAGACTATCTTTTCTCCATTCTATATTCATGCCCCCTTTGTCATAGCTTAATTGACTATATAAGCATGGGTTTATTTGCGAGCTTCTAATCTATTCCTTTGATTTATGTGTCTGTATATTTTTGTGTCCATACCATACTGTTTTGATTACTACAGCTTTGTAGTATATCTTGAAATCTGGGATTGTGATACCTCCAGCTTTGTCCTTTCTCAAGATTGGTTTGGCTACTTTGGGTCTTTTGTGGCTCTATACAAATTTTTCCCTTTAGTCTGACAACTTCTGTTTAAAGAATTTTAGAAAATTTGATACTGGACTCAGACATACTTACAATTAATAAAAATTCTTGATTTTTTGACACTTTTATCTGATATTAACACAGTCACAGCAACTTTCTTATGCTTAGTGTTTGCAGGGAAGGTATATATTTTTTTCCTTTAACTTACAGAATTGTCTGTGTCTTTGTGTCTTTGTCTTTAAAATATGTATTATAATCAACACATAGATCATTTTTTAAATCCTGCCTAATAATCTCTGCCTTTTAACTGGGTTTTTTTTTAACATACCTATATTCAATGTAATTACTGAGATGTCTACAGTTAAGCCTATGACATTGGCGTTTTTCCTATGCGTCCTGTAGTTCTTTGTTCCTGAGTTCTTCCTTCCAAGATTTTTTTCAGGGGCAGTAGGATGCACTAAATCAAACATTTTTAATATTACATTTATGTCCTCTGTTGGCATTTTATCTATGCTTCTTTGTTTTATGTTTAGTGTTTACTGGATAGATTAAAATCTCCATTTTTAACCTTCAAAAATCATGTCTTTGCATATACATCAACAGCTTGTCTTTGCATATAATGTTCCCTTTCTCTGGAATGCTTTCTCCACAGGTATCTTTAAGATTCTCTTCCTCACGTCTTTCCGGTCAATGCTCAAATGTTGTCTCATCAGAAAAGTTCCATAACGTCTTCATATAAAATTGTAACCCATCTCTCTAAGTTGTCTCTTGTATCTTGTCTTATTTTCTCCACAACATGTTTACACGTAAGGAAATTTTATTAGCTAAAGTAATGAACAGAACTATTGCTCAAGGGGGTGTTGGTGTATTCACTTTGAGTTTATTCAAATGAGTGATCACAAATCAATATAACCTTTGATACTTTAATATATTTCTGAAAATTATTTCAAAATGTATAATTGATTTTAAAAGCATACTACTGTTTGTTTTATAAATATACTACTTATTTGAGAGTTAACTAACTAGAAATCATCTTTCCAATGTTCAAATTTCTCTCTTCAACCCCCTTTGACAACTCTCATTCTTTACATTTCTACTGAAAATTAACTTCTTTGCAATGTTTTCTTCATCCTTCAAGTCTAGATTCAGGCTCCACCTATGCATTTCTAGAACACCTTTTTCTAAGAACATTTATCTCATGGGACACCTGGGTGGCTCAGGTTAAGCATCTGACTTCGGCTCAGATCACAATCTCCCGGTTCATGAGTTTGAGTCCCACATCAGGTTTTCTGCTGTCAGTGTGGATCCCTCTTCAGATCCTCTGTCCTGCATTTCTCTGTCTCCCCAACTTGTGCTCCCCCACCCCCCGTGAAAAATAAATAAACATTTAAAAAATAAGGTTGGGGCATCTGGGTGGCTCAGTCAGTTAAGTGTATGACTTTGGCTCAGGTAACGCTTTCACGGTTCATGAGTTCAAGCCCCGCATTGGGCTCTGTGCTGATAGCTCAAAGCCTGGAACCTGCTTTCAGATTCTGTGTGTGTGTCTCTCTCTTCCCCTCCCCTGCTCATGCTCTATCTCTCTCTGTCTCTGTCTCTCTCTGTCTCTCTCTCCCTCTGTCTCTCAACAATAAATAAAAGTTAAGATTTTTTAAAAGAATATTTATCTCACAGTATCGCACTTGCCAATTTGTCTCCCAGCACCTTGCATGGTCCCCAGCACATAACAAACACTCCATACATATTTGTATAAGGGAGAAACAGTGTGGGGAAAAAAAGGAAAAATAAGAGACAGGAAGAGAGGAAAGAAGAAGGCCCGCTTTACCTAATTCTGGTCAATGTCCTTCAATGCTCTGCACTCTTTCCTTACCTCACAAAATATCTAGATTTCTATAGTAAAATATATTAAAAATGAAGCATTTATTCAATTCATTTAGATCCCATATAATTTAAGCTTCATATTTAAGCTTAAGAAAGAGAGGGAAATCATTCTTTCTGGCTGTCAAGTAATGCTTGGATAAACTCTTATTGGCTTACTAAGGTTTACTACACATGGAGTGAATTTTCAGAATATGAGATCCTGCTACTTTTGTATATCCCATAGAGTCCTAAGTACAATATGCACTATTATGAAATATGAAATCAAATTTCACTGTTTCTTAACATGTTCCATCTTGTTGCTTAGCTACTTTCTTCTACAAAATTTCAAACTCACACTTGCCACTTGAAGCAGAAATTTTAAGGAGAAAAACCTTTCAGGATAAAGACTCAGCTCTGCAGTCTATCCAAATTTTCCAGAAGATTCTTCAAAATATTTATATGTGCAAAAGCAAAATGACTCTTCTTAGGTATGACAGTCTACCTTTCTGGTATTTAACATCAATCCCCTTCTGGTTCTCCTATCCTTTGTTGTAGCGCCATTCTATTAATCTTTCTTTAAATACATCATAATCACCAATGCCCTCATATCTGCAATGCCCATGTCCTGGATTTTATATCTCATTTTTACATCTTATCCCAACCTTCCACAAGAGAAACAATCATCTCTTCCTGTGTGTTCCCTAAGCTTCTGCTACATTGCTCATATCCACTGTATGTTATTTGGTGTAAACATGATTATAATCATACCTAGCAAAAAGGGGAAACTCCCCCCCCCCCCCCGCCCGTGACATCTTTCAAGAAGTACACTGTCTTTGTTCAGCATAAATTAATACACAAGCTCCTTTGAGATACAGAGAAAAACCTTGGGGGCCTGAGTATGAGCAGAATCACTCCACAGTCTTTTCTAGAGAGGAAAAAGAATGTGCTGGTTTCTCCTCTGGGATGCAAAGGAGGAGAGCAAAGGACAGAGCAAAGGGTGATCCATGATGGGATCCCCATGATTTAAAACGTGGTCTCACCCATATTTTGCTGAATATCCGTGGTGAAGGAATAAATTCATGAAATGCTTGCACGATGGAGGATTTTGTGGAAAACTGGTGAAAGCTGGAGTTTTGCACTCATGTGGCGGGGGTGAAATCAGGACTGAAAGGACAGAAGCAGTCAGGTGACAGCCAAGGAAAGGTATAAAAATAAAAGGGATTAGATGTTGGTGACTGGCAACAAGTTCATAGAAATCTCTTATGCCTGTGGTCACTCAGGTTTCATTTTACACTCTATGCCCCGGATCCTGTGATCTAGCACAACTTGGCTAGCTACGTATTGTATGTAATTATCCACCCTTGAACACAATCAAGGTTGTGGATGGTCTTGCCTTGACTCCTATCTATTGAAAGAATTGGATAAGGATGTAGAGCATCACCAGGCACAAGTCCTGACTGCTTTTGGAATAAACCTCAAAGTCAAAGCAAAGTTTCGGAAACTACTACTTACACTATTGGATGGTGTCAAATGGAAAGCTAAGCACACAAAAAGTAGGGTGTGAACTTACTAGACTCAGCAATTCTAAGAAACTCCCACCTGAAGCAGCTGACTAGAGGTTGTTTTTAACACAGCTTAGCTGACATGCCATGCGTTAAGAAATTGAAGAAATCTTTCCCAGAAGGGGAAAAAAGCCTGTTGCATATGTATTTAAGCTGAATTTCTTTCTCGTATTTCATCCACTGAGAGAGGAATCTGCAGCCTGGACTGCTACTATAATAGCGTCTATCTGACAGATACTGGAATCTCTAAATAAGGCTACAAGCTACTAGAAACAAGGGGCATTTTAATGGAGCATATATTTAGGGTTTGCAGTGGAGGATTTGGAACCAAGAAGAGAGCGTGATCCTGAAATGTTGTAGTGCAGCCACAGGTCCTGAGAGTAGCAAAGTAACAGCAATTAACAGAAAGTTCGGAGGATATATAGCATATGATCCCAAAGCCACCAGGGAAAATATCTTACAGATACAATAGCATAAAATACTAGAATGGGTATTTAAGAAAGTGGAGAAATTCTAGAATGCAATTCAAGTTTCTGATCATAAACAGGAAGGGAATGGCATAGATATATTTTAAGACATATGAGACACTTTAAGTAAACCATTCAGCAAAGTGCTTGGAAGTCATTTTTAAAAATCAGGCTCAGGGAGCAATTTACAGCAATGCTTTACTAGAAAAAAATTTCACCAGCATAAGCAGGTTTAGAGACCCCAAATTCTTACTATTAGTGAATCTAATCCAGAAAAAAAGAGAGTGATGTGACATCAGCTGCCCTCTGGGATCAAGAATAAATCGACTTCCACACTGAAAGTGAGTGGGAATTTGAACTGAGGTAAATATAATGCAGACCCAGAAGAGGAATGCAGGTGCTAGAAGTCAGCTGAAGCTGGCTCCCCACCTTTAGTAAGAAGGTATGGCAGCCAAACGTGCTTTTGAACAAGTATTTCCTCTTCTCTAACATATGGTGGTATCACATTTCTCCATTCCCTTTGAATTTAGGCATTGCCACCCAACTTGCTTTGGCCAATGAAATGTGAGCAGAAGTGACCAAGTCACTTTATAAGACAAAAACATTTAGAGTTAGTACACAAGTTGTTTCATACCTTCCCATTGCTACAGTGATTAAGGAAACACATATCAAAATGGAGTTTCCATGGGCACCTTTGTGGCTTAGTTGGTTAAGTGTCCAGCTTCAGCTCAGGTCATGATCTCACAGTCTGTGAGTTCAAGCCCCACGTCCAGCTCCGTGCTGACAGCTCAGAGTCTGGAGCCTGCTTCAGATTCTGTCTCCCTCTCTCTCTGTTCCTCCACTGCTCATGCTTTCTTTCGCTCTCTCTGCCTCTGTCTCTCTTGAAAATAAATAAATATTTTTTAAGATGAGGTCTCCATTAGCCTGGGTCCTTGAATGTCTCCAGTGAACCTGTACATAGATATGACTTAGAAATAAACTTGTTGTAAGATCTGGTGGACACACCCTAAGGGGATGTCCAATACTGCTCATCTATTGTTCATGCTTTTGTGTAATCCCCTCCTTTTCAGTGTAGGTGGGACTTGCTTCCAACCAATAGAACAGGGCAAAAGTAATGGGAGCTCATTTCTGTGATTACATTATAAAACATATAAAAATATCTTACTGGCAGACACACCAGGGGCTCCACTCACAGGCCCTGAAGTAAGCTACCATGAAACAAGGACCCATGTTGGAAAAGCCCACTGGCAAGGAACTGTGGTCATTTATTAGGCAGCAATAGAAAACTTATGCAGAAGCCATTGTGTTTTAGAAGTTGTTACTACATCATAACCTATCGTATTCCTTCTGACAGAAGAATCCCAAATAAGCCCAATATTTATGTGCAAGAGTGTGCCTACAAATGCCAGTACAGTATAGGTAGCCCAGTATAGGAGTCCATAGCCGGCTTCTCAGATCCACTGGTTTTGTTTATCTAAGTATCCATTGTGTGGTATTATGTTTGCAGTGGAACTGTCCCATATATGCGAAACAGATTCAAGTTTAAAGAACAGCCAGAAATTTCGTGAAGGAGAAACACTTACCAGGTAACTTAGATTGCAGTGATCATTGGGTCTCTTCAAACAGTGACCATGAAGTGAACTCTATTTCTGTATCCAGACTTTTCAAAGAAAATTGATGATTTGGGATTATGTGTCATATTTATTTGTACCACTCTATGCCCTCCAGAACACTATCATATATCTCCAGATTTATATGCATCCTAGTTGAAATGTACAATTCTATAAGAGCCAACTATATGAATGAGTTACAAGGTAAATGCATGCTAATGCTGACAATGGCAGAAGCATCTACAATCATAACATTTAACACATTTTTACAACAGTAAGCCTGCTATTTGCCATTTATGGGAAACCTTCCTAGAGCCTCAAAACTTAGCATTTGGTTATATTTGTCTCTCATTTGTTATAACTTTTCTCTTATGTCACTTAGACTCAAGTTAGACCAATTAGAGTTTGTCCTTAGAACATTTGGAATTAGGATTCATTGAAACACTATCTGTTGATTATTTGAACTGAGGAGGAATTAACTGAGGAGCTGTGTGGGTGGCCATATGTGCATAGAAGAAAAAGCCTCGATGCAGAGAGTAAAAATAGAGAAGTCACAGACAGTGCAAAAATAAGAGGCCAGGTAGGAAGTGGGAGAGAAAACAAGCGAGAAACTAACTGACTGACTTGGTGACTGAAGAATTCCCATTTCCATCCTTAGGTTTATTTTAATTAACTGCTTCTTTTACACGTATATCAAGTTGTGCCTTTATTTACTTTGAAGCATGAAATTTATGAAATGTATCTCTAGTAAGATGCTGCTTTCTCCAAGGCTCTGGAAAGAATTTAAGCAGTCCCTGAACTTAGATTAAATAAATAAATAAATAAATAAATAAATAAATAAATAAATACATAATATCCTTAGTTTTACCTACCTCTAAGTGAAATTATAATTTTCTTCAATTATGGATGTAAGAAAATAAGCAGTCATATAAAGCAATATTGTAACTGTCATCAATAGCAATCAGAAATTTTCATACCCCACTACAGTTGTATCTGAAATCTTGATATACTGTATATGTTGATCACAATTTCAAAATGATGGTAGTTATTAGACTCACCACTAGATAGTATTATTTAATGCATTAATAAGGAAGTACATAATTACTATGTTACAAATTTATTTTTAATACTTTGCTAGTCTCATTTCAATATAATTGGTTTCCAATGCAATCCTACTTATTTTCTTATATTAATTTTATTTTATTTAAAAAAATTTGTTAATGTTTATTTATTTTTTGAGACAGAGACAGACACAGCATGAACAGGGGAGGGTCAGAAAGAGAGGGAGACATAGAATCCAAAGCAGGCTCCAGGCCCTGAGCTATAAGCACAGAGCCCGATGCGGGGCTCGAACTCACAGACCGTGAGATCATGACCTGAGCCGAAGTCGGACGGTTAACCGACTGAGCCACCCAGGCGTCCCTATTATATTAATTTTAAAACATTATTCTGAGAAGGGATACACAGGATTTACCAGATGTCCAAATGGGTTTAGGGCCCATAAAAATACTGAGATCAAAGATAGGCAAGAAGTGTTAAGATTACCAGTGAGCTAAACAATCAAATCCATAGAAATCAGGGGAACACCAAGTGGAACGAGACCCTTATACCTCTGAGAATTACTGTTATTTCCTATGCCCAGGTTTGGACATTTTACACCTACTATGTTAAATATCTGACTATATCTTTAAAAGACCTTAGTGAAAAATATGAGATATAATTTCTTTCCTGCTGTAGCTGAAGTCTTTATATGTAATGGCTGATGAAACAGTAAGTGGTATTATCATGCTGAGTCAAATCATTCAAGTTGACTACCAGTTAAGGAACATAAACACAGGTTGTATTGAATTGGGAGGGAATAATGAAAAAAATTAAACTCCATCATCATTGCTATCATTTCAATTATTGTTTTGCTTATAACATTCCAATCCTCTCTCAGTAACTTAAGATAACTTAAGATATATTTACGTATGCATTCTAGTGGTGGTTTTAAATAAGCATTCTGTCAGCCTCCAGTTATTACCTCAACTAATTTGAGAAAGAGAATCTGTGGCTAGAATTACAAATGAGTGGGTTTGCAACTTACGGCACTTAGGGAGTGAAGGACCATTGACAGTAATTACTTCTTTTCCCCTTGAGGGCCCCTGAGAAGGAAAGTACTGCATTTTCCTACTGAGAAAATTCAGTGTTTGACAGACCATGGACAATTATAAAATTAGCTAATTGATAACTTATTAGCATGAGAAACATGCATGTTCATCAGTAGATATTTTTAAAATAAAGTTCTGCTCTAATTTCGCATGAATATTTCAAATGAGGCCTATCAAGAAATTCTGTTTCATTTTATTTCCTTTTTCTTCATTTGCATTGTCTGTCATCCCTGATAAATTCTGGAATCTTCAGAGATTTAGGTATAAATAGGGAAAACCACTGACTCTGAGGTCTCTGAAGTTTTCCACAATTGCAAATTAATCTATGACATAATTCTAAAAATATTAAAAATTATTATCAACAAGTGCAACAGGAATGAGGCTGGATGAAGTAAGGCCACCTCTGACTGTTTTTTTAAAACAGAAGCACACTCACACACACACACACACACACCTTGATTCTGGACTATTTGAAGGCAATGGACACTAAATAAAGGAAGAATAACAGATGGGAGCATACTGTGTTTTCAATATCCTTCAGGACTTGTTTTAGAAAAAGACCTGTTTAAGCCATTCTGCTCGATCTACAAAATTCTGTTGTAAAATTAGGTCTCCTGAGAAATAAGAATAAAACAAAAATACCTGATGAAGAGAATAGCTCTATATTGTCATGTTCAAACAAAGGTTAACTAGAAAATGGAAAATCTTGATTCTAACAAGTTTATAATGCCATAGTTCATGGCAGTGCTTAAAAGCTGCTTACTGGCAAAGTAGAATCTGAGCTCAAGTTCCACTGCCACGTTCCACCTGCATATCCTAGGGAAAAGGAATGAATGAGCCTCAGATGATTCACGTGTAAAAGGAGGAAAATAACAATTCTCCCTCAGGGATGTTGTGAGGATTTCATGAAACAAGAAAAGTGCCTAGGAAAGTGCCTGACATATGACAGGTGCTCAACAAACTGAAGCATGCTGCCCTCTTCTGCTGGTTTGTACCCTACTGTCCATCAGACTGAGCAGCATGTACAGGAGTGAGCCAAATGGATACTAATTTGGGGTAAGATGGAATCAAGGAAAAGAAAGGAACATAGAGTGATTACATTTGAAATAGGACTACACCTTGAGAAAGAGAAAAGCAATACCTCTCAGATAGGCAATGAAATAACTCAAGCTTACGTATCTTTAATTCTTGTTAGTTCGAATCTCTGAGGCCCTTTCTTAGTTTCTTTTTTCTCAACATTCCCCGTGGATTTCCAGAAAATCATTGCCTTATGTTTTGGTTATTTATTTTGATGCTATATATTTAAATTAGGCTTATTATGTTTTCAGTGATTTAAAGGAAGTGGACTTACGGTGGTAGTATATAATACTTCTTAATGCTTACTATCTTCAACTAAAATTTAGGTAATAAACCACTAGAAGATAGATTTCCCCATTCTAAAAACCCCATAACCCAAATGACTGGTTTGTTTAAGCAACAATAAGTGAGGAGGGAAGAATAAAAATCAAGAGAAGGAGAGAAGAGTGAAGGAAGGAGGGAAACAGAAAAAAAAAAGGATAAATATACACTCCTTTAAAAAAAATACAATTTCAGTTAGGTGAGTAGTGAGTGGCTTCTTGAAAATATAGACTTAGGGCATTTCTGTAACCCAAAAATCCAGCAAGGTATGGACTGTTAGCAAAAATATAAGAAAATACACCACCTTTCCCATCTGCTTCTTCCTCTAAAACCCTATATATTTCTTTGTTGTTGCACCTCCAGAAATGCAAAATGGAATTGGGAGATTTTCAGAAAGGAAAACCAAAGCAATCACAGGGATTTGGAGTAGGAATCAAGCTAGGGAAGTCATCCAGCAATGCAAGAAGAAACTGAAAGAGGAAAAGTCTTCAACCAGGAAATGCAAAACCATAGGATGCTAACCACATTAAAATCATTACAATACAAAATTGCTATACCCAGAACAAATGTAAACCTAACTTTCAAAATCTGAAAGACTAGGGTGAGTCTTCTTTAAAGGAGATGTTTCTCAAACTGAGCAAGGCAAACTTAGGAAAAAGAAAAAAAGGAAGTACTTTTTTAGACAGAGGACAATAATCTTACGAAATGTAATCCCCAATAGGTAGGTGCTGACAGCAAATATAAGTAAGTTTTGAAGGGGATTGGCTGAATTTATATACCACAGTGCCATCAATAGAGATTAAGAAGAACTGACGCATGTTCTACCTCTAAGGTTGATGTCAGAATGAAAAATTACAACCACTCATGGTTCATCCCTAAGGGCCATTGTTTGCACAGATTTGGGGGCTAGTTGGAACATTAATCTAGACCAGTCATGGTTATTTCTAAGTTTCTAAACTTTATCTTTATAATTTAAAATTTATAAAGTCAGGAAATAAGTTGGAAGAAAACTTAGGTCTCATCTGGTTTAACCTCCCTCATATTTTTCATAGGAAGCTTGAGTCCCAGAGTCACATTGACTTACCTCAGGTCACCCGATTTGCTGATGGAAGAATCAAAAATAAAATCAATTCTTCTCCAAAATTTATAGATGACAGCATTAACATTCTTCTCTCCTCATGGCAACTATAAATAAAATTATAGACTATAATATACCTAATCAAGATGCATACCCAGGGCAGGAGTCATTGTGGTTCTCCCACCTCAATCAGGAAATTAATTTTGTAGTAATGGTTTGAGGTATTCTATTTACCTCTTCATCAGTTCATCTGTCATGGGCCTTGAAATCCACATAAATTTAGTTTCTTTACTAAATTCTCAGTTTTTAAGCCTGAACTAAAGCAAAAACCTCTGAGAGACCCTTTTTTGCTGTTAAAGAAACTTCAAATTAGGGAAACTGACATCATCTTTGTCTTACTGAATTTTAAAACTTAACTTGGTAAGCAGCTCTACAGAAAGTAATTGACTACCAGGGTTTTATGTAGATGCCTCCAAAACCACTCACCTTGAACTAAATCATAGTAAACACCCCTCCCAGGTTAACACGAGTAAATGGAACCACTCAGTTATAGCTGGTAAGCATTTTCCCTCTTCATTAATGTGTGTACCCATATTTTTAGCCATTCTTCAGAGAATTGCACTATTTGGCATTGCATTTGCAGGGTCCGTTAAGGTAGATGGTCTCAGATATTTACTGAAAACAAATAAGAATTATTATTCACATGTAAAATTTAAGATGTACATGCACTACCTGAATGCAATGATGTTGCAATTTTATTTGACTGATATTCAGAGAAATCAAACCACAAGGGAAATTAACCTGAGAATCCAGTGAAGCTCTGGTCACCAAAAGGTCACTCATGGAATTCTATATTAATGTCTGTTATCAGAACTTAGTAACCAAAGGGATATGCAAAGTGTAAGCAATAGAGATTAACTGAAAACATAAACTACACATAACTATACCTAGCATACAAATGCCCATGAGTAGGAAAGAATATGAGAAGATTATGCAAAAAGAGAAAAGCTTGTTATTCTGGGCAAATGCAATCTATTTAGGGTATGAATTTTGCTTAAGGAAGGCCTCACCTGCTCTGAGGAACTTCTGAGTAAACCATTACTTGATTGTAGCACGGAAATGCAAAGTGATTCCTTCAGAGGACTGCTATTGGAACATCCCAATATTAAGACCAAGTCATTGAAATTCTCTTCAAAGCAGCCAGTAGTGCCCTCTGCATACTCTGAAAAATTGTAGTACTTCATGTTTTATACTTGATGATTATATTCTCATTCCTGGTTTTTTTTAATTAGACTATAACCTATTCAAGGAAAATAATACTATAATCTTTCAAAATATTTTTAAACTCATTGTGCCCCACATAGTATCTGACCTGGACCATTAATAGACTGAGCAATCTTAGATCATGATAGGCAATCAAAATGGAGAAGGCAAGGAAAAAGGGGGACATTTTTCAAAGTACATTTATATTCATAATCTGACCTTTAGATTTCTTATAGAGTTTTGGAAATGATTTTTTTGATAAGATAAAATTATTATTCCATGCATACTAAATCTGCTGTGGCTGACATTTTGGAATAAACAGAATTTTTACACAGCAGAAAAACATATCTAAATCTACTTTATAAAGAAATTCAAATCCTGCCTGGCCATGATGGAGTAATAATGCTAGAATACCGCTTCTACTGCAGACCATTAAAACGTAGACAGAATATATGAAATTACTCTTTTAGTCACTAGAAAGCAAATGGCACAGACCTACAGTCCTTGAAAACAGGAGTCTTTGGCTTTCTGCCTATGTCCAGTTTCAGGACTGGATAAGAAGGAAGGGAAACTCAAATAGAGACTGCCATCTTTCTTAGTACAGGACACAGAGATTGACATTCAATGAGGCCAAGGAAACTCAAATTAGTCGTGGGAGGCAAAGGAGGAATTATAGAATGCCAGAGAGGAGAAAGCTATGAAGAGAAAGAGGTCCAATATGTATTGCAGTCCTCTTGAATCTTTAGCTGAATATAAATCTGCATATATTTGTGGTGGACCAGACAAAGAACAACTTTCAGGGAAAGAAAACATATTGGTAATCTGTTGGCAAATAATACCTAGCACTCACTCAGGGCAAGAAATAATGTGTGTTCCCACCAACCAAAATGGAAAGACCTTGTTAATATACAGGGCATTCAGTACATGTCCTGAAAGAATCAAGCTTTAGTAATGAAGCTAGAGTGGAGGCTACTCTCTACCTGTCCCCACCCCAAAAGCTTGAAAACAAATCACAAAAGCATCAAAATGATTTGTAACCAACTTGATTGCCTGCCAGGACATTCTTCGTACAAATCTGAAAAGTTCAATACTCGAAAAAAAATGTAAAATCATAATGCGCATCAGCCAACAAAAACCACTAGATAAGTGAAAAAGCAGAAAAATGTAACCTACAACCAGGAGAAGAATCAAATAACAGAAGCAGACATAGAAATGACAATGACAATGGAATTAGGAGAAACGTATACTAACATCATTATTATTAATGTGTCAATTTTGCTCAAAGATTTAAAGAGAAACATAATGAGAAGAGAAATAGAAAATATAAGAATCAAATGGAACTTCTAGAAATGAAATACTGAAATGAAACTGTCACTAGGAAGAATTAAGACCAGATTAGACACTCAGAAAGAAAGGTCAGTGAACCTGAAGACATAACAAAAGCAACTACCTAAAAAACACAATGAGAGGAAAAAAAAAAAGAGAGAGAGAGCAAGAGAGATTGGAAAAAAGAAGAGTCTCGGTGATGTGTGCTTAATTGCATGATGTGTAACCACCATGTAGTTTGAGTACCAGAAGAAAGGAAAGAAGAGGGAGATAGAAAAATATTTAAGGAAATTAAAATTCCAAAATTGTCCAAGAGTTTTCCAAATTTGGTGAAAACAATAAACTCACAGATTCAAGAAGATCAATAACCACTAACTGAATACAAAACCACACCAGCACACATTACAATCAAATTACTGAAAACTTCACCAAAGAGAAAAATCATAAGAAAAAAGATACATTTTTTACATAATAAAAAAAAATGACCACAGACACGTGAAAAGTCAGTGATTCAGAGTTAATGAAATGAAAGGGGGAAAAGAAACTTGTCAAACAACACAGTGAAAATATTCTACAAAAAAATAAGCAATGAAGACTTTTTCAGGCCAAAAAAAATCTGTAACAATGTTTTGCCAGCAAGTATTCACTGAAAGAAATGTTGAAGGAAATTCTTCAGATACAATGAAATGATACCAGATGAAAAACTAGATGACAAAAAAGAAAGAAAAATAAAAGGTAAATAGGTAGGTAGACATAAAAGCATGTTTGTTTTATGTTTAATTTTAATTTTTTTAAGTTTATTTATTTACTTTGAGTGAGTGCATGAGAGGGGCAGAGAGAGAGGGAAAGAGAGAATCCCACGTAGGTTCTGCACTGTCAGCACGGACCCTGATATGGGGCTTGAATTCATGAACTGAGGGATCGTGACCTGAGCTGAAATCAAGAGTTGGACACTTAACTGACTGAGCCAACAAGGCCACCCAGGTTTGTTTTATTAAGGGAGGGGAAAAAAAAAAAAAATATATATATATATATATATATACACATATATGTATGTATAATTGGTTGTTTAAAACAAAAATATACTGTGGGATTTAACTTATTCCTATAACTATACCTATATACACATAAAGTGCACCACAACAAAAATACAAAGGATTGGAAGGGAAATGGTTTAGGGAAAATTTTTTAAGGTTTTTAGCCATACATGTAATGTAAAATATGTTAAGTTACAGATATATAGTGCAAAATCTACAGTAGCCACAAAAAGATGTATACCTAATACACCAATAATGGAGATAAATATTAACAAATTAGACAAAAAGTAATCAAAAGATAAAGAGAAATAAACAAATATCAGATAGCATGATGGTATATGTAAGCCAATTATGTTAAAATTTACTTAAATACTGGGGCGCCTGGGTGGTGCAGTCAGATAAGCGTCCGACTTCAGCCAGGTCACGATCTCGCGGTCCGTGAGTCCGAGCCCCACGTCAGGCTCTGGGCTGATGGCTCAGAGCCTGGAGCCTGTTTCTGATTCTGTGTCTCCTTCTCTCTCTGCCCCTCCCCCGTTCATGCTCTGTCTCTCTCTGTCCCAAAAATAAATAAACGTTGAAAAAAATAAATAAATAAAATAAAATAAAATTTACTTAAATACAAATGGTCTAAGCACTCTAATTAAAGATCAGAGATTATCAGACTGAACCAAAAAAGCAATAATGAACTATATTGTGTCTACATTTAAGTATGTTGTGGTTTTTTTTTAAATTTTTTTTTCAACGTTTTTATTTATTTTTGGGACAGAGAGAGACAGAGCATGAACGGGGGAGGGGCAGAGAGAGAGGGAGACACAGAATCGGAAACAGGCTCCAGGCTCTGAGCCATCTGCCCAGAGCCTGACGCGGGGCTCGAACTCACGGACCGCGAGATTGTGACCTGGCTGAAGTCGGACGCTTAACCGACTGCACCACCCAGGCGCCCCAAGTATGTTTTTTTTAAGTGTAAAGATGTCAACAGGATAAAAGTAAAATGGTACAAAAAGGACTGTACAAACACTAATATTAAGAAAGCTATAGTGACTGTGATTAGATAAAATGCAAATCAAAGAATATTAACAGGGATTAAAAAGAATATTTCATAATGCTTCATAAGGATAAATAGGTCAATTCTCAATGAAGATACAATAATTTTATACTCTACGTGCCTAAACACAAATTTGAAAAACGAGTTTCAAAATTCCATGGAGCAACAAAGCAGCAGAACTGAAATGAGAAAGAAGCAAATTTATTATTCTAATTAGAGAGTTCAACATTCTGAGCAATGATAGAACATGTAGACAGAATATCAGTGAAGATACAGAAAACTGAGCAACACATTCTATCAATGTGACCTGACATTTATTTACACAACACTTTACCAAAGAACAGCAACACATACATTATTTTCAATTGAACATGCCACATGCTACCAAGATAAACCATATGGTGGACTATAAAACAAGTCAATAAATTTTAAAAGATTCAAATACACAGTATGTTCTCTGATAACAATAGAATTAGCACAGAAATTAACAAAGCTACCTGGGAAATTCCCAAATATATAGACACAAAACAATGCACTTCTAAACAAATATGTCAAAGAAAGAATCACCAAAAGAATTAGAAATGCCTTCAACTGGTGAAAATGAAGTCATCAAAATATCAAAATTTGTAAGTTTTGGCTAAAACAGTTCTTAGAAAAATAATTATAGATTGATAAACTTAGAAAAGAAGAAAGTTCTAAAAATAAGTGAGGTAAGCTCTCAACTTAAGAAACTAGGAAAAGAAGAGCTAATTAAAATAAATTAGCATAATGAAGAAAATAACGGATACATAATTGAAAATAAATACAGAAAAACAATAAAGAAAAATCGGTTAAAGCAAAAATTGTTCCTTTGAGAAGGTCAACAAAAATGGTAACTAATTATCCTGATCAAGAAAAAAGAGAGAGAAGAGACACAAATTGCCAAAAATGATGGAGGAGATCACTAAAGATCCCACAGACATTAAAAATATAATAAAGGATAATTTCACAACTTAATAACAATATATGCTACTTCCAAGAAAAACAAATTCCTTGAAAATCAGTGAACCAAAACTAATACAAGATGATACAGAAAATCTAATCTAACTTTCGAAATATTCGTTAAACACATTGATTTTCCTATCATTTTCAAAAACTGTAGAACCTTATGATTTATATTAATTATGTCATACATTTATGAAATAAATAATACCAACCACATACACACTCTTTCAGAAAGCAGAGAAGGAAGCACTTATCAAATCACTTTATAAAGCTAGCATCACTCTATCACCAAAATCAGTTGAGGACTTTACAAAAACAGGAGCTGCAGACCACATCCTTATGCATATAAATGCAAAAACCCTTAACAATTTATAACAAATAAAATCCTATAACATATAAAGAGGCTGACATATAGGGTTTACCCTCAAAATGAGAAGATAGTCATGAAGAAAGAAGTAAGATCTATAAATGGATCTTATCTGGGGAATGTAAAGACTGGAGGAAGAGGCCACTTGTTTTTATGTAAAGACAGCAACACAAGACTTCAAGGAACAGGAAGAATCAAGGAACCATGACACCACCAAAGGAACACAATATAGACTCTTCAACAGTGATGTTAGAACAACTGGGTAACCATATGGGAAAAACTAAATCTCAACTCTTAACTGCATCTTAAAAAAATTAATTCAAAATGGTTCTTAGACTTAAATGGAAAAACTTTAATTATAAAATTCTAGAAGAAAATATAAGAGAAAGATATGTGATCTTGGACTAGCAAAAAGTTCCAAAGTCATACACATACACACACAACAAACCATGAATCATAAAAGAACTGAACGTAATCACAATTAAAAATTACTGTTTTTCTCGGGGCGCCTGGGTGGCTCAGTCAGTTGGGCGTCGACTTCAGCTCAGGTCATGATCTCGTGGTCCGTGAGTTCGAGCCCCGCGTCGGGCTCTGTGCTGACTGCTCAGACCCTGGAGCCTGGAGCCTGTTTCAGATTCTGAGTCTCCCTCTCTCTGACCCTCCCCCGTTCATGCTCTGTCTCTGTCTCAAAAATAAATAAACGTTAAAAAAATTTTTTTTTAAATTACTATTTTTCTGAAGACACTTATATGGAAAGTCATAATCTGAGAGAAGATATTTGCACTACACCATGTGATAAAGGACTTGTATGCAAAATATATAAAGAATATTTACAACTCAGGGCACCTTGGGTGGCTCAGTTGGTTAAGTACCCGACTTTGCCTCAGGTCATGATCTCACAGTTCATGAGTTCAAGCCCCACATCAGGCTAGCTGCTGGAAGCACAGAGCCTGCTTCAGATCCTCTGTCTCCCTCACTCTCTGCTCCTTATCCCCTCTCTCTCTCTCTCTCTGTATGTGTGTGTGTGTGTCAAAAATAAATAAAACATTATATATATTTTTTAAAAAGAATATTTACAACTCAATAATGCAAAGGAGATCTGACTTAAAAATGGGCAAATGATTTGAACAGACACTTCATCAAAAAAGAAAATACAAATAACTAATAAGCACATGAAAAGATGTTCAACGTCATTAGTCATCAGAGAAAATGTGACTTTAAACTGCAAGTGAGTGTGAGTGTACACTCACACTCAAATGTCCAAAGTTGAAAAGACTTGTCCAGGTAGTAGAAAAACTGGCGCTCATACATGGCTGGTAGGAACATGAAAGGATAAAACCTTTGGAACACTGATTTTTTAAAAGAATTTAAACATACAGGGGCACCTGGGTGGCTCAGTTCATTAAATGTCTGACTTCGGCTCAGATCATGATCTCACAGTTCTTGAGTTCGAGCCCCTCACTGGGCTCTGTGCTGACAGCTCAGAGCTTGGATCTTGCTTTGGTTTCTGTGTCCCACTCTCTCTCTGCCCCTCCCTCGCTCATGCTCTGTCTCTCTCTCTCTCTCTCTCTCAAGAATAAATAAAACATTTTTTTTAATTAAAAAAAAAGAATTTAAACATACAGTTACCACATGATTCACCTATTCAACTAAGATATTCACCCAGGAAAAGTGAAAACATTTATGCACAAAAACACTTGTACAAGAATGTTCACGTCAACTGTTTTCTGTAGTCAAAAATTGGGAACAATCAGAATGTCTATCAAGAAGCAAATGGAAAAGCAGTTGGTAGGGACTAGTTGGCAATATAAAAAGAACTAACAACTGAGAACAATGTGGCTGAATCTAAAAACAACACATTGAGTGAAAGAAACCAGACACAAAACTATATGATTCCATTTCTATGAAACTCTAGAAAAAGGCGAATCCTACATATAAGCAAAAGAAAGCATGTCAGTGTCTACCTGGGACTCAAGTTGCAGTAATGGAAATGTTCTCTATATTGATTTTAGTGGTAGTTTTCAGATACATACATTTATCAAATCACGTAAACTTCCCATTGGAAATCAGATCTTTTCTGCTTCCTTTGGCTACCACAGTGAAAGACTACCATGTCTAGGGAGACTTGTTGAGTTTGTTTTTGATCTTTACATTTCTGATGTTTAATAGCATAGTGCATATAATGTCTTCGTACATACAGATGCACAGATTCTATATAAATGTTTGTTCATAGGCTTTGATGCCTTGGAAGGGTATATATATTTTCTCAATCTTGGCTGCAGAGTTGTACACATGACTATCTATTCAGGCTGTTTATTAGATTGATTGATCAGTATCTAAAAATGCTATTTTTCCTTGGTAATTCTGTCAATATTTATGTCTTATGTTTGAGGCTACAGGTATATTCAGGGTTCAGAACTGGTATATCTTTATAGTGAATCATTCCTTTTATGGTTAAGTGATAATCCTCATTATCCCTACCAATATATTTGTCTTGGAACTATCTGTTTTGATAATAGTGCCACACCAATGTTCTTTTGAATAGAACTTTAAAAACATACATTTTCCATTTCCTACCTTTCAAACTTTCTATATCTTTATATCATAGGGATGTCTCTTGAAATTACCTGAGAGCTGGATTTAGTTTTTGCTTTTACAGCAAAAACTTTCTCTCTCTAAGAGATTGTCATCAAGAAAGTTTCTTATATTTACAAGTATTGTGATTATTGATGCATTTAAACTCATTTTAGTTTTTAATTTTTCATGCATTTTTATTAGTATGCAGCTTTTAATATCCAGTTTGTAATATTTGTTAGTGGCATATGTTACGAGACCATGATTTTTTTTCCATTTGAAACTCTCAAGATGTGTTTCCTAAATATGATGATCAGAAGAGGGAAGTAGAGGCACCAGTTGATGTCTGTTTCTTAACTGAAATGATCAGTCCTACCCCCCCAGTAAGAGGATGTATTTGTGAGAATTTTGGACTTGGAAAGAGTCTCAAAGATGTGGCCTAATCCATTTTACATGTGAAAATTGAAAACTGGAAGGTTTAGATTTGTTGTTCAAGGTCACAAAGCGAGCTAATAATTACGATATGACTGGAGTGGAGTCTCCTAACTCTTTGTCTAGTATTCTTTCCATGCTGTCCTTTCAGATTTATGCTGTACAGACTATTGAGTATCATCATTTCGGCGATACAATTGTAGCACATGTCTTCCTGAAGGAGCTTGCAAGTTGAATCAATTCTGATGTGCATATTAAGTTAAGAAGCATGCAAAGCAGATGGTAAAATGCAAATGGATTAAGAGCTCCAAGGTTATACATATTTGAATCTATTTTAAAAAGTGATAGCCTGTTTTAAGTCTCATCAGTGACTTTGAAAACAATAGACTCAACCACAATGGGAAATATGAAATATTTTCTAACTTGCAGTTGCCCTTTGTAAAAAATGTTTTATTTCCATATCTAATTTATTATTTCTCACTTATGTAATACCCTGCAGCTTTATTTCTCTACAACTTTTACCTTCCCATTGAGTATTTAAATTTTTCTATCATTTATTTTCCCTCAAAGGCATTAACCTGCTTTTCTAAACCATATTTCATTTTCTTTGTTACTTTCCAGACACCTAAAATTTTTAAATATTATTTCTAGTTAATCCCATATGGCACACAAAATGAAGAGCCAGTGTAGAGAATAATTACTCAGTATTTCAAAATGCAGGACTGCTGAGGTAAATTACATGATGGGAATCAATGCCATCAGGTCTCAGAGTATTGACCATGAAAACGTAGCAGTCATACTTGGAAAAAGCTTTTACTTTCTCTACATGAGAAAGAAAAGGAAAACACAAAAACCCAATCTCAAATTATGCTTCAATTTCTACATTAATGTTCTCTTCTTAAAATATACATCGCTAAACCCCCTGGTTCAGCAGATCTTTCAAAACCAGCCTTTGAGATTTCAGTCTAGGTCTGCATTCTGAGCATATTTTTTAGCAGATAGACCAATTAGGCTTTTTTCCTGACAGCAGCCAATGTCGTGGGGCCTTTGTTGAATTTCTATCACATCTTGTGTTTATGAAAATGAACTGTGTCCTTGGGAATTTCAAAAGGTAATGAAGCATGGGTCTACGGGGAGCACCAGAGGAAGCATAGCACAGAGTTTGTCACTATGTCACTCTGATGGGGGTATTTGATTTCAACTGATAACAATGGTTCTCTATGGTACATAGGTCCAAAGAATCAGAAATCAAAACAAAACCTCGCGAACTCTAATACCTAGAAAAAAACAATTTTTGTTTAAGCTCATGTGTACCACCAATTAATCCCAAGAAGAGATAGATTTGGAATTTGGCATATTTTATTTTTTTACAGAGACCTATTTAAACTTGAGAAAGGGCAGACATGAGCTATTTACAATCTCTTGGGCATATACTATGTTGTGTCTGCCTCATGCCAGCCCCACGCTCGGCCTTTCACTGTTTTGGTTGAAGGACTCCCTCAAAGGTCGGCTCATCCTGAACTTTACAGTCAAGCTCTTTCCACTTTCATTTTTCTCCCTTGGCTATTCTTCTTTCCATCCAGGGATGCATTTATCTATTCATCCTCAGACTCTCTGGAACTTTGGGTGATCAAATCATGCACCTTTGCCAGGGGCTGTCTCAGTTTTAGCCCTATAAATCGCACCTCCCAGGAACACCCCATTTTTCCTTTCCAAGCTGCTCTGGAGATTTACATCTTTCTCCAAGCCCAACGAAGGGACTGATCTTCCTGCATATTCATTCTTTCAATAAGATCCTTCTCGTAAGTCACTGCCCCATCCCCTCCCCAAACACACACACACACACACACACACACACACACACACACACACACACAAGAGCTTAGAAATATACTGAGAATGAGCACGAAGGTTTTGCTTCATTGATGTGATGTTTGGCCTAAATGTCACCCCTTCTTTGCCTTTTCAAAATCAGCCAGGACTTGAAAGACCTGCCTCAGTCTGCTTAGTGTCTGTGTCTTCAATCTGTGTTCCCAGGTCAGCCTTATGCTGAGTAGGTGTTACTCTCCCTTGGGCTCATTTCACCAAGCTTTTTATGCTCTCTGATGGCCTTCACTTGCTGGCTCAGGCTTATCTTGGATGAGCCTGGGAGCAACCTGGGAGAGAAAGTTCCTATTTCAGTTATGCCTCTCCACCACATTTCTAGGAGGTGGAACATGGAATTGTCATACTTCACATTTGGGATTTGCGGGCCCAACTATGATTGCTCTTTTTGTATGTGACTTGCTTTTTCCTCCTTATTTGGAAGGTTTTAAGATCTTTCCTTTGTCCCTACTATTCTGGAAATTCACAAATATGTTCTTTCTTAATATTTTATTTTTTTTTTGAGAGAGTGCAAGAAGGGGAGGGGCAGAGAGAGGGGGACAGGGATCATAAGCAGGCTCTGCGCTGACAGCAGACAGCCTGATATGGGGGGCTCAAATTCACAAACCGCGAGACCATGACCTAAGCCGAAGTTGAATGCTCAACTGACTGAGTCACTCAGGTGCCCCACAAATATGTCCTTTAATGTGGATTTTTCTCCATTCATTTAACTAGAAACTCAGTGGGTCCTTTCATTCTGAAAACTCATGTGTTGATACCTTTTTATCCCACTTCTTTATTAATTTAGTCATCTTGCAATTTCCCTGTTCCTTCTAATAGTTTATTGTTGTTTTACTCCTTTCATTATATATGACATCCTATTCTTTTTAATTGATGTAACATTTTCCCTTATTAAGGTGATCATAAAATGTAATATAATGCATTCATTTAATGTTCATTTTCCCCTTTCTAAATATCAAATAATTTTCTGGAATATACCTCCCAGTTCCTTTAATTGTTTTAGCTGTAAATTTAATTGTATCAGTTAAATAGTAAAAGTTTCATTTTATGAATGTTGAGACTATGCAACGTATAATTGTGTAAAACTGGGGGGGGGGGGATTGTTCAAAGGACTGTGGAAAACCTTGTCTCTGGGCTCTGGTTTCACAGTTTTAAAATGAAAACTGAGGTTGGAAGATGGCGGCATAGGAGGATGCTGGGCTCACCGCGCGTCCTGCTGAACACTTACATTCCACCTACACCTGCCTAACTAACCCAGAAAACCGCCAGAGGATTAGCAGAACGGAGTCTCCGGAGCCAAGCGCAGATGAGAGGCCCAAGGAAGAGGGTAGGAAGAGCGGCCAGGTGGTGCGCGCTCCATGGACTGGCGGGAGGGAGCCGGGGCAGAGGGGCAGCCTGCCAGCCAAGCAGAGCCCCCGAGTCTGGCTGGCAAAAGCAGAGGGGCCGGACGGAGTGTGTTCCCACAGCAAGAGAGACTTAGCGTCTGGGAGGTCATAATTTAACAGCTCTGCTCAGAAAGCGGGAAGGCTGGAGGACAAAGGGAGGGAGAGCTGCTGAGCCCCCGGAAGACAGTTCAGTTTGGTGGGGAACAAAGGCACTTGCCAGCACCATCTCCCTCGCCCATCCCCCAGCCAAAATCCCAAAGGGAACCAGTTCCTGCCAGGGAACTTGCTCCCTCGGTGCAAACACCCAACTCTGTGCTTCTGCGGAGCCAAACCTCCGGCAGCAGATCTGACTCCCTCCCGCTGCCACAGGGCCCCTCCTGAAATGGATCACCTAAGGAGAAGCGAGCTAAGCCTGCCCCTCCTGCCCCTGTGCACCCACCCCAGCTAATACGCCAGATCCCCAGCACCACAAGCCTGGCAGTGTGCAAGTAGCCCAGATGGGTCACGCCACCCCACAGTGAATCCCGCCCCTAGGAGAGGGGAAGAAAAGGCACACACCAGTATGACTCTGGCCCCAGAGGTGGGCTGGGGGCAGACATCAGGTCTGACTGTGGCCCCGCCCACCAACACAAGTTATTCAAGACAGCACAGGGGAAGTGCCCCCCAGTCCCACACCACTCCAGAGACTATCCAAAATGACCAAATGGAAGAATTCCCCTCAGAAGAATCTCCAGGAAATAACAACAGCTAATGAGCTGATCAAAAAGGCTTTAAATGATATAACAGAAAGTGAATTTAGAATAATAGTCATAAAATTAATCACTGGGCTTGAAAACAGTATAGAGGACAGCAGAGAATCTCTTGCTACAGAGACCAAGGGACGAAGGAACAGTCACGAGGAGCTGAAAAACGCTTTAAACGAAATGCAAAACAAAATGGAAACCACGACGGCTCGGTTTGAAGAGGCAGAAGAGAGAATAGGTGAACTAGAAGATAAAGTTATGGAAAGAGGAAGCTGAGAAAAAGAGAGATAAAAAAATCCAGGAGTATGAAGGGAAAATTAGAGAACTAAGTGATACACTAAAAAGAAATAATATACGCATAATTGGTATCCCAGAGGAGGAAGAGAGAGGGAAAGGTGCTGAAGGGGTACTTGAAGAAATAATAGCTGAGAACTTCCCTGAAGTGGGGAAGGAAAAAGGCATTGAAATCCAAGAGGCACAGAGAACTCCCTTCAGAAGTAACTTGAATCGATCTTCTGCACGACATATCATAGTCAAACTGGCAAAATACAAGGATAAAGAGAAAATTCTGAAAGCAGCAAGGGATAAACGTGCCCTCACATATAAAGGGAGACCTATAAGACTCGTGACTGATCTCTCTTTTGAAACTTGGCAGGCCAGAAAGGATTGGCACGAGATCTTCAGTGTGCTAAACAGAAAAAATATGCAGCCGAGAATCCTTTATCCAGCAAGTCTGTCATTTAGAATAGAAGGAGAGATAAAGGTCTTCCCAAACAAACAAAAACTGAAGGAATTTGTCACCACTAAACCAGCCCTCCAAGAGATCCTAAGGGGGGTCCTGTGAGACAAAGTACCAGAGACATCACTACAAGCATAAAACATACAGACATCACAATGAATCTAAACCCGTATCTTTCTATAATAACACTGAATGTAAATGGATTAAATGTGCCAACCAAAAGACATAGGGTATCAGAATGGATAAAAAAACAAGTCCCATCTATTTGCTGTCTACCAGAGACTCATTTTAGATCTGAGGACACCTTTAGATTGAGAGTGAGGGGATGGAGAACTATTTATCATGCTACTGGAAGCCAAAAGAAAGCTGGAGTAGCCATACTTATATCAGACAAACTAGACTTTAAATTAAAGGCTGTAACAAGAGATGAAGAAGGGCATTATATAATATTTACAGGGTCTATCCATCAGGAAGAGCTAACAACTATAAATGTCTATGCACCAAATACCGGAGCCCCCAAATATATAAAACAATTACTCATAAACATAAGCAACCTTGTTGATAAGAATGTGGTAATTGCAGGGGACTTTAATACCCCACTTACAGAAATGGATAGATCATCTAGACACACGGTCAATAAAGAAACAAGGGCCCTGAATGAGACATTGGATCAGATGGACTTGACAGATATATTTAGAACTCTGCATCCCAAAGCAACAGAATATACTTTCTTCTCGAGTGCACTTGGAACATTCTCCAAGATAGATCATATACTGGGTCACAAAACAGCCCTTCATAAGTTTACAAGAATTGAAATTATACCATGCATACTTTCAGACCACAGTGCTATGAAGCTTGAAATCAACCACAGGAAAAAGTCTGGAAAACCTCCAAAAGCATGAAGGTTAAAGAACACCTTACTAAAGAATGAGTGGGTCAACCAGGCAATTAGAGAAGAATATTAAAATTATATGGAAACAAACGAAAATGAAAATACAACAATCCAAACGCTTTGGGACGCAGCGAAGGCAGTCCTGAGAGGAAAATACATCGCAATCCAGGCCTATCTCAAGAAACAAGAAAAATCCCAAATACAAAATCTAACAGCACACCTAAAGAAACTAGAAGCAGAACAGCAAAAGCAGCCTAAACCCAGCAGAAGAAGAGAAATAATAAAGATCAGGGCAGAAATAAACAATATAGAATCTAAAAAAACGGTAGAGCAGATCAACGAAACCAAGAGTTGGTTTTTTGAAAAAATAAACAAAATTGACAAACCTCTAGCCAGGCTTCTCAAAAACTAAAAGGGAGATGACCCAAATAGATAAAATCATGAATGAAAATGGAATTATTACAACCAATCCCTCAGAGATACAATTATCAAGGAATACTATGAAAAATTATATGCCGACAAATTGGACAACCTGGAAGAAATGGAAAAATTCCTAAACACCCACACTCTTCCAAAACTCAATCAGGAGGAAAGAGAAAGCTTGAACAGACCCATAACCAGCGAAGAAATTGAATCGGTTATCAAAAATCTCCCAACAATTAGAGTCCAGGGCCAGATGGCTTCTCAGGGGAGTTCTACCAGACGTTTAAAGCAGAGATAATACCTATCCTTCTCAAGCTATTCCAAGAAATAGAAAGGGAAGGAAAACTTCCAGACTCATTCTATGAAGCCAGTATTACTTTGATTCCTAAACCAGACAGAGATCCAGTAAAAAAAGAGAACTACAGGCCAATATCCCTGATGAATATGGATGCAAAAATTCTCAATAAGATTCTAGCAAATCGAATTCAACAGCATATAAAAAGATTTATTCACCATGATCAAGTGGGATTCATTCCTGGGATGCAGGGCTGGTTCAACATTCGCAAATCAATCAATGTGATACATCACATTAATAAAAAAAAAGAGAAGAACCATATGATCCTGTCAATCGATGCAGAAAAGGCTTTTGACAAAATCCAGCACCCTTTCTTAATAAACACCCTTGAGGAAGTCAGGATAGAAGGAACATACTTAAAGGTCATAAAAGCCATTTATGAAAAGCCCACAGCTAACATCATCCTCAATGGGGAAAAACTGAGAGCTTTTTCCCTGAGATCAGGAACACGACAGAGATGCCCACTCTCACCGCTGTTGTTTAACATAGTGTTGGAAGTTCTAGCATCAGCAATCAGACAACAAAAGGAAATCAAAGGCATCAAAATTGGCAAAGATGAAGGTAAGCTTTCGCTTTTTGCAGATGGCATGATATTATACATGGAAAATCCGATAGACTCCACCAAAAGTCTGCTAGAACTGATACATGAATTCAGCAAAGTTGCAGGATACAAAATCAATGTACAGAAGTCAGTTGCATTCTTATACACTAACAATGAAGCAACAGAAAGACAAATAAAGAAACTGATCCCATTCACAATTGCACCAAGAAGCATAAAATACCTAGGAATAAATCTAACCAAAGATGTAAAGGATCTGTATGCTGAGAACTATAGAAAGCTTATGAAGGTAGTTGAAGAAGATATAAAGAAATGGAAAGACATTCCCTGCTCATGGATTGGAAGAATAAATATTGTCAAAATGTCAATACTACCCAAAGCTATCGACACATTCAATGCAATCCCAATCAAAATTGCACCAGCATTCTTCTCGAAACTAGAACAAGCCATCCTAAAATTCATATGGAACCACAAAAGGCCCCGAATAGCCAAAGGAATTTTGAAGAAGAAGACCAAAGCAGGAGGCATCACAATCCCAGACTTTAGCCTCTACTACAAAGCTGTCATCATCAAGACAGCATGGTATTGGCACAAAAACAGACACATAGACCAATGGAATAGAATAGAAACCCCAGAACTAGACCCACAAACGTATGGCCAACTCATCTTTGACAAAGCAGGAAAGAACATCCAATGGAAAAAAGACAGTCTCTTTAACAAATGGTGCTGGGAGAACTGGACAGCAACATGCAGAAGGTTGAAACTAGACCACTTTCTCACACCATTCACAAAAATAAACTCAAAATGGATAAAGGACCTGAATGTGAGACAGGAAACCATCAAAACCTTAGAGGAGAAAGCAGGAAAAGACCTCTCTGACCTCAGCCGTGGCAATCTCTTACTCGACACATCCCCAAGGCAAGGGAATTAAAAGCAAAAGTGAATTACTGGGACCTTATGAAGATAAAAAGCTTCTGCACAGCAAAGGAAACAACCAACAAAACGAAAAGGCAACCAACGGAATGGGAAAAGATATTTGCAAATGACATATCGGACAAAGGGCTAGTCTCCAAAATCTATAAAGAGCTCACCAAACTCCACACCCGAAAAGCAAATAACCCAGTGAAGAAATGGGCAGAAAACATGAATAGACACTTCTCTAAAGAAGACATCCGGATGGCCAACAGGCACATGAAAAGATGTTCAGCGTCGCTCCTTATCAGGGAAATACAAATCAAAACCACACTCAGGTATCACCTCACGCCAGTCAGAGTGGCCAAAATGAACAAATCAGGAGACTCTAGATGCTGGAGAGGATGTGGAGAAACGGGAACGCTCTTGCACTGTTGGTGGGAATGCAAATTGGTGCAGCCGCTCTGGAAAGCAGTGTGGAGGTTCCTCAGAAAATTAAAAATAGACCTACCCTATGACCCAGCAATAGCACTGCTAGGAATTTATCCAAGGGACACAGGAGTACTGATGCATAGGGGCACTTGTACCCCAATGTTCATAGCAGCACTCTCAACAATAGCCAAATTATGGAAAGAGCCTAAATGTCCATCAAGTGATGAATGGATAAAGAAATTGTGGTTCATATACACAATGGAGTACTACGTGGCAATGAGAAAAAATGAAATATGGCCTTTTGTAGCAACGTGGATGGAACTGGAGAGTGTGATGCTGAGTGAAATAAGCCATACAGAGAAAGACAGATACCATATGGTTTCACTCTTATGTGGATCCTGAGAAACTTAGCGGGAACCCATGGGGGAGGGGAAGGGGAAAAAAAAAAAAAGAGGTTAGAGTGGGAGAGAGCCAAAGCATAAGAGACTGTTGAGAACTGAGAGCAAACTGAGGGTTGATGGGGGGTGGGAGGGAGGAGAGGGTGGGTGGTGGGTATTGAGGAGGGCACCTTTAGGGATGAGCACTGGGTGTTGTATGGAAACCAATTTGACAATAAATTTCATATATTGAAAAAATAAAATAAAATAAAATAAAATAAAATGAAAACTGACAGCAAACCTGTGTTTTGTACCTGCCAAAAGACAGGTGATCCTAAAAGAGCCACTCCCTGCTCCCCCCCCCCCCCCCCCAGTCCCTGGACATCAGTTGAAGAACTGACATACTTTAATCCTAACCAGTGTTTTGAATGAAAATACAGGGTGGGGGTGGGGGGGAATTCCACACATTTAACTCCAAAAGGAATACCTTTTTAAAATAATAAGAAAAAGAAAATGAATGCTATTAATCAATTAGAAATGAGTCAAAGGCCAGGATGCCTGGGTGACTCAGTCAGTTAAACATCTCACTCTTGACCTTGACTCAGGTCACAATCTCAGTGTGAGGCTGAGTCCTGCTTGGGCTCCAGACTCTATAGCCAGCGTGAAGCCTGCTTGAGATTCTCAATCTCTCTCTCTCTCTCTCCCTCTACCCCTCCCCTTCTCACATTCTTTCTTTCTCTCTAAAGTAGAAAGAAAGAAAGAAAGAAAGAAAGAAAGAAAGAAAGAAAGAAAAGAAAACAAAAGAAAAAAGAAAAAAGAAATGAGCCAAGGGCTAAGGGAATTTTAAATAAAATAAATCCTTAGGATAAAACCAAATTAAAAAGTTTTTAACGGCACAAGGTTCTCACACAAAGACAGGAAAACAATGAGTCAGCACCGAACTAGTAACAAAGTGTCTTATCTGTTAATGAAATTATACCCCACTACAACTGAGTAAGATGACATGGTGAGTCACTTCCATGCCAACGATCAATGTTAAAGCTAAAAGGAATAGTACAGAACAATAAGTTCAACTCTTATTTTCATAAAGAACCGACTGAGACCAAAAGAAACAAGGAAGTCATTCAAGCCCTCACAAATAGCTAATGGCCCATGCAGCAAATATGTTATTGTCCAAAATCAAACTGCTCAATCTCTTTATTCCTATGAACTTCAATGTTCCCTGAAGAAACGGGTTTATAATGAAATATCTAACACAACTACAGATAAGTGAAAAATAATTGGCAAAGTCTAGTTATGGCCCATATAATTTAATACTCAATACAGCGCAGTTTCAAAAAGAGAAAAGATTCCAGATCTATATGTTTTCAATAAAATATCCTTTAAAGTCAAACGTTAGATGGTCCAGAGATGAACAATAAAAGAATAAAAAAGAGAACAGCAAAGAACATTTGTGAAGGCAATTAAAGAACTTGGGTTGTAAAATTTAGAGAAGAAAATGTTAAAGAATGACTAGCTACAGTTAAATGACAAATTCCCCATGTTCATGGAGATAAAATAGAATTAGGTAGGCACGGATGTACCCAACAAGCAATTCTTATGGGTAGAGTGACTTAGGTCTGGCTCAGCCCATCAGTAGTGAAATAAAAGGTTAATGGTAGATGGATCCCTAGAGTTTTGGGATAAATGGCCTAACAGTTGAAATTTGCTGGTTGGAGGTCTAGAAGCTAGACCAAGTGACCACTACCATACTGCAAAACCACAAAGCTAACTGCCTTTCTTAATCAAGGAAATGACATGTTCAACTCTTCCAGGTCAAAAAGTTACTGTGATTAAGCACAGACTCAAGGGTCCAGAATGCCTGGGTTCAAATCCCAGCCTTCATCAATAGCTAATGTAAATTTAGGCAAATTACTTTTAAGTATCTCCAGTTTCTCCTATGTCAATGAAGAAGATTTGGGTGACCACCTAAGATGGTGTCTACCAATTCTTGGGCCAACTCTAGGAAATAATGAGTAATTATTATCTTCCATATGTCTGAGAGTGTACAATCTGACATAATTTAACATAATTATTGAAAGTATCAAGATAGAAATGTGGCTTTTAAATTTATCTATTAAAGGTGTCACCAGCTTGATTGAAGAGGGGGAAAAATGTAGCTAAGGATATTTAACAGCCATTATTACATCATCACAACCCATCAAACGGGCAGTGATGAATACCTTGACTAAATCCTAATTAAGAGTCTACTGAATTAGTGAATTTTCGATTTTTACAATTGACATTTGCTTCCTCTTGAGTAATGTTAGGCTTTATTTACATGAGCATTGGAGAAGCCGTTTCCTAGTCATGTTTTATTAGCAACTATGTGGCAATACCATGCCTCTCTAAACATAAATTTCTACAAATACTCATAATGTATACACTCAAAATACAACTTGTTTCCAAATGGCTGAATCATTTGGCTGCCAAATGAACTCTCAGTTGAAACAATGGAAGAAGCACAAAGAATCTGTAATTTAGACACAAATAAGAGACTATCCAACAGCATGACTTGATAGCTAAACTCAATAGTAATGAAATGCTAAATTCTTACATTTCTTTAATTACTGCATAAATCTGTTAAGACTTTAATCTGTAGGTATGGTGAAATGACTATAGAGCAAGAGAAGGAGCTATTAGAGTCCTCTAAGATATCCCAATACAGTCAGTTCTGTGATCTGAGACATAGGTCTTCCTAAAAATCAGTGCATTCTGCAAAATTGTGCAATAAAAACCATAGGGCTTAGGTTACAACAACAACAACAACAAAATGAGGCTATGTCACAAGACTTGAAAGCTTCAGCAGTGAAACACTGGAAAAAAAGAGATAAGAACCTAACGACTATGGCCAGAAGAGTTTTATACACATTAAATAGCTAAGAAATACTTAGGTACTAAAATACACCAAGTATTTTACCTGGAAAAAAAAATGTGAAATTGGCTTGTGTAAGTGGACAACAGAGAAGTTGCTGCTTGTGAGTTATTGTAAAGAGGTAGAAGGAGGATTAACAGAAATCATAGGGAAAATTGTAATCCCAGAAGCAGTGAACTGAGGCAGCTGGAAGATATTTGAGGCACGCGCACGTGTATGTCTGTGTGTGCATGCATTCCTACCTAAATCACTTCATTTGGAAAATTTCCTGCATCAACCTAGTATTTCTTGCAGATAAAACCATGCATAAGCAAATGCAAAATTCACAGTATGCTCAAATTGTTACCTAAAATACCAATCGCATGGGAACAAATCAGTTTCAAAATAAGATAATGTATATGACAATTTATCATTGATAAAAACTTGAGACGGGGAATAAGCTTGACAGAAAATTTAAATAATCAACACCGGACTTTCTTGGATCAAGGAGGTTGTTGAATGAACTGAATAAATTAGAAAGATTAACACCTTACAAAACTTTTCCTGGATTTTCTCTTTTTTTTTATTCGCTATTCCTTTGCCTTTGAAAATTAACTCAACGATTTCTTAATATATCTACAAATGACCCTCCTCCATTCTTTTTCTTAACATGACTTTTTCTCCTCTCTATTCATCACCCTGAATTAGTTTCTTTTTCAAAAATGTTTTTTGAACTAACATTCTTGATTTTCTTTCTTCTAAACAGGATATTAACTTTATTTAAGTGTGAGGCTAAAAAAAAAAGTGTTTTAAATACCTTATTTTGAGACATGGCGGGTTTGGGGGTTGGTAAAGGAAGGGTGGGTTATGTTTCTAGGGTTGAATTTCTGAAGACTCAATTTGTAATACAAGTACAGTTTCTAATTCCTCACAAAACTGGTTCACAACCTGGATAATACCAGGATGGTGAACCACCCACCCAACTACCTTATCCTCAGTTTGTTTCTTTTTATCAGGGAGAAAATCTTCAACTAAGATGGAAATCAAAAGATTTCTCTGTTCTAGATGTAGAACTGTTTGTCTTGGAATGTTTCACTAAGTCCTTCCACAAAGACTTAGAATGTTTTTCTTCCCTCTGGATACATTTCACTTTAGCTGAAGGAAGAAGGTGTAGGAAAAAAAAAAAAATCCTATCAGCCTCTGAATATCAGCTTCCATCCTGGCTAACTTTTGACCATAGAGTTACCTAAAAATAAAAAATCCTTTCAAATATTTTCTCAGGTCTCAGCTGGGGTACATAGTAAAATATTCCTGGCAGTATGGAACAACCCCTTGGATGCAAAAGGCATCCCCAAAGAGGGTGCAAAGGATACTAGGTACAGAGTCAATCCTCAAAGGTAAACACAAGAAAGACAATTCCTCTGAGAGCTGGAAAGGGTAGGACCCTAGTCACAGATGGAGGGAAACCCACATTTCTGTCCAACCATATTTTGGGGGATTCCAACCTAACAATCACCGACTAAATACACAGGACACAAAATGAGACAATCAAACCAATGGGTACTTGAAAGCAAATTCATGAGCCACAATTTAAAGATCTAATTCTTACAAATGTTTTTTGCCTGAAAATCTGAATTTGGGAAGGAAGGGAAAACATTAAGTTTTATCTTCCTCCCTTGACCAGCCACCACCGATACAGATCTGGGAGAAATGACTTCAGTTAAAATCTTACTCTTGCTGCACCTGGGAGGCTCAGTCGGTTAAGTGACAGACTCTTCGTTTCCACTCAGGTCATGATCTCATGGTTTCTGAGATCAAGCCCCACATTGGGCTCTGTGCTGACATTGAGGCACCTGCTTGGAATTCTCTCTCTCCCTCTCTCTGCCCCTCCCCAGTTTGCACCTTCTTGCTCTCTCTCTTTCAAAATAAATAAATAAACTTACAAAAGGGGGGGGGTGGATCTTTTATCTTTTGCCAGCCTCTTCATTTTTCCAGGATCCTGTCTTCAGTCCGCAGAGCAAGTGGATCTCATCCTGGTCACCAGAAACTATAAAGGAGGAAAAATAATTTCCCCTCGACCCTTTGTACTGAGTGCTTGGCTAAGACCCCTTTTTGTTGGACACCTCATAAATGAAAAGGATTATATATGTTAAAATTCTCCACTGTGGCCACTGTAATTCAAGAATATCTTTGGTAAGGTTAACCTGCTTGTTCAGCCTTAAAACAATTTTTATTTTTTATCTGTGGTCTCACACTGACCTCAGAGCAGTTTAAGTCAGGCCCAGTCTGACTATGGATTTGGTCTGACCCCGAACTCTGTCTGGTTTTCAAGTTGGACCCAGTTTGAATCCCAACCCAGTCTGGCTTTTTAAGTCCAACCCAGTGCAACTCTGGCTAGGTTCTGGACTCAGTCCAGGAAAAAAAAAAAAAAAATGGTCAAATAAAATCTCAAAACTCATAATGCAAGGTTTGCACAGCTAGGATCTGAAAGGTACTTACCCCCACCTTCAGAGACAGCTAGAAGGCAAGGAGCTTAAGGAGCTCAGCAGGTCTCTTTGTGTGGTTACTCATGGCTCTTGGGGGCTGTGGGGTCTCCTTTGGATCCCTCTCCTGATGACAGAACTGTTAAAAGATAAACTGTGGCATATGAAACATTCTGAGTTCATTTGAGCAAAAATGGATTCAAATCAGGCAGCATCCAACCTAACAGTAGAAAGGAGTCTTGGAAAGCTGTGCAAAATGAAAGAACCTTAATTTTTTTTATGTTTATTTATTTTTGAGAGAGACAGAGAGAGAGAGAGAGAGAGAGAGAGAATGAATGGGGGAAGAGCAGAGAGAGGGAGACACAGAATCTAAAGCAGGCTCCAGGCTCCGAGCTGTCAGCACAGAGCCCGATGCAGGGCTAAAACTCACGAACTGTGAGATCTTGACCTGAGCCAAAGTCAGACAATTAACCAACTGATCCCCCCAGGCACCTCTAAATGAAAGAATTTTATAGGCAAAAGGGAACAGGAACAAGAAAGTTATACTAGGAAAACAAAACAGTTCCTTTTCTGTGAGGGGTGGTAGATTACCTACCGGGCACTGTTCAGGTGACTCCCAGTTACTGGCTTTAGGATTCTGTGCCTCCTAGATTTCAATGTCTATTTTCTTCCCCAGAATGGGGAAGTTCTCAGCTGATTTGTTCAAGTATACCTTCTGCCCCTTCCTCTTTCTTCTTCTTCTGGAACTACTATGATATAGATATTGTTCTGTTTCATTGAATCACTTAGTTCTCTAGTTCTCCCCTCATGATCCAGAATTTTTAAATCTTTTTCTCAGCTTCACCTTTTTCCCTAATTTTACCTCTATTTCACTTAATCTCCCCTCTGCCTCTTCAATCCACGCAGTCACCGCCTCTAGTTTATTTTGCACTTCATTTGCAGCACTTTTTAATTCATCATGACTATTATTTAGTTCCTTGATCTCTGCAGCAATAGATTCTCTGCTGTCTTCTGTGCTTTTTTCAAGCACAGCAATTAATCTTATGACTATTACTCTAAATTCTTGTTCAGTTATATTGTTTATATCTGTTTTGATCAATTCTTTAGCTGTCATTTCTTCCTGGAATTTCTTTTGAGGAGAATTCTTCCGTTTCATCATTTTGGCTACTTTTCCATCCCTTATGTGTTTTAAAAGTTTTTATGTGACCTTAACCTGTGAGCACTACTGTATTAAGGAGGGATCATACACTGTCCAGGGCCTGGCCCTTCAGGAGGTGTTTTTTTGGAGTGTGTTACTTGCTCTCTGTTTTTGTGACTTTGGTTACTTTACCTCCCTACTGGAAGTGATGTTTTGGACCTTCCACCAGATGTGCTTTGATTTTTTTTGTCATTGAAGTAGCCCTGGAAAGGAAAACAAACAAAAGACAACCAGAAAACAAAAACAAACACAAAAACAAAAGGTAAAAACCAGAAACACCAGCTACAAGTAAACAACAGGGTGGAGGCAGTGTTGATGGAAGCGGCCTTATCCCACACAAAGAGAGAAATGGCAGGGGTGGGGAAAAAGAAAATAAAATAAAAATTGACCAGAGAAACTATATGGCTTAATCCAGAGAGAGAGAAAGAAAAATAGAGAAGGTATAGAACATGTATAAAGAGAATAGATTAACTATGTCTGCTTAAACAAACCAATAACCAGAGTAACGAGACTAGAGGAGGGAAGAGACAAGAAGGAGAAAAGGAAGGAAGACTATATCTATATAATAAGAATTGTCCGAGAATTAAATCAGGCAATGCAAGAGCGCCGGTCTGGAGGAGGGCCTGTCTGGCTTGTCAGCACCAACTCGGCTGCCGTAGTTCCGCAGTTAGCAGGCGCGGAGGGGCGTGGTTTGGTGCAGGCGGTCCCGCCTCCCCTGTGGACCCGCCGCCCTTTCCCAGAAGCCCCAGCTTGGTGGTGATCCGGCGAAACATGGCGACGCCCAGTCTCTCTTCCACAGACAGGGTGATCCAAACCACTCTGTTCAAGCCGTCCTCACTGTGCCCTGGGAGCAAAGAAGGCAGTTTGCCCCACCCCGCCAACTCCCGCACCTCCCTGGTGCTTGGCTGGGACTTAAACCCTGATGTCTTTAAGGTTCCCACTCCGTCTGCCACCGGGGTTTCGGGCAAGTGCAGCTCCGCACTGCCCAATATATGCTCTCCGGCTGGAGGGCGCAGGCAGTCTTTTGTCTTTTTAGCGGATATATACCTTCTTCCCACAGCATTCCAGGGAGAGGATTACTTTCTCCCACTTAGAACTGCGTGTCTGAACCGGTTACCAAGCCCGGGGCTGGCTGCCTTCCTCCCCAGGTGCGTGAACAGAGCAGCCTATTCCAGTCCAGGGAAAGCCCCGCAGTTAGAGGTTGTATCTTTCTCCATCCTGGTCCCTGGTTTTTTCCTTGTCCAGATACAGTCCTACACTTTCCCAGCCTCCCTTTCTCTTCCCTTTGTCTCTCCGCAGGAGGGGATCCCTTCCCTCCATTCCTCTGCTGTGGGTTTTCTCTCTCCCAGTTTGCAATCATGCATCTTTGGCCCGCCAGCCAGGTTGTCCCAGTGCCTGGAGGCATCTCTGTCACTTTGCTTCCTGGACTCTTGGAGTTCAAAGTCTGTTGGCCTCAACCCTACTGTGTTTGAGAGATGAGGGAACTTCGGATCCCCCTACTTCTCCACCACGTTGGAAAGTTGCTAGATCTTAAGCATTCTTACCGAACAAAAGAGAGTTAATTATGTGACAGGTTAGATGTGTTAATTATCTTGATGTTAGTAATCATTCTACAATGTATATCAACCCATCACATGCACTTTAAATATATACAAGTACGGTTTTCAATTACCACTTAATAAGGTTAAAAAAATTATTTGGATCAATCTTCCAATTCATGAGTTTAGTTCCTGTATCATGTGTTTAGCTGTATCATTTCTCCTAATCTAACCCCTCGGTATTTACTTTTAGTTTAGTTACCATGTTTCTTAATTCTCAAGGCTTCAAATTTGCTTTTCTATTGAAGTCTTTCACTTTATTCTCTCCTAGAGGGTACTAATAAGTATTTTTGTTTTTCCTATATTAAAATTTTGGTGTGATCATTTCTTAATTTTGTTGAATCTCTTCTCTTTTGAGTTTCCTTACATGTCTGGGACTTTGTTGAATGTTTGTATTTTTAGATTAGCATCTAAGAAACACTGAAAATACCCATAGAGGGGGGAAAATGAGTCTCAATGAGGAGTCCTATGTCCAGCAGTGATGTAATGGAGCAAAAGGCGGGACTTGTGGTGGGCTAGCATGTTGTAAATGCATGAGAATATTTCACTTGTTCAGGAAGGGGAGGCACCCATTCTTCATAGTAGACATAAGTTATCTGGAACCTTCTCCATACCTGGTACTCTATAACTCTCATAATCTCTTGTGAGAATGTCTAAATTCGAATTCCTTATTCATATTGTACCCCTCCAACTCTATCCTGAGGCCAAATTAGGAAACAGTGGAAAATAGTAATGAATAGACATTTGTCATTAGTTTCCCCTCATCCAGCCTCTGAACCCTTTTCCATGTTAGGAGAATTTTCCACCGTAGGAGTCTTGCTGAGGCAAAGAATGCCCCTTTATAAAAAACTGAAGCTCTTGTGATTCTCTTTTCTAGTTATCAGACTTAGACTCTGCCAATCAAAATACATCTGTGCCGGATTTGAAGCTCTGAAAGGGAAGATCTGTGCCCACGCCGGCAAAATTCACCTCCTGGAGCAGAAGTGGCTCAATGGTAAGTCATTGCAATACTACCTGAATAGGGTTGTAGAGATTCCATAGCAAGGCCACTTCTGTGGCTTGGAGTTGTTGCTCCTGGCGGCCCAGCCTCCGTCCTGGTTCTCCAGCCTTCTTGCAATTCTGTGAGCCACGCCAATCCGTATCTGCTTCATTCAGAGTAATTTTCGCTTGCACTTGACAACTGATTAGTACCCTTGGCAGAACTACTTCACAGCCCTTTTATTAATTACCAATCAGACCTCGCAAGGCCTCCTTCTCTAAAACATACCACCTGGAGGAAAAGGTGGGTTTTTCTCTTTGCCTGCCTCGTGCTTTTCAGGAATCTCGCGTTCCATTGTCAGCCGAATATTACATGTTCTGTTTCTTTCAAAAAATGCACCCCTCTTCTGGGTTTTGGTCACTCTTCCCAGGTTTCCAAATTCCTATGCATCCCCTTTTCTTTTATGTATGTTTCAATGAGATCTGGGATGGTAGGAAAGGTACATCCTATTTTTAGGAAACCATACTGAACTGAAAGTTAACTATTTTATTTTCTACCTTTTACTCCTGATTCATTTTTAAATAATAATTGCCATGTGAGTATACTTAAAACTTTATATATGAATGTGTATATATGTGTGTATGTGTGCGTGCATGGGTGTGTGTGTGTGTGTGTGTGAGAGAGAGAGAGAGAGAGAGAGAGAGAGAGATCTATAGATCACCGGAAGAATTTCTAACTTAATGGCGATGTTAGGAAACAAGTGGAGGCCTTGGTATCAGGTCGTACTGTACTGATACGTCATTCTTTATCACTGTGATCAGTGTAGTCAGGTTGTTTTCAAATTGCTTTCATTGTCAATCAGCAAAGTAAACATTCCATTCCAATTTAGCCCACATAGCTCCTCATCTGCTTTCAGTGGGGATCATCTACAGTGTGTTCATTCTCTCTTTGGTTTTTTGTTTGCCTAAATACCTGTTTGAGATGGAATCATGAAGATTATGACGGTGTCTATTTACTTTGGTGAATATGACATTTCTTCAGGCCTACAGTAAAATCATTACCTAGGTTTATTCAATGTAGAATATCATTGTCAATATTCAATGTCCATTTATATTTGAAATCATATGCTGCCAAAAAGCCTGAATAAAATAAATGTTTTGTTAACTGGACCCTACTTTGAATGTAGCTAGGTCCATTGCAAGCAGATGTACTTAAAGCTACTGAAAAAAAATCTATACTTTTCAATACAAAATTGTCAGCACATTGCAGGTGCCCAATCACAATCTTGTGTGCTTGATATTCATTCTTTCCTGCCCTTCCCCCACCAAAAATTTCCTCTAATTTATCTGCATTTTTAAAAGTTGTCGATTCCTATAGTGGGTTTTCGTAAGCTAGGGCACACCTGTATATATCTCTAACCACTGAATATTCCAGTTGCCTCAATATCACATTCCCCAATACTGCCTTAAAGACATTCTCTGTTTCTGTTTCCTTTGCCTTTGCTGGTTTTCTTCTGGTGAGCTAATACTTTTCAGGCGCTCTTTTTTCAATTTGCTTTAAACTTCTGACTCTACTCTCTGAGTTTTCCTGCTTCTCTTTAAACTTGAGTCAGGCTGTCAACACCACTTATTGAATGCCTGCTGTGAAAAGATACAAAAGGAATCAAGGCGACACTTTCTTTCCTGGAAGACTGTAAAATCTACTTGGTGAGACAGAATATACATTCCCATTGAAAGCATGTAAAAGACTCCAAAATGACCTGAAATAAGCATGTATTAATTTAGTCGAACACTTACATGTATTCTAAAAGAATGCAGTGTTCTTTAGTACTGTGCAAGATTGATTAAGTCTCTTCTAGATCTGAGTTTTGAGTGTCAAGCCTATCAGACATCATGTCTCCTTTTATAATAAATATTTTATGATAACTTTTTACTATTTCAAAATGAAATGAATAGATGAAAAAATCTAACAATGCACATAATTTCAAGGAAATTAATATAAGGTCTTATCTGCAACACAAAGGAGAGTAAAAATATTTTATAATCAAATAATATATATTTCAAAATATAACTGGCCAGGCACATGCACACTAGAAGACAAAATGAGATAGAATCAGATTATGGTCCCATATGTGGCAATTGCAAATGTGTTGGTGGCTCAAAAGTCAGGAAGCATGGCTGTCAGAAGTGTGGATTTCCACAGTGGTGACCTACTCTTGGTCAAGTCCCAGAGGAAAACAAATATTCCCTTGGCTTATATGTAGGTTACACCTGTGAAAAAAAAATCACTCTGTATTAGAAAAATCACTATGTATTGTTGTATGCAACCATTTTGTATGAAAGGGTTAAATTCTGGTCTCAATTAGAAACAGGCATCCCATTTATATGAGGACCCAGGGTCTGTTCAAATATGGCAAGGATTTGGAACTGTTCTTTATTGTACAAGATTGTCCTCACACTGAGGGATGTCTAATATCTTCCTGCTGGTCATCTAATCATGTGACAACTGTCCTCACACTGAAGGATGTCTAATATCTTCCTGCTCGCCACCCTGTCCAATCATGTGACAACTGCATGTGTCTCCACATATTTGCCAAAGCATCCTCTGGATATGGGGCTACCTGTGTTGAGAATAACTGGAAGTAGAAGAGAAGACAGATCTTTAGTGATAAATGGGCCAAGAATTTCAGCACCTTCTTTCCATCTCTTTGGTTCCTAAGCCTTATTCATGTCAAAACCATGTGGAGAAACCTCTCATCTATCTAGTTAACACACGCTTAACACATACTTCCATCATGTGTTCTATACCTGAAACTGTTATAAACGCTCTACATATATTACCTCATTTAATCTATTTACCAACCTTTCAGGTAGCTTTAAGGTAGACACTATCAGTACAAATTACAGATTAGGAAACTTGCATATTGAGAGGTTAAATGATTTGTGCAGGTCGCACAGCTAATAAATATAGAAGTTAAGATTCTAATATAGGTATTTTGGTTTCATGGTAAATGGTAAGTTAATATATTATGCATTAGACATATAAATCCCATCCTGAGTGGTTTTGATTCAGTTAAATCTGGTGTCAGGATAGAAAAATCTGTATGTATGTGGATAAGACTTTCACATATATATAGTGAGAAAGACACTGACTCGTATATGGAAACTTCAGTACTGTACCACAGCTCAATTGGGAGTGACAAGAAGGAGACTTATATCATTAGAGTCAAATCTCTGTATTAGAGTGTAATGAGAAAGCAAAACAAAAACAAAAACAAAACAATAACAACAACAAGAAAACAGTGGGTGGGGAACTATCCATTTAGAACCTTGGAAGCCAGGCTAATACACATCACTTTTGTAAAATTGTCAATAGGGAGCTATGCATTGTTCAATACAATGAAACATATTGAAAACACAGCATCAGAGGAAGAGCATGAATAGCATTAATAAACATAAAAGTGTTATAACACATTCAGCAAAACATATAAAGATAATAAATCTGCACCTGGAGAAAGTACATTAGGTTGTATGCCTGATGTGGGGAAAAAAGCAATAGTATCTAATTGGCTGTTGCATAGCTTTCAATTATGAGGCTTACAAACCAGTTAGATAATTGTGAGCTCATAGATAGATAAGCACTGGGATTTAGAAAGTACCTTTGAGAACATTAGGTCTGGAGACCACAAACCCAAACACTTATAAGATCAAGCAGATAATGAGAAAGAATACTTCTAAGACAATGGGGAAGAGTGGGGAAGGTGTCAAACTTGAACATGCATAGAGGGCAGCTGTCATTTTGTTCCAAGCAATTACTGTTAGGATAATTATACTAGCCCAATATTAGCACACACTCTGATTTTAAAGAAAGCCAAGACATTCATATTTTTAGTCAAACAGTTCACATTTTACCATGTTATGCTCAAACATATTTTAGAAATTTTATCACGTAATTTGTTGAAATCTGGATATAGTGTATTTTTTATGTCTCCTAATTTTCATAATGTGCGAAAAGTGACTGATAGTGACTATAAAAATATATAGGGACTTTAAAGAGTTGCTGGATGCCCTTTTACTAATCCCTCCCCTGTGACAGGTGGCAATTACAAAAACAAAACAAAACTTCTGTTCTACCTACAGTGATCCCTGCACACATAATGACTGGTAGTTATAAACTACACGTTCTAGGAGTCATGAAAGAAAAGTCAAGACCTGTGTCTTCCATTTATTAGGCATACTAACTTCACCAATGCACTCAACCTGTGCCTACTCTGTAAACTAGAGATTACAATTCCCAGTCTGTATTTCTCACTAGGTTACTATAAAAATCAAATATATATCAAATGTATTCAACCCTGTAAAAATACAGTACAGTGGATTGGAAATTAAGGGATCGAGTCAATTAGTCGATTGGTTTTCCACTGGTGTTCTAACCTAAAAATGAGGTCGATCAAGAGCAGTGATCACTTATAGAAATGTAAGGTGAAGCGCATTTATAACTAAATGTTTTAGAGTCTGCATTGAAAAAGGAAAAAAGGACAGGTAAAATTAATTTTAATAATATTATATATTTAATTCAGTGTATCCAAAATATTACCATGTCAACATACGATCAAGATAAAAATAATTATTGAGATTTTTTTACATATGCTTTTATGTCAAATTTGGTATATGATAATGCATTTTATATTTACGGCATGTCTCAATTTGTATTAGTCACATGTCAAGTGCTTGATAGTCACAGTGGTAGTGGCTGTCATATTGGATGGCACAGATCAAGATAATGACTAATTCAACTCTTTGATACATGTCTCATTATTATATATCGCATCATGCATCGGTCTTTTTAAATGGCTAAAGCTTAAATCCACCTCAAGATGAATCAAATAAGGTCTTTAACATTTTTTTAAATTAGGAATTGAAATGGCCTAACAAAATTATTCTTTTCTAATTCCATAGTAAGGAGAAGATACCAAGAGTTACAGTATATAAACAAGTTCCTTTGATATTTTTTAAAACTAGCATAGTCAAAATTAAAATTTTATTCAACAGAAAACTTAGTGCTTTCATTGTTTCAAAAGGGCATATACAATTTCACTCATGTAAGCTGCTTGCTGCATTTGTTGTCAACTGAATGCCAGATATATAATTGAATTTTGAAATCATCAATCTGATCCAAGAGATATCCACTACCACACTGGCATAGAGAATTTGTTTCGTGCAGATAAATCTTTCAATATGGTGATGAAGAAAAAAGATGCATGGGAAAACTTCCCATTTTTTTCAGGTACGCTGAAATAATGTTTTCCTCTTTGAACATCTTATGGGAATTTCTTAGAGGACACAGTGGAATCTCATCAGATTCTTTAGGACAGAACCTTAACTCCAAGTGCAGGCAGTGAGTTAGTTATTAATTCAACACTTCAGCTTTCAGCCAGAAAGGTTAAGATGGAACTTTCTAATGCCTGGAAGGAATGATTTCAGAGATTTCCCCTTGGTCTCCTTTAGGGGAAATTCTTAAATCTATAAGCATTATATTTGTGTTATTAACAGTACTCTAAATTCAACTTGTCATGTGTAGAATGCTGCAGGACTACAGCATTCCACTAATCCAGAGGGCACCATTTGTATTTTATTGTATGGAGCCCACTGCCAAAAGGAGATATAGCTTGGTGTTTGCAACTTGGCAGTCTTAATGGGTTATGTTTCTCCCAAAAACATTTAAACATGTCTTAATTTAAGAGTAACCAATGCAAGTCATTCAGTTACTTGCCATCACCTATACATATAGTTCCTTCCTGTAAATTTCCACATACACACATATAACCACTTATTTTGTATTTCCTATTTCTCCATCTGAGAGTCCTCTTTCATTATTTAGCAAAAAAGCTCCTACTCATTATCCTCTAGAGTTGATTAAAATGACAAGGAAACATCTTCTTTTTTCCCCTGCAGATGCTGTTTGAAATATAAATATCAGAAAAAAATAGCTGGAGGTAAATTATCCATAAAATGACACTTCCTAGCTAATCACATATTTACAAATTTTATTATACTGTTTCTATTACAAGTAAATGAAGCAATATTGTAGAAATTTATTATGTGTATTCTACCAAAGAAAACATAAACTTCACTTTAATTATCACTATTATTAGCATTACTAAAATCAGGATATCATTTAAATTTATAAATTACATATTTTTTGTATATCTAACACAAATATGATTCAAAGTGGAGCATGTGTGTGTTTGGGACATAGTCTACCATTAGTCTAAAAAAAAGAATTAATTTGAAGTTGAAAATCTTACCCAAAATTGTGCAAGAAAACAATAGCAAGGTTAAGGATCTAGATTAGAACTAAAGTTCTATTAAGAAAGCCTCACTTCTTAGAATGTAGAAATTCTTTAATAAGAGCCATACATTTATGCAAGAGAACAAGGGAGAAAACACAGATTAAAAAAGAAAAGAGATAGATGATGCTCAAACAAGAAATTTCAAGGTGGTGTTCATATTAAGTATTTTCTTTCTATCAAGCTGCATCCTTAAATGGTTTTGCTCCTAAGAAGCGCTAGGCAGCATGTGCACACTGAAGCCCTTGACTTATTTTCTTAGTGTTAGTGTTGTAGTAATGAGGTCAAAAGATATATGCCCGCTGCTTAAGGACAATTAAGAGAATTACAAGAAAAAGAAAGTGAAAAGTGCCTGAGAGGATATTCAAAAATTAAGTGATGCTCTGAGCAAACTAGAATAGAGGGAATTTGCTCAACTTGATAAAGAATATCTACAAATACCTACAGCTAACATCATCATCAATGATGAGAAGTTTAAGCTTTACTGCCCGTATCAGGAAAAGGCAAAGATCTCTTTTCTCATGACTAGTTTTCAACATCACACTGCAAGTCCTAGCTAATGCAAGCAGATAAGAAAAGGAAATAAAAGGGCCACAGATTGGGAAAGAAGAAATAAAACTGTCTTGTTTGTAAATGATATGGCCATCTAAGTGGAAAATCCAAAAGAACAGGCAAAAAAATTCTCTAGGCTTGCAGTGACATGCCTTCGTCACTCCCACGCCACATATTGCTTACTGTATATTCTAGACCTTAGCTGATAACTCTCTCCTTCAGAGAAGTTTCAAGGACCCCGAGTCTTTGTTAAGTTTCTCAGTTACATATTCTCACAGCACTGTTTCTTTCCTTTAGAAAATTTACCAAAATTTCTTGTTATACATTTGTTTTATGATCATGTTGTTGATGTCTGACTTTCTTGATATACTGTAAGTTCTAGGAAGGCAGAATTTCTGGTTTTTCTCACCATTGTATCTCCAATATTTAACTCCTGGCAATACTATTTGCTTTTAAACTGTAATACATTAATACTATTTGAAAGAACACAAGCTGATGCTATGTAAAAGTATATACCAACTCGCCATCTTATGTAATATTGCATAATGTGCGCTTGTTTAGAAACCCTTACTAAGGAAAAACAATTACAGAAAGGTAAATAGAAACCTATAACTCACAAAGCTAAAACAAATAATAACTTTGGACTCAATAATCACTTTCCTTTGCTACAAGGAGTACAGATTATTTCTATTACACCTATAATCTAAGTTCTAAATATTTTAAAATCGCTCAAAGACTTAAATGAAAAACTGGGCAACAAAAATTTGCCTAATTTAAGTTCTAGTAGGGATTTAACTTAACTCACAGTTTCCCTTCACCACTGTGAATTTGTAAAAAGCATTCTGGCCAGAATTTACCACTTGGTCCAGAAAAAATTTTAAAGAACTATCAAGTATAAAGTATATGTCTAAGTTTTTCTCTCAAGCTCTTTTAGTAGGAAAAAAACCTCCCAGAATAATGATGGAGGGAAATTCTTTAGCTTACTTTGGTTCAACTAGAATCTTATAATCACCTTCCTCAGTACAGTAAAACCTCGGTTTGCAAGCATCATTTGTTCAAAAAAACGCTTGTAATCCAAAGCACTTGTTTATCAAAGCAACTTTCCCCATAAGAAATCATGGAAACTCAGATGATTCATTCCAAAACCCAAAAATATTCATATAAAAATGATTAAAATACAATATAATACAAAATAATAAAATACAAATTATAAAGAAAAAATAAATTAACCTACACTTACCTTTGTAATCCTTTGTGGCTTGTGTGAGGGAGACAAGAGAGAGCAGTTATTGTGTAGGATAACTTTTACTACCACTAACAGAATCACTGCTATCTTTTGGCTCAGTGGAATCTTTTTCTGCATGGGGGTCATTGTATACACTCGCATGGATGTTGACTATAGTACAATATTAATAAATTCTTGTCACAAATTGCATGTAATGTAACTGGCAATAAGTCAGCAGACGAAAGGGTCTGCAGGCAGCCTGACCTAGAATGAAGCAAAGCCTTCCTAAGCTCACTCTTGTCTGGAAAAGCAAAGGACTGTCCACAGGTGCTTTGAAGTGACAAAAAACACACTAGTGCCAGTCATGGGCACCTTCCAACATTCTGAAAAATCACTGATTTTTGCCAAACACTGAGGCCTGAGACTGAGCTCCGAGCATGGGTGATGAACACCCACAATCCCACACCAAGGGAGTGAGCGAGAGAGAGAGAGAGAGAGAGAGAGAAACCATTGGCTCAGTTGTGATCATGTGACCTGTGGTATTACACACTACTCCTATTGCAAGACATCACTTGTTTATCAAGTTAAAATTTATTAGAAATGTTTGCCCATCTTGCAGCACACTCACAGAACAAGTGACTCACAATGCAAGGTTTTACTGTACTTTTACAGGCAACCCTTGCCAAGAGTAGGTTCTCTAAGCTTAGTGCTTAATGGTAAAGATAGACCCTAGAGTCTCATAGCATTGGATACAGAATAACAATTAATGCCACTGGTAAAACAATAATTTGATTGTTAAACAATGGTTTGATGCATATTTATTGAATATTTTCCTCAGTTTACATAATACTTGCTGATACAATGTTTAGTGTACAGGTGAGATTCTCCACATGCAGGGAACTTTACCTGTGATCATATAGCAGAAATAGAGCCAGATGGGGAGGCAGAATATAAATTTAAAAATGGATTCAAATGTCAATAGTAAATAAAAATAACTAATAGGAGTAGTCAACTAGAGAAGAAATGAGGATCAACATTGGGGGAAATTATGAAACAAGCAGAGAACAAGAAAAGCACTGTAAATCCTAAGTAGGGGGGCCTATAGTGCCCACCCTCTTCCCAGTAAGAACATTATACATCCCCACAGATTGCCATGAGCTTTCAGTACTCTATGGTAGGCGATATCTACATGTTCGCCTCATTGTCAGGGCCATTTGACTTGCTTTGAACAGTGAAATATGAGCAGAAAAGACACTTGAAATCCTAAGTATAGGCTTATGAACCATCTGCATGCTTCTGTTGGCACTCTTGCTTTTGTCTCTCTGCCGTGAGATGGGTAGGTCAAGACTAGAGGCTGCTTCTTCAGTTTGGACTTTGGAATGAAGACACAAGTGATGACCACCACAGCCACTGCAGTCTACAAATACCATCAAAAAGAAATATACCTCTTCTGTGAGTCAACAAGATCTGGAGATTGTTACTGCAGCCTTCCCCAGGGAGAGCAAACTAGTGCAGTGAGCATCCAGCAGGACTACTTTTTTGTTTGTAATCTGGAGGACTTCATCAGTCTGTAGGATTGAAATCTTAAAGAAGTCAGGTCAGAATGGAAGGGCATTTGCTTTAAGGTTTTGTGCTGAACGCCAAAGGAAAGCTGATAGTTTTTTTTTTTAATTTTTTAATGTTTATTTATTTTTGAGACAGAGACAGAGCATGAGTGGACGAGGGGCGGAGAGAGAGGGAGACACACAATGTGAAGCAGGCTCCAGGCTCTGAGCTGTTAGCACAGAGCCTGACAGAGGGCTTGAACTCGTCAACCTACAGATCACGACCTGAGCTGAAGTCTGACGCTTAACGGACTGAGCCACCCGGGTGCCCCAGAAAAATGAGTTTTTGCTTTTAAGAACTTTGCGTTCCATTTGGGAGAACTTTTATGACTTCACTAAGCTCTGTCTAAATGAGGACTGTTTGAAGGAAAAATGTCAGAGGACTTTAAGACTTATTCTTTCCAGTGATAAATTATCAGAAGATATCTCATAAAAGAATTAGAATTTAATTTGAATTTTCAAGGAGGTAAGGATCAACTTTAATAGGTGAACAGAAGGGATATTCAAATTTCTGTGAGTGTAAACACGTAGGCAAATGTACATCTAGGAGGAAAGCATTGGTAAACGTGTGTAGGATTGAAGACCTATAATCAAGAGGACATCAAAACTGTAAATAAAGGTCAAAACAAATTATACAGAACCTTGAATACTAACCTATAGAGCACTAATGTTGAGTTTTTCCAAATAATGCTCACAAACACCTGGAAATGACATAAAAAATTTAATGACTACAGCCACTATAATACTTCTGGACAGATGTCTGAGTAGCAGTGGTCAGGCTTAACTTTCCCCATCTTGACCCCATCCCAGAATGGAGAAACTTAGTTCAAGATACTCATAGATGGCATGGTGTTACGTGAAATCTGTTGTGTGTTTCTTCAGACAATCAGCTCATGCCCTTTCAGAATCACAAAACTCTGCTCTTCAATGCAGTTCTCTTTGGAAACTTGCTGTTTTAAATGCCCAGGTAGAGAGGTAGCAATATGAAGCCATAATATACAGCATCTAGACTATAGGTGACTGTATATACATATTTTTAATGGAGAATTTAAATAATACTAGGCAAAAATATACACATTTTATGGGTTACTTTAAATCGCCCATAATTCTATGAAACAATTATTTGATTTAGTAAGCCTTTCCCTCCCTTTTACTATTTATATCTACCTTACCTTCTCTCTGGAGAATAAAGTAGAAGGAAAAAAAAAAGAGATTATAATGCTGCAACTTTACATATGAGGTTTCAAACAAAAAATATTCTTATTAAATGTGGCTACAATTTTGAATACTCAATGTGTTTTGCTATATGGAATATTTAATAAGTGTTAAGACAATATTGCAATGCTAATTTAAGTGTAGTATTTCTTGTGTTATTTTTATGTTAGATCTTAGCTTTAATATTTAATTAACATTCTAGTAATATTTAATGTATTTATACATTATAGACATTACTATAAAGGCTTGAATTATATGTATTTTCATGCATTTCTTACTTAGAAAATCATGAGACTGATCCTGAACTGTTAGCTTGGAAACAACTGATTTGAAGTCATTTTCTAGATGAGAGTACTTTGAGGATTACACAAAGCGATTTTATAATCAATCAAACCTGCATCTACATATGTAGTATTAAATGAAGAGAAAAGCAATTTTCTAGACAACTCAGGCAAAATTTCATTTAAGGTGTGTTTGTTTATTTGTTTGGTTATTTTTTTGTGCTAAAATAACATTTGGGCTGAATTCCACCAAATGTATTTATTAATCTATAGTCATCATTTTTTATTAGATATGTAGACACAGTATTTATGCTAATTATATTTGTATGTAGGACAGGAAAACTTATAAATATAATTCATAATTTTCAGAAGTGACTGTATTACAATGTTCGAGAAAACTTACTTTGTTCAAGTTAATACAGTATTTGCAGAGGCCCAGATTCCCAGTAAATCCAATCCAAAATAGTTACTGAAACTGTACCATGAAAAAGGTACTACACAGGGGCTGTAACCAGAAAGAATGTAATATCCCAAATTAGGGGCAAAGCCTTAGCACTTTAAGCCAAATTAAAACCAGAATTTTTGAGGCAAATTCATGACTGATCAAGTGATTCATGTACTTAAATCCCTTCAGTGAAATTCCATTTTCTTGGCCCCTGCCTGCCTCTTTATCTTCATACCTAGCCACACTAGGGGCTGGAGAATCTTTAGATTTCTAAACACTTTCTCTGTACACAAACATGCATCATCTCCTAATAACTGAGATTTGTATTTCTTTCTTATTAATACTTATTCATGTTATTTCTTTTGTCTTCCTGGACTGCCTTATTTTTAAGTTATAATATGTAACAAACATACAGAAAATCCAAAAAGACATACATGAGTTAACAAAACTGTAAAACTAAATGTCTCCTTAACGCACCCCCCCCCCCCACCCAATCTCAAGAGTGGAGCATGGCTAGCAGCTAAAAAAGCCCCACAGGTTCCTTCTGGATCATGATATCCTTCCTGATTTCAATGATAACCATGCTCCTTAGTGTTTTAAAATATATTCCTTTTTGCCTCCCCTTATCATTTTATTATCTAATTGTTCATTTTGAAAAAATGTGGTTTAATTTGTTTCCTATTTTTGAAGTTTATATAAATGAAATCAATTAGTTGGTATTCTTCCATATCTGATTTCTTTCACTCAACATTATGGAGGTTTATTCATTTTTTGCATGCCTATGTATACATTGAGGTCTAGTTTTCTGAATGAATATACAACGGTCTGTTTACCCTTTCTAATGTTGATGGAAATTTAGGTGTTTCCAGTTTTGAGCTATAACAAATGGTCTTGCTATGAATGTCCTTGTTCGTGTTTCCTAGCATATTTATGCATGCCTAGCAGAATTGCAAGATAATGTAATAATGTTTTCAGCATCTTCCAGATGGTGTCAAGCTTGTTCCCAAAGTAGCCGTTACCATTTCATATATCCAGGGTGGCTGTTGGGAAAGGAAATGTGGAAGCAAGGTAAAGGAGAGCGAGAACAAGCTGGAACCCAACTTGAGAGTTGTGGTTCAACATCTTCACCAATATTTGATGTTTTCAACCTTAAATTTTTGCCAATCTGGTGGTAGTAGACTGATTGGTATTTAGGCTTTGTGTTTTGTTTGTTTGTTTGGTTTATTTTTTTGTTTGTTGAGAGAGAAAGACCACACACAAGCAGGGGAGAGGGCAGAGGGATAGAGAGAGAGAATATTAAGCATGGAGCCTGACGCGGGGCTCGATCCCAGGCGCTGGGATCATGACCTGTGCTGAAATCAAGAATCGGACATTCAACTGACTGAGCCACCCAGGTGCCGCTCTTATTTTTATTTTATATTAATAGTACTTCTTTCACAGTAAGTATACATTTAATTTATTTAGCTATGATATTGGAAAGAAGCACAGCCTTCTATTTTCTAATAGCCAAGGAAATTCTTCTCAGGTTTCACTTGTAAATATGATTATTGGTCTAAGTTTTTTTCTTTTTTTTTTTTTTTAAATTTTTTTCCACGTTTATTTATTATTGGGACAGAGAGAGACAGAGCATGAACAGGGAAGGGGAGAGGGAAGAGAGAGAGGGAGACACAGAATCGGAAACAGGCTCCAGGCTCTGAGCCATCAGCCCAGAGCCCGACGCGGGGCTCGAACTCACGGACCGCGAGATCGTGACCTGGCTGAAGTCGGACGCTTAACCGACTGTGCCACCCAGGCGCCCCAGTCTAAGTTTTTTTCAAGATATATTTTGTTAAATTAAAGAGGTTCTCTCATCTTTATAGTTTATGAATTTCTAGCGTAACTAGATATTGAACTATAGCAAATGCTTGTTCTGTATCTAATGAGATAATCATATGATTTCTCTTCTTTGTTAGGCTAATGTGGTAAGTTATATTATTTCGTATGTTAATTTAAAACCAACCTTGTACCCTGAAATGAATCTAACTTAATTGTGAAGTATTATTCTTCTTATCTATAGACATATTTGGTTTACTAATATTTTATTTTGGACTTTGTTCATGCGGAGATTGGTCTATAATATTTTTTATAAAATTTTCCAAGTTTTATAACCACAATCATACCGACTTCAAAACAGGAGATGAGGAATTTCTGATTTTTTTATTCTGAAAGAATTTATATAAGAATTTCTAAAATATTCAGTAGAATTTGATGGTGAGGCATTAGTGCCTGTGTGGGGGGGGGGGAGGGGGTGGGATATTAAATTAAGGTTTCTTTAAAAATATATGATTCTTATATTTATTTCTCACTGTGTCAGAGTTAAGTTTCATTTTTCTCAGAATGTGTCCATTTCAACTAGATATTAATATTTATTAGCATTAAGTCTTTTATAAGATCCTTATGTTTTCTTTGAAATTTCTTTACATTTCTAGTGATACCATATTTTTCAAAACTCTATTATGTTATTGTATTATATATGGTTAGTTGTATTATTTTATTTACTATTTCTTTTTTTTTTTTTTTAGTGTTTATTTTTGAGACAGAGACAGAGTGTGAGTGGGGCGGCGGGGGGGGCGTGCAGAGAGAGAGGGAGACACAGAATCAGAAGCAGGCTCCAGGCTCTGGGCTGTCAGCACAGAGCCTGATGTGGGGCTTGAACTCACGAGTGGTGAGATAATGACCTGAGCCAAAGTCAGACCCTTAACCAACTGAGCCATTCAAGTGCCCCTACTATGTCTTTCCTTACATTTCTTTGAGTTTATTTTGCCACTTTTTTTCTGCTTTTTTTCATATATTTTAAATGTGTCTCCTATGAACAATATATGGTCTGAGCGTTGTGTTTTTGAATCCAGTTCAACAATCTTTGAATTTTGTATAGAGCATTTAGGCTATTTATATTTTATCTAATTACTAGTATATTTGAGCTTATACCTACCACTTTACCATTTGGCTTCTATAGATAATGACTGTTCTATGTTCATTTTTGTCTCCTTTATTACATTTATTTAGCATAATTGATTACTGCACCAGAGTTCAATTAGGGAAACAATACCACTAAGAAAAGTGATGATACAGATAGATAAAGATAGGTATAAAGGGATTTATCACATGATTTGACCATGCACAATTATGAGAGTTGGTTAAGCAGTCTCTGTAAGGCTATCATTTTCACATCTGATATTAGACCTTGCAATCCAGAGGTAGGCTGTTGGAAAGGAAATATGGAAGTAAGGTAGAGGAGAGCAAGAACAAGCTGGAACCCATGACAGTTCTTTTTGTCTTTCACCCTGATGACACAGGTGTCTAGCTGAAGCCAGAGACTTCCATCATGTTACTAAATGCACATTCCCCTGACTCAGGACTTAGAGAAGCTAAAGAAATACTTAAAGATGGAGCAGTTTCAGGCTTGGCCATTTGGTAAGGGAAAATGTGTGTGAGCTTCAAAAAGGCTGCTGCTTCACTCCTACCTTCCAAATTCCCCAGAAGAATTTCTCCTGTGGACTACTCTACCAGAAACTTAGAGAATAGGAATTCTGGGAATGTAGGTCAGTTTAGACAAGTTGACATACTGAAAAGCCACCAAAACTGTTTTAATCACTTCCATGTTTTCTGTAGTTTGGAAGTTATGCAAACTTTGGTTTCTGCATTTTTATTATATGTGTTCAAATGTAAATTTCCTTTTTTCCCTTTTTTTTAAGTTTATTTATTCATTTTGAGAGAGAGAGAACACAAGTGGGGGAGAGGCAGAGAGAGAAAGCAAGAGAGAAAGTATCCCAAAGAGACCCCTCACTGACAGCACAGAGCCAGATGTGGGGCTAAAATCCATGAACTGTGAGATCATGACCTGAGCTGAAACCAAGAGTTGGATGCTCAACCAACAGATTAACCCATGTACCCCGGTAAATTTCCTTTTAATTATCCCATTGGACATCTGTTGGGCTTATTGATCAGTTTTAGAAAATTGTCAATAACTATTTTATGTTACTGCTTCCTCATTTTCTTCTCCACACGTCTGGAACTCTAATAAATGAATGAATTTTAGATATTCTTGTTTTATCCTTTATATTGATTATTCTCTTAACTATATCTCTGTTTTCCAATTCTTCTTGTTTCATTCTGAATTTCTTCTGAGCTATCTTCCTATTCATAATTTTCTCTTCAATTGTATCTCATCTGCCCTAAGAGTCATCTGTTTTTAATATCAGTTATTATATATTTTTCAGTTATATCATTTCTAATTGGAGCCTTTTCAAAGCTGCAAAATAGTATTTTGTGTTTCCAGTACTTTGCAGAAACTTTTTGCATTTAGATTTTGTTTCTAGGTATAATGAACAGAGTGCTATTACATTCTGTCTTGGATGATTTCATGTTTTTGGTCTTGTGAATTTGTTTCTGTTGGCGATTGTTTCTGCTGATTTTAGTTTGTGTTTTATTGCCTCCTGTGCCTCATAAACTTTAATTGCTTGCTGGATACTTTATTTGATAAATTCTTTTTAGAAATAATTTGAGATCTGGAGTTTTATTATCTTGTGTCAGAAATGGTTTTATTTTATTTTTTAATCTTTCTCCCAAGTTCCTGGAAGAAAGTGCAAACCCAAGGCATCAGAATTTTCTATGATACTTAGATGATCAGGGCACTATTCCTAATCCCACTCTATAATGTAACCTTTTAGAGTTTTGCCAGAATAGGGGCCATATAAAACAAGATTTCCACCTTTGGAGAAGACTGTAATTTGATCTTTTCTCTTCGGTTCAAGGAGTTTGTGCCTCAAAGTTCTGTGTGTCTCTTAACAACTTTCTTAAAATTGGCAGAAGAAATACGGAAGTGGACAATTCTCAGAGAGCTTTGCTTCTGGTGGACAAAAGGAATTTGACAGCTGTTCCTTAAATGTCTCTCATGGAGCTCTAGCTCTGACCTGCTTTAGAAAAATGTCCCTGGATAGAAGCAGCCCTGGTTTAATTCAGGGGTATTATCTTCCCCTTTTTCATGGTCTGGCAATATCTCACCATCTTACAGAGTTTTGACCAGTTCTTTTAGTTATCATTAGTAGAAGGATTAGTCCAAATCATCTAGTTAGCTATTTATGGAAATGGAAGTCTTTCAGGAAGCTTTTCTTTCACTACCTTAAAGTCTCCATTTTTCTTTAGGGTCTTTGAAAATATTTCATCAGCATATAAATCTTCCACCCATTTTTGAGTATTTTTGAATTCAGATTGGGGCCTTGGACAGATTTCTCAAATTCTCTTTTAAATATTAAACATAAAAATAGTTTTGTGATAAAAATTAAATGTTTAAGTGTTTAAGGTCCTTCACTCTTACTAAAATGTAATATCATTGACAATAATAATGTACTGATAACATTTATTTAATGCTTACTGTGCTAGATACTCTTCTCAGAAATTTCCACCTATAAGACTCAGAGTTTTACTAACTTTTTCAGGTCAGGTAGTAAGTTAGTGATGGAACCTAGTTACAAATATGAAAACTCTGGCTCCAGATTTCCTTCGGTAAACCACTGCACCAAAAATTCCTTGCGTGTAATGACAGTGGTATCTCATTTACCACCTATCTGTACTATCTAACACAAGGACTCAGTGTGTTATGCTCAAAAAGTTCTCAATAAATATGTGTTGGAAGACTGCATGAATGAATTCAATAATTTCCATATGTATTGTAAACATGATAATTTTTATAAGAATAAAGAGAAAGATTATATCAATTTAGATTGTCAGAGAATACAAAGCAGTTAGATTCTAGACAACTAATCTTGTATACTAATTATTATTTGAATAGGAAAATACAAATAAGGCAAACAAAAGCAAAGAGGCAGAAAAGCATATATCCCAACACCTATTTTAAATATGTTTGGGTGGAGTAAAATATTGGGGAGTCATAATACATATCTCAATATTAATAGTAATTAACATTTTGAACAATGGTTCTAGACTGAGTATATATCATTATTTCATTAATATTATATAGTTTACATCATTTATTCCCATTTTACAGAGAGAAAATTGAGTTTCCAAGCGAAATAACAGTCTCAAAATCATATCACTAGCAAGTGGTGAAGCTTTTAAGTAAAGAATGAATAGTAGAAGAAATTGGGACAGGGAAATTAGGATCCAGAATTCACATTTTCTGTGCCTACATAAGGCATTTGGTTTTTATCCAGTAGGCAAAGAAGAACAAAGAAATTCCACTTCTGAGGTGAAAAATAACCAAAGTGTGTGTGGAAAAGAAGTCTTGTAGTAGTAGGCCTGATAGAATTTTTATCTACACTAAAGTTGAAATGAATTTTCATTCCTCATACTCTTTCTGATTAGACTAGCATCTATCTATTTGTGGCTATTGTTCCATCTGTTTGTTCTTGTTTCTTATGTATAAATGTAATCTGTGTCAGGTACTGGGTTGGTTCCCAGCAATACAACAAAGAAACAGAAACACAATGTGCAAACAAGCAATTTGTGTACAGTATGGTGCATGGTCTTCATTTAAGAAGTAGGCATAGGATGTCTGAGAAAGTGTTCTGGGAAGGTCATACCTAAGATAAATGATGGATGTGAAGAGTTTAGCCTGTTAAATATGGGCAGGTAGACCCACTCTCAGGTAAAAAGATAACACAGGGACAGGGACAGGAACGGAAATATAGAACACTCATCGTATAGGGAACTAGTACCCAAAGGTGGTGACAGAATAGATGTCCAGAGCTGGACACAGAGGTCCATATTCACCATGAAAAGAAGCTTTACTTTCATTCCATAAGATGTCTGGAGCCATTCAAAGATTGTACCCAGGGCCCTGATGTGGATAACAATCAGTGTGTTGGTACCTGACTTGAAATTTGTCCTCAGTGAGTTCTTATCAAGAACTTTCTACCTGCTCTGTGTGTTGTGGCCACCCCACTTCCATTAACCAACCATACAGGGCTTCAATTTTAGAGTCCAGATATTTTTGAATTTGGAATTGCTTCTCCCTCCACAGACAGTGCTCAGAGACAATTTAATCCAAAGTGAACGTGGTAACAGAAGGAGCCATAAATAGGATAAGCCACTCCAAGATATGACACCTTACTGAGGAACAAAAAGTATTGAAGGAGAAAATCCCAGTATAGACATAAGACAATTAAAAACCTGTATGAAGAAAATTACAAAGACTGAATTTCGGGTTAGCTGTGTGGATGTAAAGAAAGTTTCCTTCTCTATCACCCTCCAATGCTTTATTTGTACCAGATACTCTCAAGTGTAGACGAACAAAATTACAGCCAGTAGAACAAGTAGCTTCAGAATTAACCTTCCAATAACGGTTCCTAAGGGACTCTGATGAAATTCTTAAGAAATTTCCACCACAGTCTGGGGGAAGCAGCAATAGCTTCAGATACAAGGCCGTCTATAAACAGAAAACCTCTCCTGGATCTTCCCTCCATGGAGGTTGTATGCCCACAGTTGACCTCATGAGCATGAAATGGATACAAAGAAGAGGACACGAACAAAGATAAGGAAAAGGTGGTCCGGGAGTGAGTGCCTGTATGACTTGTGGATCAGCACATTCTTGCTTGAACACAACTTCCACTTAATGAGTGTGGAACATACTTAACATGTTTATGTGTCTATTTGAAGTGAGTCCATTTCCTAGACAATAATTCCTTTGTCATCTGTCGTCCCTGCTCATGTGTTTCTATCACTTTTTTTTCTAAAATATACATTCAAACTGAAACTTTAATTATGAAACCCTAGCTTTCATGCTTCGATCCACTTATACGTAATGTGTCAGATACCCCCCTGCAGGAAAAATGATCCCTTCCAGTTAGGGTACAGATTTTATTCACCTCAGCATCATTTTAAGCTCAAAGCAACTTTCTAAGAACTTTGGATATAGAATATTTTCGATAAAAGATGTTTGCTTTACAACAATATAGTTACTAAAAAATTCTAGTTGGTGTTTGAATTTGATAGCTGTGATTGTATCTGCTGCATTTCCCTTACATCAATTCCATACATAATCAGGGAAATGGAACTTGATGGGGAAAATAAAGAAAGTCCCACAGATTTTAAAGTTTAGAAATCTCAGTTATTAATTAAACTTATAGAGTAAATTCAAAAGCAACCAAAACCTTTTGTAAAAAAAAAAAAAAATAACAAATTTAAAAATGTTATCCATATTCAGCCATAGAACTTCAAGGCCAGTTCAACATGTATAGATAAAAAAAAAAAGTTCTCCATATGCTACTGGAAAGGTAAAACTAGGGTTTCTCATACTAAGGACATGTTCCTGGTTGAATTAGTGTTAACTAGTCTCCATAGTTTCTGTCTTTTTGGAGTTCTCTCTCTTTGCTTCATGAATTCTGTAAGGCTTTTGTTGCAAATAAATAGTCCAACTCTCACAGTGCCGTGGAAAATAGCTGTCTACATCAATATTGCATGGCTAAAACTGTCTCTAGTGCCTACTACTCAAGCATTTCAGCTTCCTCTCTTTGCCCCCAACCAACTCCCATTAACCATAAAGTTAACAGGATATTCCATGATGTCCCACCAGCAGATATGCTTTCAATGTAACCAGTCCAACAGACTGGAGTTGGCCCAAACTTCAGTATACATGCAGCCACTCACTGGAAGTAGAAGTCGTTGTCAAATAAAACCCAACAAAATAGGAAGATGATCAACTCAAAACATAAATACCGGAAGCATTTGACATCACCAAATTATAATATATTCCTCCTGATCAGTTTAAAGAAAACAGTAAAAGGCAACAGAACCTAAAACGGAAGTCTTGCTACCTGTAAGTATTTTGGCTGATTCACAGATGTAACAAAAGCCTCTTTCAAGGTGCAACTTCAAAAGATGAAATAGGTTATAACTGTAAAATCTAACACAAAACAGGCTGGATTTAGTCCCTAGAGAGATTGAAGTGGAAGAAAGTCACAATGTAAACCATAAATGAAGAATGTGGAAAATTGTCACCATCAATTTCAGTGGCTTTGGAAGGCATTTGGCAGTCCACGCGGGAAGACCAAGTAATACCCAATGATGGATTTAGCCCTCTTGTCACTGCTGAGCTGATGGATACAAATCACTTGCCTTTTAAACTGCAAGTTGTGGAAATAGGATGCATTGAGCTATAAGGGGATCAAATGGATGAAAGTCAAATACCAACAGATCAGAAGGTGTACACCCCAATGTAGTCTGGACCAATTTTTGTAAATTGGTTCCGGTAAAGAAAATTAATATTCTCACTGAATTCTAAGAGTTAGATTTTTTTTTTAAATCCAATAGTTTCACAAGAATGGTGGAAGGAAAGGTGATGTGGTTGATGTTGTAGATAAGGGACATTCCTAGCATCACTTCTAATCACACCAGGGGAGTGGACCGGTTTCACCTCTGCATAAATCTCCAGGTGGAGGACAGAGTGTGAGACAGGGAAGCTGAAACCATTTACCAGTCATGTGACCCTGAGACAGCCACTTAATCTCTCTGAAGCTTATTTTCTATATAAAGAGTGTAAAGACCTAAAAAAAAAAAAAAAAAAGAGAGAGAGAGAGAGAGAGGTTTCTATTTCACAAGGTTGTCTGCGGGTTAAAAGAATTAATTTCTTTGGAAATGCACTGAAGTACATATGTTTAAGGATAGCTGTTTGAGAACAATCAACTGAGTCTCTTCCAAAATTTCTTTGAAATGTCCAAAATGAAAATTATATTTAAACACTTTACCAGTGATAGAAAATGGAGAAAAAAATTGTCATTAAGACAAAAATTTTAAAAGATCCCTTTTAAGATACGGTACAGGTGAGCAAGTTTACAAAAAGCAATAACCAGCTGGCAAATCAGCAGAATGAAGGATGTGAGAATGTACCCACATGGGTAATAAATTAACAGGATTTCCAACAGAGCCCTCGGAACTACTCATCTAAAACTGGCATGGCTCAAGTGGGAAGCAGAGTCCCTTGGGGACACTTGGAAGACTAGCAAATTGAAAAAATTTAAGAATTTCAGACACTATTTCAGTAGCCAGATACATTCAACAGACTGTGGCCCTGATCACCATTCCTCCAACTAATGTGACCAAACCAAGGTAAACCATGAAATTTGCTACTGCAGACTCATAAAACATAGCCATGTCAGTCAGAGAATGTTTGAAATGACACCTCCCCCCTTAAGTGATGGGGGGCTAAGGCAAAAATAACAGCCTCTTTGACAGCTTTTTCCATTCTTCCCTTGAGCAGAAGAATTTTTAATGGATCACAGATATCCCAACTCTCCATCTGGAAGTAGTGGGAGAAGATAGCCATAGGTCAGCTGGCAGAAAGAAAATTACTTGAACAACTTTAGGAACTGCAAGCATGAATATGGACACACATATACAAACTTTGCAACAAATTTTCCTGCCTCCCCAAAGAAGTGTTTTCCTTGTAGCTAACGTCCTAATTCCCACTTTCAAGCACTAGGAGTAATACAGGGACAAAAATAGATATAAATCCTCACCTTCATATGCTCGTACTCTAAAATAAGTTATCTTCTTTTCTACTTGAAGCTTTCTCTTCCATTTTATATTGCCAGAGAAAGAAAGGCTGTATCTAGAAAAAATTATTGAATCCATAAAAAAGATAAACCAAGACCAGGAAATAAATTTTTCATATGAAAATAGGATAAATAAATTTAAAAATTGAGTTGAGGCAATAAAGAACAGATTAGAGACTGCAGCAAAATGAATATTTGATTTAAAAACAGGAGTCACCAAACTTGTCTATAAAGAAGAGGATAGTAAGTATTTTAGGCTACGAATTCCAGATATCGTCTGTGTTGCTGTTGCTGCTGCTGCTAATAATAAAAATAATATATAATAATACATTATTATTATTTCTTAGCAACCCTTTAAAAATGTGAAAACCATTTTTAGCTCATGAGCCAAACAAAAGCAGGTCATGCACCATAGTTTACCAATTCTTGATTTAGAAGATCCGCTTATTTCTTTAACAACATGTTAGAAATATACTAAGATTAAGACAACTTTAGTGGACAGTAGATTTAGGAAATTTCCCAACAGCAAGAGAGCAAACAAGAAAGTCAAAACTGGGGTGCCTGGGTGGCTCAGGTGGTTAGGCGTCCAACTTTGGCTCAGGTCGTGATTTCATAGTTAAGAATCTGTTTCACCAAGAAAAATTTTTTAATCCTTCAAGCATTCAGGCAGAGAAAAAGGTGTTTACATACAAAATAAAAATAAAACTTATCTTCACATCAGACTTGTTTTCCGTTTTATTGGTCACCAGAGGACAGCAGAGCAATGGCTACACTTTGACCAGTTGGAAGTCTAGCCAGATCAGGTCATTCAGGAGCCAGAGCAACAGAGAGAGTTTCCAATATCCAGTGACCCAGAAGCACACCAGCTACTTGTTACTCCTGGATAAAAATGTCCAAAAATGTACTTTAGAAAAATACATTAAAAAAAAAAAAAAAAAAAAACAGTTCAAGAGAAAAAGTAAGGTACTCAAATCTGGTGACAAAAACTGCTAAGAAGACATGGAGAAGTGTAATTGAGGAGGAAAAAATGATATTCTTGGAAATAGAAAAACAATTAGAAATAAGTAGATAAGTAAAATAGAAAAAAAATAGAAAATATAAATACATAGGGAAAATATTAAAAGACTAGAGATGAAAAGGTAAAAATTTAGGAAAGATTTTAGATTCACAGTCCATACTCTAGAGAGTATGGCTCAAACACAAAACATTTTTGTAAAATGAAAGAAGATATTGGATCTCCAGCTTCTGAGCATAACAGAGGATTGGATCTAGCCATTTCCTGGGTACCTCTACACACACTGTTCTGATACTTGTGTAGTTAAACTTTAATGCACCTGTAGTTGCAACATTTCTGTGCAAAATACCCCAGAAATACTCCCCAGCTCATAGGGACCTGCTTCAGCAAGGGCACACACTACCCAAATTCACTCATTTACTGACATAAGAGATACAGGGGACCAGGCACTTTCTAGTGCCAGGGATAAACAGGGAACAAAATAGACACAAATCGCTGCCCTCACAGTGCTTACATTCTAAAACAAACTTATTTTCTCTTCTATTTGAAACCTCTTCCCCATTTTATATTGCCAAGGAAAGGCTACATGAAAAGCTGTCCCACCGACAAGCTTTCATGTTTCTTTGTCTTCTTTTTTTCTTTCTCTTCCCTTTTCCCTCCAACTTTGCTTCTTAAAATGACACTGAGGTCTGTAAACAACAGTACTTTTATTCTGAGGATTAGAAATGATTATGCAAAGAAGCAATCTATCAACTAAGAGTGAGAGGGGTGGAGTCAGGAACCCTGGCTTCATCATGAGGAGCTCTGGAAACTCAGACAAATCCCCTGACTTATGTGTGCTTCTGTTTTCTTGTGTATATAATAAAGCTAACAGTAGGATTTGCCTTAGACAGTTGTAGTGAGTATTAAATAATATAAATGATGAACAGATTGGGAATAGGGTTAGGCATGGAAAAAAGTGGCCCATATTCCCTGCACTCACATTTAATTATTATGGTCAATCCTGAACAAATGACATGCCTCTCAAAGTATAGGTGTAGGGGCACCTGAGTGGCTCGGTTAAGCGTCCTACTTTGGCTCAGGTTACCATCTCACGGTTTGTGGGTTGGAGCCCTACACTGGGCTCTGCACTGACAGTGTGGAGCCTGCTTGGGATTCTCTCTCTCTCTGTCTCTCTGCGCCCCTCTTTGACTCATGCTTTCTTTCTCTCTCAAAATAAAAACATAATGTTAAAAAAAAAAAAAAAAAGTATGGCTAGGGGTGCCTGGGTGGCTTAGTCAGTTAAGCCTCTAACTCTTGATTTCGGCTCAGGTCATGATCCCAGGGTTGTGGGATAGAGCCCTGTGTTGGGTTCCAGGCTGGGTGTGGAGGCTGCTTAAGATTCTCTCTCTCTGACCCCCTACTCATGAACATGCAGGTATGCTGTTTGTCTCTCCCCCCCCCCCCCCAAAATACTCTCACACATACAAAGTTGTGAAGATACAAAGATAGAAAGAAAGTTCACATATACATTACTACAGGCCACTCCATAATTTGAGCTCTGGTGATCCTGGCTCTAACACTTCTGTTCTGCTTATGCTGCCTCCTTAAGAGAAGCATCTGAATCTCCATTCCTTCAAATAACCCAATTCAACTTAATTCCCTTGGGACAATGCAAAGGCTTTGAGCACATGGAGCTGCATATCACTTACACTGGTACTTTTCTTATGACAAAAGGCTTTTATAAAAAGAAAAGTGCAGTTGAGAAAATGGTATTATGACATTATTGGACATAAAAATAAAGCAGACTGAACACTTCAGGGAGAACCCACTGCCCTCAGAGAAGAGCTTAATATGTCACTCTCAGAGAAAAGCAATCCTTATGGAAAGGGCAAGACCAGTAATCTAGGAAGAACCTCACTTACACTTGGTAGGATGTTGAGCTCCCAGCTCAAGGGCAGAGAGAGAGCAAGAGTCATATGGAAGGGTCATGAAGATGAGGGGCTCCATCAGAAAATCCCCTTTGCTTCTATTTGAACACTAACTGTAGCAAGAGTAAGCAAGCACTCATAAAATGCTTGCTTTGTGAGGGACACTGTGCTGATTGCTTTACGTCCTTTATTACATTTGGTTCTTCCATTAATGAAGTAAATGTTATTGCTATTCTGATTCCCTAGATGAGGAAAGTGAAACTCAGTGAGGTTAGGAAATTGGCTCAAGATTATCAAACTAGTAAGTGGAGTTGCTGGGACTTGGTTAATGAATTCTTGAGGAACAAGTTACTATAATTGAATTAAACAAAATTAATCATTTTCTTATTCAATTAACATGATCATTCTTCAAGGAAGAAAGTATTATCTGACACTGATTTTAATGCAAATAACTTATCAATTTAATTATTCATTAATAACATTGCATCAATGTATTTAGCCAGTGTTTTTAAGGGGCCTATTAAGCACAAAGCACTTTGCTTGGCATGATAGGAAGTTGGGTTTTAGAATCCAAAAAAAAAGTGTAAGGTTACAACAGAAGATGCTCCTAGCAATCCCAGGAACTGCATTATTTACACCGAAGGTGAACATTGGCCACTTCAATGGGATACAGAAACACTTGGCATAACCAGAAGCTAGATTTATGCCCATTCTGAGCCCACTTATTTCACAGCCTTACAGTGCCTTAACCCCTCCTGATACTCTCTCTCAGGTTTTACTGAGTGCTGTTAAGATACCTGTTTTCTATATTTAGTGCCATAATATCTGAGAAAATACTGAGAAATTTAAGAAAATGTTAGTACCAGCTAACTAGAGAGCAATTTTGCAAAATGGAAAGATTAAGAGAGGGAAAGAAAACTAGATTTGGATTGGGCATTGCAATCCCAATCAGATCTCAGCCAACCCCTGGGTAGCTCCAGTGCTGGGATGATTTCTCAGAGTTAACTTGAGTTGGGTCAAGAGAGTCAAGCCATTACAGCTCCATGGATGCAGGTTGCCCTTGAAAGGAGCTTAGGTGACACGGTCTTCTTCCTCACCCAGTCTTCCAAAGGAAATCCTCAAAGAAGAATAACAACTAATGGCACATCTTTAGGTAGCTCTCAGGAGCTGGTGGAATAAACTCTTAATTCCTAAAGGGGCAGAAAGGCAGTGCACCCCAATAACTACAACAGTTTACACTTTGAGCCCCTTGTATACATTTCTTTATATATGGTCTGGGAGCAGTTGGCCTTTCTTCCTGAGAAATGCAAAGGGGAGAGAGTGGGATGAACTGCAGCTTTTGTCACTGTAATTGGACTTGGGGCCACAGCTAATATCATTCTGGTAAGTCCTATCTGACTTCTCTTATTGTCAGTAGGGATGATTTTTCGTATCACCCTTTTTTCCAAAAATAAAATGGTCTTTATTGTTGTGAGACTATATTTTAGGAACAATGCGTCACTCTAGCAGATTAAATTCTGTTCTGCTAGTTTTCTTTCTAGTTTTACGTTCACCAAGAAAGAACAATTCCAGTTACCTGGTAAAGATCAGGGTGTATGTTCCATCTCCTTTGTAAGCAAAGAACCAATGTCCTATATGGCTTTAATTTTCCATTTTCACTAATTCTTGTATTCTAAGAATAAATAAGGCACTGTTGCTTTTTATGTTTGCTTACTTATCATTATCAGAACAGTTCATTTATTATCCAATTCTAATATGATAAGTAAGTAAAACAAAGAAGAAACAATAAATTGAGGTTTCAATGGACCTTCTTTAACGACTTGCTTTAAAAATGAATATACATAGGGATGCCTGGGTTGCTCAGTTGCTTGAGCAGCCAACTTCGGCTCAGGTCATGATCTCATGGTCTGTGAGTTCATGCCCGGCATCGGGCTCTGTGCTGACAGCTCAGAGCCTGGAGCCTGCTTGGGATTTGTATCTCCCTTTCTCTCTGTCTCACTGAGCCCTTCTCACAGTCTGTCTCTCTCTCTCTCAAAAATAAATAAACATTAAAAAAATTAATGAATATATATATAATTTCAACCTGAAGAAATCTTCCATGGGTTAATGCATGACTTCAGCTTTGTTTATGGCATGGTTAAGAGTGAACATTAATATATACATGCTACAGATTTGTAGATTTCCAATCATTACTGCTTGCAATATGAAAGGGGAGTTCTTATTTCATTTTGAATAGCAACATGAAATTCTTATTAAAATCATTGACTCTATAGGTCATAGATATCCTTCATTTTCAGAGTGAAATAAATTCACTTTTTTAAACAATATACTCTATTGCTTTTTTAGCTTTTAATTCTCAAGGCTTTTAATAACCAGATTGAGAAATTAAGTAATTAGCTAGTTTGCTTCTAGTATCTGCCCCCCCCCCCACCGAGAAATAGTAACCATCTGCCAAAAGCTTCCCTTCCCCATTCATTTTTCCCTCAGACCCCTTTGTGATTTTTTCCATGAAAAGGTTCTGATAGCTTTAAATAAATCAGGGTAACAAATCCCCTTGGCCAAAGTGATTAGTTCAGAGTGGGTAGTTAATCTGTTAATCTGGTTAGAGCCAATGAGATGCACAGGCATATTTTCTGGGGCTTCTGGAAATCTCTCTCTCCCTGTCTCCATCTCTCTCTCCTCTCTCTCTGTCCCTGTCTCTCTCTCCCTCCCTCCCTTCCTTCACCCTCTGTAAACTGGGATTTAGAAGAGGGAAGCTTGGCCCAACTGAATCCATCTTGTGACATTGAATGGAACCAACCTAAAAATGCTAGCAACTCAGACCCAGAGACAACAGACTCAGAAGCTGATCCTAATAACTTTGTTTATGCATCTGAACTAAGCCATGTAGGAAGTTTGTCCAAATCCTAAACTGTCAGTTATGTGACCCAGTAAATTCCCCTTTTCTGTTTGGGCCAGCTTAGTTAGATTTTCTGGGCAACAGCCAAATAAGTACTAACTGAAACCTATGGGAAATCTGCCATTGATCCAATGAGCAATTGTAGAATTAGCTCTTCATTATGATTAGGCTAATAGGAAATTCCAAACACCATGTTCATCTTTTTATTCCTCTGGAATGTTTACGTATCACCAGTATCACTTCACCAGGAATGAAGTGAATAAAAATATGTACAAGGTAAGTTAAATGGAGAGTCATTAAGAAAATATAATTCATCTTCAAAAGTGAAATTACCTTGTTAAATTCATCAAAATTCAGGTTCTAGTTCTCAGTCTTGTGCATCTAGAAAATTAAATAAAATGTATCAGTATATCCCAAAGTACTCAGTCTTTCAATGAGCACTAACATTAACCAAAATTACAGTAGGCTAATGTATGATATCTAATAGCAATTTTGTAATAAATAACTAGTCATCTAATTTCCAGATGGTCACATTCTCTGTTCAGGGCATCTCTTCCCCAAAATTAACATAAATTGTAACACCAAAATAGTACTCATACTTTTTCCTTTTTGGTGAGCATGGAAATGAAGCCAGAGAGGGCATCCTCAGTGGATCTCAACCAAAGGTAGTAACTCTTACTGAAAGTATTTAAACTTAACAGTGATTGGTAGTGTTTGTGGGGTATTACTGGGGCTTAGTGACCAGGACTAGGATGCTTCTCACTTAGAAACATTTAGGTCAGTCCTGACCAAAATGCCAATAAAGACTGATTGTCTAGTAAGGCCTATCAGAAGGTACAAATCCCAGAATCAGTATCCTTTTCCCCTTATAACATCCTGACCCTAAAGACAATGACAATCTACAATAAAAAGGACCCCTAACATATAGTTTGTGGTCTCTGAATACCATTTTACATAACAGAAACTAGGGGTATTTAGGGGTTATAGTATAGTATAAATCAATCATCAAGAAAAAGTTATTACAATAGGTTGCAACACATCACATATATAAGAATATATATTAATGATATAATGACATAATACGATAACTTTTAAAAAGTAAAAGTCACCGTTTACCACAATGGACAATTCAATGAACAAATTCAGTATTCTACAGATTAACAAATAAAGAAAAACTGCTAAATATCCCTCTTTTCCTCTGAAACTTTATTTCAGGGTAACCAAATATTTGATAAGGGAGAGTCATTTTTTTTAAGTTCATTTATTTATTTTGAGAAAGAGAGAAAGAGAGAGAGTGGGTGAGCAGGGGAGGGGCAGAGAGGGAGAAAGAGAATCCCAAGCAGGCTCCACACTGTCAATGAGGAGCCTGATGTAGGGCTCGATCTCAAGAACCATGAGATCATGACCTGGGTGGAAATCAATAGTCATCCAACACTTAACTGACTGAGCCACCCAGAGACCCCAGGGAGAGTTCTTTTCGATAGAATGCCTGATCAAAGTACAGGAGGAATGATAAAATTAGAAAACCACCATTTTGCAATCCCAATTAATAATGTATCTAAGTAATATCCATCAATGGATTACAAATCTAATGGTGCAATAGGAATTAACACCATCTATGTATATTCTATCCAAAAATATTACGGTTGAACAAATCAAGTCTTAAGAAGAAAAAAAAACTATCACTTAAAAAAGTAGCATAGAGGGGTGCCTGGGTGGCTCAGTCGGTTAAGTGGCCAACTTCGGCTCAGGTCACGATCTCACGGTCTGTGAGTTTGAGCCCCGCGTCGGGCTCTGTGCTGACAGCTCAGAGCCTGGAGCCTGTTTCAGATTCTGTGTCTCCCTCTCTCTGACCCTCCCCTGTTCATGCTCTGTCTCTCCCTGTCTCAAAAATAAATAAAATGTTAAAAAAAAAAAAGCATAAAAAAGCCATTTTTAAAAATCTTCTCAGGAAAAGATGATAACCAAATTCATAATGTGGGACATTCTTTAAGACAAATGACCCAGTTTCTGCAAAAGAAGGAGAAGGAGAAGACAAAGAAGAAATGTGAAGAGGAAACAAAGAGCCATTTTTGAATAAAAGAGACTTAAAAGGCACAAGAATAAAATGTGATGTGAGGCTCTTGTTTGCACTTTGATCTAAACAAACCACTTGTTAGTAGATAATTTTGAGAAAATTAGTGAGATTTAAATATGGCCTGTGTATTAGTATTAAATCATTGCCAACTTTCTCAGGTATAATAATGTCATGATAGGTGCATAAAAAATTCACTGTCAATTAGTGAAGTATACTGAATGGTTTCAGAAGGAAGTAACTGTTGGGTTGCAACTTCAGGAGCTTCCTGGATGAAACCTAAAACTGACTTCCATACCCAGAGGGTAAAGAGTGTGCAGAAAGAGGTAGACCATCCCACATTGGTAGATGGCAGGTTTAATAAACAAGGGAAGTTACATATGAAGCTTGTCTTGGTGGCCACCAGATGCAGAGGTTTCTGCACTTCCCTGCCAGAATCTTAAAAGTTATATAGAGGCCTTAACTGGGTTCACTCATGTATTTAGTCCAGGTGGTCTTAACAACACCTCCCCCTCTCCAGGCTGCATCCCTGAAGCAGCTCCCACTGTGAGAATGGTACCCAGAGCATACATTCCAGGGGCAGGGGAAGGGGTGAACAGCATCTAATTGCCTGGGTCCAGCTGGTGGGTCACCTGGAAGTCACATTCTCTTGATGACCTTCTCTAACAGTAACATGATGGCTAGCATGCTTTCAAATACTCCAGGAAAGTAAAAATGTGTGGACAGGGAATACAAGATACAAAACTAACAAAATGTTGATCATTATTGAAGTTGGTTTATTATATTACTTTCTAAACTTTTATATATACCATTTTTTTATAAAATAGTTTTTAAGAGAAGAAAGTACTAGAGCCACGCTGTTTCTCTAAGTCCCATTTTGATAAATAATTTCATTGGTAGACTTGTACCAGTTAAGCTAAAGGCAGTCTTCACTACAGATTAATTCTTTTAGTTGCTCAGGACATGAACCTGGATACCAGCCTTGGCTCCGTTTGTTTGTTTGTTTGTTTGTTTGTTTGTTTGTTTTTCTTTCACACCCCACAATGACTCCATCAGCAAATCTTTCTGGCTTGGTATTTGACACATATCCTAAATCTGACTTCTCATCATTTGCACTGCATCTGCCTTTTTCCAAACTACCACCATCTCTCCTCTGAATTATTGCAAAATCCTCCTAACTGGTATACTTGCTTCTATCTTTTTGCTCTTTTGGTTTGTTCTCAATGGGGCATACAGACAGGTCCTTTTAAAGACTAGGTCAAGTTAATCCTTTGCTCATCCCCTCTACCTCTAACATTATATCTATCTCACTCAGATTGAAAGGATATATCCTTAATGCAGTCTGCAGGGTTCGACAAGATCTAGACCATTACTCTCCCCTGTTTGTTTCCCCTTCACTCATTCCATTGCAGCCACACTGGTCTCCTTATCATCTCTTGAACATAAGAGCATGTTCCAGTCTCAGGGCCTTTATCTTTGCTGCCCCTTCAACCAGCCATACACTTTTCCCACATGCCTGTAGGCTTGTTCCCTTACTTCTTTTAGGTCTTTGTTCAAATGTCATTTTCTCAGATTTCCTTTTTAAAAATTCTCTACTCTTCCCTATTCCTCATCAATGTCTTATTTTTTGTCATACCTCAAAAAAACTCAACATATATATGTTGAACTTATTTAAATTGTTTATTTCAGTGTCTTCTATTTTCCATGACAGATTTATGACTCTTCTGTTCACTACTAGATCCCTAGCACTCAGAATAGTGCCTGCTACATGGTAGGAATTCCATAATTACTCATTGAATAAACAAATTTGTTGAATAACATTTGCTGAATAAATTAAGCTACTATTCCAATAATGTTGTCCATGACCCTAGAGTCTCTTTATGTTCCCAAGTGAATTTACCTTGACTAGTTTTAACCATCAGGGAGCAAACCCACTTGCATTATTCACTTATTCTTTCAAAATATATTTATTGAGTTCCTTCTTTGCATTAGGAACTAAAAATACAATAATTAATGAGATAAAGATGTTATGCACTCTCTTATAATCATCTCTCCCAGTTTTTAGGGAAGAAGGGGCACCTCACTGTCATCCTGTGATTAGTGTATATAAGTATTTAATCAGTTATTCTAGACCCTAGGGCAAACTTTCATAAAAATTTTTTCAAAGTGTGTATGCTACAGAAGAGTTATAGAGGTAGGTACTGTGAGATAAGGATCCCTCTGGAATAGGCAGCCTTAGTGATCCTGAGGGCTGTTTGGAGTCCCAAAGCCAATAGCATCTGATTTTTAGCTTCCTCTTCTGGACCTCCTCCAAGAGCAGCCCAAGAGAAATAGGTTACAAGAGTATTGCCCATGATCTTCTCAGGTGGTGAGTACTCCTAGCCATATCTGGCTCTCACCACTGGACCCTGATATTCAAGTGTGGAGCCAAGGAGTAGCTCTGCCACTAGAACAAGAGGGCAGTGTTACTGCGGGAGGCACTCAAAGAGAACCACACAGAGCAGCAGTCCAACCTCCAGCCCATGGGAGGAGAGGAGTGACTCCTCCTGGGTACAATTCCACACAGTGGCTAATAATTAAAGCTTTTATTCTGATGTGTCTACTGTTTGTGTCTCTTCAGTGATATCCAGGGTAACCTAGGGTGGTTGTTCTAACAATGTATGCATGTTCTGCAAGTCAGAGCTCCATCATTAGTTTAAAATACCTACATTCAAGATCCTTTTTTATTACCACAGAATATTTCAACATTGCATTTGTCAATGGAAGAAAAGAATAATGATTATATTCTTTAAACCTAATTTCCAACTATTAATTTTTGTATTGCTATAATAACAGTTTTAAATTTTTTATCACCTGTTTGTAGGAACCACGTTTCTTGTTGATAATGACTATCAGATTTTGGAGACATCATCATTTAAAAAAGTCTTAATCAGAAATTGCTTGTGGTCATTTCAATATAAAGATCTGATGAAAATTATAGTTACGTTCACTGAAGCAAGCTCAAGCTTCTCATTTGAAATTTTAAGGTTTTACTTGGATGTATTCTTCCAGTTAAATATCAAGTATTGTCCTTAATACTTTGCTTTATAAAGAGATATAATTATTTTATCGCCATGCCTTATATAGCTACTCCCAAATTTACTCCGATTTACCCCAGGAAATATTATTATTTCCTGTGTGTGCTTTGAAATGGAAAAATGTTGATAAGCACTCCACTGGGGAAACTTATATGCCATGGGTGAATCCATTGGCCTCTCATGTGCAGACATTTTCAGACAGCCAAGATTTCCCAATGGCATTTCAAACCTCTTTCTCTCATGGCTTGATTCCTGTGCAGATGATGACAAGTACTGGTGACAGCAATAGCCTCCCTGTGCTATCATTCAATTCCTTCAGTTCCTTAGAATGAGATCAATAAAGCTTCACTCTTTTGAAGGAAAAATTATACCACTGTCTTGGAGTGTCACTAAAGACAGTATGTGAGTTCAGTAAGAGGATATATTGATGGTACAGATTTCCAGTCCAAGTTAGAATGACTGTTTCAGGGTCAAGGAAGTGAGACAGAATTATTCTAATCCATACTAGACTGCCGTTTGCCACAGTTATTACAGTATATAAGCTTAAGTCATAAGAAGAGAGTTATGGTTGAAATTACAGTTGCCATCTTTGATATCTTGAATATCTCTTAGGCTCATTTACCCTTTTTTCTAAATAAACTTAGAACATTAGCACCTAAGAGCTACCCTTATTAGTAATGGGTTTGACTATCAAAAGAGTGTATAATCAAATCTGAGTTGCTTCAGCAAGATGAGGTAACTATGCAATTTCCTGACTACATGGTAGCAGCTGTTTTCCCATTTGTGTGTGCAGTGGAAGGACTTTGTATAATCATAGGTGAGGCTTTATCTTCTGTATATCCATCATCACTGTGACCTAGTCAAAGTAGGCATCTGTGAATGGCATAAAAGGATATTTCTCTAACAATTAATAAAAATTTTAACACTTGGAAAATAACAATTATATTTGGAAAAAGAAGAATCACAAAAATGCTGGTGGTTATGGGTGTGGAAAGTTGGGGCCTGACATCTGTTCCCATTGCGCTGGTAGTCCCCACCCCCCGCCAATGCAAGGCAGGTGCTTAACCCCTAAGAAAAATCTAATAACTGTTTATAGGTTTGAATGAATAAAATAAGAGATGGAAAAATGTCTTCAATATTCATAACATTCATCACTAATACAGTAGGCGGAGTACAAGGTTTTATTGATATTCAGTCTTTGGTCGGGCATGAGGAAGAGCTGTGAGCTGTGGCTATGTTGTAACCCTATGATATGGTGGAGCCTTAGCTAAAAGTCTGTTCTCTCAGACCCATACTCCCCATGAAAAGGTATATGTGTTATGGTTTCATTTTTGAAACAGATGTTCTTTCCTGCTGCAAAAATTGTCGAGAAGTTGAGTTTATAGAGAGCATGTGTAGCAAAATGTTGAGTGCTTCAGTCAGGATGGCAGAACACCATACATTTTAAACCAGTGTATTTATAATGTTGCTGATGCATTTGGTTAGAGGAAGGCCCTGTTAAATGCCTCACACGCACTCTCGTTTAACCTTCAGAGTGCTTTTACACAGGAGATGCTATTTGTAACCCCATCTTACTGATGAGGAAAGTAAAGCTTAGCATCTGAACCCAAGTGTGTCTGAATCAAAATGCCACACTCTAACCCCTTTGCTCATTGCCTCTTGATAAATGCACATTCAAGTGCTTACATTTTACACATTATATCTAGAAAAGCTTTTCTACTCTGTGACAGCTGTTTACATTTTTCAGCCTTTTTGGAGGAAAAGTATAACTTTTGCCACTTTACAGGCTTGTATTATTTGTTAAATTGAAAAATTAATTTTTTACTTTTTGGAAATGCTTATGTTAATACTTAAGAGTCAATCTGAAATAGATGAGAATTTGGGTATTTTAATATATACTTGAAGAATTATTAAACACTGATTATGATGATTGTAACCAGTATGAGATAAGAGGACACCCGTGGCCAGAAAGGTCAAGAATGAGTTTTCCAGGTCATTGGCTCTGCCCAGAACTGCCTTGGTGAATCACATTCCACACAGTCTCTCAGTGCTGAGCTAGCATCTATGTAGATCAAAGCTGTGGCCAGAATGGCTAATTCATGCACTAAACCCAAATGTCAAGATTTGTTAAACACATGTCCTTTAGAAAAGCTACCTAACTGAACCCACTGCATGAAAAGTGGTAGAACGAATTATTGGTCTAGATTCAGATTTAGATATTTTAATTTACTTTTAGGAGGAGCAGCCACACAATAAAAGCAATGGCACAGGAATAGCCTACCTGGGGGGAAAGTGAGAGTCTGTGGCTGAAAGTCTTCAGGGAAAGACATGTGAAGAAATTAGTGAGATTGATGAAGTGTTTCGCGGTGTATGATACAGAGGTTCATAATGGATTGTCCCTCAGTCTTCCCTAACCACATTGAATATAAAAGCATTATTGAATGAATAAATCAGCAGCTTAATGATATAAAGGCTTTCAATGTATCAACCCAGCTGTTGATTCTTAATGTCTCTGCTCAGTTTCCCCACCCTTCTTTTTTCTTCTCACTCCTAATGAGGAATGTCTTAGGACTACAAAAGCGTAATAACCCCGACGCTGCCACCACCACATACACATCTTTTTTAATAGGGTGGAATACTAGTTTAGGACCCTCAAAGCTCCAAAAGCAGAAACCTGATTCCCTTGCTCCTCTTTGTCTCTTTTCTCACCTCCAATTCCACTTAACCAACTCCAGGAGAGCACATACTGGGCTTCTCACAAGGACTTGCATTTATTATACAACATCATTCTTCATACTTTTTATAGTGCCATAAAAATTAGGAGTGTGTGGACACTCGTGGCACAAAAAGGTAGGAATCCTGCTATCTTCCCTTTCAGCTCTTCCTCACATAAGGAGAGAAAATGGCAAGCATAAACTAAAAAGATGCTTATAGGGGTGCCAGGGTGGCTCAGTCAGTTAAGCATCTGACTCCTGATTTTGGCTCAGGTCATGATCTTACAGTTTGTGAGTTCAAGCCCTGCATTGGGATCTGCACACTGACAGTGCAAAGCCTGCTTGGGACTCTCTCCCTCCCTCTCTGTCTCTACCCTGCTCCCACTTGCTTGTTTTCTCTCTCTCTCTCTCTCTCTCTCTCTCTCTCTCTCTCTCTCTCTCAAATAAATAAATTAAAAAAAAAAGATGCTTATAATATGATAGACCCAGTGCCACTTATACACACCACAATGTATTACCTGAGTTAACATGAGACTCTCATATAAGGTTCATGCCGTGGTCACTCCTTGCCTTCCACATCCTTTCCACAGTCAATGGTTTCTATGTATTCTGCTTACATAAAGTCAACATAATTATATTTGAAATGTTCAGAGACAAAGAAACTGGTATTTAGCTACAATCCTTGATTGTCCCAGTACCTAGAAACTCAATGACAAAAACTTGAATCCTGTACCTCTCAATTAAGCGAAAGCCTCATACAGACATCTCTGAATGACCAGGATAGACATTCAAGGTCATAGCAGAAAAGAACATAAGGCCCCCAAATAAAACTGTTACAAGTGCCAAATGAGCTTAGGAAGACAGGACTTCACAAGAGTTCCTGGGCATTGGGAAGAATTAGTTGATGCTCGATAAGACGAGCAGAAACCTATCCGTCATCTTTGCTATTACTTATGCCAGCTGTGAGGTTAAACTGAGGGGATTATAAAATTAGGGCCTTTAACTCCTCTGCTATGGGATCCCCTTAATGAATAGAGTGGCAAGCAGCTAAGCTCTGAGAAAGGATATGATGAGGAAACGTCCAAAGAAATTTTAGCATTGTTCAAGCATTTCAGGTCCAACCCTACAGAGACCTAAGGCATTGTGTCCAGTCCTTCTACCTCCATTAAAAGCCAACACTTTATGGGGTCTGGCAGACATTCTCAGGCCAACCATGCCCTCTTGGCCCACACATTTCTGACTTTCAACTCCTTTCATTTTGGCCCCTGTCAGTATCCCTTAGACTTTCATGAGCACAGCTATGCACTTAGGATGTCGTTGCATTTCTAGCTGTCTCACGATGGAAGAATTTTCACCTCCCAATCTCAATATTCCTGGGACTTTAAGAGTCTTCATTTTTCCAAAGAACTCTTTCTAAAATAGATGTGTATAAGGCTGTTGTTTAAAGCAATGAATTCACTGAAATTTGGTGTGGTTTCAGCTACTTTGACATATTTTTGTCAGATACTATGCTCTGAGAACCTCTGTTCAACCTTTGGCTCTCTCAGCCTTCTTTAAGAGGGTAAAAGGAAATGACCTGTGTGGTTATACTTGAAACTCTTCTTTTAGGGATAAAATCTGGAGGCATGTGGTAGAAAGCAAGTAATGTACTGAGGACATTGTAAACATAAGAAAGTAGGGTACAAAAATGCTGGATGGATTATTAATAATATTAGCTTAGCACTGAGTCAATTTCCCAAAGTCCTGTTGTATCTTGGTAGAGTTTCTCCAGGCATGTAAACTATTCCCTGGGTGCAAACTAAACACTTTCAAAACTATATTCACTTTCTTAGGCTTCTGTGGAAGTAAATTCATTAAACTGGAAATTCCCCCTGGACTGGAAGACTGAATGCAGTTTCTTTAAGTGCTCTTTAAGTAAAGGAAAGATGACTTTTAAAAGTGTATTGATTTGGCAACTATTCTGAATCCATTTACAGACAGAATAAGCACAGGACCCCTTTGTCCCCTGGATATCCCACTCTGGCTCCAGATTTCTAACTGACAGTCATACCTCTCAAGAAAATGAGCCTAGGTAAAGAAATTTAAAAAGAATTCAATGGTTTGGAGCATGATGCTATTTAGCTATCTCTATTCTTCTTTTCCTATGTAAAACATCAACAGAGCACAGAGAAGTTGGAAAATAGGGACACAGAGAAGTTATGAGACAGTAAAACACAAAGAAGCAAGATCATTGTGGGCTTCCAGGTTGGTTGCAGACCCACCAAACAATAGGTAAGTCTCGCAAACATATTAAACCCAGGTTAGGAGTATAAATACAAAGCCTTCCCCTAATTACAAATACATCTCTTTTGCAAACAAATGCATAGGAGAGAAAGGAAAAGGTCACACAAGGTCCTGAAAAGGAGGCAAAAACAGTGATAAAGAGGGTGGTAAGCCGAGCTTCACTGTACCTAAAGAAAAGTGCCAAGAGACTACTGGGTGTCAAAGTAAGACCATAGACTTTTTAGCGAGAACATGGAAATAAATAAATTGATGGGGGAAAAAAGGGGGGGAAATGTGAACATTGTTGAAGGGAGTCTTGAAAAGATATCTGAGGGGGCACCTGGGTGGCTCAGTCAGTTGGGCGTCCGACTTCAACTCAGGTCATGATCTCGCGGTTTGTGAGTTCAAGCCCCACGTCGGGCTCTGTGCTGAAAGCTCGGAACCTGGAGCCTGCTTTAGATTCTGTCTCCCTCTCTCTCTGCCCCTCCCCTGTTCACAGACTGTCTCTCTCTGTGTCTCAATAATAAATGTTAAAAAAAATTTTTTTTTAAAAGAAGATATCTGAGGACTTTTAGGTATGAAGCTAATTACATGTTAAAACTACTGAGGATCTAACCTTATACCCAACGTCCTTTCAAAGTGCCCTTTGAAGACCTGCAATGGGGAATAATGAAGGCAATAACAGAAACCTAGATTCTGTGATTGAGCTTGGGACTAAATTTAGGAAGATTTGCTGTAAATTTAGTAGAAATATGAACACATAAAAAAAAGGGTGTGGAGGAGGGGTTTGAAGATTGACATAGGATTGCCTCCTGAACTAAATAAAGTTCTATGCCTCAGAAATAAGTGGGTCTTTGAGAGTCAAGACAATGTTCAGAATCTAAACAATAGTAATATCTTACACTATAATCATCAGTGTTGACCCAGGAAGTCTACTCACAAGCCTCTTTAAGGACACATTTAAAAATGTTGAAATGCTTTGTACACACATATATTCATCAAAGGGTTATCTATGATAGTGAAATTGAAATGTCTAACCATAGGCAGGTTGTTACACGAATGGGGTTTTTTGAAGATCTGAAAATGAGATTTACACATCCAGGTAATAACATGGAAAAGTGTTGCTATGTTTAAAATGTAGGCTGTAGTATATACATATTTTTAAATTAGAGTTGCAGGAAAAAATGCTTAAATGGAAAATCACAAAAAAGTCAAAATTCTTACATTTAGGTAGGAGAAAATGATGTTGACATCATCTTCCTCTGCCCCTTCCTCCTCTGCTTTCTCGTTTTCTATTTTATAATTTTCAAGTTTTATTTAATGATCTTGTATTATTTTTTAAATGATTTTTAAAAACAGTTCAATAGAGGTAGAAGCCCATCTGAGGTTATTCATACAGGGAATAGACAGTCTAAGATGGTAGTTCTCCACTTAAACATATATAAGAATTATCTACAGTTCGTGATTCTGTAGATCTGGGACAGGACCAGAAATTTTGCTTTTTTCATATGTTCCCAAAAGATTCCAATAGTGTTGATCTAGGGACCAAACTTGGAACCACTGCTCTAAGAGAAATGCTTTCATTCCTCATGATTCACAAGATTTTACCCATTTATCCAATCATTTTACCAGTCATTCTACCACACAAATAGAAGGCTCTAGTGTAGTGAAACTGATGCTACTACAACAGTATGACTCAATATTTTGCCCTTGCCTTTTATCCAAGGTCAAAGTAAATATGACACTTTTCTTTTTCTTGGAAAGGGCGACTGAGGACATGATTTTACATGTTCCAAGTTCCCTTTTAAAAGACTTATGTTGAAAAAGCTTTCACAGAACAAAGAGGAAAAAGAATTTAATCATATTTTTCTAATTACTTTTCTTTATTAAACAATAGGAACTGATTTTTAACTATGTGTTTATATCTGCTTTATTCCTGGATTTAGGATTGTTTCCAAAAATATAGGACAGGAGACAGAAAAATGTTGCAAATAGATAGGTGAGGAAATCATGACAAAAATTTACATAACAAAGATGGCATTAGCCTGTCCTCTTTACCTTGAAAAGTTATGCATTTGCCATTGCACTACCTTCCTTCAGCGTTGGTTTTCTGTTTTGTTTTGTTTTGTTTTCTGTATTTAGTTTCCTCCTATTGCTTCCATGGCACCTTTGAGTACTTTCTTGCAGACATATCTCCCTTTCGACTCAACTGCCCAAAGAGTTACGTTAAATTGTAGATGATGCTTATATTCCTATTCCTCACATAATTAATCTTCAACTAAATATCAACAAATACAAAGTTATGTTCAACTAGCAACACAACTGAAATTAATACTTAAGGACAAGAATATTTAAGTCTACTGTCTCAAATATAGTTTTAAGTATTTGTTTGGATATCTCAACGAAGTCTTGAGAAACAAAAGCTTTGAGAATATGAAAACCTCTCCAATTCAAGATAAAATAAAAGTGTCACAGTCATTGTAATGAATTTACTCAATATCTCAAATTTAACCAGCTGAAATTTTTTTTTCCTTTGTAAGCAGTATTCTATTCAACTTTTAGAAATGAGGATCCTGTCTTACAATGGAAAAGCAGCATATTGTCCTATAGGTGGAACAAAATGTCCTTGACTTATTAATCCTCTAGGGGAGCATTGCCTTTGGTAACAGCTACTTAGCATATATTAAAGGAGTAGATTCCAGTAATTTCACTTCAGGGCTTAAAAGTCCAGAGGCTTCCTTTTGTTCAGCATAAAGAAAAATGCCATTCTAATTCCAATGTACTAGCTTCTGCTTAACTAAACTCTGGCAATATTAGTCGCCTGCTGTGTAAGGACACCCTAAGAGCACAAAAGAAAGAAGCAACTTTAAAATAAGTGATTGAAAAATAAAACAAAATAATAAGTGATTGAAGTAATTAAACACATTAGAAAAAGAGAATGTTGTGATCCAAGAGCAAGTCGGTCAACAGCAAGTTTAAGTGAGACTCAACGTACTGTAAATACCTGCTTGCTTCTTACTGATTTGGGGAATATATAATTAAAAAATAGCACATTTAATCTGTAATTTGCAAAATCAGTGAAACAATAAAAGCCTACTTAAGGGAGAAGTTTTTATACTTTGGTTTTTAAACAGCAAAACACATGATTGGCATTTGCTTACTTAATAAGACTGTTGGAGATAATTTTTCAGGGTTGACACATTATCAATTCAAATCAGTAATTAAAGATACAGATGAAACTTGTCAGTGATATTGATATGGTTCAGAATTGTTTGGAATCAAAGCAAACTCAGAATGAAGTGTTGATGGAAATTATTTTTAAGAAGTACTATTAGGTTCCTCCTGGGTACAGAGTCTTGAATCAAACCCTGGAGAGACAGATAAATTATAAACATCTCTGAGAAATATTGTATACAAGGATAAACTAACAGAATTGCACCATGGAAAGAATTCAGTGTGTTTGTATTCCATTTTTTTTAAGGGAAACATTATGACATAATTGGTTCAGAGTTTGCCCACTTGAGAATACTGAGCACTCACCAGGGGTCAGATGCTTCATATAAACATTACGTCGTTTAATCCTTACAACAGTCTGGAGAGGCAGGAAAAATTGTGCCGTTTTACAAAAGAGGAGAAAAGCTCAAAGTGTTTAAAAAACTGTCTCAAAACAGCATTGTTTGTGGGAATCAGAACCAAGACTTGAAGCCAAGACTGCCTGATAAAACTGTTTCCTACAACACACCAGACTGCCATGCAGCACTCTCTCTTCCGTACTCTGGGGACACCTTTATCCAGTTTCTCATTTCTAAATCGAAGATCATTCTGTTCTTAGGAAGCTCCTCAAATCTTATTTCCCTGGAATATTAATTATATTCTGGCAGCTTCCAGACCAAGAAGCACTTCTACAGAAACTTGGACACCTTCAGGAAGTCATCAACTGGAAACACTTTCCCCTCCATGGGCAGTGTCTCCCACCCACCTTTAGCATCCGGATCTATTTTAGATGTACTTGTTTTTAAAGATTCAACACAAGTAGTACCTATTCCATAAAGCTTTTTCTTTTACTCGCAACCAGATGTGATCTTGCCTTCCTCTGTTATAATTTTCTTTTCTTTCTCCAATAGCACTTTGTTTATAGTTCTATGTGGTAGTGCATTGTATTTATTTATGTATATTTATTGACTCAACAAGCATTTACTGAATGCCTTCTAAGTATCACTCTATCTAAGTCACTGCTAAATGCTGAGTCTACAGAATTATGTAAAGACACCCCAACTTCGTTTCACGGCCTGGCAGAACATGCTTGCTTCATGCGTTGGATAAGACTGAAAGTTCTTTTATGTTTCAACTTATGTCTTGTTCATTTCAACATAAAACATGAACCATATGTTAAATAAACCAACACATTGTCTTTCTCCTAGCTGCTTTCAAAAGCGGTTGTTTAATTTAATTAGATTGAGAGGCACCTGGACGGCCCAGTCGGTTGAGTGTCCAACCGTGACTCCAGTCATGATGCTGCAGTGCGTGAGTTTGAGCCCCACTTTGGGTTCTGCGCTGACAGTTCGAAGCTGGCTTCAGATTTTGTGTCTCCCTCTCTCTCTGACCCTCCCCTGCTGTAACTCTGTCTCTCTCTCTTTCTCACAAAAATAAATATTTTAAAATATATATATTTAAAACATAAGAATTTAATTAGATTGAAATAACGTGCAATACTTGCAGTGAAAAATCCATGTAAAGTTATTTACAAGAATACAGACAGCATTTGTATCCGTATCTTATTATTTCAGGTAGATGAAAGTAAGACTTTTCTCTTTTCTGACATATAAAACTAGGAACTAAGTATATGGAATTCTGTGTTTATAACCATATGCCAGGGCTCAGTAGAGTCTTAAATGTACACAATCTGACATTAAATGCATTTTGAATATATTGCTGGTCAAATTAAATCCCAAGAAACATTAAATAAATTACATAATTAAAATGCTTTGGACAGCATGCTCACAAAGGGACTACCCACATACAACAGTCAACAAAAAGCAAACAAAAGTGATGTCAGTTTCCTTCTCTGAGTAGTATAAATGGATTCTCCTATATTTTCCTTCAAGTGAAAAATAATGAGATAGTGAAGCTTATTACAGGGTTGCTTTAAATTTTTTATGGGTAGAGAAGTTGCTTCCATATTTTAACCAACCTAAGTCACATTGTTTTAAAGTCCCAAAGTGATTCAATTTTTGTCAATACTTTCCTATCCTTTTAAGTCCTTACTTCTTATAGCTGATTTCTAGATCCAAATGACTTGCTGTCTTTAGAATCTTCTTCCACTAGTAGCTTAAGAGAAGAAAGTATGTGTATATTTCTTCTTGAAAAAGTTTTGTGCCATCAACATAATTGGGCAGTGTAGAAGGTCTAGAAGAATGGATCTGTATTTTATTTCTTTAAAAATTTTCTTCTAGTGAAGGATAGATATTTTCCACAGTTCAAGTGGATTAGGAGTTTGCCATGTCAATGCTTTGTAGGACACCCAAATTTCACCTCTTATATCTTATTTACTCCTGATATTTCTCCAATAAAGAGAGTAGGTTCAAATAATTTAAGCTTGGTCAGTCTCCCACTAAAATGCAGGCAAAAATAATCCACGTGGGGTTGGTGGAAGAGAATCTGATATAAGGACTAAAAGGTGAAAAGCTAAAAAAATGATTTGAGAACTCTACTGCCTGATGAACTTAGAGATCTTTTTAAGGAACTTCCTGCAATCATTGAGGCAGCCCCAGAGTAACATGGTAAGAAAGGGGGGGGGCATGGAAATGGAGGGGTCATGGAAACAAATTAAAAATATGCAAAGAAGTGGGATACAGGTAGGAAGCTGGAGGCCATGCCCAGCAGAGTCTAGTGAGAAAGTTCCCCTCTTAAAAGTGGAGTATCCATCATTGCGTAGGTTCTAGTATTGGAATGAATGAGAGAATAAGTTTATCCAGCTTTCTAAACTGCAGTTGCAGGGAAGCAAGATGGGGTGGACATTCGTTCTGTGTCCTGGGTACTCTCTTCCAGGCAGCTCATTGCAAGAGAATGTATTTGAAAGCTTCTAATCACCTGTCTCCTGCTGAGCAGTTTCCACCTGGGTAAGTTCAGCAGGTGTGTCAATCAAGAGTTTGGGCCAATATCTCCTCAAATGCCTTCATTATATCTTACATCTTCCTCTGGCTGTATTTTTTTTTTCATTTCCAGAGTCTTATTCTGATGTTTTTCAAACTAACAGAAAATTTGAACAATGAACATTTTAATGCCCTTCACCTATATTCATCATTTCTTTTCTTTCTTTCTTTCTTTCTTTCTTTCTTTCTTTCTTTCTTTCTTT